>NC_084861.1:9499851-10131627 GCF_951802175.1 Populus nigra | reverse complement strand
CACGTATCAGGGTGGTCAAATTTTAATGTTAAAAGGAGTGATAGCGTTGAACATAGTCTCATAAAATAACTCTGAGAAAATTCATTCATGCATTCCTCTATCAGATATCATAAACACAAGTTCAACAAAACCACTAAAGATAAGCAAAATGTAGATAAATCCTAAAAACAGCAAACATGAACATCGCTAGCAAAATAGGCATGCAGGGCCCACGGAGAAAAGCAATGCAAAACCAGAGACCAAAATCCAATGTGTTAAGCTAATGCTTGTGCCAATTACAATTCAAATGTGTAGCCATCAAAACCTGACACACCCTCTTCCATTATAGATTGATCCACGTTAAAAGTTTTATATCCAGATCAAGGAGATTTAGTAGTGATGTTCAGAATTCAGACATTGTCAGGTTAAAAACCAATAGACAAACATCAGTAGAGCAAGAGAAAAATGCTCTTCTTTCCCCAGTCCATGTAGATAAAGTTAGCATCTGTCTTCACTCCACAGCAAAATGAGTGATCCAATCATCATCCTTAAATTCAGAAAACAACAAAGGAGGATACCTTTGTTTGCTTCTTCATAAAAGAAAACTCGAACAGTGCCACTACATACATTATTCAATCTCTAATCAACAAAAGTTTGAGGCAGGAAATAACTGCTATCATGGTCAGCATAATAGAGTGCATACAGCTATAATAGTCAAAATCATCACCAGGATATGACTTCACATTGAAATAGAATCAAGTGATGATACCTGTCATGTCCCAAGAGTTTAGCGCAAACACCATATCAAGTAAAATATTACATCTGACTAGCACCCAAATTCAGTAAAGCTGAATGTTCAGCAGATTTGGGATATATTCAAACAGGATCAACGGAGCCAACCTATTTTGATAGATAGCCCAAATACAGGCAAATGAGAGTTTTTTGACCCTATACTCCACCAAAGCATGCTTGGTTGAATAATCCCCACCAGCAAATAGGCTCACGATATCCCCTGTTGAGTAATAACAGAATGTTAATACAAACCAATAATATGCTGTGCTGCAAATGGAGTATATTGAGAGGGATACTAGGGAATGCAGAGGAATTTCAAATACACATTACTTGCACATGTGAAACTGGTAAAATAAAACGAAGTAACACGTCTGAGTTTTGGAATAACTAAAAGAACCCTGCAATTTGCAATACTGCACTTTGTGGTTTTTACTCATCCTCAATGCCATCATTATAGACAGAAGAGGCGCCTTCCAGCACAATAGCTGATAGTCCATTGTTCATGCTTCTTAACTATTACCACAGCAGGACATAATTTGTTACAGGACCACCATAAAACATTCTGCAGATTAATCAAGTAGACCCACCATAGAACATCATCAATGGCAGTCTTCACACCAGACTCGAACAAAAAGTTTCATAACTAATGACCAGAATTTGCTAAACAGGGAAATTGTTTGGAATGGAATTAATAAGTTTTACAGCATGGTCATTTTAGATTGTCATTTAAAACTCAATTTCAAAAGTAATAAAACTGTAGAGAGAACAAATAAAACAGCAAAATATAACCGGGGCATCAAGACTCGAAATGCGGTGAATGCCAAATCTAGAGACATTCTAACACAGAAATTACAACTCAAACAAGTGAATTTTTACACAGGGATATCTTACTCTCTGTGATTAGACATACTTTCCTAATCATGTTTTCTATATATAAAAAAAAGTGCTGCTTAAACAAGTTTGTAAGGTATCCATTGGAGAAATTTTATTATTATGGAAATACCACTATCTTGAACATTTTGCAGAAGCAATCGGCAAGTCTCCACGAGGATTGTGAAATCATCACTATCGTTTGCATTGAAGAAAAATAATAGCTGCCGGAAGAACTCTGAATCCGGACCAAAACAATGCCTGGATGCATGAGACAGTTTGAAGGAGGAATAAACATTTAGAATCTCAACCAAAAGGTTATCAAACAGATTTTCACAACAGTTAGTCATGATTTCTATTAATAGCATTAGGACAAGGACATCGCACGTCTACCTGTCTACATTTTGGCAACACTTGCCATAGGTTCCATGGAACTTCCCCCGCACCCTAGAATGTTCAGCCTCCACTGCCTTTCTCCCTCTGAACCATTTCTGTGGTTACAAATTAGTCAACACTTTGCAACAAAAGCATTACAAGTTCTATGTTCTAACAACAGCTTCAATCATCCCAGGAAAAAAAAAGCCACAAGTGCTCTTTATTTAGATTAAAGGTAACCTAGAATATGCTATCTCGCTACAAAATCTCACAGAACAAAGAAGGCCCGAAAATTAAGAGATACGCCAAATCTCACTCGAAAAAATCCATTTTCAATCAAACAGAAATTGTAACTAATTTTTCTTCAAGGCAAGCGATGGAGTTACAGAAACCCTAATTTTCGCGATCCTTTCAACCCTGATTCTTAAATCCACAAAAATCCATGTCTAAGACAGCACCATTACGTGTAGAACATGGCATTCATGTACACAAGAAAAAAGGCATTGAATTTAATTAAATAATGAATAAGAACACAAATTAACATGCGTAAATTATAATCAATTGATCAAAAGAAAGAATGGAGGGAAACCTAACTTGAATTTTGACAGCAGCGGCATTCTGTTGCTTCACCCACAACCGACTATTACGTTCCAGTCTAGTTTGTTCAAGAAGCTTCTTCCTATCTCTCTCCTTCGAACTCCGGCCTCCTAAATCGACTCGCTTCCTTGTGGATGAATCGCCGTTGAAAAACATCGCTTCCCCTCTGAGCCGAAACCCGGCCTCGCCAATCACGCTATTATATCACCGGGTTTAAAAGAATCAGTCCAAGTTTATTAACCAGTCCAAGTTTATTAGAGATATAGCAGAAGTTCGTGATCAATTTGACAAAAAGTTGAAGAAGAAAAAAGTACACGGAATTCTTTCTTCTTGCGAGCTAAAAACTGGAAGAGACTGCCTGGGAAACTTCGCTTAATAAAGAGAGTTTAAAAAGGTCCTCCCTGTAGGTAATTTGCACTTTCGTTCAGAGTTTTTTTTTTGTTTTACCGCTGTGAATTCATCGATGTTATACTTCCACATTCTACCTTCATAACTTAACAAAATTTCTCGCCATTCAATGCTAAAAAATTCTTCCCCGAGTCCTTCCATGAAAATCACGTCCATTGGACAAGTGGATTCCGCAGATTCAATTGTTATAATGTTTTTTTCATGCCGTTTGATTATTAAAAAAAAAATGTTCGGGGTGATATTTTAAAAGTGATTTACTAGGATATGTTTTAGCCGAACAAATTTTTTTAATGTAAAAGAAGCGAAAGGTTAAAAAAATTTAAGCTCTAAGTCATTTATGAAAAAAATCAATAAAAGTAAATAAATTGACAAAAAAACAATGAGAAAAAAAAAAACACACCTGGATCTATATAGACCTGTTTTGAAGTGTGGTTGTGATTGTTTTTCAAAGTGTTTTTTATGCTGAAATGCATTAAAATAATTTTTTTTATTTTAAAAAAATTATTTTTGAAATTATCGCATCAAAACGATACAAAACATAAAAAAAAATTAAGTAAAAACAAAAATTGAATTTTTTTGAAACGCGAGTTGGCTCGCGTTTCCAAACTGGCTCTTAAATTATCAAACAACTCAATGCTAACCTAACTAAAGAAAAACCGAGAAAAAAAAGAATCAAACTTAAAAAAGATGGAAGACATCAGCAAATATAGGAGAACCTCTTAAACCTAATACAGTCTAAAAAATTACAACTTGTTAAATCATGAATCTGAGTTCAATCAATAAGATTATATGTCATCCAATATAATTTTGAATGATAAAATAGAGCTAAAACCTAATATAATCAAACAAAAAAAAAGAATTAAATAGGAAAAAATAACAAAACAATAGCTAAAAAATCAAGATAAAAATTAAGATGGTATCAATCTAGAAAAAAAACAAGGTAAATCTCTTAAATCTAGTATAATCTCTGAAAATTGCACCCCGTGAAATTTTTTATACAGGTTCAATTAAGAAGCGTAATTTTCAACAAATTTAATTTTGAATGATAGAATTGATAGAAAAGTATTTAAAAAAACCCCGTGAAAACAACAAAATGATCAAGGAAAAAAATTGATTGGAAAAAACCATGGAGGATGCAGTTTAATGAAAAAAATAAATAATATTTTGGAATAAAATAAATAATAATTAAAATAATAAGGATCAAAATTAAAAGATTAAAAAATCACAAGATAAAATAAAAAACATATGTAAAAATCAAGCAAACATTTTCTAAACATGGCTAGATCTTAAAAAACTCGCAACTTATGAAATTCTAGATACGGGTCCTGTTAAAAAGTTCACTACAAGCCAATTTAAAAAACTTGTCAGAGAAACAAAATACATAAAAAAGCCTTGAGCAAACTCGGTAGCCAACTCGAGTCAACAAATCAAACACATGACATGCGACATGAAATTGGGATGTCTTTGTAAACTAGAAAGCAAAAAAAACACTTGCAAAAAAACTTATTTTTTAAAAAACCTTTAAAAATATTGGAAATTGACTCAGGCTAATCTTCAAATTTATTATCCAAGTCATGAGATTGTGTTGACTTTATTAAAAGTAAATCTGAAAAAACAAAGAAGCAATATTCATGATCAAGCAAACATTAAGGGATGCGATTAACAAAATCAATAAAAAAACAGCGCAAAAAAAATGCAATGAAAAGAACGAAGACTAAATTTGACATAATAAATAAATAAAATTAAAATTCAATGAAAAAATAAAATGAAATTAAAAGTTCAAGAATGAAATTACACAAAAAAAATCCATTTAGAAAAATGATTAAAAAATAGCAATTAAAAGGATTATAATTATATTTGACATAAAAATAAAATGAAAATAAATGATTAGGGTGAAATTGAAAAAAAAAACAAATTAATCATGAAAATGACCAAAGATAAAACAAATAGAAATTAAAAAAATGAGAATTAAATTTAAAAACAAATTAAAAAAATCAAATAACTATGAATGAATTCGAGAATGAAATCCAATTATAAACAGTCAATGTAAATAGAACAATTACAAATAAAAAAAGAGGGACTGAATCAAGAGATAAAATGAATTGAAGGGCTGGTATGGTTTTTTGTACAACAAGCATACAGTACGAGGGAGAAAGAGAAGGGGAAGAAGGAAATAAAAGAAAAGCAATTTTAGGTCAAACCATGTTGAACCATGATACATGTACCACTTATAGAGAAAGATGATATCAAGACAAATTAAATGACACGGCAGAATCATGGTTATAATTGTCGGAGCCAGCCATACATGCCGCTAGAAGGTGGCGGAGCGGTTGAGACGAGCGAGACACATACTAGCAGCTTTTTTATTTTATTTTTGAAAAAAATAAAAAATACCATTAGAACTAGACAATATTAACAAACAATCCATTGTAAAATTACAACTAAGCCTCTTAAGCCAAGGCTAAAAAATTTTAATCGTAAGGGTAATGTAGTAATTTAATTGCCATATAAATTTGAAAAATACAAAAACGCTGATGTGCAAATGATATTAAATTATTTTATTAAAAGGCTGCACTAGTATTTTGGATAATGTTGTGTTTACTAATACAGGATAAAACTGAAAAATTAGTATTTTGGATAATATTTTAAAATAATAAAATGACAGTTTATTTTTTAAAAAAATTATTTTTAATATCAGTATTTTAAAATAATTTAAAAATATAATATTTTTTTTAAATTAAATTTCAAGAGAACAAGATTTACCATGTATTCCGCTCCATCGATCTGTCCTTACCAAGGTACAAATACCAACTGTAGTTGCAAAGGCCCCCACGAAATGCACCGGCAATCTCATATTATACTCCATCCCCGTGCCTCCACTGGGCTCCATTCGAGGCCCCGCCTATTGTTAAAGGCCATAGTGGGCCTGGTAATATAAATTATGAAAAAACGTAAGGCCCATATTTGACCATATCTCGTACGGTTGGCCCATATCCAAAGTATTATCATATGGTTGGAAGACGGCTTCTTCTCTCTCTTTCCCATATCGGCATATATCCATAATCCAAAGTATTACGTGCCTGGCAATATTAATCTTACACGCATCACTGCAAGGTTAAGCACATTCAACCACCACCACATCTTTTTTGCCTTTTTTCTCCCTCCAGGAGGGTTCTCCAGGTTGTTGTGGGCTTTGCTACTAGGAACGGGCTTTGTAAGAGATATAGTAGCAAAAGAAAAGGAGTCAAAGGACGGCCACGTCCTAGCCATTTCCACAAAAACAAAAAGAAAGGCCACAAGACTTGGCCACCAAAGAGTCGGGCTTTATAACTTGGATACTTCGGGGCTTGCTGTCCTGGAGGCCCACTATAATGGAACTCCTAGCAATGACCGTCGGTTCTGAACCGATGACAAGTCGTTTTCTTATGGTTTTAATTCAAGGGAAGAAATGGGAGATGAGATTTATTATGAATGTTCGAATTTGAATGCTGAAAGATTGCTCAAGACTTGTCGACCAAGGAGGCGCCAGGTAGTGTTAGTAAATTACAGTATAAAAATCGATACAGGAATATCTGAATTTTGAAACAAAAAATAAACACATGTATTAGACCATCTCTTAGCCATTTGGAAGGTTCTACTACAAGGCGGATAGAAGTCCAGCCATTCAATTAATGTCAAAGGAAATTAGGTGTTAGTGCAAATTAACAGTTGCTGATTATGTTATCGAGAGTGCTTCATTCTACCATATCATGAGAAGATGTTATTCAACTGTGAAAATTCTTGATGAGCTGACTCATGCCTTACCCACTTGGGGTTGGTTCAGTTTAGTGCTACAACTGCTAGTTGACCCTTTTTCACAGCTCTGACTCTGTTTTCAACCCATTTTTAAAGAGGGCAAAACCTTGGTTTTGACCGGAGGTGTAGCTTTTTTTTGCTCTGTTGATGGAAATTAATCTTCGGCAAAGTTGATGTGGATAAGTGGTAGATCCATGGAAATTTTCGATGCCAATTGAAAACCAGGACATTACAGGCTAATAAAACGGGGAAACTAGACAATTAGTCGATGCTTCGGCACATAGATTTGAAATGAGCTGATTTTCTCAAAGAAATCTTACATACGGGGAAACTACCTCTATTTGTTGACTAGAAAGTAGAAGCCTTTGCTGGTTAATCTCACAAACTTGCGCCCCTCTACAAGACATAAATATCATAAATTATACTACAAACTTGATATACTTGTTATGGATGTTTTAATTTGATGAGCATCCTTTGTTGACAAGCAACCATGCACGCAAGCACACGAATGGTGTGTTGACGATGGCTTTATAGACTGCCGTAGGGGTTGAAATTTCAGGCCAAAATGTTTATGAAAACAAGTTTCTAGAATACATTTTTAGTTTGCTAGTTCGATAAGAAAAAGGTGATCTAATTAAATAATTTAAAATGTTATATAATGTTCGAAGCGGCATCTAGCAGTACAGCAAGCACAATGGCTTGTAACGACGTTCACATGTTGATCTATTGTCTGGTTAAACAATGCCAGCTTTTGTTATTTACTAGGTTTTGATCAATGCATCAGTGCTGTGTGTGCATATAATATATTACGGTAATTGTAGCACGGGGTTCTAAGCGAGCTCGTTTCAACATAATCCATTATTTTTGTTGTGCTTTAACCAGCCTAATGTCTCCAAACTTGGGGTACGTATATATAAAAAGAAAAGGGATGCTTCATCTACTTTGCTTTCCACTTTTCGGGGCATTGCTGAGTTCAAACTCTTCATTCTGTCTCAAGCTTTTGTTACTTTCCTCTGCATATAATAATACCGCATGATTTATGATGCATGCACATACGCTTTCTTGCATTAAATCACAGATTTGTGCCCTCACCCGTGGAAAGCAAAAGGTAAAAAGTGAAAAGTGAAAAGGATCGTCATTTTTTACAGTAAAATCAGGTGTCAATGACTGTGCAATGATAACAGCCAACAAACATTTTAATCGATCCAAGGAAAAAAAAAGAAAAAAAACAAGATAACAATCAGACAATAAGATCGTACCCGGCCCTTGTGTGGAATTGCGTTTGGAACACTAGTTAAGTTGATTTAAATTCAATGATCAGTTAAATAAAATAAAATAATAAAATAAAATAAGAAATTTAAATAAAGCAAAGCAAGACAAAACGGAAAAGGAAAACCCATTCACTTAATTATAAAAAAATGTAGCATGAATTCGAGAATAGAGTATTTAATACTGATATATATAGGATGATTTGATATCGTTAAAATTAGAATTCCTCCAAATGAAGACTTAAAACAACGCAAGATATTGCAATTTAAGGGAAGTGTTACTCCACCAACTCGATGCAAAGTGAAGTTACAAACTGAAATTCTACAACTAACCAATTTAAACTGTTTTTTAAATATTCAACGATAATCGGGGAAAAAAATAATCAATCCTTTTCAGACCATGGACCGACTGATCATCGCTGTTGCTACATTTTGTTTCTTCTGCTGACTTTTTGTAGCCATGGCTGCCGATGTTTTCCAACCAGCTTGATTATAACTTAAACAATCAGACTGGGACCCGTGTTTTAGTCTACATAATCAAAATATCATGGACTTTCATTTGCTTGACCTGCTAAATTTCTAATCTTTCTTCGAAAGCACTTGGTGGGTTTTGTTAATAATGCAAGGATTACCAAAACAAATGGTTGGTGTTACCGGATACACATCATGTGATACGTCTAAATTGAGGGTCGCCCTTCTTAATTATATCTAAATTATCATGTATTCCACCATGCTTAAAATTTGAACATATATAAGATAGTAAAAATCTCGAATTATTATGAACTGCTAGCTAAGATAGGATTTCCATTGTGATTAAAGGAGAGGGGTGGCTAATAATGTTGGAGTTAATTATAAATAATTAGTCCCATAGTTTAAGAATGCTAATAAATTAGTCCTCCTGGTCTTTCATGAAAGTAATTAATAAATTAAAAACATCATTCTTTATAGTTTCAGAAACCACATATTTAATTAATCTTCTTTTTTTGATCTATTAATAACTCAATTCTTTCATTAATTCTATGCTATTTTTTATTTTATTTTTTGAATTTTCTTTATTTTTCGAGGAAAAAGAGAGAGGAAAGAAGAAGTAGATGAGATTAGAAAAATTGGTGAGGAAAGAAGGTATTTTGAGGGTGGTAAATCCTGGCCAAGAGAATATTCCATAAATAATCAGAATAAATAGACTAGACTATAATTAACTTAAAATATTGGTTTTTCTAAAAAAAAAATATGGCACAATTAATTATACCCATCTAGAAGAGGGGAATATTTTAAAAGGTGGTTAATCATGGCATAATACTTTTACATAATTAGGAAGTAATTAATTAAGTTATATTTAACAAAAACAAAAGTAAAAAAATAAAAAAAATCCAAAAGACAAAAGTCCTTTTACAACATGGACTTAATATGAGAGGAGCCATTGAATCTGGACTAGAGTATCTATATGGTTTCTTAGTCAGACTTATCACCATATATAAATTCATGCTCGATCTGTAATATCAACATCCGAGGCCATATTGAATATTTATTTATTGCTTTTTTTTTTTTTGTTAAGCTGCAACTGTAGTTGCACATCCATTAAAATCGATGACGACTTCATCTTTTTCGTTGTTATTTTCATCGACCATCGTCCTTGTCATCATTGCCATCAGATCATACTTTTACCTGTAAATTGATCACCAACTGTTTGATGTGTCAGTGAACTATTTCTTGGACAAATACACGCCGATGATCAATATCTGGAGCCGGGATCAGCACAGGATTGTTGGTTCCAGGGCCCACACCAAGAATTTATACACGTCTTGTTTAGCTGCATAGCATTTGCTCTGGTGATGGATGTTGTTGTTATTTGATAATACTGATCATCACCAGCGATTTCCCTCCAAGTCTAGACTTGAGCGATTAACCAAAGAAAAAAGCACACATTGTCATAAGACACGACAAAACTCAAAGCTCTAATTACTTAGATGTCAATGTAATTTCGGCGAACACAAGTATAATTCCCACCATATGCAAAATGCAGACGTGAACCAATTACAAATCGACACCGACTTGCGAGTAAAATTAATCAACAAGTACCTGTAATAATTATGTAAATCTGAGCACCTATAGTATTTTGCTTGTTGAAGACAAAGAAATAAGACTCATCAAACCCTTTGAAGGTCACCGACGTAAAGTGATGTTTCGTTAACATGACCCTCAAAAAGACTTCTTTTATTTTTTGGTCCCCGCTGTGATGGCCAATTAACATGTGTCGATAAGCGAGCCCTCGAACACGTGTTTTTGCCAAGTCATCCATTCGTATGATCAGATCTCCTCCTCTCTCCAGCAAAGGTGGTATGAACTCGACCGAGGAAGACGGTGAGCAATGAAATCCAAAACGATTAAACTAAGCAAGCTTATAATTATCTTAAACCCTAGTGGTGGAACAACACGCTCGGCCAAAAGAAAACGTTGCTAACCAATCAAATAGCAGCCCCTCGAATTAGATAAATATAAATTTGTCAAGCGTGTAGAGTTAGAAACCAACATAGTCACGTATACTTAATAGACATGACAAAGGCCGAGGGAACAAACACTCATGCTTTAGCCTTAAAAAAATTATCTTTGATGAAGGCATGCGCCTGGGAGTGGAGACGATGTGGGTCGTCCTCTGGCGGCATCTTGATCATTTACTTCGCTAAAGATGTCTGACTATAAAATTCGAGGATGAATTAATTTAATCATTATGTTGGATCCTATTATAAGTTTATTAAGCCTATTTCGTCATGAAGAATGCATGTTTCTTGCAGAGAAGATCAGGTGCTGTACTGTTCACATGAATCGGATTACTTGATTAGTCCTATTCTGGACAAGGGACAGAGAAGCCAATACATAATCTTAGTTTAGAACTTGCATAATCGTAGTTAAGGCATTAAATTAAATAATTAATTGGATATAAAACAGTGATTATAAATAAAAAATGGACACTAGCATTTCTAATTTGGTGTTCTATCTGTCAGTATTTTTTAGTTGGATTTTAATATATCATTATAAGGATGATATATAATAATATCTGAATTTGAAAAGGTATATGTCATCAACTGGGTGGATTTTCCTGGATAAAATCTGAAAAACTATTTGTGATTATGTTTTTTGTGATTTCCAAAACTCAAACACGAAGTCCAAATCTAAAACAATCTCTATATATCTTTGTACTCTCTGTTTTTAACTTATTTAGCTGTTTTTAATGATATAATTATGTCCTATTAACCTTTTTTCTTGTATATAATTAACAAATTTAAATATTATTTATTCATTAATTAAGTCTTTTGCGAAGAGAGTGGGATGAGTTACGATCATTCAAATGAATATCTAAAACCATTACCCTATGAATATAGTTATCCATATATATATATATATATAATCCTTATGTGATAGATAATAGATAGGTTATGATTATTGATTTTTCACTTGGATGCGATTATGATCATAGTATTATCCAAAACTCTGAGCATCCACAAGTATATATTGGTGCATTGACAGTAAAACATGGAGAATAATTATAATTTTGATTGAAGCCAAGTCCTTAAGGATTAGTAGATGTGAAAATGGCCCTTGTATGCATACAATTTCTTCCAGCATTAATCAAATTGTTTTCAGTACACACACACACACACACACAGATATATATATATATATATTAGTTTAGACTAAATTAACCTAAGATAAGTGACAAGGCGCTTGACTATATGAGAACGCGGAAAGCGGCTATTAATTGAAGATTACTGACATAATCTGTATGTCTAATTAAGAATGTTTTTCCTTCATTTTTTTATTATATTTGTTTAAATAACATTTAGAGTTTGAAAATTTTGTTTAAGCTTAATTTGTTTAATTAACAAGTGATCATTCAAGTACAATGAATTGTATGATTCTCATGACGGCTTTTCATCCTTAAATAGAAGTGTACGCAATGTTTTTCTAACAAGGCATACGCTTGTCAAACTTTGGCGAAACTTTTATACCTAACAAATACGTCTTGGAAGAAAAATTATACGCATGCTTCTTCAAACAGGTCAAAAAAATGGCGAGGATAGAAAAAGGTGTGTTGCAACATATATTTGAGTCAAAGACGCTTCAGCTTCGGAAGAAGAAAAGAAGTTCATTGATTGTAGTATAATATAACTGTAATGATAACAGCAAAGAGAGGAGCACTAGCTATATCTATTGGCCGAAGAGGATAATGTTAGATAATAATATAAATTATATTTTAAAATTTTATTTAATAATTTAAATTATTAAGTTGAGATAATTTTATGATATGATATTAAATCTTTGATGACCAAGCGCTCATAAATTCAAATCTTATCATTCCTATTTATTGGATAAAAATTAAATACAAGACAATATAAATTTAATTTTATTTCAAATTTAATTTTTTTTTACTTGAGGTATGAAGAGAGGTGTTAGAGAATAATATAAGTTATATATTGATACCTTACCTAATAACTTAAACTATATATTAATTAGATTGAAATAATTATTTGACAGATAAATAAATTCCATCCTTCATGCTATTATCTAAAATTTTGAATCTCAAGGAACAATATTGTGAGAAAAAAAGTTTTACTTCAGGTATGAATGGTCTATCTGATAAAGATATGGCTGGAAAGAATTTAGCTTTAATCAACGAAAACTAACCCGAAAATATCATCACAATTAAAAAAAAAAAAAAAGGCTAGCTGCTAGCTGATTTGCTATTTACAAGACGGATAGATATGAACACCGTCCAGTGGAAATGCCAACCCCATCAATCCCTAAAACCCGCTTAGCTTTTGACTAAAGACGAAACAATGGATGGTGTCGTTCTCATGAATCTAATTTATTCCCTCTTAATGGTCTTGTAATTCTTCCCTGGGCTACTGGAATTCCATAAAACAGCTGACTTTATCTCGAAACAAAAATTGCTTAAGCTGGTATTTTTTGAGCTTTTATTTGCTACCATATATAGATTACGGTAATTGAGTAACCACTGGTGCTTCTATTGCTGGAGCTAGGCCTCTTACTCGCCTCACAACTCCTTGTATAGTTGATTTCCACAAATAGCTTCTTGTTATTTGGTACAATGTCAACAATACATACATAAAAAATTATTAAAGTAAGGGCCAATTAAGCTCTCGCATCATATAGTATATTAAGATAAAAGCTCAGTGAAGCTCATTCAATCATTGAAATTGAGTTATACACCAGAAACACGAGACTGTTTGATTTAAGATTTGTTTTTTCAGTTCATGAGTAGGTGATATCCTACTCCCAGAGTCCATTTTCCTACAGCGTGTTAAGTCTACCTTTTTTAATCTGTTCAGAAACAAACCATCTGTCTGAATTCTGGGTAAGAATTTACACTTGCGTATCCAGTTATGATGTTGTTTTAGTATTTGTACAGCTTAAGCTATTAAATAATTGAGTTCATAAGAGATGATAATATATATATACACATGCTGGATTTTAATGTATTATTTATATGTACAGGATAAAAAAAAATACATGATTTTATATATATTTTAAGTGCACGCAAAACAACCATGAAAATGAAGTCCATTCGCCCATAGCACCCAGTTAGATCTAAACTCGAAGAGTTTTGGTTTCTTGGTGGCCAATTCAAAAATTAACAAAAAGAAATTTGGGTGGTGGGACACATGTCAAGAAATCAGAGTTTTCTTCTTATTTGTTTTTGTTTTGCCTTTTTCTGCATCAGCCCCCCATTGGGGGGAGTATAGAAAATGTCCTCTAGCAATAATCTGTCTAAAACCTTCACCTTTTCAAGCTTTTTTCACCCTTCACCACTACCTTTACAGCCCCCTGTAGCATATATTCCCAGCAAGATGCAATCACTGCAGCAAAGGTCATATGTATGATGTTTTAATTCGTGATTAATGGTTTTTCTTTCCGCAAGAAGTGGGCAATATATATATATATATATATATATATATATATATATATATAGTGATTTCCTCGTTGAAAAAAATGAATGGTGTTAGACTTCACGGAAAATAGACATCGTTGAAAATAATAACCTTCTCCTATTAATTAAGTTGTTGTTCCTTTGAAAAACAAGTTCTCTCTCTCTCTCTCTTTGTATTTACAGACAGTACGGGATACTCGCACTTCATTTTAGGATGTCACAAGCCCACAACCGATCCACCACTACTTAGGTTGGCCACACTCGAACATGTTAGTCATTTTATCGACCATTAAGCCAAAGCCAATCTAAGTCTAAATGTACTAACAGGGGATGTCAGATCGAGTAGTTATGCAAAGGTAATGGGAAAGGAATCTTGGTCCTAGCTAAGCATGATCATGTTCCTTCCTTAATTAATTAACACCAAACTAGCTAGTTGTGGAGGAAAAAATTGTGCAAGTGACAATCAATATACTTAGATATAAATATTCCTACGCGTGTGTGTGTGTGTGTGAAAGGTGATTCAGAAATTGGATGTAGAATATGTTACGTTTTTTTTTTTTTTAATATGCAAGAAATTTCGAGGAACGCTTTGATCTTTGCAGGGGGTGTGGCCCCCGTTAGTTTCCTTGGCTCCGCCACTACAATAAAGTTTTGTTTTGTATTATATTAATTATGGCGAACATGAGAATTGAATTTCCGGGTGACTATAACTTAGGAAGTTTCATTATGCCCCTCCGTTAATTATGCATTGTAGGCTCCAACACCACCATTTCCACACCATTTCTCACAAATTAACAATGGATGTTTTATGCGTGATTATAACTTTTTTTACAGACACTTAGCTTAATTACTGCAAATAAGACAAGGGATGTTGAAAAAAATTACATAAGAAATTGTGCTCATCATCTATTCATCGATTAATTAGTAAAGATTCCAATGAAATTCGCTTCCCCCTTTTCATTCTTCTTTTTCTGGTTTAAATAATGAGTAAAGGATGCCCGTGTATCCTCGAAAGCGACTTGAATAACATCAACTAAAGAGGAACATGAACCTAGGTTACTTCTTTTCGATAGACAATTGATTAGCATCCTTGATCATGATTAAGCTTCATTCACATGTACATTCTATAGGCCTCGCCAACCTTCTTCTTCTTTTTAAATTATAACCTATTTATATATTTCTCTATGTGTTGTTGTAGTTTCCACTTTTTATCGGCTTCTTAAATTAAGTACACATATCCTTGCTGATCAGTGCCACTACTAAATGTCCACAAATGGGTTGAAGGGTGTGATTTTGATAATACGGGTCCCTTCACTAACATCTGGAATTTGGCATGTTTATTGCGCGGTTCGTTTCCCTTTTCTCTCTTTGTTGCAATATTGTATGTTCTCTTTGCTTTGCTTTGTAGGGTGCTAAAATATTCTAGTGGCATTCGAATCTCATTGGGCTGCAACTTCGACTGCCATCTTAATAAAACCAAAACAAGCAAAGACAGCATTGATATCACTCTCCGACCAACCAAAAAAACAATTTGCAGAACACAAAATCTCCCCTGCTATAAGAGACAGAAAAGGTATATTGGATGCGGAGCAATAACTTTAAAAAGTAGCAAATGGCATATATGCATGGCACAAGCTAGCAAAAGTACTATTTTCTTTTAGCCCATGATTACACGTGATCATCATTTCATGCTATGAAAACATTTCCTCGTTTTTGGTTTATCTTATCATCATATCTTCTACAGAATATATATTAATTTATTTTTTAATAATAATACAACCAGGTGCATGCCCCCCCCCCCCCCAAGATAATTAAATAACTCATTCATTCATGGATATGCTTTTGGTTAATTTGTTGCTTTCGTTTTTTTAACCTTTTTTTTTTTGTAGATCAAAACTACCCATGATCAGTGGTTTAATTGGAGAATATAAAGTGTTCACAACACATTTGGAAACCTTTCACTTAAACTTAATGAATAATCATAAGGCCCCCCCACCCAAAAAACAGAACTTCCTTTTTTTAAAAAAAATCTTTTTTCTTTTGTTGGTACATGTCATGGACCAGCTAGACGTCTACCGTGCCTTGAGGTTGGTCTACTGTGCCTTGAGGTTGGATTATTATTTTTTTTTTCATAAAAAATATTGTTAAAAAAAAGAATAAAACTCATGGTAAAAAAAAGATGACCATATGAAAAGAGTGAGGTAATCCATTAAATTCATTGTTCAAGTTATGAGATCAAAATAATACAATAAAAAAATAATAAAGCCTATTTATTTAAAAAGACTAATATCAAATGATTAAATCAGTAAAGAAAATAAGTAAATAATACAAAAAAATTGATGATAATTCGTATTAACTTTTCAAATCCTTAACACAAATCATTAGACTTGAAGCACCTTATTTGTAAAAATTCACGAAACTCAATATTCAACCAATTAAATGTTGAATGATATAATTAGAAAATAAATTATACAAGAGGATCGGAAAAAAAATAAGCAAAAAAATAAGAATTAATATTGAAGCAAAAAATAAATTAGAGAACAACTAATTTTTTTTATCGGAGAATAAAAAGAAAATAAACTATACAAGAGGATCGGAAAAAAAAAATAAGCAAAAAAATAAGAATCAATATTGAAGTAAAAAATAAATTAGAGAATAACTAATTTTTTTATTAAAAAATAAAATTAAACCAATTAAATATTAAAAAAAAGAACGACATGATACTTTAAATGATACAATAAAAAAGAGTTTTTGAAGCACCATTTTAAAAGGTGTTGGTGCCTCTTCCATGCAAGAACGAGTAATTTCTCAAAGTTATACAAATAAGAAAGAAAAAAACTGGATGTTTAATTTTGACAAAGAAGCATGCAACGATTAAGGCTAGAAAAGTTAATTAAATCGTCATTTGCGTGCAATTAACATTCATTTTATTAAACAAGCTACGTTGGTGCTAAGAGTTTCATGGAGATTTTGCTTTTGTGTTTCTCATCTTGTGCGATGGTTTTATGGTATGCCGATGTGGTGCTGCAAATTTGTTCCTGGCCACGACAGTACCGACATATTTCAAAATTTGTAAATTTACAACAATGAAAAGGCCGGGGGTGTTCACGGGTTGTTTCGGTGGGTTTGATCTGAGAGAATCAATTTTCTATCTATCTTTATTGTATTTACATTTAAAATAATAAATTAATATGGATGGTAATGTTAAATGCATGTGTTTAGACGTGTACAAAGTACGAAACATTTTGTGATTGATATATATATTTATCACAAGAACTTTGCTAAAAAATTACGACGATAATGATTAAATAATTGCCAAATCTAATAAATGAACGACTCGATCTATTATTATTAAGTAGATAAAATTTAATTAAGGGATAAAGATGTATGTTATTAAAAAAAATTAAGTGGTAAATATTAATTTAGGCTGATAATGTTTCAATGGCTATTTTTTGTAATATATTCATCATAAATCCTTGTATATATATAAATACATAATTTTAACGTATTTTTTTAATAGATTGTGTTACATGAGTGGTGCACCGTGTTTGATGAATTGAACATTAAAAGAAGAACATCACTTCCCCTTCTTCTATTTCAACTTTTGTTTTTCATTTGAAGATTAGAGAAACAAGTATCAATCAACAAATATTTTTTATATATATATATATATATATATATATATATATATTTAAGGGTTTTTTACAATGTGTCAAAATATTAGTTATTTAAAATTTGAAAAAAAAATAATTTTTTAATGTTTTTTTATCATTTTGATGTTTTAATATAAAAATTAAATTTTAAAAAATTAAAATTATATTATTTTAATATATTTTTAAACAAAAAAAATTAAAATATTAAATCTACTGTACTCTTGAATAAACTCTTAAAATAATAAAATAATCTTGATATAAACTCTTACGACACAGGTTCAATGTTAATGTGGGGGAAAAGATTGATGAAAGGTGGAGGGGCGCGGGGGGGTTTTATCTTGTTGCAATTTTCTTTCTTTCTCCGTACCATCCAAGATTTTTCCTTTCACATCATCGTCAGGTCCCAACAATGCACTTTATTTACTAATTTTTAATTATACTTAATGTAATATTTTATTAAAAAAATAACGTCGTCATTTAATTAACCATTTTCACCTCATCAAAACTTTACTTTTTTATATTTAATATTTAATGGCTTAACAATTAATTTCCAAATTGTAAATCTGAACCAAACACAATCTTAGTTAAATTCTTAACTAATTTACTTTCACAAATACTAAATAATTTTCGTTTCATGTGTTTTTAAAAGTTTCGTGCACTACTTCGGCACTGTTTGGGAACGCGGCTGCGGCCGCGTTCTCAAAAAATTTAAAATTTATTTTTTTACTAAAATTTAATATGGTTTGTATGTTTTGGATCGTTTTGATGTGCTGATGTCAAAAATGATTTTTAAAAAATAAAAAAACATCGTTAGCATGCATTTTAACACGAAAAATTATTTAAAAAGCACCTACAACTACACTGTCAAACACGCTCTTCTAATTCTCACTGTGATCTCACAACTACAAATATGAAAGCATGGTGTACCAGGGAGTAGCTTGTAGGCAACCCTGCTTATGTATTAATTAAGAGTGCGTTTAAAAAATATTTTTAATTTTTTTTTACTTTTATTGTTTTATAATTATTGATCGTTTTGATGTATTGATATTAAAAATAAATTTTTTTAAATATATTTACAAATAAAATATAATTTGAAAAGTAATTACTATCACAATTACAAACACTACCTAAAATTAAATTGTATATATTTAAATTTTTTTTATGATATATCTTCTTATTGGGTGAAGCTCCGAACTCTTTTAAAAACTTTTTAAATTATGAATGATACCAAACTTTTTAAGTTTATGAATTCCGACCTCATATTAAAGAATTTTATCAAGAATATATGTCTGCTCCAATATTACATGAGAGGTGAGAAAATTTATAGTGCTAAAACTATAATTAGTGGTATTTTATTAATTATTTAATGAGATTTACTTTGCAAAAATAGATAGATACAAATAAAAAAGAAAAACACTATATAAAAATATTAATTATTATTGATGAATCATGGATTTTATTCTCCCTCCTCTACTTGTATCTCTCTTTAAAAACTTTTTGATTCTTTTAAGTAACTAATATAACGTCATTAATTATAACTTAAGCATCATAAAAATTTTCATAGTCTATTTACTTGTTATTTTTTGCCATTAACACCCTCCTTCATCTCCATTATATTTTACTTGTAGTTTTAAAAACTGACCTAATAGTTCGACTTAAAACCTGATTGTTTTGGGGTCAAAACCATGTCGTGATGTCAGATTAAAAAAATAAAAGAAAGTAAAAACCCGAGTAACTCGGTTAAAAACCTTAGTTGACTTAATGACCGAACAAGATTCATTTAAAAATTCAGTTGAAACTCATTGACTATATATTTTTTTAACAAAAACAACATCATTTTGTTTTTTAAATTAAGGTTGACTCAAAATGATCTAGTAATCTAGTTAGAACTCATAACTAAAGCCTGGGGCCGAGTCGACTATTGAACCGGGTTAAAAACTATGGTTTTACCTCTCCCTACTTCCCCTGTAAATTAATATATTATTAATTTGAAAAATAATAATTATTTAAATTTTATAGAAATTTAAAATTGTGCTTTAAATAACTGTAAACAATCTCTTAGAAATTAGAATTAAAAAATTATAAATTAGTTAAATGATAAGGCAGCAACGTGCCAAAAAACCAGTCCCCTTGAAATCTCCAACGAAAATAATATTAAAATCTTAAGGTAATTTTTTAATTTCAAGACTTTAACTATATTGTAATGAATTAAAAAAGTTGGCGGGTGTAATAAAACTGGAAAAAAAAAACAATTAACAAATTGTCTAGCATCTACCTATCCTATCTGTTTGTGCTCGGTCCTGATCAGTTTGCATGTTTCTTCTTCCTGAGGGATTTAATTTTTGTGGGGATTTAATTAATGCAGCAATTCATTTAAGCTTGACCCCGCTCTCAAGGCAATCGAAACATTCAATTAAATCGGCTAATTAAAATGACACTAAGCACTGTATACTGCCTCCGAAGAGAACATATCTATTTGGAGGAAAAGGTAAAAATAAAAATCTGAATATTTACATATTTACAATTATATTTATTTTACTTGTTAATTATAGAGTTCTTGAATCATCAAAATAACAAAATTATCATTATATTCATTTTAATAACTAAATTCATCCTACCACACCCAGAAAATGAAAAGTCTTATGAACACAAATTATTTACAGGCATTTCATCAAACAATTCATGATCATCCATTTAACTATCACATTGAATATACATTTCAATAATCCGATTCAAAATGTACAAATAAGTTCATTATCTAGCAGTGAATGACAATTCAAAGGAGAGATAACAATCTCAAAACCCGTAGATCATCGTATGCGCACCCATAAAACCTCAATAAATCAAAACCATTCCATTCCGAGAAAGTACAGCATACAAGATTCTGTAGGTAGAAAACAAAACTCAACCACATCGTAATCTACCCCAGGAAAAAAAGAAGAAGAGGAAGAGGAATTCATAATAAAACTAAAAGACTATCCAAAGATTTGCGACACTATATATAAAAAAAAAACATAAATAAGCACGATTTGAAAAAAAAAACTCTGCGGGCAATTTAAAACAATCTCAACTCTAGAACCCAGATTACTCCAATTCGGTAATTTTTTTTTGTAAAACCACAATCCTAGAGACACTGCGGGTAGCCTAAAAATTGTAGAGTTTAAAAGGGTGTCTAGAAAGGTGGTGTGGTTGAGTGTGGTGGTTGGTTTTTTTTTTTGTTTTTTTTTTAAAATACAATTCATTTAATGCACAAAAAGTCACCATCAAGAGCACATGTTACATATTTTTCCTTGCCTTTTCTTTTGTGGGTTCTGTAAAAAAAACAAAACACATCTCACTAAATTTCTATCCCAGAAACACCCTAAACGTGTATCAATCCACATTATGCTTCCATCATGGAAAATCAATATATTGTGTCAGAGTTCTTTAATATGCACGTGCGAGGGGTACCTTATCAGAAAAAATACGATGCAATAGTTTAGTATTTCTAGTTTTTAGGGTTGAGTTGTAAATCCCAATAGAGATAAAGCCACACAAGAGAGAAAGTGTTTAGTGTGACTGTGTGAGTGTGCTTTTATGTATTTTACATGAGGGAAATTTTGTTTTTTTGCTTTTTAAAATTTTTTTATTTAATTTAGAGCATAAAACATACTTTCTCAAAGTAAAACGAAAAGATAAAATTACGTTCAAAATTTAATTATATTGTAATTAAATCTCAAAGCAGAGTGTGTGTTGTCAGAAAGGCAATAGCTAGGTTGGGGCTATCCTAATTCAAAGCAAGATGAACGAGTAGAAACAAAATAAACAATAAATGGCGATAAAGACGCTTCTAAGGCAGTGAAGACATTGATTTGAACAACAGAGAGTCCCATTTCTTTTTCATTTTCAGTTAAAATGTAATTGAATGGCTTCAATTCTAGCAATGAAACATACAGGATGACTACACAGCAACAACAATAACTAAGTCTCGGTTTTGAACTAGTCCAGGATGACTTTATGGATTCTTAACCCTTCGTCTCCACAAAAGGGGCAACATAACATGCCAAATTAACACTAATTCAGTATAATTATGAATCATATTTAAAGAAATGTATGCATAAGTTTCTTTTTGGAAGATAAATAATAATAAATTTATGATATTTTTAATTATTAGACCAACAAGTTTCGTTTTAAAATTTTTCTTCTATTGAAAATTTATTATTTACCATACTTTACAACAAGTTTCATTAATTATATAGCCTTTTATTTTATGGGATATTTTCCCAAAACATTTTTTTAGATTTTTTGAAGAAAACTAAAGATTTCTTGTTGAATAGTTATTGTATTGTTATGTGTATAGTTCTTAGAAAAGGTTTCGAGCACCTCGTTATACTAATAGTCATCACTCTTTTGATTTTAAAAATATAAAGAATTATACTTAATTTCTACTTTTACTGTCATAATTTATTTTGAAAGTAATTATGATTATGATATAGTAAATAAAAAAATTTAATTGTTTTTGCTTTAAATTAATATTTTTTATGATTTTAATTAGGATGTGTTGGTATAAAAAAATAAATTTTAAGAATTAAAAAAAATATTTTAATATATTTCTAAACAAGAAATACTTTAAAAAATAAACATTACTTAAATGAATGATTCACAAGAAAATGAAAAATGGAGAGTGCTCTTGTTTGAAGAGGATAAACACCAATATTTCCAAAATTTGAGAAAGAAAGAGAAAAATGTAGCAATAATTTAATTTTTAAATATATACACATTTGGAACATATTTTTTAAACCATATTAACCGTGTAAAATTCACAAGACATTAATAATCCAGTAATATGTTTCGAAAATTCATTGAAGGTGAATAGTTCGTATTTTTTTTTACATATATTTCAGAAGTACCCACTATCACATATCTCATCAGCTTAAATTAAATCACACATACTAATTTTGTTATCATATCAAAATTAATATAATTTATATTTTACATCTTAGTTTGGATGATTGTTGGAAAAAAAACTCAGGCATAGAAAAAGAAAGAGGGCAGCAAAGTCAAAGGGTCAAACTTCAAAGCCGCATGGGCACTCACTGCCATAATTAAACTAGCTAGCAAGCTTAAGTGGTAATTAAATATGGCATTAGTTAATTCAAACACCCCATGAGTTCCAAATTGCGGCTTGCTCTCTTCTCTAACTATTTCTCTAATAATTTCAAACCCATCTATACATCTATAAAACCCCCCACCTTCTCTGCCTTCCTGAATAATCCACCTCTCTCTCTCTTTCTCTCTAAAAATCCTCTCTAAAGTGAACCTTTCTTTCTTTCAATCAATTAGTTTCTCCGATTAAGGGAAATACATGTTGATGATGGATGTTAAAGGCAACAGCAACAGCTCCTCCTCCACCACACAAAGTGATGAGGAGATGATGGGTGACTTAAGAAGAGGTCCATGGACTGTTGAAGAAGACTTCAAGCTTATCAATTACATTGCTACTCACGGCGAGGGACGCTGGAATTCTCTGGCTCGTTGTGCAGGTAAACTATAGGTTTCTCTCCGTCTCTCTCTCTCTAACACCCCTCTCAAATCAAAATATCAATAACTCCAATATAGACGGCATAGAGCCAAAGAACAACTTGACCAACATGTCTCAATTTGTTCTTGTCATGTTTCTATTTACCTTCATAATCTTCAATGGGTCTTCCTTGTATACTTCAAATAAAAGTGCCAAAATCTTAAAACTTTCCTTTCAATATATATATATATATATATATATATATATATGTATGTATATGTATATGTATATGTATATATTTCTCGTAGATGAGAACTTCGTAGCTAGGTTCCTATGTGGGAATTTGATGATGTGAATTGTTCTTACAAGAAGGAGATAATATTGCGATAGATGATTGTTCTTTACAGCCGTACAGCTTTATATCAAGACAACTTAATCGAAAAGTTTGTGAAAAAGCACATCAACTATAAAAAAGTAGTACTAGTATAGAGCGAAAATGCTCCGTTTTCTTTTCCAATTATTTGTTCTCTTAATAACTTTACCAAAACCCAACTCGATGAAACAGGTCTCAAACGAACTGGAAAGAGTTGCAGATTAAGATGGCTCAACTATCTAAGGCCTGATGTTCGACGTGGAAACATTACTCTTGAAGAACAACTCATGATCCTTGAACTTCATTCTCGATGGGGCAATCGGTATGCAATCCTAACCACACACGCTCTAATTATACTAATTAGCAAATGTCATTTGATTACAAGAATGTTTTTGCTTTTATTAATTACTTTTAATTTTAGCCGTAACAAGTAATAATAACATTGCTATTTAATTTTGAACAATTTGCAGATGGTCTAAAATTGCACAACACTTGCCAGGGAGAACCGACAATGAAATCAAGAACTATTGGAGAACCCGAGTACAAAAGCACGCAAAGCAGCTTAAATGCGACGTAAATAGCAAGCAATTCAAGGACACCATGAGATACCTATGGATGCCTAGGTTAATTGAAAGAATTCAAGCTGCGGCAGCTGCCACTGCCACCAACACCAGCAGCACCAGCACTGCCACCGTCTCTGCTCCTGCCACCAATCAGCACTCAATCAGCAAGAGTGACGTGGGCACCGGGAACCTGGTCATGGCACCACATGGGATCAACGGCAATGACTTTGGTGTCTCACATGTTACACAAAGTTACACCCCGGAGAATTCTAGCACCGCTGCCTCATCGGACTCGTTTGCTACTCAAGTTTCGCCTGTCTCGGACTTGACTACTGATTATTACAATATCCCGGTTAATCGTAACACCAATCCGGATTATTTCCAAGCTGGCCAAGTTGGCTACTCGGAGTCCATGATTAGTCCACCTGGTTTTTTTAACCACGGGTTAGATTTCCAAGCCATGGAGCACAGCAACAATCAATGGCTAATGGACAGTGGGGACACATCGGACAATATGTGGAATCTTGAGGATATTTGGTTCTTACAGCAGCAGCTAAACAACTTGTGAAAAGGGAAAATAATATGGGTGAGAGCGAAGGTTAAAATGCAGAGAAATACAAGATCATGGGGGCTAGTATAGCTAGCTAGAGAAAAAAATCATATATAGAATAATCAATGATACTCATAGAATTTGTGATAGAAAGAGGGTCTAATTGTGGATTATTTGGTTTGTATTTCTCTCTTTTTTTTTGGTGGGAAATTTGTAATTTGAGGCTTTCTTAATCTTATTCTTTAACATTAACTTTTAACTCTCCTTTTTTTTTCCACCTTTTCTTGGTTTTTAAAAGCGCGGTAAGAAAAAGGAGTTCAGAATTGAGTTATGTTCTTTCTTCTTTTGTTTTGGAGTGAATTGTTATTTGCTAAACAACTATAGAATAAATTTTGTTCTTCATCGATTGCATTATAGAAGCATGATTTCAGACAATTTTATAGTATAAAGAGGTGCGTGATTGGCTCCACCATCTTTACTTTTAGATGTCATTATTTTATCAGTTATCATTTATATCATACTCTTGAAACCTTGGCCACGGGGCCTGAATCAAGATTAAATTCCCTAGTTTCTAGATTACAAGAAGTGAAGTTACAATAATCTTTCGAGACGTGGCGTTGTTGGGTTCATTTTCTTGTGGGTTAAAATATATAAGTTGGCCGTAAGGAAGTAGTTTCATAATTAATTATTTTTAAAATAAATAAAAACGACCTTATCATTTTAATGATCAAAGCCCCCAGGCCGCCCCCCACCCTAGCTAATTCCAAACCCCCGTTTCTTGTTTGCTTGCCATCGTACGGACAAAGTGCTTAGAGGCTTAGAGCCCATTTAACCGGACATGATCTCATGGTGATTTAATTCCCACGTAGTTGTTTGTTTTTCCGGAAAAAAAAATAATGTTTTATACAATTTTAATTTGTTTGGCTTTGAAATTTATTTTTTTTTAGTATTTTTGAATTATTTTAATATATTACTGTAAAAAATAAATAAAAATCTTATTTTCATATATTTTTAAAATAAAAAACATTTTAAAAATTAACCATTAACACAAAAACAAACATTAACATAATCCACCCAGCAAAACATGATTCCGCCATCCTCTCCCGCTCTCTCCTCTTCTTGGTATTTCTTTTAAGAGGTAGAAAGAGCAGAGTTAGAAGTTAGGACTCGAGATATCCTCATTTTTCCGTCTTCCCTTTTTTCTTTTCACTTGAATATTTTGCATACAACTCGGACGAACTTTTATATCCAATAAAGATAAGCTATTTATATCAAAATTAAATAAAAAAACTGCTGCAGCCTTGTTTGAGTTTCGAACATTATAGACAATAAAGATTTATCAATATTAATTTTAGAAAAAATATCAACCATTCAATTAGTGAGTTCGGGAAAGACCCATTACACTGATCCCCGATGGCATTTGATTGTTCAATGTATATTGAGCTAGAAGTCTATTTTATTTTTGATTGGAAAAAGGCAAATTTATAAAGATGTTCATTTGCTGACATGACAAACTCGCCCTTGTTTTGAGGAACAACAATTCAAACTTTTGATGAGTTTAAAACTTTAAAGGAGAGGTGGCACGTGCGGGGGGGGGTAAAAGATGTTCCCCTCCACGTGATTCTATAGAACAGGGTAGAGAGAGGTGCATGGCGGCGGGGAATCTTTGAAGGCGCGTGCCTATAAGAGAAGCCATCGAAATGGTCCCCAGGGGACTGAGGTGTTACGGACCTGCCGCGTGTTAAAAATCAGAAAACCATCGCCAAGCTGGTTGGGCCTAAGGCTAACCTTCCTGGACTGAAGCACTGAGGGCCGCAACCATTGAATTCTCTTTCTTGGAGAGAATTCCATGCATGACGAACCTGTACTTTCTAAAGTTTGATGGTTCAGGATTTGCCCAGGAGCATGTATGTTGATTTTAAGGGTAAGTGATTTTTTTCTTCGCATCATAATTTCAAATTCACACACACACACACACACACACACATATATATATATTCTACAAATAATGGGCTGGAGCGTATACAAACTTTAAATTTTTTAATGAGCATCGCCGAATTAAGATTCATTATAATTTGTTTTTCTTATTTAGCAAAATTAGAAATTGAATAAATACATGTGAACCAAGTTAACTTCCAAGTACCTTATCGTGGTTGAATGACATTTATTGATCATTGTGATGCAAGCAATTTGGCGTTTAACTAGCAGTCTAAATCTGGATTTTACCTGGTATTCAAGGTTCCTAGTAATAATAAATAAATAAATAAATACAAACAATATCATATAACATAATTCTCCGCCGTATATGTACATGCATGATATACGACCATAGGGTGTGTGTTGATTAACGTGTACACGTATGGCAGCATGAACCAGGGAGAGAAGAAGATTGTACAACTGGACTCCACCAATAGCTATACGAAAGACTTGTCTTTCCGCCGCGTTGATTTTCCTTTCAAGGGGTCGAAGTTTTCTTTGTTGCACTGGGGCCCTCTGAGTACGAAGACTTCTCAGTCAAAATGTGGGGCCTTGAGTTACCCCACGTGGGCATCTGATCTTGGATGGTGGGTCCCAGGCTCTGACTTTGTCAAGCAGTTCCCTTGGGCGTTGGTTTGGAGGGGCATTCCAGCTTATAAAAACCTAAAGCATGCCCTTTCATCGTGCCGCTACAGATAAATCAATGTAGATGACATTGTTCAAGAGAGTGTTATTTTATTTTTGTCATCAATTGTTTTTTCTTTTAACATCGTTTTATGTATTAGAATTTATTTTTTTAACATAAACTCACACATACAAGACAAAGTGTCAGAGAAAATTCTAAAACTAAATTAAAGAATAATTTATGAAATAAATTTAAGATGACAGTTGCAAAAATTTTTAAAATCAATGATAAAAATAAATAAATAAACACTCCGGGTTACAATAGATTTGTCTTGCAAAAAGAATTTTCCTGGAGGAGGTTTAAGGCTTTCATCTTACCAGAAAAAATAATTCAAAGCTAAAAAAATTGTTTTATTCAATTTAATTTCAGGTTTTTGTACTAATAAAAGAGAGTTTCGGGGTTAAATATGAATTTACTCAGATTATCGTAACTTTCTTTCGTTTTTATAGGTAAAAACAAGTAAATAATGAATTTTTTAGGGTCAAAAAATTCAAACACTGACTTTTTAACTACTAAAAATTATTAAAATTTTAATCAACAAACGAGACCTCGTTTGTTGATTAAAAAAATTAGGATTGATGACTTCTATTTAATAGGCAAGTCATTGTACCTAGAGATAAACGTCGTTTATCATCCTTTTATATTGCCTTTTATTTTTTTAAATTATTATTTTTATTTTAAATAAACCTCACTATAATAAAACAAGTAAAATCATATTTAAAAAACTTAATAATTAAAGTGAAAAAAAAACATGAGATGTGACCTTGACAGCTATTTTTCCTTGATAATTCCCAGTAACACACCTCAAATTGTAATGGAACTTCTCCCCGTTTCTCGTTTTCCTCTTATATGGGTGCTTAATTAATTTCTTTTTTTCCTCTAATAGCAAATGTAAGAGACGAGCCCACATGCTCGATCTCTCACGAGATTGCAAGGCCATCGAATCCTATATACACACATCAAAATGGTTTCCACTTTCCCGAATGGCACATGTTATGTAAAGACGATATATCTTCTGCGATTCAACCCTTCTCTTTATTACTATTTCAAGTACAACAGCGTCTCCAAAACATCACTTCCTTTTCTTTCTCCCTCGGCACTTCCGTGAAGGCTTTTATGTGAAAGCTAAGTCATGTGAAAGCTAAGTCACTATGCAGCTTATTTGAGGCTACCAGGAGCTTAGCTCCACAGCCACAAGTTAACGAGTGGCTAGCAAAAGTTACTGGTAATCTCTTTCAATTTCAAGATCAGGAACAGAAATGAACAGAAGAGCTTCCCAGCCCGTAACAAATTAAGTAAATGATTCTTCTGGCCTTCCCACTTTAAGTAGGAACGTATGTTTTGATTAATCATGGTTATCCATAGGTGGCCAATTTGATGAGAAACTTTTTCTATATAGATAATAGTATGGATTTGTATATATCTTTGGTGGGGTTATTTTAGACTAAATACAAAAGAAGTCTTTTCATGTATGATCACATTATTTTGGTGTCTTCCTTTTGTTTTTATTTCTTTTTCACGCTAGGAAACAGCTTCTTACATCGAGCAATTTTTCTGTGTGTTTTGAATCCTAGGCCTTATCACGTATGTATGGACCTTTTACGTTCCATACAAAGTAAAAACAAAATTTTTTATTCTGTGATAGCTAGCTAGTTATGGAAGGATGCTGGAAGTCTTGGAATAATCGCAGTTGTTTATATGAGATTGATGATAATTTACTCCAAAGTTAGGAGGTTTAATTCTTCATAGGAAAAACAATTTAATTAGTGGGTTAAGTCAATGATGTAATTTTAACCATCATGCAGCGTTCCATGAAGAAAAAAACAGTAGGGCTGAAAAACCCAGAGTCATTTGTATTGTTTACTGTTTCCAGTATGGTCACCCCCACCAGCATGCTTATGAAAGCGAGATTAATATAAATCAGCACTTCTTAATAGCATCCATGAATAACGCCAAGATGGAGTTAGAACAAGAATTTCTTCATTGGTAATTTTTATGGATTTATATCAATACAATAGGCAACATCAGAAAAGGTTTAGTGTTATTAAAATCCTTTTAGATAGATGTGTGTGGGTCTAAAAGATAGTTTTTAAAAATATAATAGTAATTGTTTTTTAAAAATAATATATTAAAATAATATTTTTTATTTTAAAAAAATTATTTCTAATATATTTGACTCTGATTTGATAGATAAGTGAGAATTAATTGCGTGCTTCGCCAGTTTAAACCAGCCGGTTACATGTTCTTGACCCAGAGTTCTTTTTGAACAACGTGAAGAACAATGCCATGTAACGGACGAAATGAGCATTGCTTGCTAATAATGCTTACGGCATTGATACGGTGATTGTACTTGCTACTGCGATATGTCAGCCACAATCTGAAACTTTTCCACCATCCTTCACTCGTCTCTCTGTACAGATAACTTGGTGACGCGGTTGTTGATGTTCTGGGTTCCTAACGTTTAATTATAAGCATAGTAAAGGAGAAAGGTTTGGAATGTTAACAATGCTAGCTCCTTGGTTAGGTTTTAAGTATTCATATATCCAGCAATGTTCGAAAGTGAGGGTGTTGTTATATGGTTTGGCACCGAAAGGGTTTGGTATGAGAAACATGATGTCAGAAGAAAGTTATAACTTGCAAGCTATCGATATCTATCAGTGTCAAAATCATGTTTACATGGGAAGAATAAGAAAAAATATAAATAAATTAAGACATAAATTTTAATTTCAATAAGAGTTTCCATGGGTCGATCGAGGGGCATGGTATTGTGTTTGATATATATATAACCATTTCAATTTAAGATTTATCACACATACTAATAACCTTTTATATATATATATATATATATATATATATATATATATATATATATATATATATATATATATATAAACCTTTAAAAGCATGATGGAGTTTAAATGGTGAGTTGAATAATGATACATCCTTTTTTTTTCAATTCAATTTTTTTTTAATTTTATTCTTAATTTCTTTTAATAATTATTTAGATTGTTTTGAACTAGTCAAATCAATTAGATCATATCAAAATAATTTTTATATTATTTCATTTAAAACTCAAGTTATATAAAAAAATCAATTCAAGAGGTTTTTTCCCTTATAATGTGCAAGCTATCGATATCTATCAGTGTCAAAATCATGTTTACATGGGAAGAATAAGAAAAAATATAAATAAATTAAGACATGAATTTTAATTTCAATAAGAGTTTCCATGGGTCGATCGAGGGGCATGGTATTGTGTTTGATATATATATAACCATTTCAATTTAAGATTTATCACACGTACTAATAACCTTTTATATATATATATATATAAACCTTTAAAAGCATGATGGAGTTTCAATGGTGAGTTGAATAATGATACATCATTTTTTTTTCAATTCAATTTTTTTTTTAATTTTATTCTTAATTTCTTTTAATAATTATTTAGATTGTTTTGAACTAGTCAAATCAATTAGATCATATCAAAATAATTTTTATATTATTTCATTTAAAACTCAAGTTATATAAAAAAATCAATTCAAGAGGTTTTTTCCCTTATAATGTGCATAGTTTTTTTTTAATTTCATTCTCAAATATTTTTATTGGCCAGTCAAATTATTTTTTAACCGATCAAGTTGATAAAGTTATATTGAAATAACTCTTATATAATTTAATTTTAAACTCGGGTTAGACAATAAGAGGGTCGAGAGGTTTTTTTGTCAATTTCATCATCATATTTTTTCTTGGTTGGCTGGGTTGTCTTGGAATTGATCAAGTTGATTGAGTTGATATATTGATTCAATTCTCATACGATTTAATTTTAAATCCAAGTTAGACAATAAATCAGATAAAAAAATCTCAATATTGATCCGCTAGATCAAGTTTAATAATAATATAAAATAATTTTTTATAATCTATTTTTTTTTGTTACATCTATTTGTTTTAATCTAACCCACAATATAGCATTCACTTAAAACTAGCCTATTAAGCTGTCTTGATTTAATTTCTCATCAATTACTCAATTATAAACAGTGGAATCCATAGAAAAAAAACAATTAAAATTGCTTTATTCCAAAGGCCGGGTTCGCATAAAAATTGTCATTTCTTGCAAATTATTTAAAAGCTCGTGGCAGCTAAAACACTTCAAACTATAAAGAAACTTGGGCAAAATTTTGGCTGTCGCCTTCCGAGGCCAATATCGTGAAGCCAGCTATGAAACCAGCTATGGAAGCACTAATTAGTACAACTTGCGGTATTAATTACTTAGTAAAATTTTTTTATATTTGCTCATGAATGTAGTCAAATTAGATGTACAACATAAATTTGTGTATTTAATTTTTAATTTTATTTTATTATTTATTTTTTAACTTGTCAGATTTACATGCCATGCCAGTATCTAACAAATATCTTGTCATAAACAAGGATAACATGTGTAAACGAATCCTACGATTTAAGATTTCTCTACAACGCGGACTGCTGTCTTGAACAAGTGATCTAGTTGCAAGAAAGGTCAAGTCAGCCGACACTCCACACCCACATCACTATAGAGAAATTAAGAATAGGGTAGTAATTATTTCTTTGAAAATATATTAAATATATATATTTTTTATTTTTAAAAAATTATTTTTAATATAAAAAACATTTTGAAAACATAAAAAAATTAATTTGAAATAAAAAAAATTCAAATTTTTTTTTTGTTAAAAACAGATGATTTTTATATCAATTCCCCATGCCAGTGTAACTTACTGCTTGGTGGATGGAATAGGCAAACTTTCTTCAATTATTTACTCCTTTTCCCATCTGAAAGTTGAAGATTTTATATTAGTTAGAATTAACAAACGTGGTTGTTATAACTAAACGAATGATAATTAGTCTTACATTATACTAAAAAAATAATAATCACGGGCCAGCCTCCTGAATTTGATAGATTAAAAATTACTCAACTGGCAGGCATCATGCATCCAGGGAAGAAGTTGATCATTGCTGACGCCATCGAAAACGTTGAATTCAACAAGAAAAAGTTTGACTCGATAATTTTGAAGAGAAATGGTGGAGTGATTACTTAGAATATTTGATCAGTGTTGATTTTAGCTTTGACGAAACATGTGGATTTAGTTTACCTTAAAATACAGTTGCTTTATTAAACCAGTATAATCTCAAAAGGTGCGGTGCGTTCATTTATATATGGGCCTGTAATTTTCTCTGCCAGTGTATATGGGCCTAATCAAAGCTAACAACTTCTGTTTCACGAGCCCGTATTTCTCTACATATAAATTCTTAGGGCCTAATCTTCCTTCTACATGGGTTCATGATACTGGGTAGTGCTGGCAGGCTTATTTGATACGAGTCGATTCTAACTCAAAACTCCAGAGAGTTAAAAAAAAATGTACCAATTTTTTCAGATAATGACATTAATTTATCACCTTTTTTGCCCACAATTTCTCCTTTAGTTTTTACCTGGATTGGGCCCAAGGCATTTCACAAATCTGGAGAAGACAGGTGGAGAATATAAAAATTATCATAGAATTGAGCCACGCCCCAACAATGATGAACATGAGCTAATACTGGAAAAAAATAATCATTTTCTTTTTCCTTTTTAAGAAGTGGGTTCATCACCTTTGGATACAGTGAAATTGCTAGCAGAAAACCTCTTTTTTTAGAAAAGAAATTGATCCAATCTGTTGCTGGTTTTACTAAATACCTTTGGATATAAAATTTCTCAATGCCTCGAGAAATGAATTCGAGGAACTCCCGTCGACTGCCAGGATTTGTTTTATATTCTCAGGGTGAGATCACTACTGTACCTGTATTGTATAATTTACCACGTCTGAAGCTTTGCAATGGATTCCCTTGAGCATGTGTTGATTTCCCAGCTGCTCCGTTGTATATTCCAAGCAAACTGCTTGTGTGCCAGCAATTACACATTAGGGCGATCCATCATGAAAAGCCAGCCCAGCTAGCTAAAACGCCACGCACCAACTAAACTAACTATTTCTTGAGAATGGAGTCCAAGTCCCTCATGCCACTGTGATTCGCTACTTGGTGGATGAGCACGCATTCTTTTAGTTATTCACTCACTCTCCGATGTGAAAGCTGGAGAATGTTATAGCTAGAATCAAGTAACATGGCCATTTTTACTAACAAAAACAAATGTCAATCTATTTTTTAGATTTTTATTGATTTCAATTTATTCTGGGGTTGTTATCCAGTCTTGGGACGTCGGAGTATTGTCACGTGCCTTTCCCAGTCCCACCCCGACCCCGAGGTCCGTCGACTACTGACCCCAGAGCTATCTGGATCCATGGCCGCCCCCTGACGTGGTGGATCTAATCCAAGCTCGAGCTTCAGGTCCACTGTAAAGGACCTCGGCCCGACACAGACCTTCCCCTGAAAGAACGAGACCCAGCAAGGAAGAGCAGCAACTAATCTCAATTCCAATGTCAACTACCTTCTACCTTGATTCAGACGGGTTAGCAACATTTCTAAGAATAATCTGCACCCTATGTTATGTTTGGATTTCGTTTAATAACCGAAGCTATTCACATATCAAATAACAAGAAAATCAATTAATGTGCAGATAAACACTTAAGGAGAAAGCAAATTAAAAAATCAAACTTTTATATTCTCAAAAGTTATTTCTAATAATAAATTTAAAAATAAAATTTAATAATCAAACTTTTTTATTTAGAAATATATTAAAATAATATTTTTTTTAATTTTTTAAAATTTATTTTTAATACTAGTACATCAAAAATATTTAAAATTATTTTTTTTTGAAAAAAACATGCTATTTGTTAAGAAATATAGATATATTTTGTTTTATTTATTAAGAATAAATTAATATTTTTATTTTATTTTTAGTTTAACCTATATATAATTTTTTGATATTTAAATTAAATTTATTTTTTAAAATTATTTATAACCACATTATGCAGTGTTAATAAAACTCTTTTTTTTTAATTATTTAACATGATTTCATGATACTAATTTTATAAAATTAGATTTAATTTTAAACACAACAGATTTGACACGTTAAAAAACAAAATTGACATGCCAAATTCTGCGCACAAAAGATTGATAAAACGCGTATAAATGAGAAAGTTCAAAACTTTTTTTTAACAAAAAAAAATCTGACTTTTAAAAATATGGCGTTGTTCTTTTCTCCGGAAAATTTTAGCCATAAAAGTAATTTTCTCTGCCAGAATCAATGTATCTTTTTTGTTTCTTTTCTTTTCCTCTTACATTATTTTCATGTGTGTGTGTGTGTGTGTGGATAAAGACAAAGCCTGACGTTTCTTGATTTCTGCACATTTTCTTTACTGCGTCCGGAACCGACCATTGTGGTCCCTTGTCAAAAGCAAAACACGTTACCCGTAAGACCATCTTACCCTTTATCCAAAACCAAATATTTGAATAGTATACTTTTTGCACCACCTAAGCTGCCCTTGTATCTCCTAATTTTACACTCTGTCTGGGAGAGGGGAAATGGGGAGGAGAGAATACAAATTTCTAAAGCTGTTTTCCTTTTTTTTTCTTTTCTTTTTTTTTTTATTATCGTGGGTGTCCGGGCCAGCTTGCGCGCACCTCAACTAATCCCATAGGGCCATCATATGAGCAGCCATAGGGTTTGAACCTGAGACCTAAGAGGGAGCAAACCCCTTAGTCCCAAGCTCTTACCACTAGGCCACCACCTAGATGGTTCTAAAGCTGTTTTCTCTTGTACGTGAAGAGGAGGTCAGTGGAGGGAAGAGGAAAATGCTAGGATTTGTTTTCACACTCAAACCTCGTAAAAATAATTTATTACAGCTCTCGTATTCTTGTAATTATAACAATAAATATTTTTTAAAATAAGAAAATAATTAAAAAAACAACATAATAAAATTTATAATTTTATTGTTCCAAGAAAGATAAAATCAGTTATAAAAACAAAATAATATTGATGCCTAGCTATATAAAAAAAAACATGAATATTTTGTTCTCACATTGATGATGATACAATCACATTTATGAATTGATAATACATAATATTTTAACATTTTCAATGAAAAACAACATGGTTGGTGAAAAATCCATTCATTATCATGTAAATTACCCTTTTCTTCTGGCCAAAACATATTTCTAAGATAGCCTTTACATATAAAAATTAAATCCATCCAATGGCGGGGCTACATGTCACCACGAGATGACTACAACTCATGACATTTTGGAAAAATGCGAAGGCTATTCGTGTAACATCATCTAAAAGATCCAGAAGCACGAGCAGGGATATTATTGTAATAACATACCACGTAGGCCCCGCACTCAGGAAGTGGGAATTTCCTTCAACTCCTCTATATAAACCCAGCTGGGGTTCCCCCTGCAAAATCTATCATTCTAAACGCGGGTCTCTCTCTCTCTCTCACACACAGCTTTTCTTCAACGTCTCTTCTAACTGTAAGTAACAAACTTTTCAAATTTCAGTTCTTTTTTCTTAATTATATCTTAACTTTCAGTTTTTGTGTTTTTTTAATTCATTATCTATATTTAATAAATACTCTGTTTTTCATTTTTTTCAAGCTAGCAGAAGTTTAATTACACTCTACATTTATATATAGATATAAATAATAATAAAAAAAGATAAAAATAAAAGATGAACAGTAGTAGTTGTATTGGTATCTCAACAATGAAACCCTGTTGCAGAATCATAATTAGTTACAGAAGTTTTTCACATTTTGGGGTTTCTCTCTCAAGATCTAATAATAATTCAGTCATTCATACCAATTTGTCGAAATCACACCCGAAATCGGTATATAATCATGAATTCCACTGCTGTAATAACCGTAGTTGGTCACAAGATACGGGTCATAAATGTATAGTTAATCTGGATCGCAGAGGTTTTAATGTCTGCGATTGGAATTGGGGTCATGCTAGGGGTTTTAGTTCAGGTTTTCTTGTCGATAAGAGTAGTAGTTCAACGGGTGTTTTAGTAATTCCCAAAGTAGCGTCAGACATTAGGAATCATTCGACTTCGGTAGAGGGTCATGTTAATACGAAAGGATTTGAGAGTATTTACATTCAAGGAGGGTTGAATGTGAAGCCTTTAGTGATAGAAAAGATTGAAACAGAAAGTGATGTAGCTAAAGAAGGAAAAGAGGAAACATCTAGTAATAGGGTGGAGATTAATGGATCTGAAGTAAATACAAACTTCTTCAAGGGTTTGAATGAGAGCACAACTCCTAAGGTTGATGAGAGAGAGGTGTCTAAGATCGAGGAGGAAGCGTGGCAGTTGCTTCGAGGCACCATTGTGAATTACTGTGGGAATCCAGTAGGGACTGTCGCTGCTAATGATCCTGCCGACAGGCAACCGTTGAATTATGACCAAGTCTTCATTCGTGATTTTGTTCCATCCGCACTTGCTTTTTTGCTTAATGGAGAAATGGAGATTGTGAAGAATTTTCTTCTTCACACTTTGCAGTTGCAGGTATATTAAGCCAAACATTCCATTACTTATTTTTTTGCATATTCAGTGTGTATTTTTGTCTGTGCTCACATTTGAATTACGTTCTGATGTTCTGCTGCTTAATAAAGTGGCAATTGTGTTTGCATTGAAACAAAGATCTGTTGCTTTGGCATACATTTGATGTTCTTTTACAGCATAACACTTCTGCAGTGGTCTCATTGATTCACACTTTTCATGTTGCTTACACATTTATACTCACTTTTCATAGAGCTTTCCATGTTTGTGACTACTGCCTTAAAGAATAGCCACCTTCTGCAGAAACCAAATTTATGGGCAACAGGCTGTGATGATAATATTGCCAACTCCATGGATGCATTTCATCTCCAAAAAAAAAAGTGACAATAGCTTAGAGCTTTAACTTGGGGAAGTTGAACTTTTGAAATGGTGCATCAATAATTGCAATTTTCACCAAAATTAGCCCATTACATGTAACTTTTTTATGTTTATCAAAGGAAAAAACACACTGAGAGAGAGAGAGATTGCTTTTTATGGGGGATAAAAAGAGAGAATGACAAGTAGCAATTCTTCAAAAATCAATTTAAACTTAAACTTCTCTCTTCTGTATGTCAGAGCTGGGAGAAAACAGTGGACTGTTACAGTCCTGGGCAAGGGTTAATGCCAGCAAGTTTTAAAGTTAAAACAGTGCCTCTTGATGGTAGTGATGGAGGTTTTGAGGAGGTTTTGGATCCTGATTTTGGTGAATCAGCCATTGGGCGTGTTGCGCCTGTTGATTCTGGTAAGATAATTCTTAGTTTTGTTCTCTGTACTGTATATAATAAGAAGTCTTTCTGTATTCAATGAATCGAGTATTGGTCCAAAATCTTATCCTTATCCTTAGTGCTCAGTTTCTTCATGTCTTGTCTATGTATCCAGTTATTTCCTTAGTCCAGTTACATTTGTGTAATTATTGTAATCTGAAACATATTTTCATGACACTCACAGGGCTGTGGTGGATAATTTTGTTGAGAGCTTATGGGAAGATAACAGGCGACTATGCATTGCAAGAGAGGGTTGATGTCCAGACAGGAATCAGACTCGGACTAAATTTGTGTTTATCAGATGGGTTTGATATGTTTCCTACACTGTTAGTCACTGATGGTTCCTGCATGATTGATAGACGGATGGGTATACATGGACACCCTCTTGAAATCCAAGTTAAATATTTTCAGTGCAGCCTTCAATTTTGTTTCGCTCATGTTGCACGCGGAAAATTATTTTTGTTGATTATGGAGATGTTATGATGTTGTGTAAGGTTGATATCTGACCACACTAACCAAGGACCTGTTATGCTAGAACGCATGCAACTATTATAAATATAGAAAATTTAAACCAGTCATTTGACGTGCTTAAGCTGCAGAAGCACATTAGATGGAGCTGTTGTTTGTTCCAGAAGTGAATTGTTTCTTGCAGTTTTGTCATTATACTTCTGAGAAAATTCTCCTAAGCATTTAAGTTTTTGGAAAAAAGGAGTGCTCAAGTTTCTGAAGCTTTAGACTTTTCACCAGCATGCTTATGTTTGTCCTTGGTTTGCCATTTGCTTAACTAGCATACTTTTTCAGGCCTTGTTCTACTCTGCTTTGCGATGTGCTCGTGAGATGCTCATAGTCAATGATGAAACCAAGAATCTGGTGGCTGCAATAAATAATCGACTCAGTGCACTCTCATTCCATATCAGAGAGTATTATTGGGTGGACATGAGGAAGATCAATGAGATCTACCGTTACAACACTGAAGAATACTCTACAGATGCAGTCAACAAGTTCAACATATACCCCGATCAAATTCCTTCATGGCTGGTGGATTGGATTCCTGAGGAAGGTGGTTACCTCATTGGCAATCTACAGCCGGCTCACATGGATTTTAGGTTTTTTACTCTTGGGAACCTTTGGGCCATCATCTCTTCTCTGGGAACCTCAAAACAAAATGAGGGTATCCTAAATTTGATCGAGGCCAGGTGGGATGATCTCATGGGCCATATGCCTCTTAAGATTTGTTACCCTGCTTTGGAATATGAAGAATGGCGTATAATTACTGGCAGTGATCCAAAGAACACGTGAGGCTCCTATTATTTCCTGGGTGCTTTATGTAGATTGGCTTAGTTGCATAGCGGTTCTGTTTAATGTAATTATCTCTCTAATTTGTTGCAGCCCATGGTCATATCACAATGGTGGATCTTGGCCAACACTGCTGTGGCAGGTAATATTTGTCAAAGACTCAAAATTGTGGTACTTGAATGTTATGTTTGGGTGTTGGCTTGCATTGCTGATATCAAGTCGTGAAAATGTGTTCCATAATACAATGTTGCTTGTTATTCCAGTTCACATTAGCTTGTATCAAGATGGGGAAACCAGAATTAGCACAAAAGGCAGTTGCTTTGGCAGAGACGAGATTATCAATGGATCAATGGCCTGAATACTATGACACTCGCAGTGGAAGGTTTATAGGCAAACAGTCCAGGCTTTTTCAGACATGGACAATCTCTGGTTTCCTAACATCAAAGATGCTTTTAGAGAATCCTGATAAAGCATCCTTGTTGTTCTTGGAAGAGGATTATGAGCTCCTGGAGATATGTGTTTGTGCACTAAGCAAAACTGGCCGGAAGAAGTGCTCACGCTTTGCTGCAAGATCTCAAATTCTTGTCTGATTAGGTATTTCCTGACCCGATAGCTATATAGCGTGGTAAAAACGGTAACAGAAAAGATCATTTGCAGCCCTAACTCAATATTTTAAAGGGTGACTTCAATGTGATGACAGACAAACTACTCTGAAGTGCTGATTGTTGTACCTCTTGTTGAAGCACATTACTCATTTGAATTAGATGGCTGTGTTTTTGAGAGCCTCTAACCTACTTGTAATAATGTATGGTTTCGTGCTTGAATTTCCTTTCGACCTTGGCATGACATGTGTAAACTTCTATTCCATAGATATGATCAATCCCTTTCTTGGTGTCACAAATCAGCCTAGCATTTTCGTTGACTAATGTGTGGTAGACAAATATAATACACGAAGTATGTTTTTCATTATGCTTAAAAATGTTTTCCAATTGAAAAGTCATTGAATTTATGCTTTTTAGATATTTTCTAATAATTTTAATATCTTCAAGGTATCAATTCTGATGTTTTTCATTGCAATCGCATTTCCAAATCGAGTAAAAGAGCTGGTAATTCCACTTCCTCCTTGATTCTAGCTTGTGCCCTACAAGAGATTGATTTTCCATATTCAAATTTATTTCACCTTCATATAACATCTTTATCCTGGTAGGGCTTTCACTATCCATCTGCTCGTCATGTGGAAAGAATCCATGATGGAGCTAACCGCCACCTACTGGCCCCTAGACAGGATTCAGAAGAAAGTTTTTTACACTGATGACTAGACTAAGGTGATACTACCGCACCATTTACTCATATCCCCCGTACTACAACGCCGTCTCTGGATATCCTGTGATAAGCAGTGGCAATGAAAAGGATATCCAACGGCAAAATTCTTTCTAGGGCAGGCGTACAGAAAGAGACACTGAACTTACATATTTACTACATAATACTCGACTATCAAAAAACAAAAACAAAAACTCATCAAGCAACTTGCTCATCTCCTTCCATCCTGAATAGACCAAGGCGTCTATCTCCAAGTCGCATAGCATAAGCAGCTTTCTTGAATTCAGCCCAGGTAAAGGGCTTGTATAATGCCGGCTTGGTGGGGGTAATCATTTCTGGTGGAACAGTGATCCTCGCATTGGGTGGAGGGCCAGCAAAATAGGCCATTGACATTCTAGACTTGGAAGAGTTGGTTAGGGCTTTGTGCCTCACACTTACAAATCTCCCATTTGTCATTGCCTACAAATTTAACAAGGCAATAGAATTAAAGACTTCCATGGTTGAACAAAATGGCACATTGAACTGAGCAGAGGGTCATGTAAAAAGTAAATGAAAACCAGGAAGCGTACTTTGAATCAACGCGACCAAGTACAAGGTCCGGTAGGTACAACGTTGTTTTCAAAGCTTTGATTTTGACGATAACAATCATTCAGTTCTAGAAAATATAAATTTCAGAAACAGAACTTTCGGGAAAATACCTGGTTTGCAAAGACCTTACTTTAGGAACATATCTTTGTCATCTTTTCACCAATAAAGAGACCCAAACCGATATTCCACAAAAATATCTTGGAAATGATTTAGTCAGATCACCGAGATATTTCCTCGATAACTTAAAGTCAGCTTCTGGGAACACCGTAAGCAACCAACCAAGGGTCAGGTGCTTTTCAGTTCCCATTGTTCTGAATCTAGTTGGTCATTCAATTACTCATTCACATAATGTTCACTGGATGGAAACTAATGTTGTAGATTTGGGTCCCATTAGCATCAAGAACCCAATCCAAAGCCTGCCTAGATAGCTACAGCTAGATAGCTAGCTCAGCTATAGGAACAGTGGCTTCCATCAAATCCCAATCAACTTTTTTCACACTTGATTATGATTACAAGATAAGAGAAAAATAGTGGACCAACCTGTAACAAGTCACCCACATTAACCCAGAAGGTAGCGGGATCAGGTGTTACTGGGACCCACGCACCATCATTTAAGGAAATCTGAAGGCCACCCACATCGTTGGATCTCAAGATGGTCAAGATCTGAGGGTCAGAATGCTCTCCGAACCCTACCTTGTTTTGGTTACAAGGTGACGAGTCATCATCCTTGCAGAGCAGAGGCATAGGGGGGTAGTGGTTTAACCTGATGAGGGAGTCACTGTCAACATCTCTGATTAGCCTACTAAACACTGATTTATCCGGGACCCGCAGCCCCTCCGCCATCAGATCTAATAACTCACATGCCAGCTCCCTAACTGCTTCTATGTAAGCACTCACAGCGGAGCTGTGTCCAAGAGAGAAAAGTCACACCTTATCGTCAGTGAATATAACAGTTTAACAAGGCTTGGAAAGAAAAGAAACCATACAGTCGCGCACATTAGACAAGTACGATGGACCTGCTGCTCTGCTTCTCCTTTGCCTTTTCCAGTTTCTCTTTATTAAATTCCTTCGTGGCATTATTTTGGCATTCGAGTTTCTTTCTTTATTATTATTTTTATTATTATTTCTTCTGATTTGATAAGACCATCTTACATGTATCTGTCTGACTTGTCCATTTGATTCTCCAATCTTTTCATGCTAAAAGTACCTTATCTTCGTTTTCTTTTCGATTTTTCTGGATTAATAGTGATTGTCGTCGAGAAAAAACTTTACCATGTTTGATGCCACCAAGTAAATTTTACATGTGAGCCCTGACGTTTAAGATTAGATGGATGATGAATATTTTATTCAGAGGATTGAGACTGGACAGCTTCGTCAACATAAAATTTCTCTTCTTCTTTATTTGATTAATAAAAGCGTAAGCATTGTTTGGATTTCACTAATTCCATCATAAACCACTGGACGACATTCATGTATCAAGGAAGAATCATAGACAATTTTCACAAGAGATAATCATGTCAATGAGATGAGATTGTAATGTGATTGGATTGATCCGTACTTTACCCCCCACATGAGCCATGTTTGTGTAACAATTTCTTTATTTGAGATGACAAATCTGACACGGTATAATTTTTTTTTAACTAACTCAAATTCAAACCCTAGGAGACTCTTGATAATTGTTTTCTTTTTCTCTCTTTTTTTTTATTTATAAAAAGAAACTATTGATTGTTAAACCAGCCAGCACTATTCCCTCTCCTCCCCTTCTGAGATTACCGACCATGCAACTTTAAGAAGACATTAACCAGTAAATCAACCGCAATGTTACAATACATGAAGCTTCTCTTGTTTTAAAAATGGTCTTCCAAGCATTAATGGGGGATGTTGACAAAGACAAAGGAGGCTATTTTTTCAACTTTCAAGTGAAAGAAAGTTGTGGCATGTTATCTCTCACCTTCCAGGAGGACATATATGATTCCATATTCCCTTGTGATTTGGTGTTTTAAAATGGATCTAATAATAACAAATGCTACCGTGTATATTAAACAAATCGCCCAACTGCTGAATGATTGTTTTTTCTAATCAAATAAATTAATATATAGATATTATTAACAAGTTTTTTTACTTTTTAATGTAATAGAACAAAAAGATAATATTACAATTACTACATTGAAACCTATTAATTTACTTAGTCTGTGTATAAGATTTTTTTAAAAATAACAAAAGAAAAAAAATAAATTATAAATTATAAAAAATAAAGATAAAAATAAAAAGAACGGTAGAAATAATTATGTTCTAAACAAATGTAAAGAAAATAAATAAATAAATAAATATATAAGAAAAAAATAGTGATGAATTATAGATTTATCATCACTGTATTACCATTACCCGTTACAATGAAAAAATTAAAGAAAATTTTAATTGTTCTACTTCTACCGTCAAAGTGTGTTTACCTTTAATATATATAATATAATTTCATAGCTAGTACTGTTCGATATAAGGAAGCCCAGTTCTTTATTTTCATGTTCCTTTCATACCAAACATTACGACAATAATAAATGAAATTCCTATTATAGCATGCACCGAGTCTTCTGGTCCCATTAAATATTAAAGAAGGCAAGCTTGTTTCACCCTGAAATTCATTAAGAAAGATTCCCGCAGCAAATTAGATTTGTTTTTCTTTTTTAGGAAAGGACAGGGCATTTGAATACTCGGGTTTAGAAAACACTGCTCAATTTCAAGAAATTTCCCATCTAGCACTATGTTTACATGTGTGTGTGTGTGTGTAGAAGTATTTGGGGGATTGAACTAGCAACTTGCATGGTGGCATCATTTTCAAAATTCGGAAACACCCTAATTTTAATTTTTAAAAAACTAGTAGTAGTTTTAGTCTTCTCGGTTTGTAGATTTTGCAGCATTTTGTGTTTGTTGATAACTTTGTTCACCAATTTCTTACAAGAAGCTGTGCTAATCATGTTTTATCTCAGGTTCTCAAGGCAGCACTGAAAACCAAAGACACATCATCTCTTGCACTTTCAAGAAGTCGGTGGCTCTCGAACAAATATATGCATAAGAGTAATTAACATTGCTAGATATCCTTTTTAAAAAATAATAAAAAGCATTTGCAAAATGAATTACGGATAACTAAATGAAGTAGTGTTAAATTCCCATGTACAATAATGAAAAGTTCATAGCAATATAAAGGGTGTAAGCACTTGCCTGAATTTTGCAGGGTCATTGGAGATGGTTTTGGATCTTTCAGCTATGGAGAGAGGGTTGGTATTAAGAAGTAGATATTCCACCTCTCCTATATCACCCCTGAAGCCAATATTTTTGCAGCCATAACCAAAGGGTTTGGCCAGCTCAACCTTTTGCTTTTCATCGAATGGTTTGGCAAAGAAGTTGAAACTTTCTTTCTCCATTTTGGCAATGATGTCATGAGGAACACCATGGTTTTTCACCTTGAAGAAACCATATTCCTCACAGGCTTTGACAATGAGATTGGAAACCATTGATCTATCTCCTGAGAGGTCTACTGTAGGAAGCTCAATGGCCAGGTGCTCTTCACTGTGAAGTTTAGTTGGAGATGCCACTACCATATCTCTATAATTATATATCTCTGGGGATACAGGAGAAAGGAAATCAAGAGGAAGAGTATGTATAGCACTTGGAAGATATAGAAGAGAAGAAGAGATGACGGTATATTTGAGAGATGGAGAGACTAGGAAGAAGAAGGTGAGAATGTGAGAGAGGGCCGGGTGAAGAGTATTGCTTATACTTGCTATAGATATATAGGAGAGCGAGTCTCATTCAAAGAGGATGCAGATTATTGATAAAATCATTAATTTCTTCTTCATTTTTTCAAATATTAATTTGTTTCCTTATATCTCTTGGGCACTCAATAATCTAATGCTTTTTTAGGTGGTTGACGTACAACTAGAAAAATCTTGTTTAATGTAAGAAAAGTTGACTTGTTTCATGGATTGATCGTCTGGAATTTATTTTTATATGTTTTCATGGATTTCCCTCTTTAAAATCGTTTTATTGACTAGATTTCTCTTTAATCATTTTCTATTTATTGCCACCTTGTTTTGACTCAAGGACCTCTTTTATTTCTTTGACTTGGCCTGTGCTTCGCGGGGTTACACTTCGTCTTTGTTTGTTTAATATGTTTAGATGATAGCTTTTTAAAAGTATTTTTAATTAAAAGTATATTAAAATAATTTTTTTATTTTTTATATTGACACATTAAAATTATTTAAAAAATTAATTTAATATTTTTTTTTAAAAAAAAGAACTTAAAAAAATATAAACTATTACACTACCAAAAATAGCACTTGGTTTAGTCATATTGTTACCCAATCGACGGTGAATGCATTTTGTTTAGCCATCACGATCGGCTCTCTAGGCACCCATCAAATCAAAGGAAAATTCTCATTTCAACACAGTATTTTTAAATTTTTTATTAAAATAATATAAAACTATTCTTAAAGGATTCTTTAATAAATAGGATATACATTTCACGAGTCATTTGTACATGTATCTTAATATTTAATAACAACTCAATCTTTCGGTGTTTTTTACTAGATCAAATCGTTTTATTTAAATTGATTGAGTGTGACCCTAGAGGTTTTTATATATATATATATAAAAGTTTGCTAAAATTTATAGGATTTTGGTGAATATTTTCTTTTCAATATAAGATAGTCCCTTCAGCATCCAAATATTTTTAAAAGTTGGATTTCATTTTGATTTTTTCCCTCCAATTTAAAAGGCCTTGTCGAAGTATTTGGTATAGTGGTAGTAAAAATTAAATTGGATTCTACACGGTGTCAAAAAAATATTTTCAGATTTTTTTTAAGATTCTGAAAATTGATTTTTATTATTATTAATGTGGGTATCCAAACCAGCTTGTATGTACCTTAACTAATTTTATGGACCTTAAAATTAACGTTTATATAAATTTCTAGTGTTCTTAAAATTTATAAAATTAAAAATGATAATTTTAAAAAAATAAATTTAAAATTTAATTAGCATAATTTAAACCATCTCAGAATAAAAATGCAATGTGAAGGAGGGATGTGGAATTGAACGAGACTTTTGTTTGTCCTTAAAGGGCGTCGACCAAGACAATAAGAATACGACATCGTCAAATTCCCTCAATTCACAGATAAGAAAACTTGAGACAAAAATGAAGTTTTGGGTTTACATTGAAACACTCCATAAACATTAGGGAATGAGCGATCCAAATGGAAATTGTTTTTGTTCTTGATAACTGGAAGACAAATATGTCATTTGCCCTAAATTTCTTTTTCTGAGCGTGTAAACTTCTTTCAATAATTTAATCAATCAGCTCCTTTGGCATCATATTCCTGGCCTTGCCGGCCAGAATTCCACGTGAAGCTCGTGTAGATTTCACAAAAATATCAAAAATAATCTACTATATTTAACAGTTTTATTAATAGAATTTTCTATCGGTATTTACATTATCATTCCATCTACAAAAATTTTACCGGTAGATTCACGGATAGAAACCGTCTATTGGTAAACCTTTCATCTATAATTTCATTTATGTCGGTAAAAAAAAAAACACCGATAGTTTTACAGACAAAAAATACACGCTAAAAAAAATTACCCGCTTTAATACACCGGCAAAATAATTTCCTCGGTGATTTGTAGTGGCATGTATTGTAATTTTATTCCAACCCTCTTTAAAATACCGACTAACTTATTCAGTTAGTGATGTAACAATGTTGTAGTGACATATAAAGTAAATTGTTTCAAACTCTCTGTAATATATTGACGGATTGTGTATGTCGGTATATCTGTATGTAATAATTAAAAAAATATTTTGAAGAAAAAAAGAAAATATTTAATAAAATAAATTTGAATAATATAAAATTCAAATATTCATTACAAATTTATATGTTCAAATAAAATTAAACTAGAACAATGAGGGCGCAGGAGGAGAAGGAGGAGGTTGGTCGTTCCCGGGATGATACGACCAAAAAGGAGCGCACACGTACCACCCATCTGTGATCTCATGTCCATGACCATTTGGAGAAGATGTTCATAATCCGCTGAGAGTCGCTCAAATTTTTTGGTGAGATGAGTTGTATATTGTTGCAAGGTCGCGAATTCTTGAGACTGGGTGCTCGATACCGATTGCAAGCTCCTAACGGTTGAGACACTATGGGTCATACACAAGTTCCCGGCTATAGTATTGAGAAGTCTATACACCCGATTTCTATTGGGTCCATCAGACGATCATACTTTCATCCACAAATCTAGATCAAAATTAGGGTAGGTCGAAGGATTGTTCTCGTATCTCTCTCTCAACTGGCTGTTATATGTCTCTTGAAAATAAAAACTAAAATCATTAAATTCAATTCAAGAAAATAATAACTTACAAAAGAAAATGGTTGAATGAACATACCACAAAGTGTTGAGAGCGGTTGTCGACGAACTGTTGCATCCCCTTTTAGTGGTCTTTACTCCGCATATGCATCTTCATAAAAAGCTCTATTGGGCTTAACTTACATCCAAGAGTCATAACTTGTAAGAAAAACAATGTTGCAAGTTAAATATATTTATAAATAATAATAAATTAATTAAAAATATATGTGATTAAAATTAATCTTACCATCCGTTTCATATTCAAAACGAAAAGAACGAAGCCCCAGGTATGCGTGGTAACAAAGCTGTGAATTTACCGGCTCCGATTCCTGGCACCAGACTGCAAGTGTTGTGTGAAACGCTCAGATGTCATGTGCTGAATATGTTCCGTCCATGTATCCTCCGGGATGTATGACGACCTGAAATTCTTCCAAACCTCCATGTCATTCTAGCCTTGCAGAGCGTTTTTCCTAGCATGGTTTTTAGCTTTTTTTTGCGTCTCCTACCAAAAATCACGCAACCTACATGATACAAACATATTCTATATGAGTTAATGACAAATAAAATTTTAATATTTAAAATAAAAAATAATTATCATATTGTTTTCGTTGTTACCTAGTTGTAGTGTAATTCTCTCAAACCCTCCTCCCAACATTGTCATTTTCTCTATCCCATTCAAATTTACCCTTGCACTAACAATTTATGAAAAATAAATCAATAATCTAAATAAAGAAAATGAATTTACATAAAAAATAGTTAAAAAATTAAGTTCACACTAACCTTAAATCCTGTAAACCATGGATTGATATGAAGTTTCCAATCAAGATGTTTGAAAATCTGACTTCATTAAAACAATAAAATCTTCATCGATGAATTAAACGCCGATGTTATTAGCCGGGCGGCCTCAATGTATATGAACCTGAAAATCGATAAAATTAATGAAATATTAGTTGTTCATAAATTTTTAAACACAAAGAAACTCAAAGTAAAACAAACTTACATTGAAAGGTCGTCCTTCCAATATGTTTCATACTTGCGGGTAAATTGATCCTGCTGTGAAGAGACATCGCCTCTACGTTATGAAACAACACTGGAAGAGGCAACGTCATGTGTCAATGCAGGTGCCTCTTCTTAGTCAGACAATGACACGTTGTTGTCATATCACTGCTAGAAGAATTAGTTGTGATCATGTGCTCATGAAGTGCAGTTGATTTTTCTCTATGCATCTATACAAATTTGATGAATATTTATATAATTAATTTTTATTTTTTTAAAAAAAATCGACAGCACCTCCTCTATACTAGAAACCACCTAGAATTTTCAATCCTGTAAATATACAAAATATATGCCACAAACCAGTTGACTTTAACCAATTTCTACCAACAATTTTAGATTATTTAATTTGCTAATGTTTTTAATCCTAAATTGAAAATATTTTTTTGTAATTAAATTAAATCCTATATATTCAATTAACATTCATACTATAAATTTGATAATAACAATTAAAATTCTACGAAACAACAAAACAATATTGCAATGTAGACAATAAAATTAAAGGAAAAAAAACCATGTAAATTCAATTAACATTTATACTAAAAATTTTGACAATAACAATTAAAATTTAACAAAACAATAAAATATTATTGCAATGTAGACAATAAAATAGAAAAATAAAATAAAATTTAGCCTTATATATTCAATTAACATTTATACCATAAATTTAACAATAACAATTAAAATTCAACAAACATCATAAAACATCATTGCAATGTAGATAATAAAATAGAAAAAAAATACAAAAACAAATATAATCTTTAAGAATGAAAAATGATTAACTTAATGACGTGCTTAATTTTAGAGTTTATCTACATGTGATAAAAAAAAATACATTGTTAATAAATTGAAGACAAGAAAAGAAATAAGAAGAAAATAAGTCAAAAGATTCACCACACATTCCTTTTAATCATATAGATAGTAAGAACCTTAAGCTCTACAACTTGAAACTACAATAGAAGAGAGGATTTGAGTGAAGAGAGGATTGCAAAAATGAGAGAGAGAAAATGAACTTCTAGCATCCTCGCTGGGTTTTATACTGTGTTTTTATCAAGGGAACATTAAATAATATTATTTTTAATTATTTTTTCAGTGATTCACTACATAAATTCAGCTTGAAATTTTCATTTTGCACTAAAATTTTCAAAAAACCCTCTAGATTTTTGGTAGTTTGTCCTTGATTCCATCGGTAAAAAAGCAAATAATACACAATCAGAGATGCATTAATTAATAAGGCGTTGGAATTCACTGTATGTCGGTAATTCCCTCGGGAACCTGACAGTTACTCAGTGCACTTTAATTGTCACCATCGACATTAAAAGGGGAGCAGTTCTTTTCACCTATGGAATACATTGACAACCACGATCTGTGGGTGTTTCCATTGGTGGTTTAGATGATATTTCCCTTGATGTTGTTCATTATAAATAATGTTAGGGGGAGGGGAACAATTCCCTTCACTTCTAGAATAAACTGACAGACACAAATCATCGGTGTATTGCGCATTGAATAGTGTCAAGGAAAGGGGAATAGTTCCCTTCGCCTTTGAAATACATTGACGGACACAAACTGTCGGTGTTTCCATGGTTGTGTTGCACAATGAATAGTGCCATAGGAAGGGAAACAACTCCCTTCGCCTCAGGAATACACCGATGAACACAAATCATCAGTGTTTTGCATAGTGTATAACATATTGTATTTGTATTACTTATCTATCCATCCTGAAAATACTTGAATTAAAAGTTGCACGCATAACACAATAACACTAGTTCGCATAACAATTATAAAATAAATACTTATTTGTTAAGAATTCCATCAAATACTATTACACTATAGTTTATTGCATTACACTTTTGTGTTTTGATAATTAGTCAGAATTGACTTCTTCTTCTTCAATTGACTTGTCGTCTTGTAATCTTCCACAATAATAGCATTGCTATCATCATCTTCATCGACTTATGCTTGTCCGCTGGAGCTCAGAACAACCTTTAACTCTTCAGCATTGACATCAACAAAAATATTATCGAAGATGCAAAAATTTAAATTTTTTTCCAAGTCAATCGATGGAGTAACTCCTAGAAATGAATCTCCTATAAAATACTTCACTTTATCCAGTTGTGGGTCAAACCAAAACTAAGAAACGTTTGCTTACCGGATTGAAAACCAAACTCAATGTCGTTGTATTATGACACTACATCATACAATTTTTGACCGGAAAGACGCAGGGATACAACATTCTTTTCAACTCTGCCAACAAAAAAATCATTTATGTTCTTTATGTACCTGTGATCCATTAGCAAGAAACATCGGTGGTAGTAAAAAAAGATTATTTACCCCCATTTGTTAGCGTGAATGCCTTGTTATTTTTCATGTGGTATGGACATGTTTGTTTTCCATGCGTGCTGCAACTAGAAACCATTCCATGAGCCGGAAAATCATTGATAGTCCATTTCAAAGCTGTCTTCATAAGAAAATTATGTTTCATTGATACATCGTGAGTCAACGCTTTGGAGGACCACAACAACATCAATTCATTAATGAACGGTGGAAGACAAATATCTATATTTAGGCTTAGAATATTAGGATCAGGTATGACCATAGATAAAAATATAAACTCTTGCCTCATATACATCCTTGATGGCAAGTTGTAAATCATTAGTATAACCGGCCAACATGAATAAAAAGCAGTGAATTACCTAAATAGATTGAATTTGTCTGTACATAGCCTAAGATGCAAGTTCCTTGATTCAGCTGAAAAGTAAGGATTCACACTGTTAAAGTGTTTACATGCTTCGTCGTCAGAATGGTGCACCACCACTCCATCCACTACATCTGTGATTGGTGTCATGTTGAGTAGTTTTGGATGACATGAATAACCTCTGCAATGTAGGTGTGATTGGGAAGTATCTAAGTTTTTTATCTACAAGAGTATTTCCCTTGCTAGTTCTGGGTTTATAACAGTAATGTGCACATGTCCTGTACTCCGCCAGCTCAGCATTTTTAGGGTAGTACAACATGCCAAACTTTGGACACATGTTAATTTTCTGGTATCCTAGATGAGGAGTTTCATCATGGACTTAGCAGCATGAAAGTTATCTTTCATTCTGTTCCCTTCAAGTAAGATGTTTCTCGCTCATTCAACAATTTTGTTATAACTGACCTTAGTCAACCCATAATCCAACTTAATGGTAAATATTTGTGCAACGATCAATAATTTACTGTGATTTGTGCAGTCATCTCATAATGGTCTGTCAGAATCTTTTAAAAAATCAAAAAACCTGGTTGGGTATATATTAGGTTCTCTATCTATGATTGGACATTGACCGGCATGACCCTGATTCATTCTCATCGCATCCATAATCATAGTCGTATAAGGATTACTGTTGTCAGTTTCAACTCCATGTATGTTGTTAGCATTAGAAGTTGACCTAACCATCTTTTCTATCATGGTCTCGTGAGGAATAAATGATTCTCCGTGTGCATATCAACACATGTATTCCTTTATGAACCCTTCGTGTAAAAGATGCATCGTTACAACATCTGAATGAAGAAATTTTTTATTTTTACACCTCTTATATGGATACTTAAATACCACCTCCACTAATATTTCTCGGAATAGATGTTGTATAATTAATAAAACCTTGAACCCCTTTATAATAATTCATCTTCCGCAATTTTTTGAGTGAATCTCGATGTATTTATGAACAATCATTCATGACTTTTATCAAACCTATATATATCAAATAATGATGACAACAATATGTATTAATTAACAACATTAAGTAGATAATCAACATACTTTCATACTTCTTTTAATTCATTATTAATTATCTACGTACATACAAATTTATACACATTAATTTACAGAAATTACAACTTGGCAATAAAATTGACAAAATATAAAACGGACATGTTAAACAAGCCATTATTTATATCATCACAACACATCTAAATCGGTAATTCAACATAAATTTGAACAATTTACAAACAAAATCTAAAACAAATTATAACATGTGCAAAATCATGTATCCATATAACAAGTTTATTTGAGAAAAAACAATAAAACAAGTAAACACCCAAACAAAAAAAATATACTACAAAAAAAATGCAATAATTGAAATTTCAAAATTGTGTTCAAGTTAAAAAAAATGGTAGATTTACTTACTTAAAATAGAAAATCTGCAATAAAAGTGTTGTTGTTACTGGAAAGGTTGAGGAATGACGACTTGCATTGAGATGGGATGGGATGGGATGTTGAGGGAAAAAAGGGTCTGTTTGGTAGTTGCAAATTAGGGGGTTTAGTTGTAGAGGGGAAGAAGGAGAAATAGAAGGGAGAGGGCCGACGACTAGGTCATATACTAACTATTACCGATAGAATTACCGACGTAATATTTTTATTTGTCAATCCATCGATAATTATGTCGGTATAAGTGATATGTCACTGTACGGTTTTCACTGTTTGAATCCATCTGTAATTATATCGGTAAAAGCGTCTATAAAAAATTACGCATCATTGTACTTTTTGATTTTTTAAAATTTCTTTTATTCTGACTGGGATTTACCGACGGATTTGATGATGGAATCAATTCGGTTGATAAATATCACTCTAAAATACTTATAGATTTTTTTCATCGATAATTTTGTTTGTATTCGTAGATTTTCTGGTAGGGATAAATAGAAAACAAACATACTACTGATAATTTTGTTTGTATTCATAGATTATCAGGTCGGTAGGGATAGATAGGAAACAAACACTCTGTCGGCATAACGTTCGAACTGTTTCAACAATTCATTCTTTTTCCCGTTATGTGTGTGTGTGTGTGTGTGTGTGAGAGAGAGAAATCACAGGAGTGTCCTAAGTTGTTATCATAACAGCGTATCCCCTTCCATCTCGTTTTCGCGGTTCTTATTATTCCACGTTTTTAGGGTTGAAAAATCAGGTATCATGAACAGGTTAGAAAATCGCTTATGAATTTTTCTTTTCCATTTTTCCTCCAAAGCAAAAAATTCAAAATTCTTAGCTGAATCTGCATAATCATCGATCTTCGATCCTCGAATCCAAAGTCCGGTCTATAAACACGTGAGTTAGACAAAGACTCGGACATATTCAACGTGGCAGAGGCAATAGTTAGACGACGCTAGCTGCATTTATAGATTGATTATGCAACATACATAAAACGGTGAGAATTTAGTTGATCGAGTATTCGTAAAATTTTATTTATTTATTTATTCCCTTTAAATTAATAAATTATTAATATCAAAGGCTTGACGTGATGGCTAAAGAGTTTGGTTCTTTATTTCATTTTACAAATCCAAAAATTTGTTTTAGAATCTAAAACAGTTTATTATATATTTTTTAAATGTATTATACCGATGTGATGGTGTGTTTTTAAAATTGTTCAAATATAATTTTTAATATTAAAAAACACACTGATATCTTCTATTATCGAACTAAAAAAATAAATTATTCATGGCTTCTTGGAAGAGAAAATGCGAAACTTCGTAGTTTATGCATTTCAAATTATTCTTATTTAAAAAATATTTAATTAATTTTTTTGAAGTGGTTTTTAGATGTTTTTGACATGTTAATATTAAAAATAAAAAAATATATAAAGAAAATATATATTATTTTAATATATTTTTAAAAAGCATTATACACCGTGTTATCGAACACACACTTAATTCCTTATAATGAAATAAAAAATTATTTCTTTTAAGTTAAACGCATTATATTTGTGCAGTTTAATAAATAAAACCAGGTCATATTTTATTTTTTCCGCAAGGAAATACTAGAATTCGTTTATTTTTGTGTTTTAAAAGTATTTTTTAAAAAATAATTTTTTCTAATTTTTTACTTTATTTTTTTATATTTTTAAAGAGTTTTAATATGTTGACATAAAAAATAATTTTTTAAAAAATAAAAATATATCATTTTAATATATTTTTAAATAAAAATTACTATTATAATAAGAATTAAAAATTAATGTGAGGTAGTCAAACATATCACACTGACACGATATCTAACAACCCACCATCAAAAGAAAAGTTGCAACATTGATAACTTAGATGAATGAAAGTCTCTAGCCCACTAAAAAACCTAGCTTTGGGAAAAAAAGGTCCCTTGATCCTAGAATCGACTCACCAGACTGGTTATATTCTTGAACAAAGTACGACCATTGGAAGCTGTTCGAGAAAAATTACTAGATAAATTGGATTCATATGGATCAAATTCAATATGAATACTGCATATTTTAGATCTTTATAATGTTACTGGTTTGACTCACATGGATTAGGTTGATGTTATAAAGTTCCTAGCTATTTATATCACATGCTCGCCTCATGGCTACCTCGTCCAATTTATTTATTTTAAGAATCTATTTTTAGCAACCTACTAGTTATTTTCAATAAAGTGAATGATAATGCTAAAGACAGCAACAGTCGAATGAGTTCTTCTGCTTATTTAGTGCTGTGCTATTTATTATTTCATCGGGCATTGTTAGGTAATAAATTTGCTCTCTAGATATTACTAATTTAAGTATCATAAATTAAAAAATTATATGGTTATTAATTTTAAAATTTTGATGAATTAATTAAAATACGTGTAGGCTGGCTGAATATATATAATTAAAAAAAAAAATAAATAAATAAAGCTGACTGTTGATGGATAAGCAGCAAGGAAGGGTCATCGGGCCAGAGCAGAACACTTGATAAAGCATCGCAGGCACTGGCTACAACCGACCTCGTTTTCGGTTGGCAGTGACAAGGTTTTTTTATAGAAGTATTTTACTAGGTGTGGCTGTGCTTTTTCGGGTTTATTTGGCAGTGTGGTTGCGGTTACTTTTCAAATAGTTTTTCGTGTCAAAATGCATGCTAATGATATTTTTTTATTTTTTAAAAATTATTTTTGACATCAGCACATCAAAATAATTTGAAAATACTAAAAACATATTAATTTGAAGTTAATAAAAAAATAAAAAAAATTAAATTTTATCAAAAGTATTTTTAAAACGCATAAACAAACATGCCCTTTAATTCATGATCCATTTGAGTGCGTGCGTGCGTGCGTTCACTAGTTAGAAGATTGTAGTTCGAGACCCACTTCTATAAAAAAGAAGTGAAAGCGGTAAGTTTAGTGGCCTTTTTTAGGCAATATTATAGAAACCAACCAATTTGTTTATTTATACGTAAGAAAAGCCAAACACGCTCTTAGATAGCCACCTAGGTCGTCTATATTCACGCAATCGCCGAACGCCTGCGTCCTTCGATTAATTAAAGGATCTACAAGTCAAAATGATGGCGTTTTATACCATAATTGCAAAAGAGAAAAGCTATCGATGCTTTCTGTATTTCTATATTTCTATATATTTACGTGCACGTCAAGCACCATGAATTTTTAACGTGACGGTAACTTGGTAGCATTTTACTAGTTAATTAATACTCATCGTTCTTACATGTATCTAATTTTTTTTTTTGAAGTGAATTTCATTAAATAATTAGCAAAACATTATTAGTTATAATTGGAGTACCATCAAATTTATCATCAAGTAGTACTATTTTTATTTTTTTATTTTTTGGATAGTATATCACTGGTTTACATACCATGATTACATAAGGTTACATCACTTTTTTTATTAGAATTATTTAATCAATTTTTTATTAGAATTATTTAACATATTTATTAAATTTGGCCTAACGAATTAATTTTAAAATTTATTGACTTGATTTTTCTCCTAGCCTGAATTTAAAATTAAATTACATAAAAATTGTCTAAAAGTAATCAAATTCACTTGATCCATCTAGAAACAATTCAAATGATGATTAAAGAAATACGATGATGAAATTGATAAAAAAATAAAAAAAAAATTAAAAGACAAATAAAATATACAGGGCAATTGAAAAAATAGAATAGCTTGAATAATTATATAAACAATGAAGTTGCGTATTAATTCTTAATTCCCAAGTATTTCAGTATTAATTGTATAATTTCCCTCCAACATTTTCTTATCAAATTAAAAAAAAAAACCAAGAATATACACAGTAAATCTACTTATAAATCTCAGAAATATCTACTGGCTTGAGAAATCTCTAGATATTGATTCCCTGTGAAATACTTCTAGAAAACAGCAAATGTTATTTTCAACCATAGAAACATCTAATGATATTATTGTAAACATCGTTGGATGGAAAGAGAGAATCTTATGTGAAATCTCAGTTACCTAAACCATAATATAATCGGATGTCAGCAAACATAGTTTTCGATATCCCTAGAAATGGACGGAACATAAACATGTCTCAATTGATGTCGCAATCTCAAGGGAGTTGATGTCAAGAACAATTTCAAAATTTCTATCATATGCCCGTGTTGCTAATCAATAAGTAAATTAATGGGCCAACCAATCAAGCAGTCGAGCTAATCTTGTGCATCAAATATCATCGACACTGTCAAGTGGCAGGATATTTTGTGACATTTTCAAGTAATTAAGCTGGCTATTGTTGGCACAGTGACAATTAATTGAAATGTTTGAAATAACAAAAAAAAAAAAACAAAACAAAACTGGGCAGCTATTAAGAAATCGTCTGGATCTCAAAATTACCTCAAAATTTAAACCGAAAAGATTTTAATTAGAGGAGAAAAGGAGCGATTGATGGGAATTAAGCACCACTCCCCGCAACAGCCAAAATTGAAAAAAAAAATCTATTTCATTTATATCAGGTAAAGATGATTTAAAAAGGTTGATCATACTGGTAACTCCATGTTCTCTGAAGGGACATCTTAGCAATTAGAATATTGGATTTCCACGAAAGATCTTAGATTTAAAGCGAGAAGTCAACAAAGATCAAGAGTAATTAGAAAGTTAGAGTAGAATCACTGGATAATATCTGGAGTGCTTTGAGAGTAAATCCTAGTCAATACTCATGATGGAATAATCTGAGATCTGAGGGGTACCCAAATGAGCAACACCTGTGCATAAAAATGCACAAAGAGAGTGTGCCGAGCAGCGTGGAGGGGCTGCAAACTTACAGAGGGTTCAAGTATAAACTGAATAATTGCTGGGTTTATCTGGCCCGGGTAAATTACTCATTTCAGCGAATGTCAAATCCCTTTTCACGTTCACCTGGCCCAATACTTGGGTGGGTTTTCACGCTAGATCTCATAAATTTGGGTACATCTCCCATCATTAGTTCTGAATCTTGTCGCGGATTTGGGACTTCTGGATCCCGAGACTAGAGGTTCGTGTGGGCATTGAATTGGGTTTGGACGCCCGGCTTCTCAGTTTGTGACCTGGGCGGTGCTGGCGGGGGGAGGGGGGCGGCTAGAGATACTGGCCCAGGTGATCAGGTGATCAGAGGAGGTGGTATGCTCGCACGTTATAATAATCTTGAATTCGAATCCTGAAATAAGATCGCAAAAGAAAACCTTTTGTAGATACAACAATTTATTTATTGTCAGCTCGCCTAAAGCTCAGCTTAAAAAAGGCTCAACCATGAGCATGAAAACTACCTCTAGGATGGATCTATTGAACGTTAAAATAGCAATATTAGTAGTGATTTTTATTTTTTTTTATCGTAATATCAGTACTGATATTAAATGGCTGTTTGGCGTTGGTGATTCGGTACACGGTAGATTGATTTTGTAGATGTTTTACAAGCTTGGAACGGACTTCTTTATAAATGAGAGTTGTTAAAAGCTTTCGAAGCTTTTAGGCTGTGGAGAACGGCCCTTGGGCCTGTTCGGGCCCGGTTGGAAAACTGGGCGTTCAGGCGTGTTAACTTCAATTTATCTTTGTCGTTCGTTTTCTCTCTTTTTATGACCCTTTTAGGGACAGTCCTTCTAGTTTTAGCTTTCTTTGCTCTTCAATCATCCCTGAATCCTCTTGAGTTTCTATAGTTTTAGGTATCACAGACTTGTAACCTTCGGATGCTTCTTGTCCATTGTAAAGATATATGCATTTCATTTGCTTCCAAATTTCCTCTTTCCTGATAGGAGCTTGCAGAGGTTACAAGTTGTTTACATTTTTAATTACCCAGCATCTCCTGGTGCATGCTCTCTCATTTACTCAGAAACATCCACGAGCATTTGAATGATCCATGGCGTTACTATCTTGAAAATCTCTTTACATAGTCAAGGCACACAGAAGCACTCCGTGCCTTGAACCCCTTCAGAAGGTATTTGGTATTATGTTCGATTATATTTTTTAAAAATTTCGAATTTTTTTAGATTTAAATTATTATTTTTTATGTTTTTGAGTTGTTTTGATGAATTAATCTTAAAAATAAAAAAAATAAAAAATATATTATTTTAATACATTTCTAAACAAATTCTATTTTTAAAAGCAATATTTATAATATTCTCAAACAATTATTAATAACAAAAACTAAAGCTAGTAGCGTTTTCAATATGCATAAAATCATTGTTCACTTTCCCACAAATCATTGCCACTTGAAGTACAATTTTGTTAACAAATTTTAATTTGACTTTTGAACTTTTACTTTGCACAATTAAGTCATTTTGAGTTGAAATTAGCATCCAATTTCATGTCTTTTTTAGGAATGGTTGAATTGAAAGGCATAGAACTTAAATGAAAAACATGGATAACATAGGTGGTGCTTTCAAATTTGTTTGTGAAATATATTTTAATCCCCTAATTTTTTTTGTTGTAAGGTGATTAGTCCCTTTAATTTTTTTAAAATGCATTTTAGTACAAAACTTTGTTTTCTTTATTTTTTATTTTTTTTTCATAAGATGAAAGAGAGGAGTTGTTGGGTTCGTACAAAGAGAGAAAAAGCTCTTTGTTGATGACAATTTTGACCACTAAATATGTTAGAATTTGTGTAAACGAGTTCCACTAAATGAGAAAAGTCATATAATGATTGTTTTAAGTCTCAATGTGGCAAAGAAAAAAAAAACAAATCTAGGTCAAGGGTGAAATACTTTTTTTCAGTATGATTTAGTGGTTTGGATCGTTTTTTGAGTTTAATGGGTTGGAATGTTAGTTTCCTGGTGTTATAAGTGTATTTGTAAGGTGTTTGTGGTTTGAATAAGTTAAAAAACAGGTTTTTTGGATAAAAAACATGGAGGTCTGATTTTTCAGACACCGCATTGGTGGATGGAATCTGGGTTGGCAGATGACACATCGCCTGTCACAGCAGGCGATCTGTCCTTTTTTATTTTATTTTAAAAAAAACATGGTGACCACCCCTTTTAAAAAAATAAAATAGCAGACCCAAGCGCATGAGCCTAGTGTCAAGGGCCTCGCAGCCGAGCTTTTTCTATTTTGGTAAATTTTTTTAATTAATACATTTTGGTTTGCTGCCTCACTTTTTATTGTATTGTCAAAATTAATCAAAATTTAATTTGATGATCCAATTTATATCACTTATTTAAAAACATGATTATCCATCCTCTTCTTCTTCCTTTTCAAATTAAAAAATGTTTAGTCCGACGAAGGCCCACCATTCTAGTCACTCACTAGATATGTCGATTGCTCGCTATGAGAATCAAGGCACATTTTGTTATTCTCGTTACTTTTTCGAAAACCGAAGACAATTTACTAATGCATTTCGAGGTACTTTCCCTTCGGTGAGAATCTAAGGCCATGTTAGACTATTCTCCCCCCTCTTTTTTTTTTGGCCTTTCTGTCAAAATCAGGCTGTAAATTTTCCATCAAGGCATTATTGAGAGGTAATTGACAGACGTCATATCCCCATCCCTTTCGATGTTTTTTTATCCTGGCCATACATGCCTTTTCAACGGTCGTAAAAGGAATGATTGGAGCAAAAGTTGAAAAAACCTCATAAGTGACCCATGTTAGCATGTTACCCAAGGATGGTAAAAAGTGGGCCCAATGCTGGTGATACCTCGCACAAAAGGAGGATCAGGTGAAATAGAAACAATACAAGTGAAATCACGAGGGCCCTTTCCCCCCCTTTTCTTACGAAAAGATAAGAGATGTTTCGGACTGTTTTTCTTTTTTATATATAAATATATTAAAATAATATTTTTTTATTTTTTAAAATTTATTTTTGACATTAATACATCAAAATTTTTTTATAAATATTAAACAAAATTAAATAAAAAAATTCAAAATTTACTTGAACAATATTTTTTATCGCAATTCTGGTATTTTTTTTTCCTTGGGTTCAGATTTCAAATTTCAAAAAAAAAAATTGCAGTTAAGCCACTTAACATCCGAATGTCTTCCCTTCAGTTTCCCAAAAAAAGAAAAAGAAAAGGTGAGGGTTTCTATTCAAGCTTAACTTTTACCCTGTCATTTCATTTCATTAAATTCGATTATTTTTATATTTTAAAAATATTTTTAATATTTTTATGTTTTATCATTTTAATATGTTAATATTAAAAATAATTTTAAAAAATATATAAAATATTATTTTAATATATTTAAAATAAAAAATATTTAAAAAAACAATTTTTACCATATAACCAGAGTAATGTAAACAGCTAATAAGCGATGGCCTCAGGGGTAAAGGTCATTTAGCTTTTCAAAGCCCACTTGCGGAACATCATCATTTTGCGTTAGAAGGCGACCATCTCTCACGTCTTTTTGGTACTCAAAATTCCGAACCCAGTCTAAAGAGATAATAATTAGGAGCAAATTCTTGCCTTGATATTAGAAATGTTTTTGACTTCATCAGTGAAACTAATTATTCGTATCAAATTCGCATAAGATACCTTTTCAATCGTTTGTGGGTCTCTCAGGAAAGCATGCACTGGCGAATTAATTAGCTCCATGTTCATGAACAGAATTCCTGGTCTTTCTCGAGGGCATCTCGCTCCAGTATTTACACTTGTAGTTCTTATTACAAAATAAAATCTCAGTGTAGGACTAAATTCTCGGACTGGTCAGCTCAAAGCTTCATCTAACGACGGTAAAGAGAAATAAATGTGAAATTAGATTAACATCACTGTCAAGACACATTTCCTACCTAGAATTCTCGCTGATAGGGTTACAAGTTCTTCTTGAACAATAAGTGGTCAGATAGAATTAACAAGCTTAAGTGAGGGTGTTAATTTGGTCCGCTTCGCCTGCAAAGTTTTTATGATGTTGATCGTATGTTCCAACTGTAGCGTAGGAATTATTTTTTTTAATGTTGGTACTTGAGTCTATTTGTGCATACTTTGATTAATTTTACGGGTTTTAAAGTTAATAATTATATAAACCTTTAATAACTTTAAAATTTATAAAACTCGAATTAATGATTTTTAAAAAGTAAATCCAAAACTTAATTAATTAAATAACACCCCTTAAAAATTCAATAGCCTAGGAATTTTTTTTTATAGTTTAATGTGGATGTTCAGGTCAGCTTGCACGCACCTCGACTAATTCTGCGGGTCCTGAAGTTAATAACCATGTAAGTCTCCAGTGGCCATCATATGAGCAATCACATGACTCAAACCTGAGACCACAAAGAAAATAAATTTTTTAATTTTTAATTTTTATCATTAAATCACCACCTTAATGGTTAATAGCCTTAAAATCTTGATTAATCACTGCGTGGATGTGAAGTTAAAGTGGTCATGGCAGTGGGACACTACCTTCGTTAGATGATTCATCATTTTATAAATTGTTTGGCAGGCCAGGTCACCTCATCCCATTGAAAGCTTAGCTTGATGGTAAAATATATGGCAGGAGGAGTGGGCTCAGTTTGTGGATTATTGCAAGGTTTTTAATTATGTTGCGTTTTGTTTGGAATAATTAAAATATTTTATATTAATTTAAAAATAAAATAAAATAAAATAATTTTTATTTCATTTCAAATCTCGATTCGTTTTGGATTTTTCGGATAAATTTTGACTGGAATATTCCGGTTTTATTTCACATGATCCGTTCCAGGCTTGAAAAGCCATTAAATCAAATTGATATTTTATTTAAGTTGAATTACTTTAAGTTCTTGACTATTTATGAATATTTTAAAATTTAAAATTATATTTGTTTGACATTGTATTTGTATTTTATAATTTATAATTAATTTATTTTGAATTTTAATTTTATATATATATACACACACACACCTTGAAATAGCATGATAAAACACTTAAAAACTAAAATATTTCATTTTAATTAAAAAAATAAAATAGCTACCAAAACAAAATTGATTACCTTGGTTTATTTATTTATGGTAAACGAACCGTTTGTTTGTGCCCATGTGGTGCCTCTCGAAAATGTAATAGGACAAAGCATTCTTAATTCTCATAATTGCAGTCATTTGGTAGAAAAATCGCGGTACTCAAGATGCAGCAGAGCTAATTTTTTTGACACAGATATTGATGACGTTGGCCAGTCTAGTAGTTTTAACGCCAGCCTTGTCCGTGAAGAGTAAAAGTTCGAATTAATTGAGTTTGCAGGAAAGCAGCAATTGACTGTTTATTTAAAAGATAATTCCCCTTTCTGCCGATTGATGATGAACCTGATTGATCTAAAGTAATCTTAAGCTATTAAATTATTAATTTAGATGATAAAGGAGTTCGATATATTCCCGTATTTCCATTTATATTTAGAATACAAAAACATATCTATTCAGATACCAAGAATATGTTGTAAGAAATAAATTTCCTATGAACATATCAATTCAGGTGCGCATGACTTGCTGATTGGTGAAGAACTGTGTAATGCATCTGAATTATTATAAAAGAAACAGAATTTCTAATCAAGTTACTTGAAACCAGAACAAGTGACTATAAAAAAAAGAGAGTTGTATTTCAAAGAGTTGTTTGAATATAATTATTTTAAGGATTTAATTTGACTTATGTGATGTTAATTGCAACTTAAATTGAAGTTATTTTAGATCTGCGTGTGTTTGGGATAGATTTATAATGATGTGTTGTTTAGTTTTTTCAGACAAAAACAAAAAAAAAGCATGTGAAACTTATTTTTGATAGTGATTTTTTTGCATTAGATGAGCTGTACGTCAACAGAAAAAGTTATCTTACCCAACTACACCATGTTTTTCAAACACCCTTTTATTTTTTAGAATATAATTTTATACTTTTAAAGTTTAAACATCATGGATACATGTTTTTATAATTTTTCAAAATATAATTTTATATTTTAAAGTTCAAACATGGATTCATGTTTTTAGTAATGTGATGTAGGGTATTTTTTAAAAAAAAAATTAATTAAAATACTCTTTTTTTAATTTTTAACATGAATATAATAAAATTATTAATTTAATAATTTTTTTTAACCGAAAGTAATTTAAAAAACAGAAGCAAGATAAATGGGACGCCGACTGCTTCTGTGCACCAATCAGTCCTCTACTGATGAGAGCATATATATCAATTACTACCAAATCGAGTTCAAATCTTTTTTATCCTACTTTGTCAAATAAACCGGTGTTTCTGTCTTGTCTTCCACTGTTGGGTTCCTTTTCCATCTCTAATAAGCTCATCGGTCACACTTAATAATTAATTAGGTGTGGGGAGGGGGGGAAAAACACCCCTCGAAGGGGTGACCAGCTTTTTCATAGACTGACTTTCGTGGTGCACAAAGACTTTAGGGCACAGAAAGAGACACGTCCAAATATACAGTGGATACATGAATATTTTGTATTGTACATAAGAGCAGTCACGAGGAGAACTCTTACACACTTAGATCTGAGAGAATATCTACTTACTTATGAAACAAAAACATATAAAACAACGAAACTGATGTCTGCAACAGCATGTTTCTGCACACACATACGCCAACAACAATCAAAATCGATGGCCTTAACGTCCAGAGTATAAGAAAGATAGGGTATTTTTATTTTTACCGAGAAAGAAAGACAAGACATTTTTACATGCGATTCAAGTACTCTTCACTCTTGACAGCACTTAACTCCTCAGAGATCTCTTAGCTCAAACATGATTCTTCCTCCAAGAGTTTACATGTAAGAAAATGTGAACCTCGCATGGTAAATAAGGCTCCATCGATCGCTTGCATGACCTTTCAGAGGTTGTTGATTTGTCTTTAATTGGGTGATTTTGAAGGAAAATGTTACGTAGTCTAATTCAAACAGCTCAGGAGGGATAGATAAGAAAAGAGAAGATAAGTTGGATGAAAATGGGAAAAGATTTTGTCAAAAATCTATATCATAAAGTTTTGATATAGAGTAAATGACAATTAAAAAAACAAAAATGAAGAACGAAAAACAGGGTCTTACAAGGTCAAGAAAAGGTCTTACAAGGTCAAGAAGAAAAAAGAAAAAATAAATGAAGAAGATATAGCTAAGAAAAAGCTCAGGTAGGATAGCACCCAATTAACATGAAAAGCCCATCTTTTCAGCTACCAGTTGAAAGCCAGCAAAGAATCCATCTGCGAAGTTCTTTTCCTGGCTTGTAGCGTAGCACGTGCTAGCTTTGTTCATTCTCTTGAACAGGTTCCCTGTATCGAGAATCATATCAAATACAAGAAACTTAAGGAATATATCAGTTTTTGCACATAAAATCAAGACAGTGAACAAATGATAAGGTCACATGCTCCTCCTCTAACTACATACATAAAAACACAAATTTAAGAGCATAAAGTATCTGATCTTTCTAACAATTATTAGGAATACTGAGACAAGTTGAACAGGACAAGATTTTATACAAATACTATATATATAGATAGTGTTGACTTCGAATAACACCAAAAACTATGAGCTTTTGACATTCCATATATATTTCTTACTACTCCATAAAGGTTTCCATACCTTGCAGAAACTTGTGCCTTTCTTTCAACTTTGAAAGTCCCTTTTCTCTTTCCCCCATGTTGAGAGAGAGAGAGAGAGAGAGAGGGCAACGGAGAGTGTAGTGGTAGTTGCAATATTACAACGAAAATTGAGGAGTGGCAATAGGTATATATGAAGGGGAGGAGGCCAGTTGGGCTGCCCGCTGGATCTGACAGTGACAGGTCCAAAGCCCAGAAAGAATAAGAAGACTCCAGGTTTCGTCAGCTTTTGGAAAAGCTGACCGCCGGGACTGACCGTTCTGCCCGGCCGACTGTCTCGTTCGGTGTAATACTAAAAAGATGCAAAATATTTTAAAAGCTATTTTCTTTTTATATTTCAAAAATATTTTTAAAATAATTTAATTTTTTTATTTTTTATATTATTTTGATATATTGATATCAAAAATAATTTTAAAAAATTAAAAAATATATTGTTTTAATATATTTTATAATAAAATATATTTTAAAAAACAACCACAATCATATTTCTAAACACGTTATATATATAATAATCAGATTAAAATGTTAAAAAATAAATAGAACAAAAAAGAGAAATACATTCCTAATTGCTATATTAATTTAAAATTTTAAAATATGAGGTGTTACATTATTTTTTTAAAAGTTATTTATAATTTATTTATCATTACTTTTTTTATTTTTTTAATTTAATTAGAATATTAAAATAATCAAATTCAAAATAATAACGTTCGGATAGAATCTCTGTTATAATATCATACAATTATGTTAATTAAAGAGTATAAATTATTAGTTGAGATCTTAATTAAGTTTTTAGAAAAACTCAATTAATAATTTTACATTATTATTTTTAAAAAATAATAAAAACTATTTTTTAGATATGTACTATATATTGTTAACATAAAGTCACCGTGTCAAATTCCATTCATTTTTTTATATAAAATCTTATCAAATAGATTAGCAACCATGTTCAATTAGTAACCAACAATTAATTTATTATATGAATTAAATCTGTGTAAATTCGAATGTCGCATGTTTGCTTAATTAAAATCCAACTTAAAATTTAAAGTTCTTAGTTTGCTCCCTTGCAATTTTTACATACTTATACATGCCTTTGATTTCAAAATTAAGTCAGAGTATAATGTTTTTTTTATATATTTATAATAGAAAAAAATTCCATAGCATGCATTGAAAAGTATGGATGTGATATTCGAATTTTTTTCCCAGAAAGTTATTTTTTCTTGCTACCCAGACATACCAGGATCGACTTGTGAAAGACAAATCCATGAGCTTCCATCACAAGCTCTCTTGATCTCATCCAAATTGAAGCTGAATCCCTCTACCTTGGGGGGCCTGTCTAACTATACTACACTAAAAAAACAAACGATAGATTATAGATGTGCCTCGATGGCATTAATGGAAGGATTAAATATTTAATTTAGTCGGAGTTTGGACAAAGAATCGGGCAATGAGAATCTAGGTACTTGGAATACGGTATAAAAACCTCATATTAAAGTACATATAAGTTATCAAAAAACAGTCAATTAAGTAGCAAAACTTAAACAATTTGGTGGGTGTTTGTGGGGAACAGAAACCTCCAGGGCGTGCGGGCAAAGGGAGGTTTAACCCCTCACGGTCTCCCAAGATACGGTCAAAGAAATACAAAAGCATCTCACCTTCTCCCATTCATTGGCCGGCGTTTCTTTATGGTTTTTATATATATAATTATCATGTTTAAAATTTTTTATACATTCATTTCTCCATTTTTTAAATTTTTTTTGGGTTAATTTTCGTATCATCGTTCCCAAGGATATTGTGCTTTGGATGGGGTAAAGGGAAAGAAAAATTATAAGAATAATTTTCATCTCCTTTGTTTGTGCTTGTCACGATCTGAAGGAAGAGGTAGAGAGAAATTTTCAAAGAGAATAGCACTTAACTTCAAAAATAAATGTCAAATTTACAAGGAGAGGAGTAAAGGGAGAAAAAATGGGGTGCTGTGTTTTATCTTCTATTTTTTAAATTCAATGTCCATTTACTCTTTCCTCTCTTGCACTTTTCATTTTGAACCACAAGGATAGTATTATTTAATTTCTTGTAATTAATCATATTTAACCTAAATCATTTATATTAAGATCCATTTTTATCTCTAGAATTTTCAACCCATATCAAATAGCTTTAACATTTCACATTTAAGACTGTGTTTGGTTGGAGGTTACATGTTAATGGATCAAGAATTAAGGGATGAAGTGGTAAGGGTGTAAAAAAGTGATTATAAGCTAAGATATTAAGATGTTCCAATATTGGTTTGTGAAAAATAAATATAATAGCGAAGTCCAATAAATTTTAAATTAAAAATAAAATAAAATAAAGGTAAAAAATAATAAATAATTGTATAATGGTGGGAACTAATTAATGGTGGTTCAAGAAAAAAAAAGGAGTGGAAATTTTGAAAGAAATAATTCAAAGACAATTTCAAAAACACCCCTCTCCCTGCTAAGTGCGGTTAAATATTAACCCTTTAATCCCCCTTCCTATAAAATATCAAACATGATTAAAGTGGGAAATGTCAAGCCATTAAATTTAATTTCCTTTTAACTTGAAATTAATTAAAGACAACCCTAAATTTACTCTCTTAATCATTCTCCTACATTTTTTAATCCCATATATATCAAACGCAATCTAAGGATAAATTTGGTATGGGGATAAAGATGGGGAAATTACGAGGATAACTTGTCATCCACTTTATCCATGTTTAGCACATGCAATTTGCAACGGGGAAAAAAAATTCAGGAACATTTAACCTCAAAAGGGAGGGTTGTGTTAGCCGTATAAAGGGGCAGGGGTAAAGGAATTTATTCTCTTTTGAATCTGATATTAATTTATTCTTTTTTAATTGTTTTTTTTGTGTATTTTCCTTATTTTTTGAATCTAATATTAACTTATTTTTTCTCCTATTACACTTTTCATTTTAGACCACAGGTGCAATATTATTTAAATTTTTTATAATTTAAAAGTTGATTTAATTTATATTGAGATCTATTTTTATATATCCCTGTTTTTAATTTCAACTCTTGTCAACATATTCTTCTACCTGTGACAGTTTTTACACCATTAATACTTTATCTTTAAATCTTACCCCCTTAATATCTTCATTCAAATTTTAACCTCATACCCAACACAATCTAAGTCTTAGCAAGCATATGTGAATAAATGTGCATCCAAATTAGTGTATTCACGGGCTTCTTTTTTTTTTTTTTCTTATCGGGGACATTTCGTATTAATATTTAAATCCTGAAAGATACGATAACATTACTATCAGAATAAGTTTCCAGAGGTTTTTTTCAACACAATTATAGATGTACATAAGCACATGCCAGCTAAAAGATCATGTTATGCCAGTAGAATATTACTAGTTTAATTCGCAAACGTGATGATTGAACTGAGAAAACTTTGCTTAGATCTGAAGCGGAGATAGAGTACCATTATCGTAAACATGATATAGTAAGCTGACAAATTCTCCTTTCAGGTATTATAGCAAGATACCAAGTACTGTAAGAGCACAGAAAATATGCAATTCGCAACCAGCGCAAAATTAATTGTTAGAATTTACCATTGTATGGTAGCTTAGTACATTAATTTATTAGCTAAATTGATATGTCCCTTCATTGTTTTTTTTCCCCTCGTGATATATATAAGATTAGTATAATACAAATATATTTATTTAAGTAGATAATTTTGTTGAAATCGGGAAAGACAATTTTGAAAGCAGGCTGGGATGAGTTTTTTGCATCCGACACGATATCCAACTCGGTACTTCCTTGTGATTCATCAACGCGGAAGAAACCCTTTAGATTTCTTATACTACACATAATCATATCCTAAAATTAACAAAAAAAATATATAGAAATTATTAGAAATAATAATCAATCTCAACAGTGGGATGACAATGTTTAATGTTATAAAAATTCCATTACATGCTGTGGCTTCGTAAGTTGTTTTATTAATTTTATCCCAAGGAAAAAATAAAATTCTTTCTATTTATAAAATAAACTTTAAATATTAAACAAATTTAGATACTTACGTTGTTTCATATGGTTTGCATATATATATATATATATATATATATATATATATATGAATAAAAAATAAAAAATAAATATACCCAATTAGATGTAATTAAACCCAGCCACATCCAATACAGTTTAATATTAGAATTGTTTTTTTCTCACTTATAATTGATTCCATCGAATCGAGTATAAACTCAATCCAGTTAGGACATATTGTTTATGATGTCTAATGAACTTGAGTGAAATGAAATTACCCTTCCTAACTTCGACAAAAAAGACTGGCAAGCTTAAGAAAACGAAACTTAATAATATCAATTAGATGTGATATATTACACGATGTCTATGTTGACTATTATTGCCAAAGCCAATGTGTTTGTCTTCAACCTAATCTCCACCGAGCCGATCTTTCTTACCGGATAGCTCCCAAGACATGGATAAAGAAAGATTATGCTGCTCAATCAAGGTTAATTACTGTATATCGACAAGTTAATACATACAGGTGACAGAGAACCCTAAATATAAAACGTATTTTATCATGCAATGGTGGGTGCATGCCACGTGTAAATTAATTATGAGCATTGTTCCATACGGCGGCCGGCCAAAGGCACTGGCAGGCCGATTGTCCTCTTCCACCATTTAGGATCGATGATTGCCTTTCAGAAGTTTCCCGTTGTATATGATCGATCAGTCTAACTACAGCTGCAACTAATTGGCTCCATGATCGGTTCACCCTGACCCTTTTTCATGTTAAATGATATTTGGATTGATATTGTTATCATAAAAAAGGGTCTGGAACCAGCTACTCCTGTGCTCATACTACGTGCCTTTCATATTCCACCGTTTAGTGTCTCTGCATATATTGTTTTACTTATTGTGTATTTTATGCAGTACTCACGTTATTGATTTATAAATTTGACTTAAATTGAAAAAGAAATACACGCTGCGTTTTCTCTGTGTCCCTTCTGTTTGGATATCGAAGTAAAGTTGAAGGGACAATCTTCCCACCAACACAAGACGGCATGGTAGATAGTATAATTTAAAAGGATTTGACCAGAGAATTACATGCCTGCAAGTTGCTGTTCTTTCCTGGTACCCAGGCATGAGCATGCCAAACTTAAATATCCTAAACCTTTCAAAATCCGAATCTTTGAAAATATCCAAAATTAACATAATTTCTTAACAAATTAAATATTGAAGGATAAAAACGAGAAATAAGCAAAAAAAAAGATATCAAATGACATTAACTTTTCAAACTCGTGATTTAGATCATTAGATCAAAAATACTATAAATTAAAAAAAATATAAAGCTCAATTAATCCCTAACAAATCAAATATCGAAGGATGAAAACGAGAAAAAAAAATCAATTACATAAAATGATCTAAAAAAATTGTAATAAAAAAAATGAGGGAGAAAATTAAAAAAAAATAAATTAGAGGGCAAAGAAAAATTTTCAATTGGAGGGTTAAATTGAATTGAAAAATAACTTTAACAAAAGGAAAAATAAATGAAAAGAATGAGTGTTAATTTGAAAAATATAAAACAACATAATTTTCATTGAAGGATGAAATGGAAAGCCAATAAAACTCTTACAAAAAAAGCCAAGGAAAAAAACTAAAAATTAAAAGAACCGAGACCAAAATAAAAAAAAAACATATGAGTAATTATAATGGAAAAATTGAATTGAAAACAAACAAAACTTTTATACAAACAATAAGAACAAAAATTAAAAATTAAAAGAACGAGAAATGAAATTGAAATACCAAAAATAAAAAAGACAATCATGCATTTTTTTTTACAAGAAAGAGAAAAGAAGGGGAAATAAAAGAAGTCATCATCAGTGACAATTCAACCATCAAATACCTTCACACACCATTTAAAAAGAAAAGAACATAGTGACATTTCCACAGATACAACAAAAGGTTAGGTTAGGCTACTAGAGGTTTCACATGTGTCATCTAAATGATACGAATGCTATCACTCGCTGACGCGTAATGCGCATGCGCCCAACAAGTTTTTTGAAGAAAGAAATAAAAATTCAATGTAAAAATACTCAAGTTCCCCTCGTGACTCTGAAAATTACCAAAAAAAATATGTGTAAAATGACAAAATCATCCATAAACGCATACTTTATTTCTTACCTTTTCTAAGAGCAAATACATATTTTTATTATATACTAAAAAACCAAAACAACCTTGATCAACAACTTTATATTTTATTTCATCATATAGTAAAGAAGGATTTCTTACTAGTTTAAATTTTATGAAAAGACAAAAAGCTTTTAGTCAATGATTTAGAATTTTACTGACTTTGAGGATAAAAATATATTTTTATTATACAAAGATTTTGAAAAAGACTACTATACCCCCAAATAATTTTTTGATGATCAATGGGCCAATGGAAAAAGACTGTATTACCCTTACCCTAAAGGCTTCCATTTTTTCAACCCAAGGAGAAAATAATAATTTTCACGTAGAAATCCACTGTAAATAATGTCTAGTGTTTAAGAAAGAAAACATTTCCATGTAGCTTCCTTGGCTATGTCCTGGTGATAAAACTGCATACCCAAATCAGGAAATCAGTATTAACGATGATGATAAAGGAGCGGTGAATAGAGAGGAATTGCCACCGTACATACATGACCCATTGATTAATTTTGCATGGGCATCCAATACTGAGGTGTTTTGGAGAGAAGACCCATCCAGATCCAGGAGAAGGAAGGAACAAAACCTGAAAAGATTCTCGCAGAGAAAAAGAGTGCATGGTGAATAATTTGGGTTTTGGTCTGGTGGTCCACCTACATTTTCCTGGTAAAATGGCGACACCTCTTTTCTTTTATTCAAATTATTAATTATTTTCCGTGTGCAATCTCACCTTGCTATGGCGACAAAGATTTTCAGGATTTACAGCTGGACACTTGCCACCTGTAAGTTGCTGGAGGCCCCATAATCGGAGTGTTTTTCATCCAAAACACGAACAGAAAATCCAAAATAATCCTGTAGTTTGGAACTTGCAGTCACAGGCTATCAACCCATTTTCATGTTGCCGAAAATTCACAAGGGGGGAGCCTTTGTTAATTAAATTGAATCCAATATTTATGATAAAGAATTGACCAACACCTCCTTGGCAGAAAACTAGCCATGTAAACCCTGATGCATGCACGACACCGAGCCCTATGTAAAAACAATAAAAAGGGGTCAATTGATTGGGCTGGACCATGTGGTTTCCAGGACCAGTTAAATCCCTATCTTCCGAAAATACGAGGCCATAACAGGCCCCGTTTTCTAATACCTCAGGAGTCAGGACCATGTAGATTACAGACGACAGACACGTGGTTTGTTTTCAAAATCACGCATGACGCACCACATGGGTCCGGGACGTGACGCCTTTTCTGTCCCTCAATATTTCACACGTGGACATCTCTCGTGACCTCTACTGGTGGAGTACTGTCCAACTGACAACCAAAAGCTCTCTCGAGAGTACCTCCCTCCCTCCCTCCCCGTTTCATTTATTTTTTGAAAAATGCTAATTTCCGCGCCAAAACTCGCCGGAGTTCTAGCTCCGGTCACCGTCGCCCCCAACGCCTTCTCTTTCGAGGTTTAACGGAAGAAGAATCTCGAACGGTTCAAGTCACCTATCGACGAGCCAGGTGAGATTCTCGCGTCTTGCAATCTAAACGGTCAGTCTCGCTAAATATCTTAATAATCTCTCAAAACTTCTAATCCCTAGCTAAATATCGATTCTATGAGTAACATTAGTGGATAATACATATATACGGATATATCCACACGTGGTTTTGTTGTGATAAGTACGTGATCGTGTGAAGTGAAGGAGAGCTTCTTGTTGTGATTTAAGCAAAATAGATATTAATACCTATTTCATTCAACTGTTAATAAATATAATTGTCAAGTTCCTCTGTTATTAGAAGCTTAAAATAACTTCATTAGTCATGTCAGCTGGCTTATATTTATTGAGTTCCTTTGTTATTAGAAGCTCAGAATAACTGCTTTTGTCATGTCATGCGGCTTTAGCTTTACTAGCGAGTCAGTTTAGTTTTGTCCTGAGATTTCAACATCCGTTGCGGGCTTTTTGGCATTGAGAAACAGTGCCGATGTTTGATGATTGAATGTTTAATCGTTGCATATAGATCGAGATTTGCTGAAAATGTTGGTGCGGAGATTCTTCTTGCTGGTATGGGATTGGAATTAATGAGACTTGTTGAGTGTCAGAGCTTCTGGTCATTCTGGATATGATGAAGAATTTGTAATACCCACTGTGATGTTCTGTGTTTTTGGCAGAAGGAGAAAATGAGTTTTTCTATGGATTGGAAACCGCCCCAGCCCATGCTGAGGACAGGCTTAATGATGCTTGGCCTCAGGGTTTGGAAACAGCAGGTGTGCCTATGGGTTCAGCAACTGGTGATGGTGGATCTCCGCCAGCTTCTGCTTCTGAGAAAGATGTGAATAAGCCGCTCAAAGTAGCTATGGAAGCCATGACCAGAGGGTTTGAAAAGTATTCAGAACTTGAAATGCCTGCAACAAATAAAGAGTGCCATCACAATGTAGCTGCATGGTGCAATGTTTCCCACCAGTAAAGCCTTCTTCTATAGTACTTCAAACAGTGAGATTTTTTATATATATTAACATGAAGTGGAAATAACGAGAACTGTCTTTCTTCTTTCCATGGCTGACACTTTTCTAATTAATAACTCCAACTGTCATTTTCATCATTTGTTGTTCACTTGATTTATGAATCGCTTCAATTACCTTTAGGGAAGAGAGGTTGACTGAGATTTTGGTCTGATCCTGATACAGAGCTGAAGCTGGAAAAGGATACTGGTGTCAGTGTCTTCCGAATGGGAATTGATTTGACAAGAATCATGCCAGAGGAGCCTGTCAACGGGCTCGAAGAGAATGTAAGTTGGACGCTAAGTGCTAATGCTAGTCATTTCTTTTGATGTGTTATAATGCTGCCCGTTTGGTTAAGTAAGAAAATTAGTGGCACTGAATTTGAACTTACCTTGTCAAACGAGGCCTTTATCACATGATGAGATCCAGAAAAAAAGTATTTTAGTCCCTGAATTTCGGGGGAGATGAGTTTACCTTTCAATTGCATGATCTTTTTTTCTAGGTTAATTTTGCAGCATTGGAGCGATATAACTGGATCATTGCCAGGGTTCGCTCTTATGGAATGAGGGTCATGCAGAACCTTTTCCATCACTCATTGCCACCATGGGCTGGTGAATATGGTGGATGAAAGCTGGAGAATGGTTATTTTATGGATTTTACCAGGTTGGCATTCTAATATTCAGTGAACTAAACTGTATGTTGTCGCCTGCAGTTCATATCATTTTCTTTTTGGTTACTAACTGAAAAAAAACGTTACTATTGTTCTCTTTGACATTGGAAACCCTTGACCACTCTGATTCTCATTTATCTTTAAGAACAGAAAAACTAAGAGCACACTAGCCCTAATTATGTGCTTGTAGATATAGAAATTTCTGAATATTTTCCAGTTTGGTTAAATTTCTGAATATTGAAAGCTACGAAGCCATCATCCAATAGCAATGTATTTGCCATGGTGTTCACCATTCTATTCTGCCTTGTGATTCTATTTCAACGTAATGCTTGTGCAAGATTTTCTCACAGTATTACTGCTTTAGTCTTTAACCCATGGTTTAGATACTAATGTTATGTGGGCTAACTTCTGCTTTAATACATGCCTTTGATTTGGGCTGTAGAGTTTTTCTTTATGGTTGAATTTCCCAATCATTCTAAAGCAAACTTTTGACTTCCTTGAACGGGAACGTGTGAATTTTTCCCCTACTGTCCATTTTCGGCATCTGCTATTCCTGTTACAGCTCCCATCCATGTAGTTTCCTTGTATACAGATGTTTACTTGCGAAAGGTTGGGGGGCTTCTGAATTTTGATTCTAATATACTGTATCTTATGCTGAAATGGTTTTCTGCATCTTGCCAGTGTGTATAATGTTGGCTACATGTAACAGGGTTATAGTTTTCAAAACGACTTTGAATGATGTTCATGTATTGTCCATCTATTTTCTTTTTCCTGCTTCCTCTAATTTTTCAGACATCCTTAGTTTTTTTGGGGCATTTGGGAAAAGATGATTTAATTTCAGGATTCCTCTCACTCTCTCTCAATCCTTTTTCTCCGTTTCATTATTTGTTTTATGATCTTTTCATGTGTTGTCCATCAAAACAATTAAAAATACTTTAAAAAACAATTATTATGGGATCCCTTCATCCTTTGAAAGTGGCCCGGGTTTATCAGCAGATTGTAGCCCGGGAGTACCTTCAACCAGTGGGGCTGATTCCGAGTTGACTTCTGAAGAGGAAATTGCTCGGTTATTGAACTGTACTGATCACTACTCCGTGTTGGGTTTGTCCCGGTATGGAACGTGGATGTTTCTGTTCTGAAGAGAGAGTATAGGAAGATGGTAATGGGATTATTTGTCAGCTCACACGCTTCATAATAACTATGATGCCATTCTCTGCAAGTCTTAAAAGCTTTACTAAATGTGTTGTCAGTGAATTTACGTCTGTGTTTTGTAGCTCTCCAATGATTGGAGTAAATATGTTTCTCCTCTAGTCACCATTTAATTACACCAAATTATATTTTCTTTTATGAAGTTTAAAGAAAGATATTGTGGCCATGAATGCATTGTTTTACTTGTAAATATATACATAATAACTTGTTATCAAATGAAAAGAGAAAACTGAAAATTGTTTGTATTTATGACCCCAGCCCTTTTGAATTGGTTCTCAGACAAAGCTGGTTCATCCTGACAAGAATATGGGCAATGAGAAGGCTGCAGAAGCTTTTAAGAAACTTCAAAATGCATACGAGGTTGATTTGTTCGCTTGATCTGGTTAATTGCTTGAAAGAAAATCTGTGAGAATTTGATTCTTAATGTCCATATTGTTGTTATAATGTCTTTTTAGGTGTTACTTATTCCTTGAAGCGAAAAGCATATGATGATGAATTAAGAAGGGAAGACTTGTTGAACTATTTTCGTAGGTTTCAAAGTACTTCACAAAAGGTTTGCATACATAATTTCTGTTCTTTTTTATGCACTACTCTTGATAGTTGACTTCAAATTCTCCTAATCATCCACTTCGTATTGTTACCATCTCAATGGCATATTTTTCTAGCAACTCCTTTGTTTGTTAGCTTGTTCTGCTTTAAAGCGTTGCCATGTTTTTCAGAAGTCCAAAATCAAATCTTTTTTATTGGACATATGTAAGTTTGGCCATTGGTTATTTCTTTATGTGTTTGGTAGTGTAAATTCAGTACATAGTTTTGGAGTTCTTATTGACTGTGAAACCTATGTTGAAAAGAGCAATTGATTATCATGGCAGCAGGATTTCTGTGATTGATCATAGCAATATAAAAATTTCTATAATCCTATAATTCTGCAGTTACCTGTAATATAGACAACAATTAGTCATGTAATTAATATATATATACACGTTTAATAACAGAACCACATGGTGGGTTTTCTTTCCTTTGTTTTGCATAATTCTACATGGTATTAGAGCCTGAAATGGACTTCTCCACCTCCTCCGTTTTACCCATGTTTTCTGCCCTTGAGTTTTCACCAGCCAAAACTCATTTACCTGACATCTCCATCAAACTTGCCTCCAATAATTATCTGTTATGGAAAGCTCAAGTCATACCAATTCTGAGAGGCCATGGTCTTCTTGGTTATGTAACCAATGATATTTCTTGTCCTGACTCAACCATTACTGGTGCAGATGGCACCTTGCAACCAAATCCAGCAGTAGCAACATGGCTGCGTACTGATCAGTTGATTCTTGGATGGATCAACAACTCCTTGTCAGATGGTCCTCTTCCTCAGGTCATCAATAGTGAATCTTGTCATGATGCCTGGAGTGTCTTAGAGACTCTTTATGGAAGTCACACTCGAGATCGTATACAACAAATGAAGGGAGAGTTGCAGACTCTCAGCAAAGGTTCTTATTCTTTGGAAGACTATCTGTACAGGGCCAAATCTCTGGCTTTGTCACTTCGTGGTGCAGGCAAATCAATGGATGACAATGATCTCATTGTTTGCATTCTGCGTGGCTTAGGATTTGAGTTTGATCCTATTGTTGCAGCCCTTAATGCTCGTGATATGTTTCCTTCTCTTGAAGGCGTGATTAGCAAGTTACGTGATTTTGAAATCAGGCTTCAAAATGCCAAAACTACTTCGTCCAATGTTGCTTTTTACACAAACAGAAATCGTTCTCGTACAAAACCTCAAGGAAGCTCTAATATGCGTGATCGTCCTGGTGGCTATTCCAAAATGCAATTTCAGGGACGCAACAGAGATACTTACAACACACGACCTGGTGATAATTCATCTAGAACAAAACTACCTTCATTCACCCGCACATGTCGTAGCTCTGGTCGCGGACGAGGAGGTATCACCTGTTTTCGCTGTGGTGGTCCAAATCACAAAGCTGATGGTTGTTTTGCTTCAGATGATGAAGCTGCACAATATAAAGCATTTGCTGCCATTCAAGTAAGAGACAGTGCAGAGGATAACTGGTTTCCTGATACCGGTGCCAACCAACATATGACATCGAATCCCAGTGAGGTGCAAGGTATTGATTCATACTCTGGTACTGATACTGTTATGGTTGGAAATGGTAATGACCTTGCTATAGTAGGTACATGACACACTAATCTCCCTATCACTACTCTTAAGCTCAATAATGTGCTGGTTGTTCCTGATATCAAAAAGAAACTATTATCTGTATCTCAATTTACACGAGATAATAATTGCTACTTTCTTTTTTATCCATGGGGATTCCTTCTCAAGGACATGAAGACAAAGCAAGTGATTCTTAAAGGTTCCATGGCAGATGGTTTATATCCCATCAATATGCGGCAGCTTTCACATTCTTCCTTCAGTTTCCTAGCAAATAAAGTTCCAGGCAGCCTGTGGCATGCACGTCTTGGCCATCCTTATTCTCAAGTTATTAACAGATTATCCCTCCCATCATTGCAAGGGAAAATAGATTTTTGTGAGAGCTGTATGTTGGGCAAGTCTGCAAAGCTGCCCTTTCATTCTCGACAATCTTATTCCACTTCCTTTTTGCATACACTACATACTGATGTGTGGGGGCCTGCCTCAGTCCCCTCTTTTGATGGTTTTCGATTTTATTTGATTATTGTTGATGAATATTCTCGTTATATATGGTTATTTCCTATGGCTCGCAAATCTGATGTTGCAACTATATTTCCTATATTCATTACACAAATGGCAAATCAGTTCATTACATCTGTGAAAATTGTTCAAAGTGATGGTGGTGGTGAATTCATTAACACAGTTTTGCAGAATCACTTTGTAGCTCGTGGTATAATTCATCGACTCTGATGCCCTGGGACACCAGAACAAAATGGTCTGGCTGAACGACGACATCGTCATGTTGTTGACACAGGACGCACTCTAATGGCCCATGCATCTGTTCCAACCAAATACTGGTCAGCATCATTTCGAACTGCTGTGTTTTTTATCAATCGTCTTCCATCTTCAGCTATTAAGCATAAGTCTCCTCATGAGCTTGTATTCGGGTCCTCCCCCAATCTTGACTTCTTACGGGTTTTTGGCTGTTCTTGCTACCCTTTTGGTCGATCCAAGCTGGACTACAAATCAGTCTGCTATGTTTTTATTGGTTACTCAGCCAACCACAAGGGATACTGTTGTCTTGAACCACACTCTAGTCGTCTCTTTATCAGCAGGCATGTCAAATTCAATAAGCTGCACTTTCTTTTCCAAACTGCTGCAATTTCAAAGTCAACTAATCCTCGATTATTTCAGCTACAAACTCTTCCCCAGTCTCTTGAAAATCATGCTCTACCCCGGCCATCAATCGATTTGCCAACCAATGAAGTTTTTGCTACAGAACCTGTACCACATCAATCTTCAGAGTTTCAGCCTGCAGTCCCAAGTCACCTGCAGTCAATCTTGCCCACTTCCCTAATCGAGTCATCAACTTCCACTTTACCATCACATATTCATCCCATGGTTACACGTGCTCAAACAGGTAACCTTAAACCAAAATCATTCTTCACAACTAGACATCTAATACCTGTATGTTTTCTTGCTGATCTTACAGCACAGCCTTCAGAGCCTTCTTCCTATCGTCAAGCTCTTCGCCTTACTCATTGGAAGAAGGCTATGCAAGATGAAATGGATGCCCTGCATGCCAATCACACGTGGACCTTGGTACCCAAGACATCAAATATGAATCTGGTCAGCTGTAAGTGGATATTTAAAGTTAAAACAATCTGATGACACAATTGACAGGTATAAAGCCAGACTTGTGGCTAGAGGCTTTACTCAACTTCCAGGATTGGATTATGATGAAACCTTTAGTCCTATTGTCAAACCAGGAACTATTCGGTTAATTCTTAGCATTGGTCTCTCTCACGGGTGGCTTATTCGACAGTTAGATGTCAGCAATGCATTTCTTCACAGTGATTTAAATGTACGTGTCTATTTGGCTCAACCACCGGGTTTTGAGGATCCTGCTCATCCACATCATGTTTGTCTTCTTCATAAGGCTCTCTATGGTTTAAAGCAAGCACCGCATGCTTGGTATCTGAAATTCAGCAACTACATACAGCAGATGGGCTTCACACGATGTCTGTATGATCAATATTTATTCTATCGTCAACAAGGTTCGTATGTTCTTCTTCTACTGATCTATGTCGATGACATTCTTCTTACTGGGTCATCTCCATCTCAAATATCTGCTTTTATTACTCATCTTTCATCTGTGTTTCGCATGAAAGATCTTGGCGATGTCCATTACTTCCTTGGTCTGCAAATTACCAGGACTGACACAGCACTCACCATTACTCAAACAAGGTATCTACTGTCACTTCTACACAAGTTTGGATTAGCTGGTGCTAAACCAGTTGCCACTCCTATAGCATCGGGTACCAACTTATCTGCCACTAATGGCACCTTGTTATCTGATCCCATGCCTTTTCGCCAGCTTATGGGATCCTTACAATATCTCACACTTACTCGCCCTGACATCTCTTATGTTGTTCATCATGTTTGTCAATACATGCATGCCCCACGAGAACCTCATCTCATTGCTGTTAAACGAATTTTTCGTTATCTCAAAGGAACTCTCGATATTGGCCTTCATTTTGTTCCCATGCCCTTAACTACTCTTCATGGATTTTATGATGCTGACTGGGCAGGGTGTAAGGATGATCGACGCTCCACGTCTGGTTTTGCCATCTATATGGGTGCCAACTTGCTGTCATGGGGTGCTAAAAAGCAGGCCACAGTTTCTCGCTCCACGGCAGAAGCAGAATATCGTGCTCTAGCTGCTACCACAGCTGAACTTATGTGGTTCATGAACCTATTAAAATCCATTGGCTACTGTCTTCCACCTCCAAAGTTGTACTATGACAATATCAGTGCTATTACTATGGCTAAAAATCCAGTGTTTCATCATCGCACGAAACATATTGAAATCGATGTTCATTTTGTCAGGGAACGTGTTGCTAGTGGTGCTCTGTTGCTCGAACATGTTGCTGGCATTGCTCAACTTGCAGACATATTAACCAAACCTCTTTGTTCGGACAAGTTTGTTCTCAATCGTGACAAGCTCCTCATCGGGTCTCAACCGTCTTGAGCTTGAGGGGGGATGATAAGATAATAATCAATCACAGCTGTGATTGATTATTATGGCAGCAGAATTTCTGTGATTGATCATAGCAATATAAGGATTTCTATAATCCTATAATTCTGCAGTTACCTATAATATAGACAACAATCACTCATGTAATTAATATATATATACACGTCTAATACCATAACCACATGGTGGATTTTCTTTCCTTTGTTTTGCATAATTCTACACCATTGACGAAACTGTCATTCATTTTGCACTTGTTCCCTATTTGCCCACATGAGCACATTGAACTTTCTGAAATGTTTTAGATCAATATGCCCTTCATCTGTTTGGTCCTATACAAGGAAGAAATGTCTAGATAATCTCTACCCGGCCCATCACTTGGTCTTGGGCTCTAATGTCCTCTGAATTATGCCAATCATTTCAAATTACCCAGGCTTATAATGTGATTGATTGACCAGAATGGAGAGCGGGGTTTCTTTGCCTCTTGGTTTGCACATTCAGAGGCTGAAGGTGATGACCCTTTTGGAGAATCAAGGCGAATAGCTTGCAAAAGGTGTGGCAACTTTCATCTCTGGGTGCATACCAAGAAATCAAAATCCCAAGCAAGATGGTGACAGGTTTTTTATATTTCCTCCCGACATTTCCTTTATTAATCATCATTTGTTTACCAAAGTTAGTATTCAGCTGATTACTGTAGTTCCAGAATTGGTCCTTCCAAATGGGAAGATGATGCTTATTTTAAAATTTTGGGCATTTTGCTTTGAAGGACTGCAAAGATTTTCATCAAGCAAAAGATGGAGATGGATGGGTTGAGCAATCTTCACAACCCTTCCTTTTTGGATTATTGCAGAAGGTATGTGCAATAGTAAGAATGTTGTCTGTGAACAAGCACAATAGAAAATTCACTTGTATCATGTGATATATATAGAAATGATCTGGCTTTCTCACTTAGCGTTATATTCTGCAGGTTGATGCTCCCACTGCATATGTTTGCGCAGATAGCAAGATATATGATGCCACTGACTGGTATATTTGTCAGGTAAATTAATTTCGTTTTGGTATCTGATACTGTTACTGTTTTCCCAACGTATCGAACATACTCATATTGCGGTTATATGACAAGGAAATATAAAACAATGGTTCAACAAAAGTGTACTTGGCTCCAACAGACAAGCGAATAGTTTAGGAAAATATAGTGATTTGGGAGATGACTCAAGCGTTTCAGGTGTCTGTTGATTGTAGTTGGTTGCCATTTAACAAATCAATGGAATGACTTCAAGTAAAGTGGAGTGGCACGGTAGAATTGGTGTGTATAATTTAGCAGGCATCTACATCTTCTTGCCCTCATTCACTAATCCCTGGTGTTGTGGCTGAGTTTTACTATCAACTTGCAGTGCTGTGCGTGTTTTTAACTGTTTGATATTGTTTCTTCAAATGCTATTTTTTTTTTCATGAGATCATTTGAATTCCACTAAAAGTTGGTCCAAACGCTTGCCATGCCCCATATCTGTGTTCTTTATGGCAAAATATGCAATTGGAAAAAATGCAATATTGGAGAAGGTTTAGGGAAAGATAATCTAGGATGGGTAGCTTTCCATTTGGCGGTCAAGCGATTTTACTTTTAACCCGAAATGCTTGCTAGTACTGTATGTCCTCACTCAAAGGGACTGGGATTGAACGTGTACGATGTTGAATTTGGTGCAGGGAATGAGATGTCCAGCCAACAGTCACAAGCCAAGTTTTCATGTAAACACCAGTATAACCTCCAAACACAATACCAGGAAGGGATCCAGTTCAGGACAAAGAAGCGGTCGGATGCCAACACCTAATACGGAGGAAACCGTGATAGAAGAAGAATTATTTGAATGGTTACAGAAGGCAGTGCAAGCAGGCGAGTTTGACAACTACAGTTCTGGCACCTCTAATGAGAGCCCATCAGCCAAGGCCGGAAATGGTCCAAAGAGTGGCGGAGGTGGCAGTAGCAGTGGCAACAAATGGAAGAAAAAAGGGGAGAAGCAATGGTGAAAGTTATATATTCTTACATCCTCACGCCCCTCAAGTCTTGTAAGCATTTTGTAAAGGGCTTATAGGCTTCAACTTGAAGAGAGGTTGTGATCTTTGCTGATTTGAATGAAGGCCTGAGGAAAAAGGGTTGAAGTTCGTTGAGTTGTATGCTGGCATGGGTAAAAATGGTTTTAAGCCTGCATCACAATTCGTATATTGCTGCGATGTTTTGGTAATCAGATGCGCGGAACCCACATCAAACAAATAGAATGCCAGCAAGAATGGCAGTGACACTCAAAGCCTCTGTGTAGCCTCTTGCAGATCACCGTGCAGTTGGCTGCTTATCTTACTGATGTTAAAAGGCTTGATGAGCTTTGCTTCAAAACCTTCTGCAATTGTGAAAAGGTTTAGGATCTGTATCATCGAGAAAACATGTGAGTTTATAGAGAAAGAAGGGATCAGAACTCAAAGACTTCATGTCTTCATCCCTCACTTTTTTTTCTTAAAAAAAGAATTACTCAGGCCCATCCCATGTACATACTCAAGATGGGAAGATGAATAAAGGGATAAATGAAGAAAACCAGAAAAAATGAAAATGTTTAAATTGAAATTACTATATTATTAATTACCGAAATTGTTAACCTCAGAAGGAGAAAAAAGAAAGGGAAATGCTTTGAATGTGCTGGGATTATGTTGATTCTTTTGTGTTAAGCTACGCTAGCTATCTTTGATTTGATTTTTTTTTCTATTCTTCTTTTCCCTGCGAGAATGCATTAAATTACTGTGATCTTAAAAATGAAAATTCATATGATACTTTAATTGCAAGGAAGATTGTTTTTGTTTTTATATTTTAAAAATATTTTTTAAAAAAATAAAAAATTTAATTTTTTTATTTTAAATTAATATTTTAAAATTATTTTATTATATTAATATTAAAAATAAATTTTAAAAAATAAAAAATTATTTTAATATATTTTAAAATTATTTTAAAAAATATTAACTACTATATTTCCAAACATGTACTTGCAATTTATTTATTTGTGATTTCTCAAGTTCTTTGTCCTGGATTATGTTTGTATCCTCCAAATTACAAGTATAACCTTCGAAATCTTCGAAAATCACCGAAACACCTTCCTAAGTATATGTAATAATTTCCTTGAAAGGATTACCTTTCTCCTTCGCCTCAGCCATGGAGACGCTTTTACACAGAACGGCAACTTTTCCAACACCAAAACATAGAGTGTTTTCCCACAGTATCCAAAATAAAAGCTTGTTTATTGCAAGTGGTAGTCACTCTTTTTCTGCAAGGCTATTATTTCTTTCACTGGGACTGAGAAAATCGGTGATAGTTGAAGCCAAAAAGAGCAACAAAAACAATAATAACAAGAAGAATAAACAAGACACTCATAGCTTTGTAGCCAAACCAGATGAAGCCATTGGGCCTTTCCCTGAAGCTATTTTGCTTAAAGAGGTCATTTTCATACCCCCCCCCCCCCCACAATTTCTTTATTTGCTTATTTTCTCTTTAATTTGTTGCTTCTTTTTTGTAAAGTCATGATTGGTTTTTGTGGGGTTTGGCTGTTGTGTTTTAGTTTGTTTGATGTTTTGAAATGTTATTGTTCTCAGTTTTTTTTTTTTTTTAAAAAACACGGATGGGATGCATAAGTTGTTAGTTTTGGGTAGATTTTTGGCTTTTGTTTTGAGATGTGGGTATTTATATTTGAATTGCAGAAGAAAGCGCAGGAGGATGGTAGAGTTCTGCCTGAGTTTGCTGATGCTGAAGAAGGTTACTGAATGCAACTCTAATTTCATTTAATGTATTTTGCTTGCTTGTTTTCTTACCTCTTTGTTTAGAGAGAAAGATAGTTTGATTTGTGTAGATTGAAGTGAAATGGTTGTTTGTTAATTTGCAGAGAAGCTCTTTGAATTTTTGAACCTTGAGCTGCAGAGTGAATTGAAAGTGGAGCGATGTAAGTTTACTGCGTTCGGATTGCTTCTTATTCTTCTTTGTTCTTTGTTTGAGGGAAAAAAGAGAGAAGAAAATGATTTCTGATTGTAGTGATTTTTCAATTCCCTTGTTTAACTTTCACGTTACCCTTTAGCTTTTGCACTTCTTTGGGTTAACTAGTTGTGATTCACCTTTGTTGTTGAATCGGACATGTATGCTAATATTTTGATTTAATTGCCTCTGTTGTCTGTGCAGTGCGCCATTATGAAGTGGTTTATCTAATCCATGAGAAGCATGATGAAGAGGTTGGCAGTGTGAATGAGAAAGTTCAAGGTCACCCTCTGTCTTTCTCAACCCTTTGTTGCCTTCGGTGAATCATTTTAATATAATTTCTTTTTTGCTATATCGATCCATACATTTTGAATTCCAATTTGCATACATCTTGGTTTCTCTTTGTTTTTGTTGATAATGGAATCTTTCATGGACCTCTTTCACCTAGAGAACATGAAATTGTCACTTTTGATTCCTGTGGCAATAATTCATGAAAAACTAAGGCCTGGAGGACCTTATGGCTTACCATCTTTAGTCAGTGAGCTGCCTAGTTGTGAAACTTGATGCTATACAAGGTCTCAGTGGCCCACCCTCTTGCCTTTGGCATGCTCAAATTCTCTGAACTTCCCAAAGAAGCATGTTGGAGGATAGAGTTTGTGGCATGTGGGTCCTCTGACTACCTGGATTCCTAAACTCCAAAGAGTACTGATTGATTTGTACTTAGCAAGAGACCATTCTGTTTTTGTGAGCCATGGTAGGACAATCATTCTACAGATAATGTAATTGCAAGGAAACCTTTTCTAGACACCTTTTTTCCACACTATATATAGCATGCCAAGACACTTGTGACAAAGGCTAAGTACTCATTGATCAATGATGTAGCCTGTAATTGGCTCAGGATTCTTTGGACTTCTCTGAAGTAGACTTAAGAGGAACCTCCCTTGGGATTTTCCATTATCACGAGTATTTTGCTCATCCATTCAAGCAACCATCGATTCTTGAATCACTGCCGTCCACTCCTGTTAGCTCTCGTGTTTCCCTGACTTTTCTTTGACCTATTCTTTTATGTAGTTTGTTATGCATTTCATATTTAAAGGATCCAATACTGCATCTGTTGCCATCTTAAATGAATTTCATTCTTTATTTCCAATATTCTGCAATTTGCATGCCAAGCTCTTCTTCTTAATGGAACACACATTCACATGCATATTGCTTGACTTTGCTAAAGCTCCTCATCTTCTGCAGTGGATTTAACTGGCAATCTTCTATTGAGGTTTCCCATAAAAGTTGCTCTGCTGATTCTTATACCTTGTAACCACATGTTGCAGATTTTGTGAGGGAGAAGAAAGGCAGGATATGGAGATTCAATGATTGGGGCATGCGAAGGTTAGCATACAAAATACAGAAAGCTAAAAATGCTCACTACATCTTGATGAACTTTGAGTTGGAAGCCAGATGGATCAATGACTTTAAGAACATGTTAGACAGAGATGAAAGAGTCATCCGGCACCTCGTGATAAAGAGGGATGAAGCAATCACAGAGGATTGCCCACCTCCACCTGAGTTCCACACTTTGCAAGGAGGTATGGATAACAATGATGAAGAGGATGGATTAGATTATGATGATGACGAAGCATATGATGAGGATTTGGAAGTTGAGGCGGAGGTGGTCTATGGTGATGAAGCGGAAGGTAGTGTTAGTGTTATTTCTTTGCACGGGTACAAAGAAGATGACGATGGAAATAATGAGGTTAGACATAGTAAATTCGCTAGTGCAAGTAACACAAGGAAAAAAGCGGATACCTGAGAAAGGTGGCGGCTAGTTTATTTTACCTTTGATTTTCAGGTTATGAAACATTTAGAACAGTTTAACGTGCTTTTTACTCTATGATTTTTGTGAGCCAATTAAGCGAAAGCAATCCATTTCTTAATGAATGTATGGATCCACTTTATTGCTTTGCATAATCAAATCATGATGATCTATGATGGTGCCACTCTGACTCGTGTATATTCTTTTTATCACCTAATTGCATGCAATCTTCTCCGAAGTTGCTCTCGATATCAATGGCATTGCCGCTCATTTAGTCTTGCAGATCAAGATAGGTTATATCTCGAGTGCAATCATAAGTTTTGAGTAATATGAAATCTGACATGCAGAATGTTTTAATTTCCCCTCAACATTTCAAGTTTGCTGGGCCAAAAGTACCGAAGCTACCTTGTCCTTAGTTTGTTCAAAACAATCCACACAAAAGCATGCCTCGGCATACACTTCGAGCGAGCTAAAGCTATGGTTAGAAAGAGAAACGTACGAGTGCTTCCCCTTCATGAATTTCTTGATCTTGTTCATTGATCATTTGACCATGAACAGAATTTTTTTCATTTTGCAAGAAAGATTCATAAGGTTATGGGCTTCTTGATAGATGGCCTTCCTTCTACTCCCGCTTAAACACAATCCATGTCACTGCGGGCTTCTTCCTTTAATTTCCATCTCGGGCCCCAAATCTTAAGTATGACAGCCCCTTTCAAGGTAAGAGGTTATCCGTATTTTTTTCCAGCAGTCAAACCCCGACTGACTATATAACGATGGGTGATTATTTTTTATTTGATTTGATTTTTATTAAAAATATAATTAAATTATTGTTTTTAAATAATTAAAATTAGTTCAAACTGGTTTGATTTTAATTTGGTTTTTTAGAGCAAAAATTAGTTTGATTTGATTTTCTGGTTTGACTCATGTTTTTTTTCTGATTTTTTCAGTTTGGACTCGGTTCAGTTTTTTCAGTTTCAGATTTATAAAATCAAACCAATCGATTTTTAAAAATTTTTAATCGGTTTATTTTTACAGTTAGATTTTTTTAATTATTTTTTTTAATTTTCTCGATTTAATTAGTTTTTTAGTTTTTTTCTAACTAAATAAATCGGTGAACATCAAATTTCTTCTTTATTTTAACAATTAAGGGTATTTTGGACAGTTTCCACGTGGATACTAAGATTCTTTTAATTAGGGCTTAGTCAAATTATTAGTACTTTGATCATTTTATTCCCTTGATTTTTCATATTCGGTCTCTTTAGTGTTTTATATTTTAATGTTTCATTTCTCAAATTTTATTCTCATCATGTTTTGGTTCTTGAATTCTTAGAAAGGAGAGAGAAAGTCTTTAGAAAAGGGAGAGGGGACAAAAACTGTAATATTAAAATAGAATGTGATTACACTGTTTGTTCATTAAACCGTGAAAGACTTTTTTTGGAAAATATTATCTTGATCCCTGAATTTTATAATATTTTACACTTGATATCTTTCGTATATAATTTTAATTTTTAATTAGTTCTCAAATTTTATTTCCATCACGTCTCTGAATCACTGTGCTCTAAAAAATAAGAGAGAAAGAAGTCAGAATAGAAATTAAGATATATAGAAATTGTAAAAAAATTAAAGCTTTTATTGTTATATTTGCAATAACTTTATTAATGATTATACACAACCATAATATGAAAGAAACTATAAATAAAAAATTACACATGATTATTTAATGAGAATATATATATATATATTATATTTTTTATGAATTAATTATTCTTTTAGCTCCAATAGAAAAATATTGGAAGGGGAAAAAACTTCGAAGACGCACCTGTTCCCATGCAATAGTCAGGAATTCAAAAATTGACCAAAAGAAAATATTAATAAAGAATAAATTACATGAACTTAGATCAATCAAAGACTTATATTTCTATGCAATGATTTAGACTAAGAAAGTCGCCCATTTAGATTGATTGTATCCATGTGGGATAATGCTAAATTCTAAATTAAATAAAAGGAAGATAGGGGTTTATAAAAAATGAGATTCAAGAGAAAAATGAAACACAAAGAAGCAAGCCAGGCAAAGAAAGCAAGCAAGGCAGGAGCTGGGATTGAGAATCTCCTTCTTGCCTTACCTTTAGGACTCATACTTGAGCAAGGGGGCGAAGCGGTAAGCAAAGATGAGAAAGGATAGGTTGTAAGCTACGAATCACGAGTTATGGGTTCAGCCTTCTACGTACAGGATTCTATCCCTTCACTTATTTTTCACACGGCCATATAAAATTATTAAGATCTTTATCTACTGTAAAAAAAAGTTATGTTTTCATTTTAAAAAAAAATGAAATAGGGATAAAAAAGAACACAAAAAATAGCTCAAGTCAACTCGGGTTAATTTGTTAAACTTGTAAATCGAGTCATGAGACTGAGACAACCTTATAAAAAAAAAGTCAAAATAATCATGAAATCTAATTCTCAATTAACTTAATGTTGAAGGATAAAATTAAAAAATAAATTAATTAGAAAAAGAGGGAAAAAAACTCGGGTCAACCGAGTTAACTAGTCGAACCCGTGATCCGGGCTATGAGACCAGGATAAACTCATAAAAAATAAATTGAAAAGCATTATTAAATTTAATATGATAAAATTAAATTTTAAAAATCAATTGAAAAAAAAAAACATGAGTTAGGCAGGATTGTTCCTATTGCATAGCTCAAGGCTCAATCAAGGTTCTTCTTAGACTGGGAAAAATACACACACACACATGCATGGAATAGAGCTTGAAAGTCCTGTTATAATGGCCACCTTGGTAATGTGCTCATCAAAGTACTGGGAATCTTCCATGCTAGCCATGTGGTTTTCAAACAAGCCGAATTCAATTTCCTCTAGCTGAAAGAACTTCAACTCAAATTTGACAAGCTTTTCCAAAAAAAAAACCCAGCAAGCTTAAGGATTAGATGGCGATGTAATTATTCCTCAATTAAAAAAATAATCAATTTAAGACTTCTTTTTTCATATGGCGATTCAGTATGGCAGCATATTCAGATATATTATATATAAGTACTATAATGGAGAACTAATAGGTTTATTAAAGCAACTTCACTGTTAAAGTATCAAGATATACTCAAGCACACGATATTGGCGAGTTTAACGACTTTTGCCTGCAAATGGCAAAGAGCATTAACTTTAATTCGTCAATAAAAGAAAAGGAAAACAAATTCATGGTTTCATACCAATTGCATTTGCAAGTCTTAAGAAAGAGATCTGAAACATTTGAGCTTAATTAGAAAGAAATGAATTGTACAGCACACATAGACAAGAGAATATAAGAGTAAGCCCATCAGTTACGTCGCTAGCTAGCGAAGAAAAATTAACTGAACGAAACAAGAACCATGATGCTATCTACTTCCTCCACCATATATAGCTACTGTTCTTGCTTCTCTGATCCTCCTCCTAGCTCCAACTTCTTATTCTTCTCCACACGTTATAGAGAAATCTAGAGACTCTCCAATCCCACAATCAACTTCTTGAATTTCCTTCTTTTTCTATATGAATGTTATTTGGGTCAAGGATTAGACAAGTTTTCTCCAAATTTAACCATGGGAGGACCAACACCCTTAGGTGCTAAGGGATTCCCAAGGCCATTGCTGGATTTGAGTCCAAAATCATTTGAAAAAACCGTGAAAGCTGCTTTTGGGAGAATACTTCGTTGGACTGTATGTAAAATACTTTTGTGCAGTACTTCCAAAAGCCAAATATCGAATAACCCATGAAGGTACATCTTAATTTCAGACTTGTTCTTATTATGTATGTAAGCATGTTTGTATGTCACAGTTGCAGACTGCATGGGCATAATTACATAATGCCTTAGGCGACGCTGTAACCTTTTGCAGAAAGCATCAGATTCGAACAATCATGTGTGGCCTTGGTGGTTTAAGTTAAACCAAAATCAGAAGTTCTTCAATCCAGGACTGTCAGGTGACATTCCTCAATTCCGAGATACCAAACGTGAAGAAAAGGTTATATATCCTATAGTTGGATAATAAACCAAAACAAAGCGCAACCCATTGGAGATCCAAGCTTGAAAACAGCTTCTTTTACCCATGATCCAATTACAGATCCTCCACATAATAAGGCTAAATGCATGCATGTTATAAATATGTTTGGATACTACGTACTCTCCTACAGTAATTCTATGTACAAGGTGGTTTGGCACTAGGCAGTCTTAATTAACCTCGTCTTGCATCGCAATATCTTCTTGAATTATTATATATTCTTCATCGCAATCTCTTGTTAAATTCCAACCGGGATGATGATGGCAAGTGACAAGTTTTTTGTAGAGAGAGATCTTTCCACCAACCCCGTATAAGTAGACACCTCGCCATGCAAAGTCAACATTATATTGAGCTCCAAAAACGCTATCCCTCTCCTGATCTTCCTCTTTAAGTTGCCATCAAATCCCACGTGTCATGCAATTTTTTGACCGTGTAGATTAGTTTGCCATCTAGCATTACACTTGTACAAAGTCTAAGCCTGTATATGTATGTATATAATAAGACCATGACTTGCATCACTAGCAAAGAAAATCAAGCTAAAAAAAATTAAAAATGGCTGAGCTATTTCCTTCTACCACCATAGCCACTATTATTGCTTCTCTAATCCTCCTCCTAGTTCCAATTTCTTGTTCTTCTCCATTCATTACAGATGGATCGAGAGACTCTCCGATTCCACAATCAGATATTGATCTACTTGAATTTCCTTTAAATTTAGAGTACCTTGAGGCTGAGTTCTTTTTGTATGGATCGATGGGTCGAGGACTGGATAATTTTGCTCCAAATTTAACCATGGGAGGGCCGAAACCCTTGGGTGCTAAGAAGGCTAATCTTGACCCTTACACTAGAGATGTCATCAAGCAGTTTGCATGGCAAGAAGTGGGACACTTGAGGTTCGATATCTTTTCACATCTTTGGCATGGTATTTGATCGAAGTCCAATCACTCGAGTCTCTTCTATTTGAGACGTCTAATGTGACTGTATTCTCATGATGCAGAGCAATCAAGGATACTGTGCAGGGATTTCCAAGGCCATTGCTGGATTTGAGCACAAAATCATTTGCAAAAACCATGGATGCCGCTTTTGGGAAACGATTGTCTCCACCTTTTGATCCTTATGCCTCTTCACTTCACTATCTTATCGCATCCTATGTCATCCCTTATGTTGGACTGACAGGATATGTTGGAGCAAACCCAAAACTCCAGGCTGCTGCTTCCAAGAGGGTGATGATACTGCCCTGAGTCCATAACTCAATAGATTCACTCTCTCAAACACTCCACCATAATGTTTTTAGGTTAATAATTGTTAAAGTTTACATGTTTTTGTTTGTGCATGTTCAGCTTGTTGCAGGCCTTTTGGCTGTGGAGTCTGGCCAAGATGCAGTCATCCGAGGATTGTTATATGAGTATGCCTTGATCAGGTTGCACCCATATGGGATAACTGTGGCAGAATTCACAAATCGCATTTCAGATCTGAGGAACAAGCTAGGGCAACAAGGTATAAAAGATGAAGGCCTTGTAGTTCCCAAAAAGTTTGGTGCTGAGGGGCAAATTAGAGGCAATGTCCTTGCTGGAGATGAGTACTCCATTGGATATATATGCAAGGACTCCGGAGGAAATACTAAGAGTTGTGTATGGTAGCGGTAATGAAAGTACTCCTGGAGGTTTCTACCCTAAGGGGGCTGATGGTCGAATTGCTAAATCCCATCTGCAACATTCCTAAAGCTTACTAGCTCGCATAAATGCGAGTGGTTTTATATTTTCAGCTGTATTTCAATCAATGTCCGGACCTCAAGTTCTTGCTATCACCACTATAAAATTAGCTTTCGTTGAAAATTTATGTGGATATTCTTCTTTGCTTTCTGTGCGTGGCTTTGCAATACCACAATAACAGCAACAAAAAAAGGGGAAAGATAAAAATGAATCCGTTTCTCGTTTTATGCAAAAGCAAACAACATTATGACCTAACAAGGAACAAAAAGATGTATAAACTATTATGATGATGATGATGTCAACTATATTTAATTGCAATTTCTCTGCGCCACCTAATGAATAACCACTGAATGCGATCAGAGACGGAGTGCAAAATACGAAGCAAAATTACATGAGGCAATGACCTATTAGTCCATGGATATGGATTTTACTAACCAGCACGCAAGATATCTCAAGTTCTATTATATGAGCAGCCCTCGATTATTGGCCTTGATGCCGCCACTATGTCCAGTGTGGTGTGGACTCAAGTTTTATATCCTTTGGTAAAAATGATTGTAACCTATTGCAGCAAGCATCAGATATGTAAAAAAGCTATAGCAGAACAAGCACTAAAAAGTTCTTGATCGGTTATCTGACAGTACCTGCTCTCAGAAAAATGCAAGCAGTTGTCCTCTTTGCCTACTCCAGAGTGCAAGTGCAAAAGGTTGTCAACAGTTGTCAGTTCATACAATATTCAAGTAACATTCAACGTAGCAGATAAACCCAGCCATCGTGGGAATGCCATCTTTATTGTTAATTTCAAAGGAGTATCCCAGTTAAGTTATTTGAACCATAAGGTTGAAGGATAAGCACATCCTAAGATGCTCTGCCACGGCCATGGGTGTGCGGCTGTGAGCCCAGCATCTTATGTTCTCTTAGCACATATATCCCACCAAGGAATTCACAAAATTTATCATCATCAACAACAACAACAACAAAAAATTGTCAAAAAGGTGCTCGTACCGCCAGAGATAACAATGCCACAGCCGTCTTAATTGATATACTACGTTTGCTCATGTCTCTTATAGTTTCTCCATCCATCCTTCCACCTACAGTAGCAAAACCAGTTTTTGGCTTGCTGACTCAAAGAAGCGTACCTATTTCCATCTCACCATTCATCAAAGGCTTACATTAAGATTTCGTGAATGCTATCATTTTATCAAAATTATTGGATGATAACAGCCACAACTTCATGAGCCCAGATATAATAACCAATGCCCATCTGAAAATGCCACTCATTCCGCCGGGTTAATCAATCCCACAGCGCTTGAACTTGAAAAATGAACCTTGTACAAAATACAAACCAAGAAGAACTGGATGGGCTCTAGCGGGAGATGGGATACATGAAAGATGGAGGCCGCACAGTTCCAGAAAGTTGGTGTTCAGGGATGATAAGGAGGGAGGAGATGTGACTTGTATGTAGCCAGTTGCAACGAAAAAGTGTTCTGGTGGTTTCCCAAAGTGAGGATCTGTAATGAGATATCTGAAGATTGCTAACTAGTTACTGAAATAATAGTGAGTGGTTTAGTGTTTTCAATGTTTGGACTTCATGATCTTGCAATAAAATTAATACTTACACGATGAGAAGATATTTGGTTTTCTGCTTTCCTTCAGTGTGTGTGCATGTGCCTTCGCAATAACATCTTTGAGAGAAGAAATTTTTTTGTGAAAAAATAGTAGCATCATTGTCTCTTCAGGACCATAATAAACATATGAGTAGATGTGATAGTGTTGTCACTATAAGTGTGATTTTTCTCTCCAGCTAGTGAATAACCCATGAAGGTGACAATACAGAGAGCAAACTATGCAAAATTACATAAAGCAAAGGATGTCGATTCATAGATATGGCACCATATTGATCGACTTTCAATCAATTTGAAAATCCAACTTATTAACCAGAATCCACGGGATCTCAATTCTAATATATGAAGAAGCCTTGATTATTGACCTTGATGCTTCAACTGCATCTGAAGTATGGTTCAAGTTCAACACCTGCATTGACATGAATGATCCATCAGGTGTTGCAATCTATGGCAACAAGCATCAGTTTAATAACGATTATATTGCCAAACAAGTAGTACAGAATCTTTCATGAGTGCAATGACGAGTAAGGGAGCCCAACAAGGAGACCCACACATATTCAGTCAACGTGAGCACCCATTGCATTTCATTGATTGCTGGACGGCATATTTATCTGTTTATTTGAACTTTCCAGGAACATTCAAACTCAAGGAACTTGTCCATTAGCCAGAATATCATCCACATTCCACAATGTTAATTGGCCCCAAATAACCCAATTTGTTAAACAAGCCACTGACTAATGCATTCCACGTGGCATGATTGGGGCATATGCCTTCGTTCATCATCTTATCAAGACAGAAAATGGCTTCATCTACTCCAATCCAATTGCAGAACCCCCCAAAAGACTAGTGCATGTAAATATGTCTGGATACCTCCCTCCTCTGTTAATCTATCTACAAGCTGGACGGCAGTCTTTACCTCGCCTTGCTCACAGTATGCATAAATTACCGTGTTATATGTGATGGCATCAGGCTTGGTTCCCCCAACCAGCATTTTCCCAACAAGCTGCGAAGCATCTTTTAGCATTCCAGCATGACAAAATCCAGACAAAATGGTATTATAAGTCACTAAATTCAACTCGATCTCCATTTCTTCTATCTCTCCAACTATCCGAAGAGCTTCTTGTATTCTGTTTGCATTGAAAAGACCATCCAAAAGTTCATTATATTTTGTGGCATTAGGTGAACACCCATATTTCCCCATTTGATCGAGCACTTTCATTGCCCACTCCACCTTTCCACTGCAACATAAACCTTTGATAAATGTATTGGATGTAATTGTATTTGGAGGACAATTTTCATTCGCCATATTCTCTATAAGATGATGAGCATGACTGAACATTAAATTCCTGCAGAGTACATCCACCATACAAAAACATTAGGAAGGCAACTGTTGAAGGAATTTGAATTGGCTATTGACTTGAAGTAATCTAAAGCTAATAGAATACTGGTTCTTTCTTTAACTTGTTTATAACATCAGATTCCTCGAGAAAGTTTTTATCTTTTTGTTCATTGTGAAGTGGGCCTTTTTGTATATAGTACAAAAGGGATCGAAGGTTTTTGCTTTTTTTAACAATAAAGAGCATCCTGCTTTCATATACATAGTAGAAACTTGTCTTAAAAAGAAGTTAACAAATCAAGAAGACAAGTCAGATTATCGATTAAAATCAAGAAAATCTCAAAAACCCATTAAAAAACTTGGACGAGAAAAGCATACCCGGACGAGGGAGCGGTTGTTATTAGCCAGAGCAGCATTGCTGCTCTGCTTGTATCAAGTGATTCTTAAATTGCTGAAAGCGGCGTCGTTTAGTGAAATAAAACTGAAGAGGGACTGGAAGTTCAACCTTTATAGTATTGGGAAATATTTGAAAATATGGAATGTTTGAAGGATGTAAGTGAATATTGACAAAGCGAAATACACTCGGCTTTGCTGATTTTAAGGAAACAACAAATCGAGGACAAAAAAGAAGAGTTTACTGAAGTAACAGTGCGAGGCCAGGTTTGAACTCTCTCTTTTTATTATTTGAGTTTGTTTTATATATATTTCGATTCACAGATCTATCAATAATGATAAACTCTTTATTCGTGTTTGCTTAGTTTTAAATTCGTTCTGTTTTCAGCGAATTCTTAGGTTTCGATTTTCAACAAAGTTTAATGCTGTTACTTTGGTTTTATAAACAATCCAATTCGTTTTTCTTTTTTTATGTACAAAGTTCTTTTTTTAATTAAACTCGAGGGATCTCTTGATTATCTGAGGACCCTTTTTCCTTTTTAGTGAAGAATTCAGAATGTGTAATTAATGCTAATTCCAAAATCATGTGAGGTTCTTCTCATTATGGTTGCTTTTCTGTTTTCAGATTTATCAGATTAGCTAAAGGTAGAAGCGATGGCGGGGCATAACGAGTCTGAGAAAAAGTCAAGCGATGCTGTGGATGATTTGCAAACATTCAGAGCTGAAAATTTGCAAAGTAACATGAAAGTTATATATTACAGGTTTGTTTCAATAAATTAAGATTTATGGAGCCATTATCAAGAATTTTATGCTAAAGTTTTGTGTGTGAGCATGCTCCTAAAGGTTTCAGCTCAAGTTAGAAATTAGGTTTATGATTATTTGGGAGAATTCTGGCCATGTGTATGATTTTCAGTTGATGTATTATGTGTGAATTACAGCAAAACAGTTTATTCTGGTTCAAATAACCAAGTAGAAAGTAGAGTTGATGTTTCCTAAAGAAAAATGCTTAATCGTAACAAATTCATTAAGGAACATAATGGCATAACAATAGTTGAATAAGGAAGAATGAGGAAGGTGTGTTTCAGGATTAATTTGGGCAAGGTTTAACCGGTTATTTGGGACCCTGGTGAGATTTAGAGATTGAGAAATAGCTGAAAGTTGAAATCTTCGTGGGAAAATCACAGAGCAGTATGCAATTTATTACAAGATATAAACTGTAGTTTGGAGTCTGTTGTGTGTTTATGACAGCATCTAAGCCTTATCTTTTTCCTGTACAGCCGAACATTTTTGTCTATCATTGGTGGGGTAATTGCTGGAATCTTGGGATTCACTGGCTTGACTGGATTCGTCTTTTATTTTCTTGTGATGGCTATCACTTCAGTTGCGCTCATAGCTAAGGCAAAGTTTTCCATCCATACATACTTTGACTCCTGGAACCGAGTTGTATTTGATGGCTTTTTGGGTGGGCTTATGGTATGTTTCTCTGGTATTTATCAATACATTTTTCTTTCCTATCATTTCTGATTTCACTTTACCCAAGATTCTACTCTTTCGTAGCATTCCTTTTCCCTTGCTTGCAACTAGTACACTTTGAGAAGTAAATGTCTGCTTTCTTTGTTTACCCTCATTCATATATGAGATAAGAGGTAGATTGACGGTTTTTTTATGTTTCATGCAGTCGTTCGTGTTGTTCTGGACGTATCCTTTGCATTATTTAAGATATCTTTCAGTTAATATACTTGAAAACTATAATTGCAATAGCAAGCTGTGTTAGTCATCCTATCAAAATAAGGATTATATGATTTTTCCTCAACATAAGCATTATCAGGGGCTTTTCGTTTCCCCTGGGCTAATTGATTAAGGACCTGTTTCTTCTTGTTGTTTTGTGTTGTTATGCTGCTTTGGCTGCTGTGCTGTCATACTTAACTGTTTGGCTATGCTGCAAAACAAAACATATCAAAGTAATTGTTATGGAACTGCCATGGTGTTATGTGAATAAACTTGTGCTCTTTGAATTCTAATAACTATAAAGACGTGAAATTATTTCAAGACTTTCAGTAGCTAAATTAGCTAATAAAAATTTAAATTATATTTTGATATTAAACAGTTTTATTAAACTGGTGTAATTTTTTTTGTGCTTGTAAACCTAAAAGCACCATTGAAAAACTTGTGCACTAATTTCATGTCATGAATAGTATATAACAAGGAAGAGTGTTCAAAATTATTTATATGTGCATAAAAAATAAATACAAGTTACTTTGGATGATCATTATAATATTTATGTGTGTGGATGCATTATCGAGAATGTGAAAGAATGGTGTTGAAAATATTGCAATAAATGTGAAGGTAAATATGCGCACACTATTGGTAATTTTGTGATCCTGAAAAAAAAATTGAAGTTAATTTTTTCTTTTTCAAAAACAAATAAATTGCATTTTATCTTAAAAGCATGCCCCCATCTGTCTTATAAATGGAGTAACCTCACTCTCCATAAAGTTAAATTCCTTGCTGAACACATAGATGGTATTCGGGGGGTTAAGTAGGCTCCAGACTTTGATGATATTGGACTGTATGTGGGTTGCATGCCGGCGGAGGAGGGTGTGTATATATATATATATATATATATATATATATATATATATATATATATATCTTTTTTCTTAAATAAGTGGTCAAATTCTTCTATTTGTTGATTTCAGTGGCAGAACTAGGGTGCTTCTAGACACTGATACCAGAAAGCATATGGTTTCAAAGAATCAGGCATAAAAGATTTGCTTTATCTGCTTTTTACTGTGGTGCTTTTCTTGACATGAGTAGATTTGCTTATGATATCGTGCATATATTCTGATGAAGAGACAAGGTAGCTGCTCTGTCTTGAACGGAAAGGAAGCTCCACTGCTGCTGCACATTTACAACACCTTTGAGTTCAAATATGGCTTTAATGTGTTATATCCATTACAAACAATCACAAAGATTGTTTGTTTGGTGTTGTCTTTGTTTCAATTGTGTTTTGGTTCAACAAAACCCTTAGTTTAGGCTTTGACTACACTTGGGAAACCTTTGCTCGTTCAATTCTGTATGAATACCGCTCTATCTTTGCTGGTTGGATCCAATGACAACAATCTTCTATCTTAGTATGCATTTTAAGCTCGCAGTGTGTCTCTTTTTTATTCTTATGAGAAAAATCGCTGGGAAGTGTGCTTTGCTTTTCGTGGATGGGAAATGCCGTAATAATAGATCTCGAGGGTATGTTTACATGAAAATCAAACAATTCGTGAGGTAACTGGGTTCCTAAGCTCAATCCGTGCGGATAGTGAGCGCGTGCAATATATAAAAGAATTCCGCAGAAGGTTCGTTCATCTCATTTGACAATCTTTCACTTCGACGGGTACCCCATGCTGACTAGAGCTGAATAAAGCTTTCGGAAATAGTAGAGGCAAAACCAAGGAGAAGAATATTTACGGCGTGTTTGGCAGTTTTTTATTTTGTTTAGAAATATATTAAAATAATTTTTTTTATTTTTACCATCAACATTTTAAACAATTCAAAAATATTTAAAATATAATTTTTTGACAAACAGTAAAATACGTTTAACTCACCATAAGGGACAAGTACAAAACAAAAACAAGTTTAATGAAAACAAAAATAAACAATGTTAGTGGAACAAGTTTAAAATAAACACATCTCCTCTATCCCAAACATTTTCATCTCATGTATCACAAGAAAACAATCAATCATTTTCATCTCTTCTATCACAAGAAAATAATCAATCATTTTCATCTCTTCTATCACAAGAAACTAATAATCAAACGCTATCTTAGAGCTTAGTTAGTAAAACACATCCTGTTGTTTCAAGCAACCTTAAAAAGAGCATCAAGATCCATTAAACCATAGTGTCTTGCTGATATGTAGCTCAAATATCATAATCCCAAATGCTAATGTAGTGAGAAGCGTTAAGCCAATAAAAGTTTGGTGCAATATGCTTTAGACACTACTCAATACAATGTCAAACTCATGGAAGCGTAGGGAATTGCTTTGGTCGGTGAATTTTACATTGCTGCAGTAATTGCTTTACTACTGCTGTGAAAAAATTAATCAAAACATGACAAAAATAACACCTCTGTTGAAGGTCATGTCTTTCATGACCTTCCTGTACAATAAAGTAACGAGACCTAAGACCACTGATATTGATCCTTCCATTGTTTCTCCCCAGTGACAAATTGAAATGAATCCGTTTCATCGTTCATTTTCTTTCAGAGGCAAAATCTAGTTGTGGAGCAATATTCTTCCTGTATGCTCATGGAAAACAGATAGCAATCTTGCAGTTTCCTCTCAAATCTGTAAATTCAAAGAGTATCAGCCACTTGTGCATTCAGATGACAAGCTGCACAATAAATTATCATTGTTCTATAGCTGCAATAATATTCAAGTAGTATTCCATGGGAGGCACACAAGCAGCAGCCAATGGATGTGTATTTCCACCATTTTACCAGCCAATGGACATCAAAAACTCTCATTATCTTTTGCTGGAAGTGCTCTTCAGTGCTGGAAAGCACAAGAATAGCAACTCGATACTCGTCAAGAATTTATAAAAGTAACACTTACCAGCATCTGAGGGACCTTTAAGAATACAAATGACAGTGAATAGAGAACAACTGAAACTGCAACTGCTGTGATTATGTTGTTTGTCAGGCGCTTATCGTCTTTACTGGGTACAAATGCTGTTTTCAACGTATTTGTCAGATCAAAGAGCCTGTAAGAAACCTACAAGCAAAAAATTTGACAGTTCTTGAGTGATTGAATTATACCAATTACCTTTTGAGATTTTAAAATAGTAAGATCGATGCTTACCGCGACATATATGGAGGTGGTAAGCATAAAGTTCAACATTGGGTAGTCTGGAATTAGAGAAAGTAACAATTTTGGTTGGCCATCTGGAATTCCTGATCTGCAAGTTTATAAAAACCAATATGAGGAAACCAGTGTGAGCATCCACAAAATCACCAGCATAACAATATCATACCTTAACCAGATATGGATCTGAGAAATGTAGGTCTCCAGTGTGATTTTCCCCAGCCATCTAGTAAACAAAGTAATAAAATCACTAAAAGTTCTACAACAATAGATCCAGACTCACAGGAAAAGGAGTTCCCTAAGGTTTCCTCCTATCAGTGCCTCCAGCAAATGATTTAACTTCAATTTAAGGAAGGAGGAGAAAATCAGCAAATACATGAATCAACTTATAGGTCACTTACGCGAAAAGGGTCAAGCTGTAGCAGCGGAAGTGCTGGGTGACATTTCTCAAACAAATGTACACACTGATCAACCAGAAAACAACAATAATAATAATAAGCAAAATTTCTGAAAAGTTATTACAGGCACATTTAAGGGGGCAACGCGTACGTTATGGGAATCCACGAGGTATAAGGATGGTATTTGTTGTAAGTAACCTTGTCCAGCTTGTATATGTACTCGTACCACGTATATCCCACCTAGAAAATTCACAAAATCTGTTATTGACATCATCACCACAGCCATCATAACCAACAGCAACAACAGTCAACAAGGCTGTAATACCGCCAGAGATATTGTTGCAACAGCTGTTTTAATTGATATTCTGCGCTTCGCTTCTGTCTCCTCTAGTTTCTCCATCCATCCTTCCACCTAAAATAACAAACACTAATTATTTGGCCACCGACTCAAAGACTCCCAAATCCATTTCCACCAAAACATTAAAGAACCACAAGCACATACAAAAGCTCCATGAATGATGTGGTGTCTTCCGAACTTACCATTGGATGATAGTAGGCATATATCATTCCAACTATCCAGATATAACGATCAAGGCCTGAACGGAAATGCCACTCGTGCAAGCGGGGCAAATCTGGTTTCGCAGGATCAGTATAACCTGCAGTACTTTGAGGCATTAGGATCCCCAACCCCCGCCCAATGCTTTAACAATAGAAATGAACATTTGGCAAGATACCAACCAAAAAGAAAAGTAAATGGGCTCCAAACCACTTCAAATACTCCAGGAGTTTCCCACATCAGAATGACTACAAGGAAGCAAGCAATAATTTTTGCAGCCATGACTGATCCAATCTCATTGTACTTGTTGAAAATACCAAGTGCCGCATAAACCATAAGAGTGAAAAGAGTGTGCATTGGGCAAATATAGTATAGCATGTAACTATTGTTCAGTACAACACAGCACACTAGCACCAGGAAATTAAGCCGCCACATCATCTGCTCAGAAAAAAAACAAAGGAAACTTAGAACTGGAAGAACATTAATATGCAGAGAGCTAGGGTGAACTATGTTTAAACTTTAGGGTGAAAAGATACCTGTGCAAACCTAGCAAGACTGAAATCTTTGCGAACATAATAATACGAGAAGTTGCCGAATCCAGTCATCCACACATATGAAGCAATAAAAACACGGATTGCATTGTAAAATTCGGTCGCAGCAAAGTAATGGTACATTAAAAATAATACCTGCAAGACACCAGAAAAATGGGTAAGACCACACATTATGGCATGCACAGAAAGCACATATGAATAAACCCAGCCAACATATAAAAGAAACATCTCAGAACTTCAACATACATTGGTGTTAAAAAAACACATGACATGTAAAAGAAGGAAAGATGATCTCTAAATGGTTGAAGAATGCTTCAACAGATGACTTTGCCAATACTGTTCAACAATTTAAGTCAGGCATAGGATGTCAAGGTCAAATAACCACGAATATTTACAGAGTATCGGTTGCCAAATCTTGTACACATTAAGAAAACTCAATGAACAGTTTGAAAACGTATAGTCATGCTGTCTGAAAGAATGCCAAACCTGCATCCAGCCTTTCCACTCCTCAGTTTGATGCCTATTCAAATAAAGTATAGGTTTCCCAGAGAATGGTGACTTGTCATGATGTATCTTGAAAGAAGTTATTGCTGAAACTATGATGAGGAGGAAGTAGAGAAACAAGAAAAGATCTCGATTGTAACTCTGCAGGGACAGATATTAGCAGAGTTAAAACATAATCACTAGCAGTAAAATAAAAATAACAAATTTCACAAATTTTAATCCTGATAAGCACATAACCCATCTACAAGGTGAGTCAGCTGTTTGATGTTTTAATGTTGCAACAATGATTTTTTGTAAATGATAGCATAGTGTTCCTATTGGTGACCACATGCTTTGCTGAAAACTTACAGACCCCGAAATAAAGATTGCATGACACAAAGGAGTGGCACCTTCTTAGATGAGCCAAGAATATCAGTGCGGTCGCATATGTAAAAATACACCATAAAGAAACCAAATTCCGATCTGCAAAGAAGAAAGAACTTGTATTTAAATTTGCTAAGATACGAGAAACTAAAAGTTTCTCTTTAATCTTGATCCAAAAACAAATTACTTACATGGCTCTAAGCGTCAAGCGATTATCAATCAAGAACTGCTCTTCCATTGTAAAGAACCTGAATATAGTAAAAAAAAAAAAACACGAGCAGTAATTAAATTTAAGCATGAAAAACGAGAAAAAAAAAGTTCAACAACAACTGAGAACTTTCAAAAAGGCAATACCTGAAAATAGGAAATGTGGAAGTTGAACTCCTAGTTTTGGGAGAAGCAGACTGAACTCCTCCCTCTAGTAAAACAGCTCTATCATCTTCTTTGACCGCTTCGTTCCCCAATTCAACCAATCCAACATCAGAATGCCTACTAGCAAACCAACATCCCAAATTAAGAAAAAATAACTTAACTTGAATTAAACTTTCGTGGCAGCAACCGTTAACTTACGCTTTGGCTAAGGTGTTGTTTTTTTTGTACTCCAAATACTCGGTGTAGATCCAAGCAGCAAATACAGGTACGATTCCAAGCAAGAAAGAAAACTGCACCAAAATTTAACAAACATCGTTCCTAGTAATTATACAATCAAAATTAACTGCTAAATCAAGCATCGCACCAAGATCCAAAGCAAAATGAGCTCAGAGAACCACTCACCTGGCCGGGAGTAACAGGAGATAACATCTGCATTTTTTGGATTCTGGTTTAAGTAAGTTCAATTCAAGCACGACTAAGATTAGCAAAATGAATGATATGCATGTTAATGTGATGCCAGATCTGGTAGTTTACGTATTAAACGGAACCCTAAATTTGCTCCAAAATCTAGCTCTGTCTCTCCCTGTGTTGTTGTAATATGTGATTTGCTGCAGAAGTTTTTATTTTTATTGTTGGTGTGAAAATGGGAGAGACGGTAAAAGGAAGTGTGTGGAGAGACGAAGGCACGAAGCAACAGCGGTTAGTTGAGAGAAATGTGTTTTTTATGAAACCGCCATGTACTATTTCTAACCTGCCAATAATTTTTGCGATTTCGTGTGATTTTTAAAAGTTTTTTTCTTTAAAAATATATATTTTAAATATTAAAATGTTATAATAATTTATAAACATAATTTAAAATAAAATAATTATTTTTTAAAAAAAAAAACAGGTTAAATCACAGCAGATGCAAGCACTTCTTTGTGGTGTGATCTTGAACCAAGGGTGTGGATTTTTTGGGAATAGATGTGAAGAATGCTGTGTTGTTTATTAGTTGATAATAATATATATATGAGTAATTAATATGTTGATTAGATTTGTAGGCTTACTGGCATTGACGCGTCAACCCAATGCTCTTCTGGTCCCACCAATTCCTTCTTCTTCTTCTTTTCCCTCATCAACATTGCAAACTTTCTTATACTAATATCTTCTTCTCTTTTTTTAATTGAATTTTTATTTTAGGGCTAAATTATTATTTTAGCTTTAATATTATTTTGAACTGATTGAAATTATGGTATATTATTATTTTTTACTTAGAAATATATTTAAATAAAAAAAATTTATTTTTAAAAAAATATTTTTACATCAGCACATTAAAATAATTTGAAAATATAAAAATATTATATTTTAAATAAAAAAATCAAAACTTTTTAAATATACTATTTACATGTGTTTCTAAACATACCCAAAACATTTTTAATACCTTATAATCAAGTTTTGCAAGGACAAACTAAACTTGTGAATGGACAAATCAAAATTAGATGGGTTTCTTGTGTATAACTAGTATGATACTGTAGTGTAATATATTTTTTAAAAAAAAATTCTTACAAATATATTAATTTTTTTATTTTTAATATTAAAACCATTAAAAAACATATAAAAACATTAATTTAATATTTTTTAATAAAATATACTTTCAAAACAAACTAATAAACAAAACGACAGCACTCGTCAACACTAAATACTGAACTGTGAAAGATAGTTTGAAAATCCTAAACGATTAGAATATCGGAATACTGAGGTGAACTGGACAGTGAAGTTTCGAGAATAAAAAATAATGGTTAACAGCCCAGATCTTGACTAACTGGAATGATATCTGGCATTGGATGGCAAAAAATGGGCTGGTATGCAAATTCAAACTCTTTTTCTTTGTTGGAATACCTAATTCGACTCTAGCAAACCATGTACTGTCACTTCCCTATTTTGGATACTGCCCCCTGTATATCCTTCAATTATCTTGATTAATATTTTGTGCCCGGTAAAATGGGTGGTGCCAGTTTTAGTTATTTCTTCTGAAAAAGAAAATCGTATGCGTTAAACCATACCATTGAATTTCAAACTTTGGATTAAAAATCTTCAAAAAAAAAATTGTCGGAATTAGCGTTGCTGAGATTTATTTCGGCATGGACTCGAGTCACTGACCTGCGAGGCTGCGACCCCTCGGTGTGTGCTAGCATATGGTGTAGCAGATCGGATCGGTCACTAACAAAATTGAATGTGCTGTCGGCGGATGTGGAAAGCGTGTGGGTGTCGGTGACAATGTCGTTTCAAGTTTTTTTAAAGAATAAAATAAATAGTGACTGGGTTGACTCGAGTCTACTTCACAACCCACAGCCAAGGTTTTAAGCCTAATCAGCCCAAACCAAATCCCGTAGCTATGCTCGTGGGCCCGTGGCAGAGATTTAGCTCAGCCTTTCAAGTTGAGGCTCTTCCACCTTTTGCTTCCCGTTATGCAGTGAGCTCTTTGAAACAAGTTATTGGATTGTTGTACAGAGAAGTGTACTTTAATTTCTTGGTTTTACATGGTTTCTTGGAATTGTGATACCTATTATTAATAGATTTAAAGTATTTTATTTAAAAATATATTAAGTTAATGTTTTTTTATTTTTAAAATTTTATTTTTGATATTTTCGTATTAAAATGATCCAAAAATACTAAAAAATATTAATTTTAAATTAAAAAAATAATATTTTTTTTTTGAAAACATGAATTGGATTGCGTTTCCAAACGGGCTGTTAAACTCTGTAGTAAACATCAGTAGAAATTTAATAATTTCTATCCATTAACAATATAAAAATGCGTGATCAGGCCGTTTTAAAAATAATTTAATTTTGATTAATAATCCAAATGGATAGAGAAAAAAAAAACAAGTATAATATCAGAAAGAGACAAAGTTCGGAATGAACTTAATGGGCTGGTCTGTTGACGAGGCATGTAAATTCATTTTATTTTTTATATTTAGAGAATCCTCGAGTCTATACGTAGAAGGCAGCTAAACGAAAATTTCCTTGTAAGAAAAAAAGTTACAATCACCAGCACAAACCTTGCTACACCATTACTACCCAGGCTCGTTATCCCTCGCACCAGATTCATGCACAGGTAAGGTGATTTTAATTTCTTGTTTAATTATTACAAGTTATGGTATTTATTTTGCTGATCAAGTCAGCATAAAATGCAAAAATTGTTCCTTTAACTTGAAATTGGAAAGATTAATGACGTTGATCGGAGGCACCTGATGGTGTTTTGCTGCCGGTATACAAGCCATGTGGATTGGAGCTGTTGCTAGGTAGTTTTGCAAAAAAGTCGTTGGTACTTTGTGCTTTCTTGGTATCGCGCTTCTTTTTATTTTTAAAAATATTTTTTATTTGAAAAAATATATAATTAGTTTTTTAAGTGATTTTTAATGATTTTAATCTACTAATCTACAAAAATAAAAATAAAAATCTATTATTTTAATATATTTTTAATTAAAAAACATTTAAAAAAAACTCTACGTCAAAATACTAAAACGTAAAAATCCCAGTCCATGACCATGAAGACCAATGCAACAGTTCCCAACCGGTCAAAGCTCTCAAATGAGAAATTATTATATTAACTATCAACCAGGTTAATTCTTCAGGAAATATTCAGACAGCTTGAAATAATGGACTTGGCTTCCAGTATTCCATGACAATTAAATTCATAGGATTAAACATTAAACAGCTGGAGAAGATAACACGAAAATAACTCATCCCCACGTCAGCAATTACTTGTACGTTTAAAAATTTAATATTAACCATCGTGATGGCACAATAATAAAAATTTGAGACTAAAAGATTTATTTCTTTTATGATTTTAGATCATATGATAGCCACTGAAGGCTTATATAGTCGTTAACTTCAAGACTCGTGGAATTAGTTGAGGTACGCGCAAGCTGACTCGGACACTTACATTAAACTAAAAAATAATCTAATATTTCTAGACAAGTTATGCTTTTTATTAATAATTATAATATAATTAAAATAACTCATCACCGCATTACTAATTTATAGGTATGATATGGTTAAAATATATTTTAAAAAATAAAAATTAATATAAAAAATATATTTTTAAATCTAAAAAAATCAAGTAAAAACTTGACTGAGTTAATTTATAAAATATCATAAATAAATATATAGATATTATTTAGAAAGTATATTGATATCTTACTAATTTATAATGTTTTTTTAATTTTTTTATATATAATAAATCATGTCTTTTATTTTTAAAAGATAGAATTGTTGTTTACTGTACAGAAAAACTACGAAAACATAGAGTATGAGTTAACATTCTAGTCACAACAATACTTCTATTATAAATAAAAATTTATAAATTTTCTTATAGATAGTTCGTATGGATTATCGTTAGAGGTTGGATAATTGAACGGCTCATGATTTGTAACAACTCTACATTTAAATAATTATTTAAAACAAAAAAATCGTATCATAATATAATATATTTTTAAAGGAATCTAAATTTATCTAATAAAATCTTAAAACTTTCAAATAATTTTATTTTATAATTTTTACATAGTATATAATATTTAGTAACGCAGCACTGTTTCACTTGTTAATCTCTTCTAGCACTGCTCTACTTTCACCATCATTTCCGTGGCCCTGGGAATCTTAAAGTGGTAATTTCTTGAATTTGCTCACTGTATCTTTCTGGTTGTAATCGAATTGTATTTTTTTCCGCTTTTTTTCCCTTTCGAACTTCAAACCGGAAAAAAGAAAAGGAAAAAGGAATAAAGTAAAATGTTAAAATCAGGACAAGAGAGTGAAACGGAATCAGGGCAATTACTAATCAGACCCGGATGGATCCTTCACCGTGAAAAAGATTCGTATAATTTTTTAGCCTGAATAAGATGAAATGACATATCTCAGATTCACTACACACACACACATATAATCTTAAAAAATCCACATTGAACACTTGTATATAGCAGGGGATGGTGATATCAAAATAATCTAAAAATTTTAAATAAAAAAATAATTTAAATTTTAAACAAGCAAGCGTTTTGGCCACACCAACCGCATCCTAAGAATGGATTGCCATCTCACATTAATCTTTCAACATCCATGGCCTCTTTTTAACATGCTAAGATACATATCCCACCAATAATTCATAAATATCCCACCCCCGATCTGGCACTACTTGCAGGAAAATTCCAACACCCACTTGCAATAAAAGGTAGGAAATCCCCGGTACAGAGATACGCGTCCCGTGCGGTATCCATCAGTTTTCAGGTGGCCGGAATTCGGATTCTCTATGCCATCGTCGTCTATTTTTCGGTGGCCGGAATTTGATTTCTCATATTTCACAACAAGGTTGAGTCTAGAGAGCTTCAGGTGGTTGGATTTTTCTATTGATGATGTGTGGTGGACCTTTGTTACGGTGCTGGAGTCCGTGGCTTTAGCTGCTATGCTTTGCTACTTCTTTGTATTCTGTGGCTGTACTCTTTGATGAAGATCAACTGACCATCTCTGAATTCTTTTCTTGTACATATACATGCCTGGTAAGTTAGCGAGGAACTTGGAAAAATTTGAGTGTTTAATTATAGAGTTGCTGCACACTGTTTTCTTACCCTTATCTTCACATAGTTGCTAGTTAATTTGTTACAGTGGGCTAAAATTAGTTCCTTTTTGCGTATTCTTTTCTGGTCTGATGGTCATATGGCGTGTCGTTGTTGATGCAGTTTGATTATCTTTCCGCACAACAACTGATCGCCATATGTTACTGTTGCTACTCCTACGTCCCAGAATTGGATCCATATTGGTAAGGGAATTGATGATAACTGGTGGTAAGTCCTAATTTGTGCGAGTTTAGGCACGAGTATTAAATCTTGCCTCACCTTATTATTACAAGAACGACGACAATCTGGGTGCTCCATGCGAGTGGATGAAGTTTGGTCTCATCTTAATTCTTGGCACGATGGCTCAAAATCAGGTGAATTTTGGCGCCTGTGACGAGGGAAAATTACTGTCCAAACCAATTCATGTGGGCTAAAATTACTTGATTGGTTGCTGCGATATATCTCAGTAACCAGTATCGCTGTAATGACAGCTAAATTAGGTTCTTGTTCCGTAATTGATTTGGCTCGTATGGACAGGTTCATGGAATGTTTTTTTGGACGATGAAAGGCTCTAGTGCCCTATAATATAACTTTCTGTATTAGAACAGTCTCTGTTGTGGTTTTGTAACAAGCAATTAGGAGTGGCAGGGTAGACAATTGCCGACGGTTCATATTCAATAAGTCAATGGGCAAGTATTTACCACCGTGGAGCGTTGACTTAATTCGCGGGGAGGATAAAAAAATGAAACATTTATTCGTGTTGGAATAGAAATTGAGCAGTGAACTCCTTCAAAATTCAAATATCCGAGATCAATTGAAACTTTCACTTATCATATCACGTCTCCAGCTGGAGGGAATGGGCTGCTATCCATGTTTTGTCCTTGCTTTGAGAACCATGGTGCCATTATTCAACACTGGAAAGATAGGTCACGGATGGGTGTCCTTCCCTGTTTGTTATTGTTTTTTTTTTATTTAATTTTTTATATTTTTAAATTATTTTGATAAATTAATATTAAAAATAATTTTTAAAAATAAAAAATACTTTAAAACCCTGTCATTATTACACTCCATGCACTCCAGTGAAATGGCCCCTAATTTTGGATTTTGGTGGAAGTAAGAATGACTGCCCTTACTCGAAAGTCTTGAATGTATACTTCTTAAATCCAGACCAGCCTGGCAGGTTGACTCAGGATCTAATTAACTCGATGGCTAGACCAATCTGGATTTATCAAAAGACCGGCCAATACAACAACTCGGCAAAACCCGGTTGACTTGGCGGGTTGACTCATGACCCGGGTGAAACCCAAGTAACTTTCCATGGCAAATTTAAGATCTTATCTTTGTTTGGATCTGTGGAGGTTGAAAAATTAACAGTGATTTGATTGTAAACAATGGCTTAAGCTTCAGATCCGTGTCTTTTGAGAAGGAAAATAGGGTTTTGAAGCATAAATCTAGCATGAATAAAAAAAGAAAAAAAATTTCAAATAACAAAAAATCAAAAGAAAGAGCATGAGAAAGAGAGAGGGAAGATTTCCTGGAGATGGAAAACTTGTTGATCTCTCTTCACCAATTAGAATTTGAGCCCAAGGCATAAGAGAAAGAGAAGAGAAGCAGCGAAGAGGAAGGGTGTAGACAGAGCAATATTTTTTTTTTTGCACTTGGAGTTTTTGTCAAGCGGACATTAATTTTATTTTATAAAAAATAATCAATAAGTATATTTTATTTATTTTTTAGATTTTTTATTAAATATAAATCTTGAACTATTACTCTACTAACCTTTAAATTTTGGCTGATTTTATTTCATTCCATGTATTTTTCTCTCACTCTCAAATAAAAAAAAAAACTATATTCACTTCCTTTTCTTTTATTCTTCTCAAATTTACTATTATGAGGAAACTGTTTTATTATAAAACATAATCAAATTAGAAGCATATATTTTCTAGTTAAATACCATTAAAAAAATATCTTTCATGTTTTAATTTTTTTATAAAATATTAAAATTTTAAATATATTTTTTAAAATTTTTCTAGTTGATCTAAGTTGATTTAAATTGACTCATAAAACTTGAAATCCAATTTTTAATCCGGTCAATAACAGGACCGGGTTTAATATATATATATATATATATATATATATATATATATATATATATATATATATATACGCGCTTTAAAGGTTGATAAAAGCTGGATGCTGTCTTTTCCCAAAAGTGTCTTTACAGTGGCCAGTGACGTTTCAAGCATGTTTTTCTTTTTCGTTTTTTTTGAGTTTCGGACTTATTTCCCAAATAATTAAATGGATGTCGCAAAGTTATCTCCATGTCGATTTATTATATATAAAAAAAAAAGGCGAAGAGGTTCTACTGTATTATTATTATAATATAAACCGTGTGGAAAAAACATTTTGTGAATCCACAGTATTTTTCCTGTATACCTATGTAATAATGGGAAAAATACTGTGCAAGTCGACAGTGTTTTCCCATTTTTTCCTTATCTACCTATATAATAATATATATAATAATTTATTGCTAAATAAATTATAAGTAGGTAGGTAGAGTCTCACTCTTCACCCCCCTCACATTTTACTATAAATATTACTGTTTATTTTTTAAGGTTTGTTATAATTTAAAAGGAAAAAAAATATCAAATCTGATTGAATTCATATTTAGGGTAAAGAGTTTTTATTTTTAAAATTGAATATAAATTTAAAGAAAAAAATATTGAACATAATTGAATTTATAGTTCAATTTTACCCTTATATGTTTTATTGTAGATAACATTGTTCACTTTGTTACAGTTTTTTTGTTGTTTAAGGATTGTTATAAATTTAAATATTGAACCTGATTGAGTTTATGATCTGGGTCATGGGTTATTTTTAAATGTTGAATATAAATTTAAGGAAAAAAATATTGAACTCAAATGAGTTCATAGTTCGCGTCACGGGTTTAACGAATTAAACCACAACAACCGGATAATTATTTTTTATTTATATTGCTTTTTTTTGCTGGTATCTTTTTTATATATCTTTTTTAAAATAAATTTAAATATAAGTTTCAATTAATATCCCTCGTCTGTAATTGTTTTTTACTTATTTAGCTTTTTTTCACAAAGATTGTTTTTTTTATGGCGTTGCGTGTTTTTTATTTTTTATTTTTTTAAAAGGTTGTATATAAATTTAAGGGGAAAAAATTATTGAACCTGGTTGGGTTCATAATCCGAGTTACGAGTTTGATTTTTTTAAAAGGCCGGATATAAATTTAAGGGAAAAAATATTAAAATTGGTTGAGTTCATGGTTTAGGTCACTGGTTTTATTTTTCTTAAGATTGAAAATAAATTTAAGGGGAAAAAATATTGAACCCGGTTAAGTTCATGGGTTTAACGATTTAAGCCACGGTAACCGAACAATTTTTTTTTTCTGATATTGCTTTTTTTTTACTGGTATCTTTTTTTGATATATCTTTTTTCAAAAATAGTATTTAAATTCATGTTTCAATTAATATCCCTCATTTATGATTTTTTTTTGTCATTCAGCATTTTTTGGATAAAATTTGTTTTTTAATGGTGTTGTGCGTATTTAATTTAAAATTATTTTTTAAATGTTAAATATAAATTTAAGAGAAAACAACTATTGAACCTCGTATAGTTCTCGGTTCGGGTCATGAGTTTAATTTATTTTTTAAAGGTTGAATTTAAACTCATGAGAAAAAAATATTGAATCCGGTTAAGTTCGTGGACCAGATCACATGTTTAATGAGTTAAGCCACAACAATCGAGAATTTTTTTTTTTTGATATTGCTTTTTTTTACTGATATTTTTTTTATATATATCGTGTTTCAATCAATATCACTCCTCTATGATTGTTTTTGTTGCTTTAACCTTTTTCTGGATGGAGATTGTTTCTTGATGGTGTTGTGCGTGTTTATTTTTTAAAATGTTGAATATAAATTTAAAAAGAAAAAATTATTGAACCCGGTTGAGTTCATGGTCCAGGTCACGAGTTTAATTTGTTTTTCTAAAATTTAAGGGAAAACAATATTGAGTTCGGTTGAGTTTGTGGTTTGGGTCACGAGTTTTTTTTTTTTGGTTAAAGGTCGAATATAAATTTAGAAGAAAAAAAAATATTGAGCCCGATTAAGTTCATAATTTTGATCACGAGTTTAACGAGTTAAACCATAACAATTAAACAATATTTTTATATTGCTTTTTTTTATTAGTATTTTTTACATATCTTTTTTTAATTCATGTTTTAATTAATATCCCTCGTTGTGATTTTTTTGGCTTATTTAACTTTTTATGGGTAGAGATTGTTTTTTAATGGTGTTGTTCCTATTTAATTTTAAAACAAATTATCTTGATCCATCAATATTTTTTTTTTAATCTTTTTGTATATAAGAACTTTATTTTAAAAAATAAAAAAATAATTATTATTTTCAAATAATATTTATAATATATTCAATCTTGCATAATATTTTTTCAAATTTATTTTATTTAATCAATTTAGCACGTGTGTTTATTTTTAATATCATTTGATTGAATAAAAAGATCAATTTAAATAAAAAATAAAAAACACAACCTCGTAAATGTTATGTTTATTAACACATTCAAATTTTATAAATTTATTTTTAGTTATCGATAATACTTTTTTTATTTTTAATTCATATAGTTGCCGATTTATTTGATTACATGTATGCACAAGCTTTTCAATTTACACTTTAATTATTTTTTTTACATGTACAAAAATGCATTGAAAAAGCATGCATGTACAATTTTTTTGTAATAGAAAAAAATATACGGCTCACAGGCGACACATCGTTTTATTTTTGTTCAGAAACAATTTACAAGAAAAAAGGGCTAGTCAAGCGGGCCTGCATAGCAAACTCGCGCACGAGCTCTAACAAAACAGGTAAAGCGAGTTAGCATGGCTTACCAGGCCCAGTAACACCTGATATTTGCAAAAAAAATTTCTATTTATTAAAAATTAATGTTTTCTTTTATATGTTTTTTTAATATTTTTTATTTATATTTAGATTAACACCCTTTATATTTTTGTATGTTGCTTAGAGAGCCTTTTTGAAATTATGATTACTGTTCAGATATGCATTTAGTTTTTAAATATATTTTTCTGATTCATATATATATATATATATTATTTTGTATAAATAAACTTTATTTTTTAAAGTAAAAAATAACTAATTTTTAAATAATACTTTTAATATGTGCAGCCTTGTATATTATTATTATTATTATTTATTTATTTTATTCAATCAATCATCTCTTCATTAAATAAAAAACTTAATTAACAAATTAAAAAAACATAACTACATAAATATTTCATCCTATAAAATTAAATATCTTAATCTACAATTGTTTCTCAATTATTTCTAGTTTTATTTCTAGTTATCGTTTATTGTTTTTTTTCATTACTTGTTAACATACATAGTTTCTTGATTATTTTGATTACATATATCTATTAACTTTTTTATTTTAATTTAGAATTTTTTCAAATGCAAAAACATGTTGAAAAAATACATATATAAAATTTTTTATTAAAAAAAATATATGATCCACAATGAAGAACAAGTCAAGTATCTAATTGCACTCCATTACGAGTTGTTGTGAATTCCAGCGGGGGAGTGTTTTTTACTTTAATTCTTTAATTTTTTTTCTCCTTATTGGATTTTTATATTGTAAAACTGAAGGCGGAAAGAAAGAAGATTGTAGTGGAGAAAGTGATGATTTAAAAAGTGGCGTGAAAAGTTTGTTTTAATCCTGTTACTTGCCAAATGATCAATTTTTAGTCTTGTTTAATTTTGATACAAAATTTTATTGTTTTTATTTTTTAATTTTTAATTTAAGAGATAAGAGATATTCACCATATTTTAGTGATAAAAAAAATATCAGTTGATACCAATTTCAACCATTATAATAATTAATATTTGCATTAATAAGTTTTATTTAATAAAAAAAGTTTTAATGAGATATTATTTTATATTACAATTACCTGAAATGACAGGTTTAAGTTTGAGAAGTTTTTGATATTTAGGTTTCATTTAGGATTTTTGAATATGTTTTATGATTGTTTGAGATTATGAATAAATTTAATGAAATCTTTATAATATTTTATAGATATTTTTAAATAAAAACAAGTTGAAAACCATACTAGAATTTTTTTTATCTTAGCAATTAATTATTGATGTGCTTACTTATTGCACTGTAAGAATTTATTTTATCGCCATGTAATCTGTTAGCTAGTGCGTAATTATACAACTTGTGAATAATCATGCTAGAAAAAGGAAAAAATATTATCACGGACGGCCAAGTACATTTATCAATAATGTTGTAGATTTTTTTTCTTATGATTTAGCCAGTCACATAATAGCTGTGATAATTACAAGGCAAGTATTTTGAAAAACTGAGTGTTAGAGTGTCCCCTCTTTGTTTTATGTTATACAAATATTTAAAAAAAAATTAATTTTTTTTTACTTTAAATTAATATATTTTTAATATTTTTAGATTATTTTAATACATTGATTTCAAAAAAATATTTTAAAAAATAAAAAAATAATTTTTGATATGTTTATAAATAAAAAATACTTTAAAAAACAATCACAATCACAGTCCTTAAATACCATGGATAGACTTGAGTGATAACTAAGTGACTAGAAATATGGTAATTTTTGTTTTATATATATTTTATTTAAAAAATATATAAAATTAATATTTGAAGTATTATTTTATAGTTTTGACATGTTAATATAAAAAATAAAAAATTATTAAAAAAATATATTTTTAAATACTTTATATTATTATAATTTATTGGGAGGTGCGTGCTTTAAAAATTATCATATCCCAAGAGGATTAGGAAAACTAACATTGCTTAGATAAAAAAGTTGCAAGGAAATGTACATGTTAACGAGTCGCGTGATTAGGGAGAGCGCAATTTAGTAAATTATGTTGTTGGCGATAGCTTTTCTTAAATATACAATGTACCAGATTAAAATTTATTTTATTTGTGTTTTTATTCTCGATACATATATTTATTTTAATTAGTTCATAAACACAAGCCCATCTTATCTCTACTCTCCTAAGAAAAAATACTTTCTTTATATGAAAATAAAAGTTTTTATTCTGAATATTTATCTACTTTCTTAATCAGTTATTTATTACATAAACATAAACATAAACTCAAATCTTATCCCTACATTTCGCGAACATAATTATCTCCTCACACGTCAATAATGTATTAGATAAAAAAATTATTTTATTTGTTTTTTATTTTCAATATTTATCTATTTTTTAACAGGTCCTGCATCATTTTATTCTCAAATCAATTGTTTTGATTCCCAGAGGATAAGTATTATTTGAAAGTTTAAATTAAACTAAAAAACAAAAAAAATTAGGTGCTATTTTTCAAAAGCTTTTTTGGTCTGTACAATTTTGAAAAAAAAAAAACACACATTACTTCTATTACAGAATATACAATGATTTACATTGAATGGATTAAAAGACAAAAACCCGACAATGATAACATTCTAACTAACCTATAATAAAAATGGTATAACATTATGTTGTTAAACAAACATTGTAAATTCAAATTTCACACCATTTAAATAGGGCTGTCTTGTTTTTTATTTTTATTTTTTATTAAAACTAATTTGATTTATTAAACTTCCATTCAATAATATATAAAACATTATCAAATATTACAATAATATAATTAAACATGTCTTGTCTTATAACTTATTCAAGGAAAAAAATGTATATGAGTTACAATGAAAAAATAATAATTAAATAAATAATAAAATCAATAATGAATATTCCAGAAACATGTCTTTTTAGTGACGGTTTAAGGGTGTGATGAATATTATTTTTTATAATTTATTTGTAATATTAAAACATCACCCTTTATATATATATATAAATCCTTTTTCTTTTTAAATATTTTTTTCATACAATATCCACACAATCACCCCCCGCGTCAAGACGCGCGCAGACGCTTTTTAACGTCAGGGCGAGGCAAAACTAATACAAGGAGACTGTTAAGAAAAAGTTGCTCCTCGTAGCGTGGTCATGATCAATTAAAAAACCCCAAAACAACAGAATCCTTTTAAAAAATGGACACCTTACATTTGATAGCTCTGCATCCATAAACCCTACCCCCCCCCTTTCCATCTCCCTCTGTCAACCCCATTCGCTTCAAATGGAGGACGAAAGGTCTCTCTCGCTTCTCAAGGTTGGTTTATATAATGTATTTTCAACAGAATATTAGTTGATTTGCTGCTATTTTGTTTAAATTTCATAAACTTTTGATTTGGATTTACACACACACACACACACACAAACACACACATATATACTCGTATATTTATTTTCTTTAAAAATGCCTGTAGTTAATGGTTAATGAAGGATTATTCCCATCTCCAGAAGAAGACGAGAAGAGGAAGATTATTGTCGAGAAGCTCAAAACAGTACTCATTATTCACATTCGCAAACTAATCAATGTTTTCTTTTACAAAATCTCTGATGAATGTGCCCTATAACTGTTGCAGATTGTGGTAGCGTGGGCTAAGAAGGTGGCGTGGCAGCGGTGTTTACCAAAACAACAAATTGCAGCTACATCTGCTGCTATATTGACTTATGGATCCTATGGACTTGGAGTAAGTCTTTGTTGTGAAATGAAATGCTGATTACTGATAGCACATTTTGAAATTTCTTCGCTGTGGTTGAGTATTTTAAATGATCTTAATTTTTCTAAATTAAGAGCTCTCTGATCATATCCACCTCAATTTGCTTGTAATGCACCAATTCACTATCACATGTTTGTGTGTCAATTTTCAATTTCTTTTTTTTTTGTTTTTTAATCAAGCACAGCATTCTACTATAGACCTTAGGCATGTAAATTTGGTTTGAATGCACCATTCCTATTAATATGTCCTTGCTAATTTTGATCACATACTTTGTCTTTGTAAAACGTGTTTGTGAATTTTATCTGTCTGGTTCGTTCAGGTTCATGATCCAGAGTCTGATATTGATGCTTTATGTGTTGGTCCTTTCTTCGCCACTATAGCTGTAAGTTTTCTCTGTTTGTGCTCATCTAGTTTAACCATGTGGATTGGAATAAGTATTGTCTCGATTTTTGTATTATTCATTACTCGTGCAGGAGGACTTTTTTATTGTTTTGCACAACATACTTAAGAGCAGGCCTGAAATATCAGAAATCCATTGTGTGAAGGATTCAAAGGTTCCTTTGATGCGGTTTACATTTGATGGGATTTCAGTTGATCTTCCATATGCTCAGCTTAAAGTCTTAAATGTTCCTGAAGTAAGTATGCATACGTTGGACTTGAACAGATTGTATGGTGGATGAAACATTCTTCTAAACATGATGTTTGCAGTGTTCTTTCCTTGTCAGGATTGAGTAGATGATTGAAGTGCCTTTTTTACTTGTTTTTTTCATTCTTACAAATTGCTTTCCTTGTATCTAGTAACTTGGTCAATAGATGCGCTGTGTGCTGCTCCAGTTTGATCAATCGTGGTTCTTTTCCCCAGTTGATAACAAGGATATTTGACATTTCGACTTGCTGAATCGCAGAACGTGGACATCCTCAATCTATCCCTTTTGACTAATATTGACGAGACTAGTTGGAAGAGTTTGTCTGGAGTACGTGCTAATCAACGGATACTGCTGCTTGTTCCAAACCTGAAGGTAGATGTTCCTCATTTTTTCTTTCCCATTCACACAAGGATCTCAACTCTTGATTCATTCAGCATGACTATAGTTCATGTATCAGCCTTAACACATCAGTTCCCACAGTAGCTGGTACTTGTCTTTTTGGACAATGTCCCATATTTATTCAAAAGATGCATGTGTACACCTCAATATTGTTACAGCCACTGGATCACTATTCACAAGAGATTTATGCCATGATCCATCCATGGTTTATGAAATCTGAGTGTCTTGCCAATTTTTTTTTCTTTACATGATGGTAATTTCTTGCACTAATGCATTGGTCCTAGATGTTTCCCCTGGGAACAAACTAGGCCAATACATGGAGCTCTTGTGGACTATAATTTTCTATCTGTGCAACACATGCTATTGCCACTATAATTATGTGCTTAGATGGTTTGCTTGCAATAGATTTGAAGATTTTTCAGATTGCAGTAATTTGTTATAGCAGTTTTTTGACGAGTATCAGATTTTTGAAATGATGTTTCAGAATTTCCAATCCATGCTGCGATGTCTTAAACTGTGGGCAAAACGGCGAGGAGTGTATGGTAATGTAAGTGCAACGTGCATGTTAGTTATATCAGTTTCATGCTTTGCTTCTATCTGAGATGGGCTTTATCAGAATAACCTTTCCCCCAAAAAATATGGATCCACTTAAATATGCATTGTTTGCAGCTAAATGGGTTTCTGGGAGGAGTGCATTTAGCAGTTCTAGCAGCCTTTGTTTGTCAAAATCAGCCTAGCGCCAGTGTAATTGCTTTAATTTCAAACTTCTTTAGTACATATGCGATGTGGCCTTGGCCTACACCTGTTATGCTCCAAGATGGAATGCCATCAAATGTGGAAGATGTGATTGAGACTCGATTCTACATGCCTATTCGTTTGCCATGTAGTCCATACGAGTATTGCCATTCCAATGTCACTAAAAGCACATTCACCAAGATCAGAGCAGAGTTTCTCAGAGGGCATTCTATGACTAGGGTATGTTTATTATTTAATTGAGACTGGAATACCTGTCTTGACTATTTACCTACACTGTGATTTGCTTGTGGCTTCTTTAGCACTTTTTTCTTTGGTTGGAGGGGCTGTTTTGGAGCTAGTTCCTTAATCAGATGGGGATGCTGTTCTATATATTGATTCTGTTCTAGTTAGCTATAGAGATCTTAATCAAAGAGGATTTTATACAAAAGACTGTAGAACTGTTTTCTTACAATACAGGATCTTCTAAAGTTAAAGCTGGACTCTGATGTGGGGAGAATTTTTGAGCCTTTCCCATACTCAACGAACTATACACGATTTGTCAAAATCTACCTTTCAGCTCCTGATCAAGATGAGCTAGGAGACTGGGTGGGCTGGGTGAAGTCACACTTCCGCTGTCTACTTCTTAAGGTAACTGGCTCATGTGCGCTCCTTCATTTTGGTAATCATCCGGGCATTTATTCACATAAGAACTAGTTGTGTGAAGATGTTGCCTGAATCAGTAAATAAAGATGAGAATTAGCAATGCTAGTTTGTGTCTATGTCTTGGTAAACGGCCTCATTAGCCTCAGTTTCATTGCCTTCATGGTCTTGGAGAATCTTCCCTTCCGTGGTCATACAATGCAAGGTATACCAACCCCAACCAGATAGATTTTAACTTCAGTGTATTGCTTTTGTGGGCACTCTCAAAGTAATCGATCTAATAGTACTCATGAATTTATTTTTACGTATTTTTTTTTTTAATCTCGTGATTTGGTCTCTCCTTCCTTGCAACACTTTCTGAGGTTTTATTTGCTTCAGCTGGAAGCCGTGCAGGGCTTTTGTGACCCCAACCCCGTGGAATATGTTGATATGGATGCATCTGAACCAAATGTTGTTTTCTACTGGGGCCTAAATCGCAGTAGAAGCAATTTCGTGTATATAGAACCTGTTGAGGAGGATTTCTCGAGGAGTATATACTGTGGCTATAATGGCATTCGTGGAAAGATGGAATTATCTATCGTGCAAGCATCTGAACTACCAAAGAATGCTCGGTTTGACAGTGGAAACGGCAAGAAAATGAAAGCATGCTGGAAGATGCTTGACTACAATCAAAGGAGGACCCCAGCATATTCGCAACATCTGCCAAGCTACTTTGTTGGGTATGTGGAAAGCAATGGAGACACCGAGCACCCAAGTACTGGGGGCTAAAAGTTTACTGTATGCTCTCTTACTCTGTTCTGGTACTGATCTTGTTTTGCATCCTACCTTGAGAAATTTGTGTGCGATTAGAATTTAGGGTTAAGGGCTTATGGATTGAACAACTTAGTCTGTGATAGCATATTAGCTCTAAAACAACATAAATAGGATGGATTCTAAAGATATAAAAAAGAAAGGGAGTTTGCAATAGACGGGACTTGTGTAAATTACGTCGATCAATGCTTTCCTTCTAATAATTTTTTTTTATCTTTTACATTTGTTGAGTTGACAATTGAACCCGTTAGGAAACGAAGTTGGGCATGTTAGAATGCAATCAACACGAACTTGATTAACCAGCTTTGGAGTTTCGAACTAAAGCAATCGTTCTCCTTTGGAGTTATGATGTAAAGCAATTGTAAGTTCTTGTGCCACAAATTTTCTTTTGGATAAATCTTGTGCAACAAACTTTGAAATAGATACCCCTTCAGCATTGGCCAAGAGGCTGCAAATCTGCCACAATGCCGAGAAAGAGCCCAATTCGTGTGAGGTGGTTTTCATTATCGATTAGCGCGAGGCAGGCGTTGACTAATGCGAGCAGAATCTCTATGATCAAGGCCATAGGAAGATGAGGATTTTGGCATTTCGAACTTCTTTTCCCGAGGACAAGAGGTAGATATTGAACGAAGAAGACCAGCTTCTCGTTCACAAGAATATGCATTAGAAGCGAGAGCCCACAAATAATAGGCACGAGGGGTCTGGCCCATGGCAACACCTTAGGCTTTGCCCCCCTTTGCTTTCTAAACTCGGTAACATATTTTATAAACTATTACATTTATTTATTAACGATTATTATTGTTATTATTATTGGTTAAACTAGAACATAATGAGGTGCTGACTATTGCTCATAAGCATGAGAAAAATCTCATTGTTTTTTTTTTTTCAAGACGAGGATTATAATAAGCAAAACGATATTTTTTTAAAAAACCTCATTGTTCATAAGCATGACTATTATTATTATTTAAAAGAAAGAAGAATCCATGGCTAGTTGATTTAGGACTCAGCTTCTTCCTTTTTCCTTCTCCATGGCCAGTAGATTTGCTTTGGACGGGCTATTGTGGTTCAACCACTGTTAGAAAGTGTATAGTTTTTTTTTAATTATTAATGGATAAAAAATATCTATTAAAATTAATATTGTTTTAATATTAATCTAAGGTTAAGTATGACCTTCCAATTTTTATATTTAAAACCCCTAACAATTCCCGTAAGTCAGGAAGTGAGAATTTCAAAATTTGTTTTAACTTTGGAAAAAGCCCATTCTCTTAAAATCAAATTCAACTCATAGCATCTTAAGAAAACTAAATTCCTAATAAAACAATTAATTCTTTTGGTATGATTTTAGCGAACCATATTGGTAGAACTGGATTTTAACGAGCCATTATTGAGTAATTTCGTGGGTAAAAACATCCCCGTTGATTTCAAATTTGTTTCGAGTTGATTAATAAAAGATTTACCTCAATTCTTGACACATCATGATTTTTATTGAAAATTTATGGAGCCATGTAATTATAGGGGTGAATAAAACCAGTTTCTCACCTTAAACTTTGGAATAAAAAGGTCGAAGCTATGAATATAGATGGGGCAGGATTGTCGAGAATTTTAAAATGATGAAATTTCTATTTGACTTCCATTAAATTACTAAGATATTCTCTTATATATTATAGGCACATTGACTTATGGGAAGAATTCTCTCTTCAAATTTATAGTCATGAAACTTGAGATGTTTATAACATCATCTTCTCACCTTAAATTTAGAATTGGATTTGATATGTTTGCTCTAGATACATACAATATAAGATGAACTTGGTTGAATAAGAAAATGATGGAAATTATAAATAATTTTAATATAAGTCAAGAATTTGGATCTTGGATGAAGAACTGACACTACTCACATGCAAACACAACAAGATTTGAGGTGATCGGATTGAGAGTTGGCTTGCTTATTTACAAATAACTAAACAATTAAAATCAAACAATCCAAGAAGCAGGTGCACTTGATTGATTGATGAACACTGCTCCTGTTATCCAAAAAAAAAATAAAAAATTATGTGAACTGTCTAACAATCTTTGAATTTGATGATCTGCAGCGTGTTGCTAGTCTAATAGCGGTGTGCTCGTTGCAAATGTAAAGAAATCACAACTTCAAATCCTCAATTTAAAGTATATTTAAGCTTAAAAAAATATCCCATTATATGAGAAAGTCAAAATAAGCCCTCGTTTTTGTAGCGCGACATGTTCGTAGTGAATAGTGACGAGGTCAAGCAACCTCTACTGAAGGGTGTGATTTTTATCACAGCCAGCATGGGTTGATCTTCTTTTATGATGATGAACAGTGTTGAATCCCCGCAAAATAAGTTCTTTTACAAAATAAGTTCTTTTAAAAAATTAACGATCCTTCTACGCTTAAGTTAAATTAAGAAGATGAGGAGACCAATATGAATAGGAAACCAATATACAATCTCTTTATATGATGCGTAAAGAGATTTAACTTGAGCATGAATACGATAGACACCTGACATGTCTTTCTTGTTTTCCATGTCGCTAAGCTTAAGTTGAAGTTTTTAGCGGAATTAAGAAGTCCATGGAAAGTTACGCTTAAAATCTTGAACCTGAAAGCGAAGAAAATATGGTTTTTATCTCTGCCAACCACGGACACACATTTACAAGGTAAACTGAGCCACGAACAAGGCAGAAAAATGGCATCGAAAAGGAGGACACTTGGTAAAATCGATGTGGTCTGCTGCGGGTCTGCGGGCTGCTTTCTTGTCAGCACCCCACCGTGGAAAATCCCTTTTGCCGAAGAGGAGGAGGAAAACAGGTGGGGACGTGGAGGTCCAGGCCCAAGGGATCAAAATTATCATCAACTGTAAGCAGAATCTTAATTTGATCCCCACCAAAAAAGAGTTTTACATTCTCATCTCATATCTTCTTAAAAAGATTTGCTAAGCACGATTCGGCAGGTCCCTTTAAAACAGTTGGAGTTTGATAATCAAGAAGTTAACATTAAGAATTTATAGTAAATCCATCTTCACAGCTCATATCGGTATCATAGAATTAAGATTGAGGGATCACTTTTCACTTTATTCTTTTTTATGTGGATATAGATGTAAATGTAAACGTAGATGTTGCTGAGACTGGGAAAAGATAGACCACGAACAGCAGCAGTGCTCGTAAGGGGACAGATAATAAGATGGGCTTGATCCACAGTAACCGGATCCATGGAGAGTAAATCACGAGCTGAGGTGATTTTGTCGACATTGGAGCTTGAGTTGAGATCAAACCCAAGACAGTGGTCTTCGCTTTTGACATGGGTCCAAACTTGTCAGCATCATGAAAGGGTTTGCCGTTTTTAATGTATATCTCGAGAGCTTCATTTCAAACCAGTGCTATCAACGCCAGGCTTTAGAATTTAGATCATTCCAGAAGTTCACGAGCCAGTCTGTGAGATGCTTTTCCTAGCAAGAAAAGAGACAATTAATGTCCGATAAAAGAAATAGAAAGCACTGGAGGCCACAAACTGCACACCACGTGTCACTCAAAACATGGTCATGCCTCATAATGTCAACCAGACTGACGTTTGAATAATACTCTTTTTTTTAATCTCCAACCATTTCGAGAGTACTTCCTTTACTTTTTTATCATCATTTTCTTGTTTTTTTTGTTTCAACTTTCAACTGGAGGACAGATTCTTTTACGATAAGGTTTCAATTACCAATCACATCTTAGTTGATGTTTTTTTTTAAAAAAAATTATATATATATATATAATATTAAAAAAAATAATCATGATTTTTTTTAATATTTATTTTTTGTTTAATATTAAAAATTTTATGATTTTTGTATTATTTTAATATAATGGTATTAAAAATAATTTTAAAAAATAAAAAAATATTATTTTAAACATCCTCTGTATATGCGATGATAATGGAGAAAATTAAAATCACTGTGACGAATTTACATCTGAAAAGTTTAAGCAGAAACTCATAACCAATTCTTAACGATTTTAAATATAAATAATCATTTCAGAATCCATGACTTTGAGGTTCCGAATTAAATATGAGTATTTTATATAATGATTAACGAGATCACGAGTTCAGTTAACAACTAACATCAGAGAATAATGTGAACGCAACTCCATCTGACACTGGTAAAGAGTGACGACAGAGACAATCCACAGATTGAGACATTATTATATATTTGGCAGGCAATGGTTCAAGATCAAGGAGACCCACACTTGAGTTCATTTCAGAACACAATAAGCAAGCAAACAGAATCTATCATATAACAGCATCACCAAACCAATCTAATTCCCTACCCTTCGCTGCCCCTCTTCCTTTTTAGTTCTGCAAAAATGAGAACTTCAGTCTCTTCACTGTCCATTCTCCTTCTTTACATCCTCCTCCTCTCAGCTCCTTTACCACTAACCCAATGTGGTGATCTAGTAGGCCAGATATGCAAGAAGACACCCTTCTACGACCTTTGTGTCTTGTCTTTACAACCAAACTCAGGTACTGATGTTAAAACTCTAGCCTCTAAAATGGCTAATCTCGTCTTGTCCAATGTGACCGATACCCTGAATTTCATCCAAGGCTTAGTTAAACAGGAAACTGGGACATCATTAGAGAGGCCACTGGCTGATTGTGCAGAGTTGTACATACCAGTTGTCAAGTACAATCTTCCTCAAGCCATTGATGCTTTGATTAGAGGAAGGTATGGATTTGCCAATTATGTTTTTTCTGATGTTTCCAAACAAGCTGATGCTTGTGAAAAAAACTTCTCGGCTGAGGATGAATCACCATTGACTGATAGGAATAAACTTATCAGCAATCTTTGTGATGTCGCGGTAGCCATTATCAATATATTGCAGAAGGGTTTCTGATTATGTTCTCTGTCTTCTTATTTTGGTTACTAGTTAGTGTCTGTTTTCGTATGTAGCAGTTCACTTCATTGCTGGACTAAATTAGTGAGAGTCATTCAGGTCTGTATCTAAGTTTTTGTACTTGAAGCAGCAGTTCAGTTTGAACCAGTGAATTATTGGCATCTTTAATCTTTTATTATTATTTTCTTCTGCCATATAAGCTCTTTTTTTTTTTTTTTGTCTGTTTTGTTTTGGACTTGGATGCCTAGTGTTAAGAGGAGTGTAGCCGAGTTAACTCGAGGTTGTTTTTTTTTTCACTGCCCCAAGAAATAAACCCAACCCTAAGTGACCAAAGGTTCTGCAAAGGTTACGGATATTTGAACTTCCTAGTAGTTAAGCAAGTTAGCTACAAAAGTTAGCTCACAAGACAGATTCAGAGACTATCAGTTTGCTGTAATTTTGCGGTGATGTTATAGGATCTCCAAGTGCAGCATAGAGTTGTAGGGGAAGCTCATTGTGATTCTGATGGACCGAGTTCAAGTGATAATTTTGTTTGTCTGTGGAGGCATAACATAAGCCCAGGTTTCTGTTAAAGCCACAGCCTACTTCACAGTTGAACTTGCTGCTACACGGTTGAAAAAACTATTGCAGTTTGTGATTGATGTTTCCTGCCAATCTTATGGGCAGGATGATTAGTTTGGCCCAAAAGGAATTGGACAGGCCATAAATTCAATATGACAATAAATGAGACAATTATGGGCATAATAAAACGAATCTACAGGCCCAAACCAGAGAGGAGGAAAGAACGAAAGAAAATCCACGGATTGAAATTTCTTATATTCATGCTCTACTTATTATTATTATTCATTGAATAGTAAATTTATATATTATTTATTAGGTTTTAGATATCTATATAAATATTCATGTTATGATTATTATTTATTGTTAAAAATAACACACACACACACATATATAACACACCTGTATTACATCAACATTAAAATACATATATATTACATTGGATTAAAAAAATATAAATATTCTAAGTATATATGCATACAATATAAATATATATCTTGAATTAAATTTAATAATATTCATATCCTATTTATTATCTATTACCTATCAGATAAGTTAGCTATCATTAAAAAAAAACCATCTATTCAATCAATATTTCATTGGATTAAATTTCCATCCCTAAGCAAATTTCAAGAAAGGAAAAAGTTCATTCATGGTCTCTCAAGTATCTTATCCGATCAAATCAGCCCATTTATTTTTTTTTCTTTATCAAATTAAATCCTCTGTCTTCAATTTGCAGAAGACAAGAACCTCCGTCCTCTTAACTGCATGCACGTGGCAGCTATCAAATAAATGGATTGGACAGAATAGAATTAGAAGGATTCATTTGAATAAATGTTGAGGCTTGTGGGACCATGCATAACTTTGTCCAAAAGTAAACACTAAACAGCGAGGGTGCGGGGAGAGCGAGGACGAAGAGAGAGAGGAAGTCCTCACCTCGGTGGCAGGCTGATGAGGACCTCATCTTAGAAGGAACGTATACATTCAACACTAAATAAAAATGAGGAGCCAACAACTACTTCCCGCCATGGTTAATATGAGAAATTGCTAGCAAGGTTTAATCTTTCAATTTATTTATAAACTGGTCTAATAAATACATAATATAAGGACAAATCCATACACTATCATGAAGGATGTATTCTTTTTGCACACGCGCGCGCGCGCACATGATGTTTATTCTCTTCGCCCAGTACTTGATTTTCTGTTTTACATGAAGATGCGCACTCAGTTCACACCCATGATGTAATGAAATTGTTATGAAAGAAAAAGAAGAAGAAGAACCAAACGGCTTTTGGGGTTTTAAATACCAAAATGTGCTCATGTGGCTGTCTATCTTCCTGTGTTCTTGTTCCTTTAGCTGTTTTCCCAGCAACTTCTTCTACATTACCTCCCAACAAGAATAAAAAGAACTCAAAAGGCATCAATGAAGATGCATGGTGTGATTTGTAGTAATCCACAAGTTAAGACAAAACGTGATGGTGGTCGTTTTAAACCCATACGCTTTGCAGATATTGACTGCAGATCGAAAGCAAGCTAGCACACGAGTCTGCTTATAGAAGACCAAGTCTCAAAAAAACTTTAGTTTTGTTTTTAATCGAAGACCAAGTCAAAAAGCTTAGAAATCTTCACATCTCCAAATGATTTTGAAGGAAGAGGACAGTAGTCAGAAACCAACTGTGGTTTCACAAATTTGGTTTCCTTTGTAAAATGTTTTACTCTTTGTTTCTTTTCTTTCAGTGCGGTACTTCTCGGACTCTAAAGGCAACTTCTTTCATGATAAAATTAGGCTAGGGCATGTGATGCCAGCGTTTTCTCCTTCGCCAATTATATAAAGTGAAGTGTAAACTCAACCTCATCCTTAACTAGTACAGACATTTTCTGCCCTTGCTTCATTGAGAAACACTTGTGCAATTATATTCACGGTAACAAGAACATGTCATGAAACTCGATTTCGTGACAGAAAGAGAAGCCTAACTCCCTATTAAAAATCACCACACCACGGCACCGAGTCTAGCTATTTGCATTCCGGAAGAGATGAAACATCCAATCTCTTTATCGTCCGTTTCACATCTCCGTTGCCTCCTCCTCCTGTTTCTTGCACCACTAATCCAATGTGGTGATTTGATAAACAAAACTTGCAAGAAGACACCTGATTACAATCTCCGTGTCTCATCTCTACAATCAAATCCTAAAAGTTCGGATGCAGATGTTCAAGGTCAAGCCGACATAATGGCAAAAATCACTTTGTCAAATGCAACTGACACGCTAAGTTACATTCGTAAACTAGTCAACCAAACCGAAGATCCCAAGCTGGAACAATCCTTAGCTTAGTGTGCTGAAGTGTACATACCAGTTGTGCAGTACATTCTTCCCCAGGCTATCAATGCCTTGAATATGGGTGGCTATGGATTTGCCAAGTATGGGATGTTGGATGCTGCCGATTATGTTGATTCGTGCACAGGGTCGAAGAAATCACCACTAGCTGGTAGGAAACAACTCGTGCTGGACCTATGTGGTGTAACTGTGGCCATCATCAACATATTGCTGAAGAAATGAATATCTGATCTAAAATCTCCTTTTCATCCACATCCCTTAGAGCTGCTGCTACTTTTGATTAACCAAATTTCTTCTTCCATAAATCATACAACATCATATCCATGTTGTCTTTTGCATGAACTAGGTATGGAGCGTAATAAATTCCTAAAATGAAATCTTCAAACACTACCTGGTGCTAGGAGATACCGACAACACCAACAGAAAAATAAAAACAGAGCAAAGCAAAAAAAACTAGTAAGGCTAAGTTCCAGAAAAAAAGGATGAAAGAAATCCATTGATTTCGAACACCAATCCATGAAGTAGAAGAAAGATACCGTATTGACAACAACAAATCTAAAGAGAATACCAGGTCTTTCCATTGCAATTTATTTAAACATAAACACATTCCATGTTATACTTTACAGATAACAGGCTACCATCAACAGTCATTTCGCCTCTCTAATACCTAAAACATAGGGATCCATATATAATGCTGCTTCATATTTAGGCACTCCTTACCCATTCCATCCCATTTTGTTCAATCAAATAAAAAAATGGTTTGTAGAACAAGAAACGAGATTCATTTAAATCTAGCAAATCAATTCACAAACAAACCTGCCTTTGTTTCATTATGGAGAATTATACAGTAAGTCCGCTGTAAGGAGGGAACTTATCATAACTGGCTCAACCTAAAAGGCCACAGCACAAAACTGTTTTTCGCCAAAAATCCACCAGTAAACTTTTACGGTAATCTAACTCATTCCAAACACTATGCATGTAAGGGATAAATTACACGACAAACTTTGATCTTGGAGGGATACTGGTACAAAAAGTGCAAGTATATGGCTTGCATGAGGAGTGCAAGAAAGCAGGTAAATTTCTTTCAACAATACAAGCTTGATTACAGTAACTGTCTTCTTTTCCCCACTCATCGCACAGTTCTTGGATTTTTGGGAGGATCTGAACCAGCAATTGTTTCTATGAAGCTGCAATGCATCAACAAATAAACAGATTAGTTGTAGTAGACCATAACATAATATTAACACCTGATATGACCAAAGCAGAAAGTACATGTATTTAAAGTGCAAGATATAACAGGAGAAATGTGATCCATGACATACTTCGGATATCCAGACCCAGGTCCATTAGACTCGCTTGCAGATGGATTCCCAAAGTATTGAACTGAAATTAAACCATCACCAGCTGTCTCTGATGACACAGGAGATCCCATTGAGCTTGCAGATGTAGCTCTGGATGACATTCCTGCAAAATGAATTGCATGAAACTACGAACATAAGTTAGCAAAAAGAAAGAAAATGCTTATAGAAAAATGCCAGCAGTGATTTCTGTAATGGAATGACCTCTTGTAAAAAATTATTAAGTAATATGATCAATGAGTTTCCAAAAATGAATTGCAATTTGCAATGGCACCCAGGCAAAATTATCATTTTACAAGCAAGGGAAGCACAAACAAAAAGATCATAAAACAAATAATGAAACAGGAGAAAAAGGGTAGAGAGAGAGTGATAGAAAGCCTGAAACTAAATCATCTTTTCCCAAATGCCCCCAAACAATTAAGGATGTCTGAAAAATTAGAGAAAGCAGGAAAAAGAAAATAGATGGACAACACTGGAACATGATACAATGTCGTTTTGAAAACTCTAACCCTGTTACATGTAGCCAACATTATACACACTGGGCAAGATTCAGAAAACCATTTCAGCATAAGATACAGTATATTAGAATCAAAATTCAGAAGCCCACCCACCTTTCGCAAATAAACATCTATATACAAGAAAACCACTTGGATGGGAGCTGTAACATAAATAGCAGATGCTGAAAATGGACAATAGGGGAAAAATTCACACATTCCAGCTCAAAGAAGTCAAATGTAACTTATGAATGATTGGGAAATTCAAACATAAAGAAAAACTCTAGAGTCCAAATCTAAGGCATGTATTAAAGCATAAGTTATCCACATAACATTTGTATCCAAACCATTGGCTTGAACCAAGTATGGGTTAAAGACTAAGGCAGTAATACTGTGAGAAGATCTTGCACATGCATTACCTTGAAAGAGAATCACAAGGCAAAATAGAATGGTGAGCACCACGGCAAATAGATTGTTATTGGATGATGGCTTTGTAGCTTTTAATTTCTTCAAGGCCTTCATCCGCTCAATCCTTGCACGCTTCAACATGGCTAGTTCAGAAATCTCCTTGATCAGCTTCTGGTCAGCAGCATCCAATGATGGACCTCGTGGAGGCCTAGGAGGCTTTTTATTGCTCGTTTTTTTATGCTTCCCCTTTACCATTTTCTTCTCTACTTGATCAACAGATATTTCACCCTCCAACTTCGCATGGTCTGCAGAACCACCACCAGAGTCTGACACGTAGCCACACAAATTTACCCTCTCTTCACCATTGGCTGTCCCATCAGCGAATGCCCCACAAACATTAGCAAGCAACGGCTTTGTTGGTGTTTTTACTCCTGAACCTGCATCTTTACATGAATCTTCAACACTATTTCTCACCCCACTTTCAAGATCAACCACAAAATCTCTATCTCTTGGAGCCATTTGATCTATTTCTAGCAACCAAAGCCAGTCTGATGTCTTCAATTTCTCACTCTAAACAATTAAAGCCCAAAATAGATTCACAAGAACAAGACCGCTAAAAGAAATTAAACCTCAAAGTCAACCCATCATACGAAATTAACCTTTTTTTACATGATAAAGTACAGAGCACTGCGAGCATTGACGATAAAGATATCCAACTTCAGCAAGTAAACAACACTTTCCAGTTATAACTCGCAAATGAAGACATACAGAGTCCACAGTAATAGCAAACTAACTTGCCCTTTTCACTAAAAAAGCCTCAACCTTTGACTCCTTCCGAAACCCAGGCTGTCAATCTCAAAATTAATCACAAAAACTAACAAAACCCTGCATTTTGAATAATGGAATAAAAAGTTAGCCACACTCCATATGCTGTAATGGGCCCAAAATTAGAGTTTGTGCTTCAATCTGCAGAGTGTACATAATTGGAAAAACAAAAGGCAAAACAAATAACATGACTTTAACATTCCTTCACAAAACAGGCAAATACAAAAACTCCGATAAGAAAAGCTTAAAACTTGATAATAATCAAAGAACCCATTAAGCCTTGAAAATAAAGCAAGGCAGGCACAAATCAAACCCACAAAGCAAAACCACAAGAAAACAATGCATTACAAATTACAGGATCAAATACACAAAACGAAAGCACCCCGTTATTTTTTTTAATTAAACCCTAAAAAGAGCAGGGGAAGAAAAACGAAAAGGAAAAGGAGTGGATAAGTACCTTGTAGAGAAAGAGAGAAAACCCCAGATCCGAAGCAGACAAAGGCAGTCAAAATGGGCTATCTCTCTCTCTCTCTCTCTCTCTCTCTCTCAATGTTAGAAAATAAAAATAAAAGCAACAGATAGTAATATAATAAATATAAAGAAAATAGACAGAAAGGATGAGAAAGAAGCGAGACACAAGGGAAGGACACGGGAGGTTTCAGCGAGAAAAAAAAGAAGATTCCGGTCGTTACTAAACTTAAATTGTTGAATCCTAAATATTAATTAAAGAAAAAAAAAGAAAACAATTAATTATTTCCTTGTTTCTTATGAAAACCAGGCGATGTGATTGTCTTGGAAATTTCACCGACACTTGGCTGTGTTTTTCCTTTTATTTACAATTTCAGTTTTATGCCCCACAACTTATAAATTTTGTGTGTTTTTATTGACAATAAAATTTGCATGCATCATATATATATATATATATATGTTAACACATTATAGTTATGATATGTTTAGGTTTAGGAAATAATTAGATAAAGTTTATAGTACATTACTTATATTAGTTCTTCATATTATTTTCATTAGTCCTTAATCATTTCAAAAAATAAAATTCACAAAATAATTTTAAATAAAAATATGTTTTTTATTTGAATCGACATCGTTCATCAAGATATTTTATTAATATTTATAAAAAGATAAGATATAGTTTTTCTCATAATTTTAGTAAATTCATGTATTTAGAAACTTGCGACAATAATTAGTCATCACATTTACAAGAATGTTTCTAAGATATACATATCATTAAGCATCGATTTTTTTTAAAAAAAAACGAAAGATTTTTAAAGCCATCCTGTATCAAAGATTATAAGTCAGCATGAAAAATTATCAAAGAACTAATGTCTTAACAATAAACATATGCATTTAATTAGGGCACGAAGATTGAAAAAAAATCTATATATAATACGTAAGACATTAGGTTAATATTCCTTTCTCAATTTATAAAAAATTAAAATAAAATCATGTGAAATTAATAAACATACAGTGGCAGTTGTAACTATAATCTGTGATTGTACCATTTGAGGTTTCACCTCGATACCCTTTTATTTTGTTTCCTTGTTTGGTAAATGCGCAGATTAGCATCTGTCAAGAGTATTGAAATGAAATCTCTCTGCTGTTTTTGTTTTTATAAGCAAGAGATTGCAAGAATTCGTCAAGAAAGAGGCATGCAGAAAACCAAAACTAATGTGTAGAAATATTTCTTGATTTAAAAGTCAATTGTAAAATATTTTACTGATTTTCTTGTAAAACACTTTAGAGAAAACATTACGATGGGTTTTGAGAGAGTGATGGCTTCTATGACTCCCCCAAACACAGTGATTTTATTGTTTGATAAGAGGTTTACATTTAGCTAAAGTTATGAACCCCACGTAAAAATAGTGGTATGATTACAGGTTAAAAAGAAGTAAAAATTATCAGCTTTTTATGTGAAAAACTGATAATTTTATATATCCAAACATTACAATTAAGATAGCTTAATATCGTTGCATTTATTGGACAAAACTGTCCTCTCAAGCAAATCAATTTTGATCTGTACCAGTTTCTCAAAGCTTCTGTTGGTTTCTTCACCATTAACTTTCTCATTTGCGAGCCTTCACCCTTCGTTGTTTTAATTTTCTACTTTACAAATTGAGAAACCCAGTTAATATGATTGCAATCCTCATTTTATTCTTGATAATGTCTTAACTGATGTTGTATCACGTTCTCAAAGTCAAGGGAATCATAAGCCTTCTTAAATGAATTATGTGCGTGATGGCATCATGGATAATTTAATAGAATGACTGGAGAACAACAATAATGTAACATTTGTTTTTTTATATATTCAAAGAATTCCCTAACAAATTCTACTCACAACTTCACAAAAATTCACACATGTTATTCTAGATAATTTTACCAAAAATATTTACAAAAATAACTTAATCAAACACATATCAAGTGTTTTTTAGACAGTATATTTACTTAACAAAACTATATAGAAAAATATTTTTTAAAAAATATTTTTTACCAACTATAATTACAAAAACTATCGCTATTCCAAACACTCCATATAAGTGAATCGGGGCAGCAGATAAGTAAAAAGTTCGGTCAGTCAGTTAGTCAATTTCTAAAAGTCCATTAGCCCCAGACAAGGTGTACGTGACCTCTACATGTGTATTGGTTAGAAAATCCTTTCACCTGTTTCGGATAATTTCAATTAAATGACAAAATGACTGCGTACGTACCAAATTAACATTTTATAATGTCAACTTGATTGTTTTTTTTTTTTAAATTCCGACGAGTTCAAATCTTGGACCATCACATCAAGAAAAATTTATTAAATCCTTTAAAATGTCAAGATTTCTCCTGATGTAAGCTGGCATAAAGGTCCGTGTTTGAGATAACTCATAAGCGAGAAGAGGATGGTAAATTTTCTTAGTTACATCTAAGAGTTACCTCGCAGTCATTATGTTTTATATATATATATACCACGCTCATGTAATGTAATTTTTTTTTAAGGAGGGAAACCCCAACCCTCTTTCAAAATAAGACCATTATATTTCTTAATTACTTATCATATAGATACTAAGTTATAGTGAAGATTGATGTTGTTTTCGCTGCTGTAAAAATATTAAATGTTTATTTTATTTGTTTTTGTGTTTTAAAAATATTTTTTTAAAAAATTAAAATTTTTATATTTTTATATTTTCTTTAAATTAATTTTTTTTTGTGTTTTCAGATATTTTAATATACTGATATCAAAAATAATTTTTTAAAAATATAAAAAATATTATTTTAATATATTCCCAAATAAAAAATATTTTAAAAAACAACCACAATTACATTTTCAAATACAAACTTAAACCAAAACCACTAGATAATTCCAGTATATCTAAACAATTTGGGTTTTTCCGGGATGGTTTCGGAAAACTGAAGTGTTTTTATTTGTAATTCCTACTAATTAAACGGTGATCCTCGTGGCCTCACCAATCCCTGCGTGAAAGCCATCCGGATTTCAACTTTCTCTTTGTCTTGTGGGAATCCTGATGCTGTTGATGTCGGTAAATGGTATTTGTCATTTTCAAGGAAATGAAACAAAATAGATGTTCAATAAAATGACTCTTGGATCTCCTGATTAGAACGCGGTTAAAACTTATATAATTTTTTTATATTTTTTAATTATTTAAATATATTAATATTAAAAATAAATTTTATAAAAATATTATTTTAATATATCTTAAAATAATTTTTTAAAAAAAAACAATCACAGACACTTTTTAAACGACAGCGCGTGAAGTTCTGTTTCCGTGGATGCAAGTATCATAGAAGTGGTTGATATTTGTTTTTTTTTTTTAATCGTTAGGCAATTAAACTGAAGTCATTCATTCAATAATAATAACGTTCGGAGTTCATTTTTCCATAATGTACAGAACAAACCAAGTTTAACACGTGAAGAATAGCTAATCGGTAAAAGACAGCTAGCGTAGTTCCACCGTCGCCGGATCAGGATGGGACATGTCGATGTAAGCAAGAACAAGAGGTGTCCCATTCTCCTAATAAAAGGGGTTTTTTAATCATGGAGATTAAGTCCAGATTCATTCGCTTAAAAGGATATATGTGTGGTAGGACCCAATCAACAGCCCCCGCCCCGGTGAGAGAAACTAATGCAATCTAAACACATCATTCATAATTTGTATTTAATTGAGAACGTGTGGTTGTTTTGTAGGTGGGGAGCTTTCATGGACACTCCCATCTCGATATCAATGTTTCTAGGAGATTTGTTTTTTTTTTTTTTTAAATCCTGGTATTTGGAAACCTACTAAATCTCAACTAATCCGATTGAGCTAGGTTGATCTATTAAGAGATAAAGCTTTTCTAGTAATAATAAGTATAATACACTGGGTATTTTGAGGAGGTTTGCTAAATAGGAGTAGACTGCACTATGTTCGGCTCTTTTTACCTGTAAGAGGAACATGATTCCCAGGACCTACCACTCGGGGTTATTCATGCATCCATCTTCTGGGACAACTAAAAAGGATTGGCTTAGAAGAGTGCCAGGAGGGACGCCCAAGATGCTGCCAGGTTTACCACTTTCGATTGTTCTTTCCGAGGCTGGAGGATGCGATGATGATGATGCTGAAGTTAACCGATGATGAAGTTAGTAATTAGCACTGTATCACGTAGTTTCAAATTCAATCCTCCATTTACGTATATGATAGAATTGAAGATTGGAAATGCCACCACATTTCATGACTCATGTTAAATACATCTTTTTCAGTAAATTAAATCTCAAGAAGTCACTCACATCCGAACTGAGATGTTCAGATCAGGAAAAACAAAACGAGACACTTGTTTTTCATTACCTCCTTAAATCCAAACCTAATACAAAAACATGGCCCACCCCCGACAATGGTTCGAGGCAAGAACTCGTCCAGATCCTCCTTGGCCCATTACAAGATAGAGTGTGTAAGGTGGACCAATTCTACTGGTCCGACAGCCCATTAGGGCACAGCACGATTTACTTCGATTTGATACCATTCAATCAGCGGCCACCACATAGATCAGGAAAATCCCCCACACCCACAATCCCGGGAAACAAACAAATAAACTCCCGAACTGATTTTTGGAGCATGCATGATTCATAAATTCAAATTTTACTTTCTCGCATTTGTTAATCAACTTTATCTGATTAAAAGTACTGGCATTACTAAGTGTCCATGATTTGTGACTGTTTGTGCATTCCGTTTTGGAGTATCATAATGTCAAACTTAATTTTGATACACAAGAAGATATTTCTTAAAAAAAGGATTATTGGTTATAAATAAATAAAATAAATTTTTAAAAATAAGCAACGAGATTTAATAAAATTTATAAATAATAAATTTGAATTAACGCAACGAATGGATTCGGTGCAATGATCTGATTATATCAAATAAAATTTCAAATGGCACGGAGTACGGACCATAAGGATACCGCTTTGTTTTACCAGTTCAGAACCTTATTGACACTTTATATACGAGGTTTTATGTCTGCGGGCAACAGGACCTATAAAATATTGTATTAGGAACATGATTATCATAAGAAAGCTTCATTTTTTGTTCGTTCGTTAGATAATCCATTTGTTTTGACATAAATAAAGCTAGAAAAAATGGACTCCTCGCTTTTATTTCTGCAAAGAAAACAAGCAGACAGGCATATGACCGGTTCTGGAAGATCTATCTTTCAATGAGGAGAAAGCCCCGTTTGAACTTGAAAATAGCAGCACCACTTGAAGGCTTTGAAGCAAAAACATAGAGGCCAAGATCATTCTTGCTGATTACTCCCTTGTCAATTCTTGATTGATAGAACTTTTCCTGATGACAATACAGGGAACTTTCTGTAGTCCTACAATTAATGAAATGGGATTTTCCGCTTAAAAGAATGTCCAAATACCTTCAAATTGAGGATGAACTGAGGGACAGTAGCCTCTTTCACCAAAGCAACCGCACAGCCACCCCATCCAGCTCCTGTAAGTCTAGCCCCCAAAGCATCATTATCCCGGCAAATCTTTACAAGTTCTTCCAACTCGGGGCAGCTAGATACATGAAACAAAAGAAGGAAGTACAATAAGCATAACAAACAAGGCACTGCGCCATGCGAGGTTTATGATAGCTCAGTCCATCAGAGTCATTGTACAGACAGGTTCTTGAAAATATACTTCAAGCATTTGTACCTGCATTCATATAGAACGCTGCAGCTGTAGTGACTCTCGTTCATGAGCTCACCGAGCTTCTTTAGCTTGTCCTCATCACTGCAAAACAAGGCATTAGGGAATTAATACTTCGAAGGTTGGATGTAGTTGCTTCCCAAACAGCTTCTCTGACTGTATTTTTTCGCAGAAGAGACTATAATACAATTGCAAAACTGCTTTCCCCAAACCCCAACGCGGGAAAGGTTCAAAAGCATGTTTAATGAAAATGAAGATGATCTGAGCACGTGAATGCACACAGTAAAACACATAAGTTGTAGTGGACAGACCCAACGGGTGAAGAGATGTGCTGTTAAAAATCTTTCAAAGAAGCAGTGAGAGGGAGAAAATAAACAAATAAAGGTAAGTTCAATATATTCACTGCCAACGTTTAACTTGACTGATTAGCCCTCAGACATCTCAGGATATTTAAGAGTGTAATAAAAACTCCCAGAAAAACTGAATTATTGTCTGAAAAAGTACAGAATTTAATTTTCTTCACATATTCAAAAAATAACATGCCTCAATTATGTGAGAACATATGTTTCATTTAATAAGACATCAGAAATGATTTCACATAAAATTTCTTGGAGGAATACATAAGCATTCTCTTCCAAGCACATGCAATAAACTCAGTGAGCACCTTAAATCTGATGACACAGCATCCTTGAAAGCATGGACTCGCTTGGCTTCAGAATAAACATGAGCAGCCCTCTGGAAAAACAATGCAAATTATGACTTGCTAAACAATTGGAATAAAAAAAGACACTAAGCAGTGGGCTTCAAAAAAATAACAGCCGGTGATGGAGGGTTGTTGCAATGAAGGGTACAAAAAAGTAGTTGTTTGAACATTATCAGACCTAACGGATGAAGTCTAAATAGTAGCTATCAAAAGATGATATAAAGATAATACATTGCAACATGGAACTGTACATCAAGACGCTACGCAGAAAATTATAGCCCATTTTCAGAAATTTCAACAATAAAAGACATGAACAAGAAGTATCCATTAATATTGCATCATAAACTCAGATACACCTACGGACTGTGAGCAATAAATGAGTGCAGAAACCAAGGCAGCGAGTAGAAAATAGTACATGATGTAACTTGAAGTGCTCGGCTGCTTTTAGAACATCCAAAGAAGATGGGGAATTTTTGAAGATTGATTGAAGACTTTCCCCGGTAATTGCCTCAATTTCTTCAGTAGTATATGGTTTATCTTTCAAAAGTTCCTGTAGCAAAGATAATATTGATAATTGGTACACCAGTGGCAAAACAATTATAAGGAACTTCCAATGTAAAGCTAAAATAAATGTGCACCAAAACAGAATCATGATCATAACAAATCATATAATTCGTTTTAGTAAAATAAATTGGTGCAGTGACAGTAGATCAATTAGCAATAGATACCTTAACAGCAATGACAGGATCAGAAGAGCCACGACTATTAGCGAATGATACACACAATCCCTCAACATTGGAAAGAGTTTTGACGTTTGATATTGCATCTTGTTGTTTCATTCCCAACTTTATGCCAAGTACGATCTGAAAAAGGTATTCCAAAATCAGCAATATGAGCATGACAAATGCCTCCAATAGATGGGAAATTGAGAAGATACGCATTTGTAACTTGTAACGCAGTCCCTTTTTTAATTAAGGCACCAAGCAGCAGGTGGAGAGCAGAAGATTGTTTCCCTTCTCCACAGCTCTATTCATTTTCTAAAACAGTAATGACACTTCAGCATAGATTCTGATACTAAAACTGCAAGTTCCCACTTCCAAGTTAGCTTGAAGGTATGTTACATCTTTTAAGATCAGATGCAAAAACCAATGAATGGCGCAATTCAAAATGGATACTCCCACTGGGCCGTAAAAATGGTCCACTTTTTTAGTTTTTCTTGTCCCAAAAAAGTTGGTCCCTGCCAAAAAGTCGATGAATAATTGCATCTTAAAGGTACATCGTATCCCTTAACATGTCAAATATTACAATGCATCAAAGGGTGTGCATCTATTAAAGTCGGGGGCAAATTTGACACTCTAGAACACTTGACTTCATTTTAATTGATTTCCTACGACAATGTGCACAACTCAAAATGCAGTACAAGAATACAAGAGTTGGAACATATTTAGGAATATGAAAGCAGAACCAGTCTGTGAAAATAGCGCTTACAGAAGCGAGTCGACATTCAACTACTCTGTTGTTGTAATTTGTAGCAGCAGTGACTGCCTTCTGAGATTCAGCCAAAGAATGTGCAATCACAAAAGTTCCACCAGCAGGAAGTTGCACGTCAGTTGCCCGAATGGGGTTGAAATCAATAAGCTCTGCAAATCCAGTTTTGGCCATGACAGAGATTGCCTGCCAAGTAAAACATGATTTATTATGTTCGGTGTCCCTGAAATTCAGTTTCCCAGCTCTGTTTGGATCCTCCTCACTCTCAATTGATTTTTATGTTCTGTTCTAAAGCAATAACAGATTCAATTTTCTGACAACATAATGTGTTTCTATCCCAAACAGAGAAGCAGAATAGCAAACAAAACATTGGAAGACCTTGTACACTGGATTTGTCCATGAGTAAAAGCAACAGTTGTCTCAGAATCGGGAGGATGCATTTCAAACATTCTTTCAAGTAAATTTTTTCAACAATTTAAACAAGCTCATGAGTATGAAGTATAACCTGGTCCATTCCTCCAGATTGTGTTCCAATATGCCTTTCACACTCACATGTTAGCTGGGCAATTTCTTTCTGTTAAAGAGGGTAACATCGATAGAATTCAGATAGAAAAAAGAAAGAAACAGGATATAACGATATATAAACATGGACAAATCCATTTTGTTAGTTTTCCATCAAGTAGATCATATGGTTAACAAGCAGATATAGAGTAGCGTCAGTATAAGTAGCTAGTGAAATTCGTGCTCTCGTGAACCAGAGGCACACCAATCCTCAAGATAAAGCAGCATTTACAATCCATACACACATTAAGGTCAGAATTTGTTGGAATAATTTGATTTTACCTGGTACGAACTAGTTGACAAGAAAAATAACACGGAAATTTCTTACGAAACTTGCATGATAAGCAACTTGTGTTCTCATGAACCAAAGGCCTAGTCATCGTCACCACAAAGGACAACAAAAATATATAGTCCATATGCACATTAAGGCCAGAATTGTTGGTCTCATTTGATTTACCAGGCATGAACTGGTTGGCAAGAAAAAAATAATACATGTAAATTCATAATAGACACGCATGCACAGCTGAAAAAGATACTGATATCCCATTACAAAAAAGAAAAAAGAAAACCCAAAGAGTCAAGGAAACATATAAACAGTGAATGAAAAGAAGCACATTGTAACCAGAGTGCTATGAGCTTGTTGGCAGATAGCAACCAGTGCGTGTTCGTTCTAATGTACAGATCAGAAATACAAGCATGTTATTTTCTCTCAATAATATTATTTTACTGATGTAGTGGGATAGAAACGTATTAATCTCTTCCAAGAAAAAAGTGTAGATAACACCAGCGAAATCTAAAAAATTAACAAATTCAAAACTTTGACAGTATAGCAAGGCTTTCTGGATGCCTAATACTGGAGAAGTGCTTTCTAGTTCTAGTTGTAAGATTAAATCACGCCCTTAAAACAACTTGGAGGTGGCTGAGGTATTATATTCATCATAAATTTGGTGAAAGAACTGTTTTACCTTTGGAAAGTTCACATCAAAAGCAGCCATAATAGCAATGGTAGCAGAGCAAACAAACGCAGCAGAGCTTGACAAACCAGAACCTGTATTAAAAAACTCCAGCTTAGTCTTCTCTTATAATGAGCAGGCGATGTCACATCATTAGCAACAGCTAACTAAAATCAACTTCTAATTCATTCACCTGTTGGAACAGTTCCATCAACAATAACATCAAGTCCAACCGCGTCACCCATATCCACTCCTTTTGATTTCGCAAATTCATAAAAACCCTTATACCTGGAAATCCACAAAAAGATTAAAAAAAAGGGGAAAAAACCACAAGAAGCTTCAGAACAAATCAATTAAAATAGCTGTTCTATATCATACCCACAAATGAAATAATGACCCCATTTATGATTCTTCAAGTCAATTGCCTGCAAATTATTACAGAATATAACAATCAATCCAACGGGAAAACAATACTGTTGAAGAAGTTGGAGGTTGGTTCAGACCTGATTAGGATCAACAGGATAAGTGCACTCTGTATATTTGTCATTAACATTTGCGATTCGAAGAACTTTTTGTGCATGATTTTTACGGATTGCTATAATAGTATCTTGCCTTATTGCCATTGGCAACACCGAGTAGCCTTCATAATCAATATGCTCTCCAATCAAATTCACTCTCCCTGCAAAAACACGAAATTAAAAAAAAATGCGTATTATTTTTAACAGAACCAACAAATCTTCTTAAATCGATCAAATAAACCTAACTGGAATAACTTTCAGAAATTGAACTTTCTTTCCTGTACATTCGTTTTCCAGCGAACCAAACAGATAAAATGAGATATATATATATATCGCGTGGAAGCGTGTGATATTCTGAACTGAAGAAACCGTTTCAAATAAATGAGATGCGTGTGTATATATCTGTTAATCTTATCGAGTATTACTAACATCAAGTCTTTATTTGTTTTCGTCAAAGTTTTGACTTTTCCTTCATTTTCTCGGGAACCAAACAGAAGGTTGATGGGAGAGAGAGAGGGAGGGAGGGAGGGAGGGAGTTATTTTCTTAACCTGGAGAACGAGCAAAGACATCAGGAGGGTGACCAAAAACTTGAAGAAACTTGGAGTTCAAGTGATCAAAACGGAGTTTAGCTTCTTCAAGCTGAGATCCGTCTCCGTAAACAGCCTCTAGAGATGAGAAACATGGGATTGGCGTCTCCTCAAGCTTCGCCATTAATTCACTGATGATTTGATTTGACTTGACTTGATTATCAGGTGTAGCTTTTCTATATAGCGATGGTGTTTTTTCCGAGCTAAAAGAAGGGGAGTCTAAATTTTAATTGAAAAGGAGATGATAATAACAATAACAACAGAAAGGGAAGATGATTCTTCGTTTTCTAATTACTTAGCTTCTTCTTATCTACTACTGCCAGTTGAATAACTTAATTAATAAAATCACCCTTAAGTACATCATCGCCTTCCTTATGGATAGGATTATCTTGACTATTTAATCTAATTATCACGAGATCTCTTACCACATTAAGACCGAGATTATTGCTAAAACATACCTAGTTTAGCTGGATCGCATTTTATCTCATAGACTCTGCATAATATTTAAGATTTATGCTTGAGTGTTAATTCAATTTAATTTTTATTAAATATTTACTTTAATAATAATAATAACAATAATAAAGAAATATGCTTCATTGTTCTATTGATTTTATTGCTAGCATTATTTAAAAAAAATATAAAATTGATATGAAAATAACAAATATATAAAAATAAAATTTAATTTTAATTAGTAAATGATAAACAATCTAGCCATGTAATACCTCTCCGAGCTAGTTTGATGTTGAGGTGACGATTGTTTTTTAAAGTATTTTTTATTTGAAAATATATTAAAATAATATATTTTTTAATTTTTAAAATTTATTTCTGATATCGATCTGAAAATATAAAAATATAAAATAAAAATTCAATTTTTTCCAAAAATATTTAGTCATGAAAAAGAAAAAGAAAAAGATACACGCAATAAATCATTTCTAAATCCCGCTAATAAATTTAAAAGTTGTTTACTTTGGATTTCCAGGGGAGTGTTTGTTTTTAGATTGAATTTAATTATTTTTATAATTATATGTTGATATAAAGAATAAAATTTAAAAGATATTATAAAAAACAAACTCAAATACTAATTAATTTATTAAATAAAGCTAATCATGGTGCTAGTCGACAAAGATTACGAAGGCAGAAAGTGACAGATTCCACCACTATCACGAGATACAGGCCCACATAACCACACGATCCGTTTGTCATTTTCTCTTCTTCGGGGGAGAGCTTTAGCAGGGGAATGATGACACGAGTCATTAAACTTGATGATGCACATCTGTCTGCTAGTGGGTGGCTTTTCATCAGATTCTCTCCTTTACTACGTGGAATGAAAATCATGAAGCCATCACTTCTATGCTGCCAGCGCAGCACGATGGGAAGGAAAACACCCATTATTATTCTCATATAAATCCGAGGAATCAAGATCCTCTGCAAGTAAAATGTCCTCGGATTGAAAGGTGTAGGAGAGTTCAAATTCCACATTAGTATTTGCTGTCAACAAAACAAAAGCAACGGAGAGCAAAATAGATCTGACGTGGAGTATTTCTATTATCATAATTACTTTCACTACATATTACTTCTTTAATATAATGAAAATGAAATTTTATCAATTTGTTTTAAGTGTTTAATTATATAGTGACGGCTACTTATTAGATGTCTTCCTTTTTAAGAACCTGGAAGATGTTGTTTCATAATTTTTAGGATATATATATATATATATATATATGTATGTATATATGTATATATATATAAACACTTTTTTCCTCTAAAGAAGACATGGTCAAAACTAAAAAAAATCCAATGATAACAAATCAGAAGTACGTACAGATTTCATTATATTGAAATATACTAGTTTAGAGACTATTTATTTGGTGATCCCAAATCAGAAGGCCACAAAGTTTTTTCTAAAAAAAACGATGGGTTTTGAACTGTAACGCGAAAAATAAGTATTTTACAGGAAGATAAAGCATTTGAAGAATAAAAGGATACGATTTTTGTGCGAAATTTAAGGTGGGGAACCGGATAGTTTGATATTCATGATCTCACAACACCTAAAACAAACTGCTAAGCGTGATTCTATCCATCGTTATCACGCCAGGATTATACCTATCTGTTTAATACATCATCTCTATAAATACCATACACTCTGCTCAGTCTTTTAACCTTCTTATCCAACAATATATCAATTACCATAAGGGAGAGAGTTTAGATCTTGCTTAGAAAGAATGGAAGTTGATCTGTCACCAAAATTGTGCAAGAAGGTGTATGGAGGAGATGGTGGGTCTTATTATGCGTGGAGCCCAGCTGAGCTTGCCATGCTAAAAGAAGGGAACATAGGTGCAGCCAAGCTGGCCCTTGAAAAGAATGGTTTTGCTCTTCCTCGTTACTCTGATTCTGCCAAGGTTGCTTATGTTCTTCAAGGTACTAATTAATTACTCCCTTCATTTTTTTAAAAGATTGATTGAAATTGATTTTGGGTTTCTGTCTGATATGATGCCTATTTAATCCACAAATCAATACGTAGTGAGCATATAATGGATGGGGATTTAAAAAAAAAGAAGTTATAGTGAATATGGTTTATATTAGTACTGGTTTTGGTGCAAGATTTGTGCAAAGTTTTGGAAGATCAATTGATTTTTATAAACGCTGAAAAGAAAACAACTTTTTTCTTGTTTGAAGGATGTTGGGGTAATGATTCAATAAAAAGAATAAAAGAGAAGAATTTTACTGCGTGGTATGACCCTGTTTTCGTTTTGCATTTTGTAGGGAATGGGGTAGCTGGTATTGTTCTTCCTGAGAAAGAAGAGAATGTTGTTGCCCTTAAGAAGGGTGATGCTATTGCTCTTCCTTTCGGTGTCGTTACATGGTGGTATAACAAAGAGGACACTGAACTTGTAGTTCTCTTCCTGGGTGACACCTCTACAGCCCACAAAACTGGTGAATTCACCGATTTCTTTTTGACTGGCTCCAATGGCATTTTCACTGGCTTCTCTTCTGAGTTCGTGAGCCGAGCATGGGATGTGGATGATAAGGCTGTGAAGACCCTAGTTGGAAACCAGACAGCCAAAGGCATTGTCAAGCTTGATGGATCCTTTAAGATGCCTGAACCCAAAAAGGAAAGCCGTGAGGGCTTTGTATACAATTGTGAGGAAGCTCCACTAGATGTTGATATTAAGGATGGTGGAAAGGTTGTTCTTTTAAATACCAAGAACCTTCCTTTGGTTGCTGAGGTTGGGCTTGGTGCTGATCTTGTTAGACTGGATGGAAAAGCCATGTGCTCTCCTGGTTTTTCTTGTGACTCTGCTTTACAAGTGACATACATTGTCAGTGGTAGTGGCCGTGTTCAAGTTGTTGGGGTCGATGGCCGCAGGGTCTTGGAAACAACCGTCAAGGCAGGTCATTTGTTCATTGTTCCTAGGTTCTTTGTTGTTTCAAAGATTTGTGATCCAGATGGGATGTCATGGTTCTCCATCATCACCACTCCCAAGTAAGTTTTACTCAATCCTCTTCAATTCCATGCACTGTCACCTAAAGCTAATTGCATATATTTGCCTCCTGATAGATGAATACTGTATTTTAACACTGACATAATTGATTGAAAAAGAAGAAGAAGAGAGAGCATAATTGTGTTTCTATGATAATTGCAGTCCTATATTCACTCATTTGGCTGGAAGGACTTCTGTGTGGAAGGCTCTATCTCCTCAAGTGCTAGAGGCGTCTCTCAAAGTATCGCCTGATGATGAGCAGCTTTTCCGCTCCAAGAGAATGAATGAGGAAATTTTCTTCCCACCTCCACAATGAAGAGGATGCATAGCTTCATTCTCTCACACACTGTCGTGGCAATAAGAGTTTTGAAGAGTCCTTATGAATAATCTATCCCTTTCATCATCTCCTCCGTCGGTGGATATTGGCAACTGTTGTCTTTAATTTTAATCGTCTCTACCGTTACGCATTCTTAAATGCAAGACATTGACATAAAACGGCTGTTAGACTTCTCTCGTGTTCTTATCATTTTGTGCTCTGGGGTTTTTTTTCCGTCGATTATACTTCTTGCTAGCCCATATGTAACCCCTAAAAACAAAAAGTTCTGTAGCGAGTTATGAATCTAACAACCAAAAAAAGCGTGGTTTTTCATCAGCATCTGTTTTTTCTTTTCTCACGTTGCCTTCCAGATAGAAATGAAAATTTCCAAACCTGGCATCAGTAGGATGAGGTGTAGCTAGCCATTGCTGCATCCGAAAGGACTACAATGTAACCAACTCATGAAGCAGGAGTCATACCAACCCTAGGTTATGTTTTCTCTTCTTGGCATGTTACTTCAGTTTCAGTACCCGAATTAAGAAAAATCTAAGGCTTCTTCTTTTCTTTTCTGGCGTGTTCGTCCATCAAAATTATATAAGATGGAGAAAGAATTTTGTTAAAGAATCACCCATTAAAAATATATACAATAGCTATGATCTTATATATCAGATCGAATTTATGTCATCTGAATCATAATATAAAATGAAAGGCATTAATTTATAGCGTGAATTTAATTTCTAAAATTAAAATAATAAAACAAATACTAAATTAGCCACTAAGTATGCAATATTATAGCATGCCGATGAAGAAATCACTATGTATATCTTATTTTGGAGAAAACTATTTAATTTAATATTTTTTAAATAAAAAAATTACTTTCTTTTCTCTTTGGACCGGTCAACGATGCAAATTCAAGTATAGTTTCAGAATGAATTTTCCCAAAATCAATGATCGTGAAATTATAAGGCACGGTATCAGTTCATTGATCCTTTCAATAAGTTTCCTCGTTCCTTTTTCTCTTCAAGCTCACATGTTAACAAATTCCATCTTTTTAATTATTATTTTTTATCGTCTATACATTTTTTAATTTTTTGCAAATGAAAAGGATGAAAAGGAAGAATAATGATTATACAAACAAAATTATCTTCCGAACACACATGTCCGGTTGTTTTTTTAAGAAAGAACAATCATTTGAAATATCAATCAGATCCACACTTTATGACTTAAATATTTTGTATGGAAGTTAGTGTGAAAAGCTTGTCTCGATCATTTTCCAAGAAAGAAGAGATAGAGAGGGGGGAAAGAAAACGATTTTTTTAAAAAAAATCTCATTAAATTTCCATACAAAATGAAGTGGTAAAATGTGGATCTCATGAACAAAAATATGCTTACTTGCACAAAGGATTTTTAGTAAATAAGATCGGAACTACCTTAGCAAGGGAAATAAGTTTCAATTAGTACTTTATTTAGAAAAACACAGCTCGCCTTCTTGGATTCAAAGGAACTGTGTTGTAGTTGATAGGATACATACTATAATTACAAATCTAGTGCAAATTCTTCACGTGAACCATCAGACAAGGGAAGACGAATTCATGAATTTCTTTTGCAGTCAGATTACGAAGACTTGTACCATTATGCTAGCGAGCAAAATCTAATGTATTCCACGGCCAATTCGTTCATAAAGGCTCGTATCATTAAGCTTTCGAGCAAAATCTTTAGCAACAATAGCGCAAACAGATATCTTGGTGGGCAGTCCGTGTAGGTTCCTATAAATCCAAGACATCTGCACAAGCAATGTATTCATGCACTTCACGTTATATGAAAAGCGTAACAAGTTGAAATGCTACAGAATTACTAAATCCTGTATGGCAAAAGCCCATCTCCTGCACATGAAGATTAATGAGAACAAAAGGACAGACAGAAAAACCAGGGTGGTGGACAAAACTGATCACCATTTCTTAAGCCTGTTATAAACAAGTTTGCGGTCAACAATGCAAATGCCTGATTCAAAACACACGTGCATATGGGAAGTCAATTTTAGGGAAGAATACCCGTGGAGAACGTGAGACCTAGAAGTCCTATACAAAGTCTTACCATTGTGGTATCAAAACCATAGAACTAGAAAGAGAACCTGGCCACCTCTTCATCCTCATCCTCATCCTCATCTATAACATCTTCTTCAGTAAACACCTCAGAATCATCATCTTCAATGTCCTCCTCATCCTCCTCATCTTCCTCATCGACCATGTTATTATGACGGGCTTTATCCTTTAAACCAGTGCTCAAAACAACAGATTGTCCCCCTGAATTTTCCATGTCCTTCCTCAGCTTTTCCATGTTCTGTTTTTGCTGCTCTTCCTCCAAACGTTGCTTCTCTACCCGTCTCTTATCAAGATCAGCCCTGAGATCATCAAGATCCATTGGTTAGACAAATGAAAAGTGATAGCAGCATATTGGTATAGTTGACAGAAAAATATTTATCATAACTATACTTATGGAGTTAAAGGCTAAAAGGAAATACTTGTAAGTTTCCATATACTCCTCAGCACTGGCTTCAATGGCCTTGAAGAAGGCATCCATTCCAGCTCCAGAAACAGCAGAGACCCCAACTGATCTCAAATTTTTATAGAATTCATCTAGCACTAGGGAGAGGCTTTGAGAAAAAGTAGACATGTATGAATCATCTGACCTCATTGCTCCTTGAAAGGCTTCAAAATCTTCCATCCACTGGGCAAGTTATAACTCTCAGAACAAGGATATATTAAAAATAAAAAGCAAAGATCATAACCTGACATTATGTAAGAAAAATCAATAGTAGTGCTCATAAATAGAGAGCACTGATAAAAAAAATAAAAAAATCAAGAGAATGACTTAGGAAAGCAATGGTATGGAAAATTGCAAGTATAGCATTCTATTTTCAAACAACAGTCCCTTAAAAGCTAGGGGTTCGGTTGAAAACCTTGAAGCTTTCAATACGCTTCTTGTTTAGTCATGTTTCAGATCCCTTGAATACACTGTGCCCACCAATCCTTAATTCTGATATTGGTTCTACATAGTTACTGAGCTTCAATCATAACTGAACTTGAAAATATAGGAGGGTTTGGCACGATAAAAATCTTTCCTGCAAGTATTATTTCAGCTACTTGATTGATAAATTTATGAACATGTTATGGATCCCACAGGCTTAATCCCAAAATCATTTGAGCACTGGTGCAGCCTGGCTAGGCCTCCAACTCTCTCCAATAGTTTCTAAGTACTGCTTTTCTGAATAAGAAAAACATCAGCGATGATGCATCAAAATAAGAAGAAAAAAAGTTATACCTCTATAGCAAATTGGTGTTGAGCCACATCAGTTTTGTTGAATACCAACACAAGAGGCAACCGCGTCTTATAGAGGATGCTGCAAGCGTAAAGCATATTGCTCATGAAAGTTACTGGGCTTGAGGAACGAGGTGTGTCAACTACATAAGCAACCACAGTTGGAAAGGTTGAAGCAAAAGCTTCGGTAATGATAGCTCCAGAAGCAGACCAAGTGAAAATCTCAATTTGACCAGGTGTATCCACAAGAACATAATCAAGCTGATCTGCTCGCTTCTCAATGACTTGAATGACCTGAAAATGTGAAATACAAAGGTGAGGATATATTGGAATTAAGAGAACAGTATGAAACTCGTGATGAAAAAATCCACATGCAGGGAAAAAAACATTGCAAGACAGGCTGTGCTGGTCCAATACCCCTGCCCAAAATGCTATCCACTAGCTAACACATAGACTGCTGTCTATCAGGATGAAAATGATGCACCTGACCACTCAATATTCAACCAAAATTCACATTGAAGTCAATAGTTACAAGGTTTAGTGAAAATAGTATAAAAAAAAATCACAGGTACTACGCAATGGGAGAGAAGAATAAGCCCATCCGAAGAAAAAAAGCTGCAGGCAGATTTTACCTCATCAAACTTTGTTGCAAACAAGTTAAGAGAAGTCAGGATTCCACCGTTAGGTCCAAGATTAAACTGCTTCATCACTTCCTTGTACTTAACAGTGTCCCTTATATCAATATTTGCACCATAGGGGAGCGTCATCACAGCAGGGTCAAGGTTGAGCACATAACCACGAATCCTTGAAGCTTGTGTGTGGCAAACCAACCTATGAAGAAAAGTTGTTTTCCCACTACCTGTCCATATACAGTAACTGCTTTCAATCTTCAAGCCCATTTTATGAATATACTCCCATTTGCGGATGAGTTGAAAAATGAGCAGGCAGCAGGGATTTTCAAAATGAATTAACAAATAATAACACTTGTTCGAAAAAATCTTGCTGGATTACCTGCCATTCCAACAACAATGATGATAACCGGTTTTCTTCTGAATGTAGGTCCCACCTGCCCAGATGAGGATGCTTCCACATTCAAGTTATTCATTGAGTCAGCTAATTCATCCTTGTCTTCAGCAGTTCCCTTCACATCAAAATCAAACATTGAGAAATCAATATCACAAACAATTCTTCAATAAACAAAAAAACTAAACTTGTTTTATCTTTTCTCACAACACTGCCAAAAAAATCCAAGAAAAAACCAGAAACAAAAACAGATTTTCAATTCAGGTTATGCACAGCTGGGGAAATGGGAAAAATAAAATCCAGGTTCTGCTAACAGATTTTCACTACACAGCAGCATCATAAAAACAAAGAAGAAATGACTATCTTTCCTTGAATATGTACATGGTAATACAAACTTAGACATCAAAAAAAGGAAAAAATAAAGGAAAGGAAGAGAAAGTGTTTTGGAAGCCAATATAATATAATATACCTTAGAATCCACTTGCACTTGTGTTGATGATGAGGCTTCATCCCCAGAGTTGATATCCAATTTGTTGAGCTTAGAATCAATATCCATTTTCACTATTGAAAAATAAAAAAAAATAAACAAACTGATTAGTACTGTACAGTACAGCCCATTAACCCTAAAAACAATTCCCTCGGTCAAAATCTCAGAGTCCCCTAGAAACCCTAAAATCAGCATGCAAAGAAAAGAAGAGTAAAATAAATAAAAGCCGATACAAAATTGAGCTTAACTAAACCCTAACAACATCTTCTCCGTTGAAATAAAAAAACAACAGATGGGTTTTCAATATAATGTGAAGAATAAGTATACCTGAGTTAGAGTGATGAAATTGAGTCAAGCGGGTTTTTTATTTTTCTGGGAATACGAGGGAGCTCGGAGTGTTGAGACTTGAGAGAGGGAAGGAGGGCAGGCGGGCCAAGAGAAATGAGAAAATGGTTTTGCCTCTGCTCCGTCTAGAATGAGAAGCAGTGCGTCTAGTTGATTGTGTAAGACTTGACCTTTAACATATTTGGAAGTCCGGTTCAAAAGTAACTTTATAAAAAATTAATTTTTTATTTAAAATTAATTTTTTTATTTTCAAATTATTTTAATTTATTCTATATGTTAAAAATAAATTTTAAAAAATAAAATAAAATTTTTTTAAAATTTTTTTTTTAAAAAAAAACTACTGCTATATTACAAATACTCTAGTTCTAAAAACCAAAGAAAAAAGAAAAAAAAAAAGATTTAGAGGAAAGTGAGAGTGGACATTGGAAGAATATAGAGTTTTAAGAACAATATCAATTTTTATAATATAATTATAATTGCAATATAAAGGATTTGCAATGAAGGAGCAGCTTCTAGTTGGTATTATAATTTAGGTAAAATTTAAAAACAAAAATTATATATATTTTTTATTATTATTTTAATATGCTAATATTAAAAATAATTTTTAAAAAATTATATATTATTTTAATATATTTTTAAATAAAAAATATTTTTAAAAATATCTACAATCATATTTTCAAACACCCATTAAAATTAACTTTGCTGAAGCACTCGGAATTTATGTTGAGTATTGGCCTTCCTTTTGTTTTGTTTGTTTTGTTTTTATTTACTCCGTGGGCATCAATCTGCATACTGGGCTTTTCTTTTTCACTATATCCACACCTTTTTACTTTCTTGGCCCCAAAATTTTTTAGCTATTTTGCTTTCTTCGTTAAACTTCTCTTCTTTTTTATTTGGTCCTCGCAAGCTATGCTGTCATGTTTTATTTTTTAGAATTTGTTTGGATTCACATGTTTTTAAGTGATAAATAGTGAAGTGATAATGTAAGAAGATAAACAGTGAAACACATCAAATCACCGTTTTCTTTTCGTTTATAGTTTATAGTGCTAATAAAACTTTAATCTTGGGGTATTGTAGTTGAATCAACATGTTTTTGACAAACTGATACATGTTATATTTATATTTTATACTTCCTGGATAAAGCTTCTAATCTGAGCTACATTATTCGCATGCAATTTGTCATCTTGCTTACATATGATCCTCAGTTCAAGAAGCTAAAGATTAATTGACAGCCCTACAATTCACACGTATTTCGCCACTGTCACCAGTAAGTGGCCCTAAGGCTCCCATTTTGATCATGGAATTCTTGAAGTCCTCAAAGAACAATAACGGGTCCTCCGCATAAGATTCTACAATCTCACGTGTGCGATCATCTTGAACCACAAGAACCTGGTCTGATGGAAGCAATCCCTCTCCTGAAAGAAGATTAACGTAGTATTGGTTGTCAAATGTAGCTGGGGTCACCAGGTCAAGATGTGCTACTGTCGTGGTGCTGTCAGCAGTTTCTGAGCATAGTTGCTGCAGCGACTGAACGAAGTCCATATTAACATCAGGGCCACCGGAGTTACTAGGGCTCTGGAACCGAGAGCTAAAAGTTGAGCACCTCGCTTTTCCCATTGTGTGCGCACCTGCCAAATTACAATTAGACTGTGATTTTCGTTCAGTAGGCAGAAGTATCCTTTCATGCATTGGGATACAAAAATTTTACCTGAGAGGGCGACCATATCATTTTGTGTGAGTCCGACATTCTGAAAATTAGCCACTAGAGTTGCTACACTAGAATTTGGAGCAGGGATGTTGTTAGTCGCTGCTGCCTTGCTAGCAGTCAAGCTGTCCCTCCTCCCCATTTGGACTTCCCAGCCTGGTCCACCAGACTGCAAATTAAGTAGAAGTGAGATCAGCTCAAAGCATTAAAAGATAGAAGTAAGATTTTCTTATAACATGAAGAGTGGGCGAAGATATACTAGAAGAACAGAATCTCTGGCAACGATTGCGAGAATATCAGCACAAGAAACTGTTTCAGGACAAACAGATTCCAGATCAGATTTAATGGCATCAATCACTTCAAACCCTCTTAGTGAATTCAAGTTGGGTGGTGCAGTTTTTTCACCCACAAAGTTCTCAGCATCATCTAGCAGCACTGAAGCATCACATCCCTGCAAAACACATAATGTGCATCATGATCATTGCAATTACAATAGAAGCTGTGATAAAGAGAAGCAATACGTATAATTCTGAAATTAAATTTGACTTGCATTAACAAAGCAATCATGGAAGTGAAGACGAAGCAGGGAAGCTGCCATTCGTGGTTCCTCGGAGATTGCACTTTGAACCCAAGATAGTATAATAGGTTCCGCCTCTGGGCAGGATTCTTGGTAAACATCAAACTGCAATAAGACACCAATATCACCCACACATGTTGTGTTCAAGGTGGTTGGTGTCTTTGCCAACGCAATTACAAGCTTAATAAGCATCATAAAACAAATGGCTAAGCCCATGGCCATGTTGCACTAGTTTGTATGGATGTATGTGAAGTGGTGTTGGGGTTAATAGCTTCACTTATATAGAAGTTGCTGCTGTGAAAAAGGAGAGACGGAGCAATTTCACGTTTTGGGTGGTTAGTGGTTACTGGACGAATTTGTCAGGACGTGGAAGCGGTCAAGTGCACAGGACATGGTGAGCATGAACTAACCTAATCCCATGTGCTTCAATTTTTTTTACCGAATGCTTCAATCAGATTTGAAAATTTCCTTAGTATGCTGAGAGGAAGGGGCCCAGTAGTTTGTTAGAATCAACTGAAGCTTGAGTTGTGGGTTTTGTTTCTGTTGAGGGGCTGAATTGTTCCATTCATGAACTCATCATATGCAGATGCTTGTTTAAATCTCTGACTTACTGTCTGCAAGCCCAAGCATCTTCTTTTTTTTGGCATCAAAACTGAGAACAAAAGAAAAGGATCTCTTAGTGTTACTGAGAGGAATAATGAATTCAGGCAATGGATCCTATCTAATATGTACAGTGAAAAAACAGAGCGCTGGTGTAGTTGAGGGAATTTCCATTATTTGTGTTGTTTAATTGGGAGGTGCGGATACAATAGCTGCAATAATAGGTTTTATCTTCCTTGTGGTCTTGATATTAACCAAGAAAAAAAATTAAGCATAGAACCATCATTCTAAGCAAAATGGCAAGATCAACCTACTTGGAGAAACCCATTTTCATTAAGTATATATTTATTATTAAGCAAAATGGCAATTTCTAAATTTTAATCCCACTTCACTCGTAATTGTTTGAAATTTCCTTTGTCTTTTTTTTTTTATTGTGTGTTTGTGTTACATTTGTTGGTGATTCTTCCGAGCAACTATTTTCCCCCTTCGCCCTGTTTTCAAATATCACCAGGGCCTGTCTGCTAAGGGCGACGCCCTTCGTCGTCTTTAAGAAGCAGAACAAAGATCATCAGGACCCTCTGCGTGCAACAAGGTCAGTTGGACTGGACACTCAAAAAGCCCTGATTTCTGTCAGAGAGGAATTTCCAAGATCGGCACTTGTCTAAGGAACTAGGGTTTGGTAATCGGGCCTCTCAGAATAATCCATTTCTTGAGTACCGGGCTCTAATCAATAACAAACTAGGCTTCCTTTCTAGATGGGATGGCATCAGCTAGGACAAAAACAAAAAGCCCATATCACCACTCATTTGCCTGTAATTCTTCTCCTCTCTGAAATAGACTTGTGGTTTTAATAGAAATGATAATTTAAGAGTTCATATATCCATCAACATGAATGGATGAGTTTTTTATAGGCAGTTATTTTATTTAATGGGTAATGAATATATATATATATATATATATATATATATATATATATATATATCTTTACTGAATATGCACATTCTTTAAATATATATTATTATTTATTTTTTTTACTGATAATGTAAAGAGTATGAATCTCTTTTAATTATTTTCTATCCCCTTCTTTTCAAGATTTTTACATAAGATTTATAGTTTAAATTCCACTGGCGATATTGGATACGTTTTAACTAATGACCCAAAAACACCCTTATAACCACCACACCCACACACACACACACACACACACACGTGTGTTGCGCAGTTGATTTTTCAGGTGATCATATTTCACTTGAGCTGTTGAGGATAGAAAGTTTTTGTTGTAATTAATTAGTGGCTGCATACCTAGAAAGCTTGGGGCTTTAATCACATAGGACAGTTCTTACTTTCCACTCCTCTTTTCTGAGAACAATCACGATGGGTGCGATTTTCCCTTTCTTCCACTTTCTAACGATGCTTAAAGGCAAACACACTTCATCCTGTCATTAATTTAAAGAATATTCACTGCTAGATCATGGTGGAAAAAATTATGAGAATCTTTATCATGTTCACTGTTCCATCGTTATTTTATTTATTTGTGATCTTCCTATACTCGTACCGTATCATGCTTCCGAAAGATTTCCTAAGAATTGATAGCTAGCAAGGGTTTTACACAATTTCTAGGTGACACCCAGTTCCTCCCAGCATGCCGTCATGGCCTATGCTATATGCTACCGCTTTACAGATCACACACACACACACACACACACGATGGAACCTGAAACCTCCGTGGTCATGGAGATTTGCAGTACGATGTGAATGGATGCAACATTTCCAGCTATTGTGCATCATGATATTAAAAAGATTGAGAAATATTTTTCTGAAAAAAAGTAGATTAAGATATGTGTGAAAGAAATTGAAGGTGTTGCTTATGAAAATCTTCAACAGATTAAGCAAGGGTTTAGTTAGGAAATAATTAAGGATGACAAGACATTTTAGACAAATAAAAATTATTCCACGTCACCTTATCCTTACTTTTACAAGTTGTCAACAATATACGCGCGCCCAGCTACTTAATTTCAAGAAATAATCCCATTTTCTAAAGCACGAGATTTGAATCTTCTCTCCACTACATAAGCAACTGAAACCATGCTTGATATATAAGCAAATTCTTGTTTCGTGAACAACGTATTAATAAGGGATGCATACATTGAGCTGTGCCTGTAGGCCCTGTACGTATTTATTCTCACAAATAAAAGTGTTTTTTTTTTTTGGTGCTTACTCGCATGTTTGATAATTCATGTTTATATATCTGCACAGATAAATTAGGATGTGAGTACGTGTTCTTTTACTACATATGCATGCTAAGCGTGTTTCCTATGTGATTTCTGAAAGCATTGGATCGATGTTAAATAAAGCTGAGAGATAGTGTAAAAGTTGAAGTTGGCCTTTCATACAGTACTGTTTCTCCTACACCCATAGATTAATTTGATACAAAAGATGGCCGATGGCCGCTAGCCGCTAGCCGCTAGTAGTAATTGTAGCATGGCATGTAAAATGAACTCCACAATCCTAGCAAAGACAGTGCCTTATGGACTAGACTTCACAACTCCAAAAGCAATATTAATATGAAAGCCAAGATATCTTCAGCAATGTTTAAAGCAACCCATATATATATATATATATATATCCCATCCAAAATCTTTCACCGTCCTTCAATAATCAAGAAATTAACCACACAGTCCATCCCCTAGCCAATTTATGTTCACATCATCATTCGATGCCTCGAGTTTTCCATCCGTGTATATATAACTTAAAGAGGAAGAAATGACCATAATTCATCAACGATTAGTGGTATCAAGTTGTTGCTACACTTTGCACTCCATGCATGTTACAAGATAATGCGATAAAATATTTATCCATAATTTTCACAAATAGTGCATCTGTAAGTAGCCTTATTGAGCTACGCATACATGTATCAAGTCCCCAAGTTCATCCTAGATTTCTCATTCCCGGGAAAAGTCTGGGATTTAATATACAAATTTGGTGAAAAAGAGCTCAAATTAACCAAATAGATTTGCTAAATGTGAAAAACCCTAACCCTAAATTTGCTGACAACATATATTTTCTATATAGCCTTTGCTAATATCACTGCATATACACCAACCAAACCAAAGAAAAGAAAAGAAAAGAAGAAGAAGAAGAAGAAGAAGAAGAAGACGACGAAGAATTAGTAAGTGCTGGAAGAATATAAAGAAATTGAATATCTAAAGAGAACAACAATGATACAAAACCCAACATCTCCGTACTGTTATAATCTCTGGATACAAAGAATACAGCAAAAGAAGAAATTAATCTAAGAGATCAACTAGTCCCCTCCATATATATAAGCTACAAGGCTAATCATTTTCCATTATCAATAAGGTTCTATATCATGTAAACGGTGCAGTGGGATCTTCTAAAAATAAATACAAAACTCCATAAGTAAGTTAGAATTCAATTACATACCGATATCCAGTAAACCCATCTACTCCTCTTTAGCCTCCTTTCTGATCATCTGAGAGGGCACAATATCCTGAAGAAGGCCATGGTCTCTAAGCAAAGAAGGTGGGCTCCCCAACCTTCTCTCTTGAAGAGAAAAGGAAGGACTAAAACGAGTAGTACTTGAAGTAAAGTTTAAAGAAGGTGATGAGCTATACAGGGAAGCATGTTTTTGCTGGTACAGAGGTTGCGGAAATACAAAAGACGACGTTGCAGCACCAAAACCACTAGAATCAGCAAAGATTCCAATACTTCCTCTAATTATTGGGCTTGGATGTATGTGTTGTCCTTCATATGTTGTAACAACAATAGATGGATCATCTGATGATCTCTCCACTCTCTTCTTCACACCACAGCCTGCACTAGTGCAACGATAATAACTCCTGCAAGAAAAGCAATATTATCATCATCATCACCCAACAAAAGGTGATGCATATTTATTACTTCTTGCTACCCAAGTTACAAGATTTTGTGTATCATCGTATCAGAAGAGCAAGAAGGGATTTTAATTATACCTTGGATAGGGACTGTTTTTCACAGCTTTCTGGCCGTACTTCCTCCACCTGTACCCATCATCTAGGTGATCAACTTCACTCTTTGTCATGAAAGCAAATCTCGGCTCTCTTAGCCTTTTTTGGCTCCTCTTTTTTGGTTTTAACCTAAACCCAGAACACATTATTACACTCTCAGAGCTTTCAGAGGGAAAAAAAAGCCAAAGAAAGAAAGTAAATGAAAAGAAAACGAAAAAAAGAAAAGAATCACAACAAACCACAAAGCCTCGCATCAAATTCCACAAAACAGTAAACGTAAAGAAAAACCCGTCTTTTTAATTCATTTTCCTTTCAGTAGATCACTCATCACTCATCACTCTTTACTTTCATGTTCCAATAAAACCAGAAACTCACGGTAACAAACGAGACAAAAGGAGACAAAAACAATACCAATATTATATTATAGTGCAAAAGGAAAAGAAAAGGGAAAAAAAATACTGTTTCTTGTTCTTATCTTGATCCTGCTCTTCCTCTTGATCTCCAGCTTTAACTTGTTGGAAAGCATCCTCTCCGGCTTCATTCGAAGAGGAAGAGATAGAAGCTGATGAATTCGGAGTTGCTGGGTTATTCAACACCTCCGATGTTTCCGGTACAGTTGATGCCGGTGAAGGGACGAAAGACAGTTGCTGCTGCGGAGACCCCACAACCGGATTCTGATTGAACCATTCAAATAAAGAAGCAGAAGCGCCAAAATCTTGGTTGATATCAAGCAAGTCCATAAATCCTAAAGACCCCGCCTTTTGATCTCCACCAGTACTAATATCACATGGTATCATGTCAAAGATGCTACTTGTTGGTGGTGGTGGTGGTGGTGGTGGTGTTGATAGAGAAAATACATTAGGCATGTGATCAATATCACTTGTTGGTGGTGGTGTAATGAATGTAGAATTTGCCATATTGAAATTCTCTGTCTTTAATGCTGTTCTTGTTAACTCTTTCTTCTCTTCTCTCTTCTCCACAGAATTTATGCGCACAATACTGATATTACGATTCTGCTTCATTTCATTCATCACCAAAAATAAAAAAATGATTTTGAGAGCGTGAAACAACTTGAAAGTGTGAATGGACTTTCAACTTCTTCTTGTGTCTAACAGCTTCCATTATTGAGGTTTCCCATTGTTGGGGTGACCGGCATCTGCCGGTTAGGTTGTGTACGGAAGTTGTGGTCTAGGGACGGCGTTTGGCATTAATTGCAGCTGGACCGCAACTGGGGTCCTCATTTTCATACGCGGATAATTTGACTGGTTTCACCGGTTGCGGGGAGACAGGCTTCTTAGGTACACGTGGGTTTTGAAATGGAGATGGAGCAAAAGTTTAACATAGCCCGTGTGCATGTGATCTCTCTCTGCCTTTGGTTTTTGATTTTCTCTCGCCGGCGCCTCTCTTACTCCTTTTATAACTTTTAGATGACAATTTTACTTTTGCTGTTTTTCGATGAAAATGACGTCTATGAAGTTATTTTAGGAGGTTTTTGAATGTAAGATTGTTTTTTATTTAAAAATTTATTAAAATAATATATTTTTTATTTTTTAAAATTTATTTTTGATATTATTTTACTAAAACGATTCAAAAACATATAAAATAAATTAATTTAAAACAAAAAAATTAAAATTTGATAAAACAATACATTACCATATCAAACACCGAACAATGCTTTAATATTTTTGAATGGTGTAATTCATTTTTTTTAATGATATGTTCAAATAAAAAAAATATTTTAACAAGCCATTTTATATTTTATATAAAATGAGAGGGGAGAGGGGAAATTTAAAGAAAAAAATAGTTGAAATTCTCCTTTTATTTTATTGCTTTCTTAATATATATATATATATATATATATAGAGAGAGAGAGAGAGAGAGAGAGAGAGAGAGAGATGGCTTTTATTTTAGAGCTATTTTGATAGTTAATTTTTTTTTAGCTCTTCATATAGCTTTTTCATTGGAGATATCTAAATGATACCTCTTTGCAAGTTAATCTAATGATACGTAGACTTGGCGTCAGAAAAAACTCCATTGCTTTTTATCAAAAGACCGTTGTTTTAAAGAGTTTTTCTTTTAAAAAAAATCAGAACTTAGAATGACTCTATTTAGCTGACTTAATCAATTATTGAATTTTAAATTAAATCAATACTTCGATCAAGTTTTATAACTATATTTTATTTTAAAAAAAATTAATTAACAAATTTCAATATTGCTAACATAATATAAAAATATATCTTCTAATACTGTTTAACATTGCCAAATAGAAGATATTCTTCCAAAATATTTATTGTAATTGAAAATTTAATGGGATGTGAAAGAACTATCTCAACTTAAAAGCTTAAGTTATTATGTGAGATCTCAAATGAAAACCTTTTGAATTTAAAACTTGTATAGACTCATATTAATTTATGCTTAATTTTTATCAAATAAAAATAAATTGTGAGATTCGAACTCGTGACCACTTAATTATTCAAGTTTTGATACCATATTAAATAATTATTTCACTCTAATTACACTTAAGTTATTAAATAGGATCTCAGAATATAATTTATATTATTTTCTAAAAGGGTTTAATAAGTTTGATTTAGATATTTCAATTTTCGTTATATTCCAACTAATTCAAATTCCTATCATGTTAAATTTGATGTGATGATATGAAGGATTTGTTTCGAGCACGTTCAATTCCGAAAACCTCAATTTCGAATCCTTGAAAAGACTCCATATTCCTCACCTTCGACATGCACATCATTTCTAATTTTGCTTTTGGCGACAATGATTTAGGAAGTTCAGGAATTTAATCCATCCATCCATGTATATAATCTTTGGCAGCATTTATGCAAAATATTCTTGATATATTACGTACCGAAACTGGAGCAGTAAGTTAAACACACCTAGAGCCTTGGATAAAAGGTGCATCCTGATGATTTTTATTCCTTTTTAATTCCAAATGTCAAGATTTTTATTCAGATTTTGAGTGTTCAAACCGAATTAATTTATTCTTAGTCGGATTTAAGTAGATTTTGTATATATTGAATTAAATTAAAAAAAATAAAAATCAAATTCTATTAATTTATATATTAACATATGCAAACAAATATCAAACTTGCTTATTCATTAAGTAAAGTCTTTAAGAATAACACTATTAGAATAATGTATAATTGAGTTGATCAGCTGACGATCCGCTTAACTCATGATCCTTTTCTTTTTACCGGTGGTTTTATATTTTTCATAACAATTAATCTACGAAATATAATCAAATTGGAACCAGTTATCGATCTATTGTTTCTATATATGATAATGTTTTTCAATCCTTTTAGTTTGAGTCACTCTATGACCCCATTGAAAAATATTTCTAGCCACGCCTCTAGAGAATGGAGAATTACAGCGACTGCAAGCGAGACATTCTTGTGGAGTGAAAATTCAATTAAGGGTAAGCTGCTGCCTCCAGGGAAAGTAAAAAAAAAAAAAACTATCCACGCGTCAAAAAGAGCTTCGTTAAAAGAAGCAAAATAACCGCGTCGTGAGCGTGTTAGAGAAGGTTCTTGACACGTTTGGCCCGACATGAAGTGCGCGATGATGACACAATCTCCACGTCGCCAAACTCGTCCCCGCACCGCATCTCTCTTTTCCGACGAGCTAACACCGTCAATCAATGAACCACGATCCGCACCGTTTTAATCAATGCTCGCAACTTTTTTCGTTGCGTTCTTTATAATTAATTCAATTAACTAATTGGCTGACCATCTCTAAATTAATTATTAATTAATTGACACAACTTATAGCCGAAAAAGTATTCCCAGTGACAGGAATTGATGTCATGTAATTAAATTCTGCTTCTGGTCTGTTGTTGTACCACTGACTAACTACTAGTTAGTTCCTCCTTGCAATGAAGTCAACTTGTTTCCTTGCCGAGAATAAATAGTTAATAAAATTCACTTCAATAGCCACTTGTTGGATCAAAATCATCGAACTAGTAAATATCCTCTTCTCGGAAGCCCTTTTTATGTTCCGTGTGCTAATGGTCACTGGGTATTCGAGGATTTACATGCATGGATCCTGTTACTTGTACCAAAATAATGATGCATGAACACAGTAAATCACAGCAATACCGTTAATCTGGTCTAGTGAATCAAATTCATATAATATTTCTTTTATTCAAGTATTTTCTCTTGCTATTTTCTCTAGTTTTTATTTATCATTGAATCACGATTTGAGAGATTATTTAAGTAATAGTATATTTCCCAATCATATAAAAAGAGAAAAATTGTAATTCACCTTATTTATTTATTTAAATCGACTCAAATGCATAGTAAAATCTTAGATACAATTGGATTTTGAGTAAAACTCAAAGATAAAATGTGTTAAATATAAATATTGGTATATTCAATCTAAACTAAAAGTTCTTAAAAAATTACAAACTGAGTCGTATGACGTGAGAGTGTCATGTACGGTTTTTTTGAGAAGAGTGTAATACCACCACCTATCAGGCTTGAACAAAGCTGCATCCCTAATGTATACATATCAAACTAATTATAAATTATACCTAATATATACTTAGAATCTAATCAGATCAGATTTGATTCAAAAATCTATACGTGGTTGTATTAGATTGGATTTAAATAGTTATTTTGAGACAATACAAAATCCAACCATCCATTATTACCCCTTAGGCGCCCAAGATTGAAGATACCCTAATCATGAATAATCATTCATTCATTTAATACTTCTATAGATGGCATGATCGGTGTATATTCAAACTTGTTTCGCATTCATAGGAGGTCAACTCAGATTATGTGAATATTAAATTATTTGTAATCATAATTAATGTTGAATGTTAAATTGATTATCACTTTAAATTCATAATTACACACATATTTCATAATTTTACAACTACTTCTTCAAGTAATTTTATATATTCCATCTCTTAGGATTATTTTTTTTATTTGTTACTGTTCTTTAAGAGCTATATTTATATATATTGAAATATCAAAATATAAAAAAAAACACATGTTTTTACATCATTGGATATTAAAATTTTGTCAGCAAAAGCTAGCAAATGAAGAGAAAAAATTGTTATAAAAAGCATGATAGCACTCCTCGCTTCCTTGATCATTATTGTTTGTTTTTATATTTAGATATGTTTTAAGAATATTTTTAATTTGAAGAAACATAAATTAATATTTTTTAAAAACATTTTATCTTAAATCCGTTTAAGTTCAACAGAGTTCCTGGTTAAACTTTTTTTTTTTTAGGGGGGTGGGGGGAGCATCAGTCATAAATCTTCTTGATGTGTGATTGCTAGTACAAAGGCTGTGAGGTCATTTCAGGGCACAACCTGGATTATTAGGATAAAACTTCCAAGAACTTCTTTTTGTCAATTCCATCAAACATCAAGAGAAAAATCCAAAGCTAAGACATTTTGTTATCTGGGATACTGTTGATCGATATTCAAAATAAAACGACTGTAGCCACAAAAGAAATTATTGTATCCTCTGGGTGATATCAAGTCTGCCACGATACGCGGCCCCTGGTCTCTTGGTCCCCATCTTCCAGAGCTCGATGTGTGACATGCAAGCCAATCCTGGAGACATATACGTTTAATTCTCTTCTTGTCGATGCAGGAAAAATCATGATGTCAGGGATCTAAATATCACAGGGCCAGCTTTTCTTAATCAGCTTTTCTGTCGAAGCACATGCCACTTACGCGGTTTTAGCATATTCGATGAAGTTTGCTTCCAAAACACGCCCTCCAGAGCATTGCTCCTTTATATCTTCTCTTGCAATCAAATGTTTCAGGGCTGGTGATCAGCCGTGTTTTGAAGCTGCTTCCATACAATACCTTTTCCTGTCTAATTTGTTTAATTCACTGCATCGACACGTTAAGCTAGCACCCCCAAGAAAAGATAGAATAAATAGATAATACAAAACTATTTCTTAGAATCTTATCAGTTATGATCTAAAATTCTTAGAGGTCCATTTATTTTTGTAATATGTTTTGTACTCCGTCTTAAAATTAAGTACTTTGATTGAGTGATTAACATAATCTACAATTTTGCATCATCGTACATATTAAAAGTATTATAGTGTGATTAAATTAAGTACTCTCTCTTAGAGTTTTTCTGGTTAATAATTTATAATTTTTTTAAACCACAACTATACAACTATAAAAGTATTATAATATTAAACATAATTATAAATTTAATTTTTTATTGCTTCTACTCTCTTTAATTAAAATAATCTTAATGCAAAATAGTGGATGCTTGTTTGAATCTTATTTAAGGAGGCTTGTAGGCATTTTATAGGATAATACAATACTATTCTTGAAGTCTTACATCTTCATCTAATAATCTAAAATTTTTAATTTAAATAATTGAAATAATTTCTAACATGGTACGAGCCTAGGAAAGTTTATTTTACTAAAAGTTTGAATTTTATCTTTTTCGTTATTATTTCTAATTAAAATAATTTTAGTGGAAGATACTAATGACTTTATGCAAGTTTCATATTTTAAGAACTTTCATTTAAAAAAGGTTTTTTTTATATGTTATAGAATAATACAGAAATATTTTTGAAACATCACACCTTTACCTTGGCAATCATGGTTCGAGTAACTACAATGATGTATTTTTTTCTTTGATATTAGAATCTTTTGTGTGGTATCCTATTTTTTTACCAAAACAAGAAAATGGATTTTGTTTTGAGATGCACACCACGCACTAAAAGAATCACCTCAATGTAAAATGGAAAAAAGGAAAAAGAGAAATTGAAAAGAGATCCAGGAGATACGTCAATATTGGACTAAGGTTTTTTAACTATTACTTTCCCTACGCTAGCATTTATTAAAGTACCATTATAATTTAAAATTTTAAATACTCAGGTCGGGCATGATAAATTAAAATTGAAATTTACATAATCTCACACTATTAACTTGTTTTATTTTTATAAATTTAATTAGAGAGAATATTGACGATAGAAGTTAAAATCTTAACCTAAAACTTTAATATTATATTAAAAAATTATTTTAATAAAAAAATTTAAACTATGAAATGAAACTCAAGAAATAATTTTATTTTATTACCTTGTAATAACATAATTAACAAGTTTAAACTTGTTGACTCTCCCTTACTATTTAATATTTAACTTCTACTAAAAGAAAAAACGAAAACAGGGACACGTGTTTCATTAATGGAATTGGTAAATGTACACCTCGAATATTGCAAGCTCTTGTATAAGTAACATTTTTATACGCCAAGTCGAGTCGATGTTGCTTCGAGGTTAAGTATGGGATCCATAAAATAGACAAAACTACATAGAGTAATTCGACAAAGATTTCCTATTCCTTTCACACTTTATTCCGAGAACTCTGTTTACACCTCGAGCCGCAACAAAATCAAAATCACCCATAACATAGCTCCTTGATAATCGAACATCGAGTCATATTAATGTTTGACCACGTTTCCTAAAGTCTAACGGTGTTATTCACTTGAGGTAGGTATGTCTTTTATTCAGAAATCTAACACGCCGGTCAAGAGCTCTCGGGGAGTGGTTGTATTTATAAATTTTTTTAAAGTGTTTTTATTTATAAATATATTAAATTATTTTTTTATTAATAGTTTGGATGTACTAATTGATATTAAAAATTAAAAAATTATCTTGATACATTTTAAATTAAAAATCATACACCATATAATCAAATATACATACCAAAGTCAAAAGGTAAAACTTTTGAATATTTGTTTATTCAAATAATATGAAAAAAAAACAGGTGAAAGTGAAAACAAGTGGATGATGTGCATGTGTATACAAAGCTTAAGCTTTAGATGCATTTATTTTATAGGATGTGAGGATGGTCCTTATAGAGAATTATAATTTTCTCTTATTGTTTTTGGAAATAATCAACTCTCTCTCTCTCTCCCCCCACATTTGGTTTTTTCGTAATAATTCTCTATTTGTATGTTCTAGATTTATTATTAAGATATTATAATGAAACAACTTATGAACTATGATCAATTGCAGTACATGCCAAAGAAGTTTGTCTGATTTGTGTGATTTTTTTTGTTGTATTTATAAAGAATTTGTGTGATCTTAGTTATATAAGCAATATCTACATTAAAAAGAAAAATTATATATGCATATGTTAAATATACTTGAACCCTAAACCATCTACAATTTAACGATACTAGCTAGGATCGATGCAGGCAAGGGCGGAATATATATATATATATATATATATATATATATATATATATATAGGTGCATTAATTCTTTTTCTTTTTTCCTTGCTATGATCAGTAATGTTGATTCAATTTCACTTCCTTGCTGACATATTAGAAAGCCAACTGCCCATTCTTATAAGTTGCACAGAGAGGATCCAAAGGGTCTATTTATATTCTTAAACCTTACCTCGTCAGGGTTTTTAAATTTACAAATTCGGGATCCAAAACCGCAATATATTAAATCAAGCGAAAATTAATGGTGAAGTACCACGCATCACTTATAAATAATCCTCAACATGTAATCCCAGACCAACTTAATTATCCTGACATAAATCTTATGAGAAATATTTTATGATTCTGCTTCTAGATTAATGCTTACATCATCGATTAATGGCAGCTGTAAACTAATTAAACTTTGATAAACTTCCAATACCTTATTCTCTGTGTGTGTGTGTATAAAAACATATATTAAAGTAAGATTATGGAGAACAGCCATTTATTCCGTGCCTCAATATTTTTATTAATTGCTGAAGCAAGATCCTAGAAGTTTCCTCTTGTTTATGGAAATTAAATATCAAATTGCTTTAGACTTTACCTTATATTATTGTAGTTCTCTCTCTGTCCCCCCCTCTCCCTAGATTGACTGTAGTCTTGATAGTCGACCTAAAGCAAATATTACACTAACCTGATGATATCCTCAAGCTTTCGGAGTTTAGACCTGGTCAATTACTTATGTTCGCCATTGAAGTTGATGCTGACATGTTTACTTGAACACCTAGTTATAAGCTTTCTTTCAGCTATAAATTAATCATGTCCAAATTAGCTTCGCTTTCCCAAACTCCTTTTTTTTCTTTGACATTTAGAATGACGTATAAACAGCATAACAAATCCGCAATATTTCCTTCCCTTCTTGAAGTGCAACATATCATTAATCTTGATTATTAATGTATATGAAGTACAATATCATTCTTGATGTACGAATTATAGCATTTGAAAGACATCCTTTTCAAATATTGTATAAAATCTTCATAATATTGTGGATGACGTGGAAATATTGAGACGCTTCCAGATCAAATCCTCAGTTGATCAGATAAGGCAACAATATTAACGATCCTGTCAATCGATCTAAACCGTGCAAAAATATCCAAGAAATCAATCTGATCCAAAACTGTAAACAATCATAAGAAGAAGAAGAAGAAGAAAAACCTTGCAAGGACAGAATGTATTTGTAGATCTCCCATCTACCAAGAAGGAGTGGTTTTGGACTCTGATGCTTTAGAACGGCCAACAGGCTAAATTAGGCAAAACACACACACAAAAAAAAGAATAACTCACTAAATATAATAAGTTGACCCATTCGTTTCATTCTAGACAAATCTTGATAAAAATACCTAGCGATGATTGCGGCAATTGCAAGTTACTCTGATCTCCTTGAAAGATATATATATTTTTTCGACACAAAATTAGCTTTTCCATTCTCTTTAGACCATGCGACTGCATTTAACTCGTCAAGCTATTCTATTGGCCTCACATGATGATAAGTCAAAGTCAACATTTCTCGTTATTATTATTATAATAATCAAGTGGTTTATCATACGGGCAACCGCTAAACGCGTGGAAAACACTAGATGACAAAACGGCTTTAATTACAAGGCAGTAAAGACAAGTCAGTCTCCTTTTGCGTGCACGACTCCATAAATAGTTAAGTTCCTTTCCCCTCCTTTATTTTTATGCCCATGATTCCATGGAAGTACCGTGTATGCGTTCACCTCACCATTGATCTTGAAGTTTATCAGGTTGTGAAGAGTGGACGTGTTTTTTTAATATACCTTTTTGAATTTAGAGTATAAACAATCGGTGTAAATATGAGATAACCAGAAACAGGCATAAGTACTCTCACAAAAGTGTTTTAACAATTTATATGTTGCTGAGTTGAGTTTGATTTTGCTACCTTAATTGTAATTAGCCAGACAAGTAATTAAATCCCATTAATCGTGTTAACCTTGATGTTCTATAGACACCAAATGATGTCCTCATCTTTTGCATGAATCAAGTATTAGTGCTAACAAGTTGCATTAATCAGTATGATTTGAATAAATCTGACCGAACGTTGTTTATTTTGTTTAAATCTGATCCCTGACTCTCATGCAGATTTTCTGGCAGTGAAATCTGGATATTAGATTGGAAAGCAGCAGCAGCATCTAGCTCAATTTTTAATTTCATACAAATATATTAGATAGCACCAGTCTTGTATATATAAAAACCTCGACAGAACCGAATGTCAGTGTAAGAAGAGGAAGAGAAGGAGATGTGCCCTATTGCTGACTTTTGAAGATTGTCAAACCATTTCTACATGCAACTGGGTTTTCACTTCATTTAATTTTAAACTATACATGCAACCGGGTCTTCACTTCATTTAATTTTAAACTATGGGACCCCTTATAATTCTCAAGGTCAACTGCGTATGAACATGGACGTTTATTGGATCCACATTAAAAATCTCATCTAGACTGCCATTTGGAGGTCATATTAATCTCTCGGGTCTCATTCGAGGTTGAACCTTAGAAGAAGCTAGCAAAGCTTGGAAACTTCCGAGCTATAGTTGGCCCACGATGAAAACTATATATGCCTTGAAGGGCCAGGTACTCGAATGGAAAAACTCCATGCAAATATGTATAGAACACAAAGGCTGGATACTTTCTTCTTCGTTATTTCAATTAATGTTGAAGGGATCTTTATATCTGAACTGTGCTAGTCCCTTTTTTTGTTTGTTTCTTTGAAACGGCAAGAGAAGCGTATAGAGCATGCGTACTTCATAAATTTAGGGAGCTTTTATACCTATATATTCCAATACATACTTCCCATCGTATAGGCCGAAGGTCTTGTGATCCAACAAGCAACCTCCTAAATGGACGCAAGTGAAATGCAAGAAACTGTCTATCCATTGGATCTGATATCAATGGAAAGAACATGCTTGTGTCTGTGACAGGAAAATTAGGTGATGTTGGAGCATCCAAACTTCAAGTTTGCTGCCAATTTGCGGACTGAACCAAACATTTTGGACAAGGATATACCGACACATAAATGATGCTGGGTTTAACCGACACTTAAAAGTGATTATTGGAGGCAGCAAGACCCCCATCCGTAATTTTCTATGGCCTCCTGGATTGGAATTTACGATGGGCTGCTCTCAGGTAGGTGGCTAGTTGCTTAAAAGAGACTTTTTCAAACACCTACTTGTAATGCAATTTGATCAAAAGTAATCAGATTACATTCAACGCTTGAAATCGACTTCTAAAAGTCCACTCAAAGTGTGTACCTGGATAATCCTTAATTTCTATGCGGCGCCCTAAATGGTGTTTTGGTGCTGGGGGGGGGGGGGGGGGGACAAGACAAAAACTCGACTCCCTCATAGACACATGTTAACTTGCCACTGCTCTGAACTAGATTCTCAGTCACCGACAAGTTGAGGCTCACATGTAAAAACGTTAGCCGTTATCAGTAGCGAGGCCGCCAAAGTGCCAGCCTAACGTTACAAGACTCAACCGTCATGTGATGCAATTAAGAAATACGTCCAACATGAACACAAGTGTGATCCCACCAAGCTCGTGGACCTAAGTCTACAGAGCAAGAAACCTAGTAATAATTTAAAACTAAAAAACTCAATAGTATAATTTAAAAAATCCAGATCTACAACCCTTTTGAGGTAAGATGCTGACATCATTCAGACCAAGTGACCTAGGCTCCTTTACCTCCATCTCGCAAACCTTTTGCCAACGCATCTCCTTCATATTGAACTTACATGCGGTCCCCATTGTTTCCACCACGGACCCGACATTTCAAAATTTAAACCAGATATCTAACTCATTTAACAAAGAGATTTGAAACTTAACCGGACATCTTTTTGAAAAACAAAAGCTTACAAAACAGTAAACACCCAATCAACCTAAAGGACTTTCAGTTAATACAGATGTTACAGCTCAAGCTAAGAAATTCTATCATGCATCAAAAATGATCCAGATAATATATCAAGCTTTTGCATGAGTGCAGTGAACCAGACCACAAAAGTGCAGATATGCAGAAAACATCAACAGGTATGCAGAGACAATACCTTCACCAGATTAAGAAACGAGGGAGCAAGACAATACACCCTAGAAGATAAGCTTCCATTGCTGCCTCTGAAACTCAATTGCAGTGGAACAACTATTTCATGAGTCTTTCTCAGCAGTAACAGCTTCTCGCATTCTGCGCTTCTGGTGAACATCCCAATTATACACACGGGCAATAGTAACCTGTAAAATGGTAGTAATGGTAAAAAAGCCGCTAACAATTTACAAACTTCCGATGCCTTTTGCAGTTTGGTATGCTGTAAAATCAAATGCCTTAACATTTGTTTCCTGGGAATACTTGCACTCTTAGTAACTTTACACATTTTCTCATTGTAAATGACTTGCTCATTGTTTGCTAAACACAGCTTAACCTGCTCAAAATCATTTTAAAACATAAACTATTTTCATCAATGGCAAGTCATTTACATAAAGACTAAAAACTAGTTCATAAAAAGGATTTATTTTAATTTTATATATCATTTATCTTAATCTAAAATATTTTTGTTTCTTAAAAATAATCTTATTTTATAGGGTGCTTTAACTAAAAACAATCCACATTAGAAAATAAAAAAATTGGCTAAAGCACTAGATTGGATCAATAAAAAACATTGGTGTATCAAATGAGAAAGATCAAAGTTCAAGTACTTGATTGATAGAAAATGAAAGTTGGTGTACCAATAACAATTTTAGGACAAATGAAACATCATCATAATACAGAAAAATTGATTGGAGGGGTGCAAAATTAGTGCTAGCCCGGTTTGTTATGCAAATAATGTCATATGCAACATATTGGTTTAAATTCTACACATTAATCGCCACTCCAGGAAGAAAGATAAAGAAGCCTATATTTTAATTAGCAATACCTGTGTTATTGTGACTTGATCCCTTAAGAATAATAGATCGGCAACTAGAACTTCTAGACTAGCTTTAGCGTTGTCCAAATTCTTTTGTAGAAGATCATTGGCCTACACCATAAAATTCTCATTGATCTTACATTTGTATCCAATCTTAATGATTTTCTTTTTTAAAAAAAAAGAGGCTTCTGAAGCATCTAAAAGAACAGGTGCAAACCTCTTCACATGAATACTCCAACATGACATTTGCTCCTAGCCATAAACAAACCGACTCGGCATCCTCAATGCGAGCCTGAGAATATATGCCTTCGGAAACTTCAAAATCAGCAATAAGAGGCTGCGTCCAAAATACAAAGCCAATGAAACATCCAATAGCATAAACTCTATAAGAGAATAGAAACCTAAAACCATTAGCTTTAAGTTCAACCAGATAACAAAATAGATTGCATAATTCAGAACTAGTCAACAGCCAACATATGCACCTGAATTAATTACAGCTTCAAGTTAGGAATAATTGTTAAGAGGATATGATACGATTGAAATATATTAAAAAATACTGTATTTCAAGTCCTATTGATGGCATATCTTTCAGATGCTAACTAAGAAAGTCAGCACTTTTTTCATATATAGCATATATGTATATTGTTACTGCTATCGATGTAAGGTCACAGAATTATCATCCAAGGTTCCGCCTTTTGAAACAACAGTAACTTTCTGAAGGCTGCTCCTGCAAAAAGTTCCAAGGTGATTTCTACATCATTGGGTATAGCTAACCAACTAGCTGGATTGCGGTATTATGATGCCATATATATCCGAATTTGTGGGAGAATGCCAATCAAAATATAGCAGGTTCTTCTTAGCAAATCTATTGATAGATACTAAATAGCAGCTCACTAGTTCAATCCTTCTTAAGTCACGTCGCCCACTAGCATGCAAGTGTTGGGTTCTTAAAAGATGGGGGAATGTAATTACCAAAGACCATCCATGGACAACCAATGGACCACTGATTGTAAGGAATAGGGATATTATTAGAGAAAGAGATTCCCATCAACCAGAAGCTAGAAATCTGGAGTACGTAAAGCCAGGATTGCCACATATCTAATCCAGGAAGACTGAAGAAACCAACATGAAAAATATATGGCATTCATTAAGGTAGTCTAAAAAAATGACTCAACTAGTGAAAATTTCTTCTGCAAGTATGATCATGTATGCAACTCACCTGCCAACATACACTTACAGTGCAGCATCTAATATACAAATTAAACATTTTTGAAATCTACTGTCTTAGTCTTGGCCCAGGGATTTTTACAATCATGGTTTGAACTATGTGAGGAGGCATGGGATGGGAGAATACACATAATTAGCTTGGCTGATGGATTGAGCACAGACCTGATATGACTATAATGATTGTAAGAATCCCTGGGCCAAGACTAAGGAAGCTAAGGGTAGGATGGTTGACATGGACTCTAGAGCTGAATCTTAGCAAATCCAATAAAAAACTATGGTGATGTAAAAGATAATGTCAGAAAAGAGGAAGCTGCTCTCTAATAGCAAGCTGTCAACAAACACGAAGCTCACTTTTTTGAGGCCAATGATAGCGAGACTCCAGCGTGCTTGCCCTAAAGTAGAGGTGAGCCCTTCAGCAGAGGAGTTACGTGATAGTGGGCTTTATTCATTTTCATCAATTAAAGATGGGTATGAAGAACTCAACACGTTTAAGAGTTCCAAAATGCCATCATTTATCAAATAACAAAAAATGCGATGAACATAGATGCATGTGTTTAGTGAATTGCAACTAGTGCAAATGCATAAACCACATCTGATTTCTCCTCCTTATGATGGTCATGTTTCACAGTTACTTTCAGCATGCAATGGTAAGCAGTAAATGGCACACTTCAACCTCGTGTTCAACTTTATTTAAAACCAGAACAGTTATCAATTCATCAGGAAGGAGGGGGGGGGGGGGGGAGGTGGGTGAGGGATATACTAGGATACCCCATATAACACAAACGGCATATCTATTTACTATGATATTTGTGCTGCAACAAGAGCATGACAGTATTCTTCACAAGTATATTCACCCATACAATATCAATTTTGCAACTACCCTATAAAATAATGTGCTAGAGCTAGAAGGAAATCCATCAAAATAAAAACAGTGTTATTCATGAAGTCTGCTAAACCCATATTCGAACATAGCTTGGGTAAGAACAATTTCCAAAAGCAAGCTACCATAGATAATATAAAATGATCAGCACAGAAAACGAACCTCACCAGTACCCTTCTTAGCCTGTAAAGTGGCAACCACATCTAAGCACTTCTCTATATCAGGGATCTTTGCCTGACAACCAAAGCAATTACTGAATGTTACACCAGTTATTACAAACCAAAGAAATTAAACTAGTGAAGTCACATGAAAACTTGATTCCGATTCAGCACAAAGACCCAAATTAACCAAGTTAGATTCTGCTTGTGGTACAGAATATTTATCCCAGAAACGGATTGCAGAAATCAAAAGCATCACTCAGATATTAGAATAGCTTATAGCTTAAGATTATGATATTCAACATTCAGCTGGATAATCAATAGCTGAAAAAAAGAGTGCAAAAATACTCATAAAAAATGCTATAACTGAGGTAGTAGTTTTGGAGTTAATTATATCCAGCCAAAACCATACGAAGCAGAGAAAAGGTAAAAACCCTTATGGGGTCAAATTCTAAAATGCAGCAATTCAGTCCTGCCATGCAAAGCTTCTTGAGAACTCAAAAGCTAAAAACGTTTTTCCTACCAATTCAACCGATTAATAATTCATGAACTATAAGACCCATTTTAGCCGGTTACAGTCAAATTCTACCAATTTCCATAATGTTAAGATTTGGAGAGTCAAACACTTGACATAAATGCCCACAAGGTTTCCAAAGAACAGTAAGTCACGACTCCCCTGTTAATCAAACCTAGTTTTCTACAGTTATAATTCAATTCAAACCATAGAATAAAAAAGGTACCTGAAGATCCCTTTGTTGGGCAAGAAGTTTCATCTCCACCAACTTATATTGCTGTAATCTACAAAACAAACATAACCCCCAACATCAATCGCGAAAAAGATGAAGTATTTAACATTTTAAATCGATTAAAGTTATGAAAGAAATGATAATAGAGAATACCTTTCTTGCAGAAAAGACAGGGCAGAGTTGACATCAAGACCAGATTGATTAAGATAGGTTTCAACATCTTCTACAAACTGAGCTCCTGGTATTCCTCTTCTCTCTGTAGTTGTTTCTGTTGCTGTTGCTGCTGCTGTTGATGATGATGACGCCATTCTCTTCTCCACAGCTACTGTATCTGGGAACTAGAAGCAGAGGAAGACACAGACAGAGAATGAAGGGCTTTTTCGGTTCCTCAACACGTAGAAAACGATGTCGTCTTAAGCCTAACTGCGGCTGCGTATCATAATTGAGTCCCTTTACTTTTTATATTTTCTTTAGCAGACCCTTAACTATATATTTTGGTCAATTAAACTGGTGTGGATTCAGATAAAATGCGATTTCTGATCCTCAGACCATACCGTCAAAAAAAGGTGAAATCCATCGGGACTTTCTAAGTTTCAATTGGTAAAAAAGGCTGGATCAATAGACTCCAATCACAGTTAAATCGATGTTAAGGGGTTGATTTGGGAGTACTCAAAATAAAGGGCTTGGTTTGACCGATAGCGAGATATAATCCTAACGGGCTCCATCGTTCGCTAATTGAGGTCTTCCATCACGTGAATGTGATCTTGAGCCCATTACAGCCATTTGGCATATCTAATCTTCTCTCTCTCTTCCGCCGAGCTGCTCTTCCTATAACCGTGTTGTCCGCATTATAGTTGCCTGCCGTGTTTGAGGAGACTAGTGATATTGTTGATCAGTATGATCTCCAGTCAGACAAGAATCTGTGTGGGTGATTAGTTGAGATGCATGTTAAAGTCAATGAATTCTATGGTGTTCGTTTTCACATGGATATATAGCAGGGTTTTTATTTGCAGCAGTTTCATTACATTCTCGTAGTCTGAAGAGAAGCATGAGTGATCATAGCATGTGAATGAAATGCGGCAATTTAGATGTTTTTAGAGTAGATAAATATATGCAATGATCTCAAATCCCCTCTGAATGCAAATCGTCACCACAAGACCTGAAAAACTTATCTCATGAAAAAAGAGTTAGCCTGAGAGCCTCTTCATGGTTTAAGTCCAACATGATAATGATGGACTCACTGAGTTTATTGGGCTCCACCATGGGTTAATCGAGGCCTTCACGCCAAATGAAGACTCATCAGCCAGTTTTCTAGATCTCTAAATTCCTTAATCGATTTCAGCCTTTACGTGTCACAACGCTTCCACTGTAATAAACCGCTCCTTAAAACATGCTTACAAATATATTGGAATAGAACAAAAGACAAACAATCGAAGGGATCAAAGCTGGTAACTTTGGAACTGGGTTATCAAAAAAATCAAGGTTGACGGCACTTCACTCCAAAATTGTTCTGGAAAGGGTAAGAAAAATGATGCTCCGGCAAAACTAAGATAAAGCCGTTTTAAACAGAAATTCTATATTTTGTTGTCCTCCAACTCAAGCAAAAGTAAAAAATTTCAAGATTTTTGGTCCTGGTTTGGGTGTTGCTATTATGAATCTGGGCCTAATCGAAGGCTTTATAGAATTATAGTCCAAACCTATATTAAACACCGATTTTTCCCACGATGATAGTTAATCACGCAATAATAGTATCACAGGGAGCTCAATAGTGCACTGCTCAGGAGCCTCGCACCTGAGCAGAAATCTACTAATTAAGCCTCCATAGCCAGAGAGGCATGCAAGCTGTGGGAAGAGCATGCATTGCAGTGTTGTGATATTGTTTAGTTACTTCCAGCAGTATATGGCTATTTGACTTGCATCCGATCATTACGCATCCATTAACCTTCGGAATATGCATTGCATTGGCGAGACTTACCTTGTTAAAAGTAGGAGTTAATTATAAATTAGTTCCTCTAATTTATTAAAACAAATTAATTAATCTCTTTATTACGAGAAATTATTTAACAAACCCTTGACAGTTAAATGGCTAATATATATTTATTAGTTTTGATATTATTGTTCAAAATACCCTTTATAATGCATAGATGTTAATGAACATCATTTAACTAGTCTCAAAACTACTACTAATCATCCTTAATTGATCATAATATTCCATCCGTCAAACAATACTGCAATATTTTAAAAAAGTAAACTCGAATTAAATATAAAAAATAAAAATTTTAACTCCTGGACTCAAGATTTTTAAGTCTTAAAACACCTAAATTAAGTGGTGTTTAGATGCAAATTTGATATCAATGATTTTTTGAAGATGGGAAATTTCATTTAATTGTGGTCCTGCCATTAGTAGCCGATATTGAAGAATCAATAATTTCTCTCTTTTTATTTTCTTATTTGATTTTCCTTGATGGTTGTTGCTGTGATGGCAGAGGAAAAAATAAGATGGAGGATGGAGAGGGAGAGGGAAGTGGGGGAAGGAAAGCAGGAGAAAGGTGAAATTTGATAAATAAAAAAATTTCTTCTTACTCAACTGTGTTATGCAATTACAACAACGAGTTAATTTTGTAAAGAAACATGTTTTTAATACTCCCCCTAACAATATTTTTTTTTATTTGAAATATCGGTTTTAATATTGTTTTCATGTCATTTCAATGTCCTAAAAAAACTCAAGAATTTACCTCAAGTATATGGTTGAAATGAAATCATGGTTTTTCATGTATTTAAGAACTCTCCACTGCTCCCCCGTTATCTTTGAAAAGTTTCAATTTCGCATTTTGATGCTAAACAAACAACAAAAGACTCAATTTTGTTCATATTTATATATTTTTTTTCTGATTTTCCTCTCAAATCCTTGAAATGTAATACCATCCAACAAGTACACTTAAAAACTTAAAAAAAATAAAAATAAATAAGAAGTGTGTTATTTTCTTATAATTGGAGGTTAAGAAAGTAATACCTTGGGAGGTTAAAAGTGAAATATTGATGAATATCAGGGAATAAAAAGAAATTTTTGCTACAAAATCATGAACCATATTGATTTTTCTAGTATCAAAACTATTAAATCTAATCTTTCTTGATAGCTTGGTTTAAAAGCTGGTTGATTTATAATCTAATTAATCTGAATTTAATATTAAATCAACTAAGAACATTAAATCAACTAAGAAATCTAATTTTTCTTGACTTAAAGACTCATTGATTCAGAACCTAAATAACCTAAGTTTGTTCTAATATTAAATCAACTAAGAAATTGATATTCGATCAATCTAATCGATCCAACTTGACCATACCCAGACTTAATCTGAACAATTTCTTGATAATAAAAAAAATGAATAACATCATTTCGTTACCTTCATTGGAAAAAATTGATTTGCATATGTGATCTAGAGGTTAGCCGAGAAGTTTCACCAAGTCAATCCCCAAATTATGTCTAACAATAATACATTCCCCCTTAAAACAAAATTGCGTTTTGATTTTCATACTGTTCATTGAATCTCACCGGTCGAAAAGAATGTTAAATGTATCGAGCATCTTCTAGTTTGGCTCCTGAGCCGACAGATTAAATGTATCAAAGATATTCGATGCCTGTTTTTTCTACACATATTGGCCCTCAAATTGGCATGTCAAAACTCCACTGAGATCGATGGATCAATTTAACATTATTTGTTGGCCCTCATGTATTATTATCCACGCATGCATGCCTCGGCATTTCATTATTTCTGTCTCTTCGTTTTTCTTTATCTTCGAGTGAAAATGACATGCCCTATTCCAGGACACATAAATGCATTGCACATGGAACCTGGAAATAGAACCCTACACATTATTTGTTCTCTAATTTATTAACAATACTCTAAAGGCTAAAAGAAATTTGGTCATTTCTCATGTGGGATTTAACAGGTTAAAAAGGTCACTTAAAAGAAATTGAGTAATTCCTAACGCCCCCATCCTAATTACTCAGGTCCCGTCCCATCGCATTTTCAACCTCTTCTCTGATATTTTTTTTACTTGTACATGACAGCAGCTTGGCATCTCTTGGATCCAATGAAGCTGTTTGTTAAAACGAGGAGCGCAACCGATAAGATTTATTGAGACTGTGATTGGAATTATTGTGTTTTTTTTATATATATTTTTTTATTTTTAATTATTTTTGAAAAGCAGTGATACTAGGCAATTCTTTGCTATGTTTTATTTGTTATTTTTTTTATTTTAAATAAAATCAATTGAAGGAAATTTGATCGTTTTATTTCCCTTTCAACTATATATTTTCTTGCCTTGAAGTACCCCCCATGACGTCATGTTTCCCTACCAAGTTTAACTTGCGAGAACTCAAGGTTTTGTTTTTTTCATCTTTAAAGGATAGAATTCCCTTCAAAAACGTAATTCATGTTTATACTAATATAATTATATAATAACAAAAGAAATTCCTTTTCATATCTGAAAATGGATTTAAATCCCAGGAAACAAAAACACCGGCATTGCAATTTCAATATGACTAAAATAGTTTGAAGATAAATTCCCTTCAAAAACGTAATTCATGTTTATACTAATATAATTATATAATAACAAAAGAAATTCCTTTTCATATCTGAAAATGGATTTAAATCCCAGGAAACAAAAACACCGGCATTGCAATTTCAATATGACTAAAATAGTTTGAAGATAAATTGCCATTAACTAATTACTATATTGTGAGTCGAATTAATTTAAAAAAAAATAGAAAAATATTTAGATATTATTAAAGTTTTTTCGATTAGTTTTAGTTAATTTTTGAATTAATTCAATGTTAAGAAATAAAATTACAAAAAAAATTTAAAAAAAAACTCAAGTCAATCTAAAAAGTCATATATCAAATCAGTAAAATAAGATAAATATATAAAAAATAAATTAAAAACTAAATTTTTAATATTAAAGTGTGAAATAAAAAAAATTAATGTTACAATAAAAGTACCTTGTGGGTAAGGTAACAATAATTTGGAAACAATGGGAAAATGACAAAAAGGTGGTAACAATTATTACCTAAACTCGTATCATGCTCTGTTACGTGTCATGTGGGTGTACAGGAAGACAACCAAGTTTTTTCATTCACTATAATATATCATGCCTATAATTAATTTTGTTCTCGAGACAGTTTTTGGCCATGGAATAAATAAAAGAAGACCAAAGTGCCACATCGCAAACAAACCCTTCCATCTCTGGATAATGGAGACCATATGGCGAAGCCATCTTTTGCAACTTTTACTTTTCCACCTCCTTACCTTTTGTTTTCTTGGAGTTCAATGGACAAGACGAGACCCCTCCATGTGCTTTAAGAATACTTTAGGCGAAGTGTGCAATTCTTTAAATTTTATGTCCTTTTCATTGCCTGGTATTCACATGTTGGCTGGTGCATGCCCTTGTAAAAACGATCAAAAGACGAGAATTTTCAAGGCAGTTAAATTAAAAGGTCTCCTGTGTATTTAGTCATGCATGGTATGGCGCATATATGAGACTACTAATCTTAGAATCTCTGCAATCTTTTGTCTGTGTTTCTCACCTGGGCTATCTGGGAAAGTTTGGATGGGATCTAGCATCGATAACGGTACCGTTTTCATTCTTTTACATGGGTGTCTCTAGCTGTTTGATCTTTACATCTGCCCGACGCATTATTTCCAAAGATGGTAACTATCTCCTTCCGACGTTCTGAGATTGTTGTTGAATATTTCATAAGACTGTAAACGTGACTGTTACTTGCTGTAGACGAACGTGCCTTTATCAAACTTTTGAAAGGGAATATGCAACACTGTGGGTGAATATTTTTTAGAGATATATGCAGATAGTTGAATAACACGGGCACTTGAATAGTTTCGAGATCACTCGAGCAGTGACGAGCAGAGATGTTGAATTAATATGTTTTTGCGTGAGAAAATAATAGCAAGAGGAACTGGTATTATTATCAAGAGTTAATTACTAGCTACTTAATTAGTCTAGAAATTAACCACCTCTCTTGCGAGCAACATGAAGGTAAAAATAAATAAAAACTGCGACGTCTTGCAACCAAGAAAGATCCTTGTGTGTGAGGAAAATTTTCACGGGTCAACATGTTAACAAGTGATAGTCAGACTATAGAAATGAACACTCTCTCCTGCGTTGGGAGGGTTTATTTACAGTGTTGAAAAGTGTTCTATTTTTGCAAATTGATCATTTGTATTCATAGAATTTATTTCTCGTGATCTTTATTTGGATTTAATTCCAATATTTTTATTTGTCATTTGTAATCGTTCATGGTGAAATAATGAACTATATATTAATGCCCTGAAACTGGGATGCTGATGTGAAGTAGCAGCAAAGTTTACAGGAATCACACCCCGCGGGCCACATGCAAGTTCACTGTAGATTCCGTGCAGCTAATTTCAACAGACATCCTTGTATTTGCATTGGATCTCGTACAGTGAGGCTAGCAAGATTCTTTTGTTCTTGAGGGATACAGTATAGATAACTTTGCGATTTAAATTTAAGATATTCTAATGGAAATCTTAAATCGTGAACATTTATTGAAAGCGTCGCCAAATTATTTAACTTCTTTGTTAATTTTAAAGGATCTCGTGACTTCAATTGTTGTCGATAGACTCGATACAGAAGGCATTCATCAATTTGACTTTTCTTTCTTTCTTTCTTTTTAAATTAACACCTCGAGTTTGAAATCGTTTTTTAATTAATTAATTAATCTCCAGTTTGGGTGTGGTACCTCTCTTTGCAAGAGACGGAAAGCCATCTCTCAGCTAAAAGGTCGAATGATCTTCGATGATCCATTGAGCATTAATTCATCCTTCCCGTGTACCTTTAATTTGATTTTCAGATCAATTATTGCCGATTCGTTAGTTTGAAGATTGCGCATGATTTTTGTGCATTGATTAATTTAATATGTTATCTAGCTAGCTAGTTTGATAGATGACAGAGGCTTTTTATCCTCCCTGAGTTTATTGTTTGAATGTTTTGATTGATTAATTTAAAGGTAGCCTTCAGCTCTCAAATCAAAATCATGATAATGGCTTTCCATCGAAAGCACTCAAAAATGATGAAAACTCGCCCTCTGAACTATACAAATCAAACTAAGAAATCAATTATGAAACTTGCCCTCTAACTAAACTATACTAAACATCCTTGATGCTTGTTATGCATAACCTTTCTGGTTACAGCAATGAACAATGGTGTTAACTAGCTATTTTATCGGCGCTTCACCATGGTCGGGTAATTTTATTTAACCAAAGTGATAACAAAATTACTCCACGTTGTACTATGGGTAAAAAAATTTGAACAAAAAAAAAAATTTAGACATCGCTAACATATTTCCTGAAAAAAATAAATTTTAACCATGATCTTAAAATTAGTTGTATTCTTGGTGGTATTTTTATCTAATATTAAAACAAAAATATATTGGATTTTTCTAAATCAACCCAGATTGACTTATAAGGCTTGCAAAAATAAATTGGTATGTTCAATCTTTAATTAATTTAATATTAAAAGATAAATTTGGTAAAAAAAACACTCAATTAAAAAGAAAAAAAATCAATTGAACTCGAGTCAATAAACTAAACTCATGATGCAGGTCATGCACGCTATCAAATTCAATAATTTTTGTACTTCATAAATTATTTTTCATTTAACCATACGACAATAAATTGCATGATAATTTTATTTGTCTTACTCAACTTATATATATTTTTTTAAGCAACATTGAGATTTTAAACAACCACTATCAAACTTCTTTCATCACATGAAACCCGTGAACACCAATAACTACCATTTAGGTGTTTGAAAATGACATGATTGATGACCTTTTTTCTTATTGTTGAAATTCAGTGACCTCTCTCTTTCATCTCTCAAACTAATGATCAAAAAATAATGAAAATGAATATCTAATTTGTACCGAAATTGAATTGTAAAAAATATAATGGACCTGATGGGTATAATTTGAAAAGTTGAAGGACTAAATTAAAATTTTACGGGAACTCTAAACTAACCACCCATTTTCAACGTTTTTGCCTTGCTAGTCCTCCTTTCAATCTTGTCATTTATCTATAAATTTAAATCAATTTTCCTTTAACTTGACCATAAAAAAATGTAAATGCTTCAAAAAAAAAAGATTAAAAGATCCAAATAAATAAAAAAGAAATTTGTCATAAGGAGTTCATAGTAAAATATAAAAGTATGAACGAAATATTTTTTTTTTGCAAAGTGTTTTACCATAATGTTTAAAGTTTTGCTAATGTCATTAAATATATTTCCCAAAATCACTGCTTAAATAACTTGACCCATGAAATCTATGGGATTCAATAACAAATAACAAAGATCGGTTTGTTTGTGAATGTGTTAGAAATTATTTTTCAGTACTTTTCACTTGAAATTACATTAAAATAATATTTTTTTTAATTTTTAATTTTTACATCAAAACGACCAATAAGCACTAAGAAATTATTAACTTGAAACTTTTTTTAAAATAAAAAAATACAATCTATTTTTTAAAAATAGCTGGACTGCAGTTCTAAATAGCATCAAATTTATTGATTTTTATGGTGAGATTTTTTTGAAATTGATCTAGGAAGATTTTTTTGGACAATTTGGTGACGATAAAGAGCCTGATTTGTATTGTGATAGTGATTGCTTTTTAAAGTAATTTTTACTTTAAAATATTTTGAAATAATATTTTTTTTATTTTTTAAAATTTATTTTTTAACATGAATATGCTAGAACAATTTAAAAATATAAAAATTAATTTAAATTAAAAAAATAAAAAAAATCAGTTTTTTTTAATACACTCTTAAAATATAAAAACACGTGTACTCTAAACAAATGGAAAACCAGTTTTTGCAGCTTGAAAAAATGTTTTCGTTTTTGGAAATCATGATTGTAACATGTGCTGTTGAAGAGATGCCGAGGACTCGAATGACGTTAAAGCAAATGCCCGTGTGGCAGCTTCTTCTATTAGAAATTAGAATTGTTTAATCTTTTGAGTGAACTTGCCACCTCCCCCCAATTAACTAGTGGCGGGACGGCGGTGACAGCCCATCTTTGTTTCATGGGTTTTTTTTCCATGACTTACAGCGACCATTACTTTAATCAAGATTAACCATCTAGTTTGTGGTATTATAATGATAAAAATTTAAGATTAAAAAATATATTTTTTTTATAATTTCAGGTTTGAGACTTGTGGTTACTTATTATAATTATTAGAGGTTTACATGGTCGTTAACTTCAGGACCCATGAGATTAGTCGAGGTATGCACAAGCTAGCCTGAACATCCATATGTTAAATTAAAAAAAATTAATTTATATTATTTAATTATGCAAATAGAAACGTTTTAATCATTTTTCTAAGGAAAAAATGACTTGATGGCATTGTAAAAAGCACATCCTCTTGTTTCTCACGAGTTAACAGGGTTAAATCATGGTAAATGGGACGGCCCTCTGTCCAGTCAAACTGATTGGCTTTTACAGTGGTTAATTCAAAAGGCACAAAGAGGGAATTTTCTCTTTTTCTTTTAAAAAAAAAAAAAAAACTGTGGATATCCTGAAGAGAAAAGTGTGTAGCCGTGTAGGAGAGGCTTCAACAAGGCACATGGGTGCATGTGTACCGCGGCTGCTTGTATGCCTGAACAAAATGAATGCAAAGCATGTGTTCTGAGAAAATCATCACTTTCTGAGACCTATGCGAGCAAAAATAACGTAGGGTAGGGTGTCCTATGTTAGGGGTCCTTAAAAACAAAATTCAACCATTGAAGTCTCTGCACTCTCATTCTCTACCTCCTCAAATCCCTATCCTAACTGATAGTGATGAAACACAAGCACCCGTGTGCCTGCCATAGAAAATGATACGCGGTTCTTCTCTAGGATGTTCGGGAGAATATTAGAGATTTTTTTTAATAAAATATTTTTTATATTTTAAAAATTATTTTTAATATTAGTATATTAAAAAAAAATAATAATATTTAAATAATAATAATAATAATCTGAAGTAAAAATAAAAATAAATATTAAAAAAAACACTAAAACGGAGTCAAAGGCATTGGACGCAGGTGTCACCCTGTCATGCCTCCTCGACACTAGCCCTCTCCAGAGAAAGAACCCCTTCACTTCCCTTCCCTTGTCTTGTACTCCTGTACTGTAATTAGAAGGGGCAGGTGACCTAGAGCGCATGGGCGTCCCACAGTCAAATGTTTTTGTATCCAACACCAACGGGTGAGCATGTCGTCTCCTTTAGACAGCAAGTGTCACATTCGGAGCTCCGATTCTTTCAAGCTTTGGTTATTGTGCCAACCTACTTCTTATTTCTTCCCTACTCAAACTCTTACTTGGTCTCTTGATTTTTACATATTTGATATCTTATCTCTATTATTATGATCATTTTATTAGTTTAAATTATTTTTTTATTTAAGTTGGGTAAAGAATAACAATATTTTAGGCAAAATCCTAGTTTTTTTCCGGTAATCATATTAAAAAATAAATATTAATCTTGATTAAAAAATACACAAAAATAACAGATGAAATAATCAAAATAATAGAACTAAAGTTAAATAAATAGAAAAATTATGTTCCAAATAAAGAAATAGAGTAATAAAAATTAATAATTTGTTTTTGTAAATTGGATCTGAAGTTGCATGAGGGAGACATGCATGACTAGTTAAACTATGGTATTTTAGATTTCTAACACAGTTTCATAAAAAGTTTTAACATGTGTTAGGAAAATATTTGAGAAATAACACGGGTTGAACACCGCATTGATAAAAATAGTGGATGAACACAATCATTATAAAGAATAATAGTTGTTTTAAAAAATATGTCCCTCTCAATTTAATTAATATAGTCAGCCCAAAACTTTATGAAAATCCAATGACCAATAAAATAAGATTCAAAATCCAGTAGCTATGAAAAAAAATGGCTTATCGAGAACACACCAAAGCTTCGTTTTTTACACATCCAGTATCGTTATAAAGATTTTGATGAGACAAGTCGAACCACACTTTAAAAGACCACCAAACATGGTTGTAATTTGTTAGGGTTTTTTTTTAAGGTTAATTATAATTTCATTTGGTGTTCTTTCAAGGTATAGTTAGAATCGTGTCATTAAAATTTTTCTAACAATATTGCGTGTCAAAAACAAAATCACGTGTCTCCGATAGCTCATTATTTATTTTTTAATTTTTCTCTTATGCCACGTCACATTGTCTCCTCTCTCTTTTTTTTTTATCATTGAATCTTTATAAAATATTTGGTTAAATTTTGTTGATATTTATTAATTTGTAAAATAAAGATCAATTACTATTTCAAAAGCTTTGGTGTAGAAAAATATACTGTGAGACGTGACTACTATTTCAAATAGTGTTTGTGTTCAAGTATCCTATTTTCAAAAATAATTCTTCAACATTTGTTAATTTTCTAAAAATCTTAGCAAACTATGCTGCTTTTCAAAAAAAAAATCCGTTAAACTAGGCTATTTTTGGAAAAATAATTCTTTCAATATATATATATATATTCAATGTGCTGGTTTGAAAAAAAAACCTCTCAAATTAACCTCCCAACCATACAAGTAATAACAACTGAAGTGTCCTTTTCGTTTTCAGACCATGTATGAGAGTAACATGGATGACTCGATGCAACATAGATTGCCACTGTGTAAAAATTAATTTTTTTGTTTTAATTTTTTTTTACGTGTTAATATAAAAAAAATTATTTTAGAAAAATTATAATTAATAAAAACTTTAAAAAACATCTATACTCCCAAAGATAAAAAGCGTTGCCAACTTTCTTAGGCCACAGACAACCATGGTGGCCTCGGGATTTGCTCTAATCTCTTCCCATTCACAAGTGGAAAGAAAGACATCCTTTCAGATTTTTCACCGTTTGGTCAGAAGACGCACAATTCATGTTATCTTTTTTTTTTAGCTAAATGCAAGTGTTCGGACTAATTTATATGCATTTTAACTAATCACGTGAGTTCTAAAATTAATAACCTCTTCTAAAACCAGAAAGAACAAACGTCTCAAGTGAAATTCATGTTATCCTTAATTACCCAGCAAGACACCAAGGAATGTTGTGTATTTCACACCTCAAATGCCCATACCAAATCCACAACATCCTAATAAAATCTGACATTAGTTACTGAAGCCAGGGAGGAAAATAGAATCCCATTTGCCAACTCTTTCTTCACGCATTATCAAGGACGAATTCCAATGCACTAGCTAGTTATTATAATCAATTAACATTTCTTGAGGATTCAAAACAAAGAAATTAGAACACTGTTTTTTTCCAAGAAAAAAAGAAGAGGAAAGACGAGTATCTAACGGAGCTAGAAGAAAAAATATATATGGGAAAAAAACAGAACACGACATCTGTCATTACAAGCCTATCAGGAGCTCATCGGCTCCAAGGAAGAGCCGGCTCCAGAGGAAGAGCGAGAAAGCAGCTCAGCTATAGCAGACATGGCTTTAACTTGCATCTCCAGAGCAGCAATGTAATCTGTAGCTTCTTCCAAGATAATTGGCAATGGTTGTTTCCGGCAACCGGGAACTAATCGGCCAAGAACACGAACTTTTCTTTGAACAGCCGGCAAACACTTCCCCTTCAGCCTCAAAACACTCACTTTATGCTTCCTCGACGACCGGCTATTACTCGCAGTTGTAACAACAGTAGATCCTGAAGAAGACGAAGACGCAAGTCTCTGTCGCTTATGTTGCTGTTTCCGAAATTTGAGTTTGATCCGGTTTGTCAGAATGGCCCGGCTCCATCTGGTTTTACCTTTAGCAGCAAAAGCTAAAGCTCGATCAGCAACCTCTCTAACGGCTCGACCTTGACGTGGAGCTGATGAAGATGAGGGGTTGAGATTGACTTGGCTTAAGGCCTGGATAAGTTTGGATGAGTAGATTTGTTGTTGTGCTTCTGTTTTCCATTTGGCGTGGCTCTGGGAGTTTTGGTTCTGTTTTGATTGGTGCTGTTGCAAGAGGGATTTCTTCTTCTTTTTCCTTCTTGTTCGATCCGTGTTGATGTTGGCGTTCGTATTCACTGCTGCCACTGACGTTGTTGTTGTTGATGATGCCATCATCATCACCAATCCTTTCAGTGTTGTGTCTTGGTGGTGATAATATAGTCTATCAAAATCCAGTTTTTCTGTCAACTCATCCCTCCTTTCTGTTTCTGATTCAAAAGGACAAAAGAAATTAGATTCATGTAGAAAAGAGGGAGAATTCCGGGATCAGATTCACGAAAATTAAGGGGGGAAATTAGACTTTATTAGCGACGGATTAATTAACAATAAGAACAGGTTTGATGCTAAAAATGAGGTGCTTAGGATAAGATTGAGTTGGTTAAGAGAAGAGTAAGATTCAAGATTGAATGCAAGCAAGAATCATGGAACTAACAGATTAAGGATAAGACCTGCTGTTACCTTCCAGAGAGAGGGGGGGATCGATCTTGAGGTTTCAACAACAGCAAGGATGGAGCTATCAATGATGAAGATATCGAGTATTTACGAAAGAAGGGAGAATTTTAGTGAGGCGGAGAGGGGGGGGCTGTGTGTTAAAGGAGAAATAGAGAAAACGGTGGTGGAGAGGGTTATAAAGGAATAAAGAAATCAAAAGGCAGCACAGTACGCGTTTCATTTAAAAATTAAAAGTGAAAAACCCACATTGATTAATGATGCTTTTCTTCTTCAGTTTTGACGGGCGGGGGGGTCCTTCTATCTTTTCGGCCTGTCTAAGGATTTTACAATATTGGCCCCTTACCCCTACTTTTGGTCTATTATTGTGCGTGGTCCAGCCCCTACACCACCCTGACCCTCTGTCCTATAACCTGCCTCCTTGTTTCCCAGGACAAAGTCGCGGGGAAGCAAAATAGTGTGCTGCTGCTGCTGCTTTACATTCTTCTCGGATGACGAACTTGCCCTTCTCGTATTGTGAAATTGTACAATATTTAACGAACTTTATGGTACCCACATCATATTTCCAATCTTCGCTCCATTTTCTTGTCCTTTTTTTTATTTTTGTCACACCAATTGCAATCCATGGCAGTGCCCTCCATGTGCCGTAATACATGGGAGTGCTGCCAAAATTTAGTGTGGTGCCCGTTGGATTATTGGATTAGTTATTTTTTAAAAGTTATTTTTAATATTAATATATTAAAATAATTTGACAATATAAAAATTATTTTCATGAAATACTATTTGAAACATAAGTTTTCTTCGAATAGTATACATGATGAAAGATATTTAGTATATAAAAGGGAATTCTTTTTTAAGATTTTACATGATTTTAGCTAAAATCAAAGCTTCGCGGGTCAAATTGATCAGGACAAAAGGTGGTAGGGTGAGGATAATATAATTCTACATTAAATTAAAATCAATAACAAACGCCTGAGGACAGTTTTATATTCTACGAATACATTGCGGTCACAAGATTTTAATTTATTTTTTTCAATTTCGAAATATCATTGAAAGAAGAAGAAGGATTTCTATAATGAGAACCCCGTTCACCACCAATAAAATGGAGTTATGAAGTTGACTAGTTGACAATTTCAAACCCAGATATTGGATGTTGGGAACGGTTGCAGAATACAGAGAAGCAGAGGACCTGTAGTAAAATAGCATGGGCTGATAATGTTTCAATGAATGATTGGGAGTATGTTGGCTTCCACTAATTTGACTAGAGCATGGGTCCCTTCCCTTGTAAAAAAATATTGGTTTTCATTCCGTGCAATGATTAATGGAGGTGATGATCCAGAAAAGGAAGTCGTAAACAATGAAAAAAATGCATGTGCAATGTGGGTTGTTCCTCTGGCACTTTGCTCTTTCTCCCCTTTGTTTTGTATTTGTTGGAGGAGGTTTGGAATTTTGCTCCTTGGTGAGGTGTGGGACAGTTATGCTCCACATTTCCAGCACCCACCTCCCCAGCTTTTTCTGCAGAAAAGATTTTTATTTGAAGGGATCCATGATGGGTTCTTATGTATTTTATCACAGCAATTGCTTTCCTTTCTTTTGACACTCTCTGGGTTTATGCACAGGCTCGTCCAAAGAGTCGTAGAACTGGACAGACCTTCATATGATTTCCAGTTTCGGAATTGCTGCCCTGCAATAATAGAGTGCTTGATGATTCCCCGACCTTGCACCATGTATCGGTGATGAAAATAACAGGCACATGTCAAGCCAAGTGATGGGCTTTCATGTCATTAGCCACTCGCTCCTAAGAACCACCAGCAGATTAAGCTTGTCTTCACGGTAGAAATGATCAGGTTAATCTCCCATCCAAAAACGGGTTGGTTTTGAGCCGGAATAGCAAGAATTGCCACGGCGAGCTTGGCATAAAGAAAACAATGTCTGGATCCTTTTATCATCATGGATCGTTTAATTTATCCCAAGATGCTAATCATGAAACTAATCCTCGTTCTCACCAAAAATCATGGTACCATGTGTCTGTCTGTCGACCCCCCTTGAGCACATATGCAGTGGGAAACGAAAACCTTGAAAATACGTTCCTGAGAATTTAAAATATTATTATGCATCATGGCGTGCCAGAGAGACTGCCTCCTTCGTTTGAGACACAATAAAACATCAAGCACCAAAAAGGATATAGCAATAAACAGCACCATAAAAGTAAGGTAATTATTGCTTGTGGAATTCCCATTAATTACCAGATGTATGTAGTTGATGATGGTGAAAGATCACCGATTCGAAGTAAAAGGATCGCATAAATGCAGAAGGTTTGCTAACAGAGAATCGCTCACCTGTGCTATGTGTGTTGTAAATTTGCGACCCGATGCGTCCCTGACGACCTGCTTGACAGTTGACATTATGCTGGGCAAAAGTATCAAGATCTTGATGTATTTTCAATATCAAATCACATTCAAATACATTGCCCGACAAGCTTTGGTGATGGAATCCAAAATCAATCTGAATTAGTTTCTTGTTCATTCACGCATGCATAGATACATGATACTAATAATAATGTGTTTTGTTGCGAATAAAATATAGGTTATCTTTTGCTGGTAGCTATCTTGAAACGACGGAGCAAAAGCAGAGATGATAATAAAAGGGTTTTCAACGTAACTGGCATATATTCTGAGATTAGGTGACCAAACGTACCATTTTAGCTCTCAACAGCCCAATTCAAGGAGCTTAAGAAGCACCGTCAATATTTTCACCGCGATAGGAGAAAATAATTAAGATGTTTAAAAATATATATATTCCTAAAATCTGGCTCAGGACCATCTGTTGTTAAACGCTACAGCCCGAGAGACCTGAACCATTTTCACAGGACCACGAATATGCCCTTGCTCGATGACTGGACAGGATACCAGCAGGAGATGCCAGTGGATGGATGGAAGGGACACGTCGAATGATTATCACAAAGGCTCGCTCCAATAACTTGAATTTTCTTTTTGATTATACTTAACCATTTCTTTGAGTACAATTGCTCTATAAAAATATATAATTTATTCCTATTCCACAAACTTTTCAAGTAGCAAAGGTGGTGGATTACACCAATTTCTTTGCCTTTAAGTACAGCTAGCTAAAAGAAGCTTCACCATCATCTATAAACTAATAAAACTTTCATTGATTGCCACCAAGTCATCGCCACTCACACCCTTGCCCGACCGTCAAGAGTGGCCCTCTTCTTCATCTCTTGGATCCTGAAACAACAGGACGCCTGGCATGAAACCGCCACTGAAAATAAAATAAAGAGCTCACCGCCCGAAATCAAGTAAAGGCACGGCCATTTGTGAAAGTCCAGTTGTAACCACTGGTCCACTGGGTCTCCAGCTCCTCCAATTAACTTACGATCAAATTGTCAACTAAGATGCCTCGTTGTCTCCTCGTGACGACTGAAAAGAAAAGGACTAATTGTCCAATTAACTTATGATCTAATTGTCAAATTATTTATGAGGTGTCTTTATCTAAGATTCTTTCGAACCACTTTCGTTAAAGATGTGATGAGCGTCAGGATTGTAGACATGAATGAAAATAGTGATAGTTACAAAAAAAAATCTTCTGAAGTTTGATCATGTTTTTATTTTTTCTTTAGTTTGAGAAATTATATTTTATATCTTGAATTTTATACACATTAACATTTTATATTTTTTAAAAATAATAAAAATTATTTAATTATTTACAGGACCCGTTATTATTGTTCGTTTAATATTTAAAAAGCCTTGTAATACTAGTATTATATCTTTATCATCAAAAAAATAAATGACTTGGTAATCAATATTCCATCCCTTTTAGGCTTTTTATCAAACACTTCACTTGCATAATGCAAACCATATTCTATCTACAGTTATGAGTGCAAGGGGCAAACCACCACATTATCCGACTATAGTTCTTGCAAGCTCAAGAATTTCAGGACGAACACAAGAGTTTGATGTCCTTTTTTTTTTATTTTCTGAAACAAATCTCAAGCCTTCACAATTTTAAAATAGAGGGATGGAAGTGGAACTCTTAAAACCAAAAAACCTTAAAAGTTAAAACCTCTCGTATCTTTGTCAACCTTCGTTCTCTCGAAGTTTTTGTCTGCCTAAAAGACACGACCATGCCAATGATCGAGTCCTCACAATCACAAGAATGGAAGTCAGGATTTCCAATACACACTGTATCTGAAGCACCACTCTTACTCTCAAAATGAACCTCGTAATCCCTTGTTGGTCTACTTATCTTCAACTTAATCCTTGAATCACTGACACATCTCTTTTACTTCTCCTGCCTTTTCTCCTCCTCTTCTAAACCCACTACCCTGTCTTTCTCTCACAAAATTTGTCTCCACTTCAACATTCGCTGACTCTCCTCTCCCCCTCTCTGCTGCTTCCTCTATTGCCTTTTCTTTTGGCCCTCGAGATCTACACTTTTCCTCTCATTTGTTCCTTAAATGCCCTTTTGTTGAGGGCATGAGGGCTAGGAACTCGAGGGTCCAGCGAGAACTTTGGGAGATTGATGTGGGATTCAATTATCAGTTTACGATTCATATTTCCAGGTTTGACGAGAGAGATTGTGAATTTTGAGATGGAAACACCGAGTAGTGTTGAGTGTGGATAGGATTCGTTTCTTTGTTTTTTTTTGTTTTTTTAAGTTTTTGTTTGAACATAATATAAATGTAATTTTTTAAAATACAACAAAAAAATAAAAAAATCGATCAAAGCTTATGAGTTTTTTTAGTAATTATCCTATGAAAATATGATATAAAATATAAAAATACATATAATGGTTGAATCATTATTTTAAAACGATACTTGTTTGTAAATTTCACTGATACATGTATACTTTTTATATTTACTTATCATATTTTTTTTATAAAATATCTTGTAATTTTTATAGAAAAATAACTTCATTATTTACTCGTAATATGTTGTGGGTGAAATTAATTTTTTTAACTGTAAAAACATCAAAGCTTTGCTAACATATTTTTGGTAAAATAATAATAATCATGAACTTAAATTATAATGTATATTGGATGAAATATTTTTTAAATATTAATATGATAATGAATTGAAATATTTTTTTTCCAACTATTGAGGCAATGATATATTTAACTGATTTATGTTAATTTGTCAAATCTATAATTCGGGTCATGAGATCGTGATAACTTTATAAAAAACAAATCAAAATAAATTATGAAATTCAATTTCTAATAAACTTAATATTGAATTATGAAAATATTAGAAAACAAATTAAAAAAATCATGAAGTGCAGTTCTCAACCAACTCATTGTTAAATGATGAAATAAAAAATGAACAAAATAAATAACCCAAGTCAATCCGAGCTACCATGTTAAACTCGTGACTCGGGTAATAAGATTGGTATAATTTTATAAAAAGGAAAAAAACATTACAAAGCTTCATTTTCAATAGATCCGATATTTAAGGTTGAAATCGAGAAAAAAAAAACTAAATCTACGATACTATGATATCTCCACATAAAGCAATTTTTTTAAAAAAATAAAGGTTAATAATTAAATAACATAATATTAAATGATAATTTTTTTAAAAAAAACTAAATTATAAAAAGATTGAGTTGTTTGAGGGTGAAATTAAAAAAAATCTATTAAAAAAGGACCCAAACTTGACTCAATTTGCCATACTCATGACACATATCACGAGATCAGGATAATTCCATAAAAAATAAATCAAAAAAATTTACAAAATCCAATTAAAAAGATATTGAATGAAAAAAGGACCTGAAAAAATAAATAAAGTCAAGCCGTGTCAACCTGCTAAATCTATGATCTTGATTATGAGATCGAGAAAACTCTATAAAAAATAAATTGAAAAAACTATGAATCTCAATATTTAACCAACTTAACATTGAAATTGAAAGATAAAATAAAAAAAACTAATTAGAAAAGCAACAAAAAAATAATCTGAGTCATCTAAAATTAACTTATTTAACCTGTGATCTATATCACGAGACATAGATAAATTCATAAAAAATACATAAAAAACATTCTAAAAAATATAATATTAAAGATTAAAATTTATAAAAATAAATTAAATATATGAGACTGATATACAACCATAAAGAAAAAATAAAAAAACTATAAAGCAAAATTTTTAAAATGATATATTATTGAAGGATAAAAAAAAACACAATGTAATTCAGTTTTGTAAGGGTAACTCTGTAATTTTTCCACATCCTTTAATATTTAATAAATTAATTATTATGCTAAGAAGCAGAAAATAATTCAAATTAAGCTTTGAAAACTTGTGAGGGTGTTGTCTTGGTGCAATTCAAGGCGACCACAGTGAACCAAATTACAATTGTGTCCCTACCTTTCATTCTGTGATACAATATAATCTTCAGACTTGCAAAGGTTGACCGATCTACTCCAATGCTGTTCTCTTGATCCGGAGTCATTCAACTAGCAGTAAGATTTCCTCGCGACAAGTTACATCGCAAGACTTTCCTTAGACGGCATGCTGGTTAGCTATTTGAACATACTTTCTTATTTTGTCTTACTTGAACTCACAGAGGCCCCTCCATTTATTTCTTCCTCGTTCCCTTCCAACGAGAAAACTTTACGAGTGGCCAAAGACCATGCATATATCAACAGTGATTACTGACACATCCAATGGTTGCTATCATTCCTCGGACTGTCCGCACCGCACAGCTGGTAACCTCAAAAAGTAAATTTGTTTGTTCCGTGTTCCTATAGACAATTGCCGATGTCAAGATCGTTGCCGCCTCCTACGAAGTAAAATCTACAAGGCTTTAAAGATGAATCCCTCCACCGCTGACTAATATCATTATCAACCCTTGGTCGGAAACCACGTTCTTCCAAAGTGGATAGTCTGATTGGAAGCTGACTAGATGACAGAAGCGTATTCACTCGACAAAATCAGCTGGTAGATTAAACAGCATAGCTGGATGATGGGACATGCTCGTAGATTTGCTAGAATTTTGCGCTAAGAGGAGTCCTAAATATTAGCGAGGACTAATTATACGATTTTTAGGCATTTAAATGCTTCCAAATTCAGGGGTATACTTAATATAGAATTTGATTATAACTATTTTTTTAGGGTGGTTTCGGCAAAAGAATTGCTCTTATCCTTTGGCATTAGGAATGGATCATTCATGGACACCAAGCAACATCAGTCATGCCAACTACTGGCTCGGCTGGGCTTCCTCAAATTATTACTAGATGGAAAAAAAAAACCCATGTGGCTGTCAAGCTCAGGGCGGTGAGACGAGATGGCAAACCAGGAAAAAGTAGAAACAGGAATCTCACATTAGAATTGTGTTTCTAAATTGATATATCGGCATCAGGACGGAAGAGGGCAGTACCTAATGACGTTGATTTTCAACATCATCGAGCTACGGGCTATCTATCAACTAGGCCCAAGCAAATCAAAATAACATCGACAATGGCTAACTATTTATGTGGAGTGGATGAACAGAGCACCTATATCATAAGAAGAGAACATGCACCTATCATTTTAAGGAGTTGATGAGGTAGAAGTAGAACCACGACAGGAGAGCGTGCCAGCATACCATCTAAAAGGAAGTGATATAATGAGTTTTTAAATTCATTTCAAGGGAGGTGCTCAGAAAAACAGACCAAAATGAGCTCCTATGTTACGGAGCGGAAGTGTTGAATCAAAGGGCTGTGAGTACTTTCACTTGCCGAAGCAACTGCAAAGGATGATAAGTAGCAAGAGCAGAAGAAAATGAGAGACAAGGGGCTTGGCAGTGGTGGCCAAGTTATTTTGATTACATCTCTCCAAACGAAGTTCTGGCAGTAGTAGTGTCAAGGAGATTTTGTATTAAAAGAAACGCTCTCCTGGAAAAATAAATGCAGTGAGTGCTCCAGAAATTTACAAGTGATAACTTTGAATACGAGAAAGAACTTATTCCATCATATTCTGAATCGAAGACATTCACAGTGATACGACCATTCAAAAACAAGACTGTATACCATACCATCTACTCTGTAACAAACAATTGTAAGGTCAATCAAAGAATTTCAATGGCATATCATAAATGAACAGAACTAAACCCGCCAAACAAAATTCATACCCTTTCCTGAAATAGTTTAAGTAGGCGGCGGTCCACCACCGGAGCTACCCAATCCCAGATCAAACAAGAGGAACCCAGACACCGCAAAGCTCCAAATCAACAAACACAAACATACGACACGCCCTTTCATAGAAACAAAACAATTTGTCAAGTCTTTCTCTCCTGTTAGAGTGTAAAATTCATCTATGACAACCTTAATTAATGCATCCAGAAGCTTCTTTGATTGAACATCTGCTTTCCAAACCTCAATTCGAGCTTGTTTGAGAAGATTCACCACAATATCTGCCTCCAGTCCCTCCACTTGACCAATCTTCGAGCTGCATTGCTTGTTAACACCATAACAATCTGTAGAAATACTGCCCGAATCATCAGTGATGGTGATGGTGTTTGAATTTGGGGTAATATCTGGGAGAGAGGACATTTCTGTTGAAGCTGAAACAACTGGATTTAAAGCTAACACGGAGATCTGAAACCAGGGAAACAAATTTATCCAAATAAACCAAACATGAAATATAAAAAATATAGCTAATTAAGAAGGAAAAAAAGAAGAAGCTCAAGTGCCTAGATATCACATCTATCAAACACAAAATACCATAAAAAGATCTGCGAATCACTTCACAACCGCCATTTTTTCTTACCCAAAAAAAAAAATTCAAAATCAAACTCAAAATGAAATGTTAAATGACATTTATATGGATTATCTAAAAGAAAATCAATGGAAATTAGAAAAATATTACTCCACGACTATGATTATGCACGAGGGAAAAGCTGGCGCAAAAAGAAATGCACAATTAGAATGGTGCCAGACAAGCAACGGAAAAAACAGAAACACGCTCGTGGTTTGGGAAAATATACACATGGAACACACCTATAATTAGAAAAGAGGAACACAATTTAAAAACACGCAAATTAGGGGGAATAAAAATCCTTCCAAGATGCCAAAAAAAGAAGGAGAGAGAGAATACACGATTTGAATGAAACAAGGAGAAATTTACTGATGCTGTTTGGCTACAAGGATTAGCATCAGAGATCTCCGAAACCGGAGATAAATCACTCGATTCCTTGCTGATTTCCGGAGAAACACCTGGAGTAGCCGAGATAAACGCACCGTCCAAGCTTTTCTTGGCATTCTACACAAGTGACACGACTGGTAAGAGATTATCAAAAGGAAATTTGAATTTGAAAACGAAAAATACAGAGAGAGAAGTTAGGGTTTGGAGTTGAATTAATTGAAGAACCTTTAGAGGCTTCTTCAACAGAGAATCCTTGCATATGCGATCAGAAGAAGTTCGAGAGTAGTGTTCTTTTTTTGATGGTGTTTGATAAGCTTTCATTCTGAGCGTTTTGTTTTTGGCGGGAGGACTATTGAGTTTTGATTTTCTTGCTTGCTTTCCTTTGCCGAATTATGAAAAAGGAGACGGAGGAGAAGGGGGGGTGTTATCATATATATACTCCTAATTCCAATAGTGGATGGAGGTTACTGATTGAGCGCTTAACAGCTTAAATCATGGTTGATGATGGCTTCTGTTTAGGGGGGGCTGGTAACGGCTATAAACATGATTGAGGATCTCTGTACTCCGTGTAGAGTTTGATGGGCCGGGCCTGGTCTTGGCTTAAATAATATAACAGGGCCCAAATTACACGCCACGTAAGAAGACGTTTGAGGCTTGATTTTCTTTCTTGTTGTTAATGGAAGCGAAGCCTCCGAGGGCAGACGTTCCGGATCAGGCGCCTAATAGAATAGCCTAAGTAGTGGTTGGTCGCTATTATCAGCTATGAACATGACTGCTATGGATGTTGAGGGATTAACGGAATTTGTGTGGGGAGAGAGATTATTTCGACGTGCAAGGAGTGAAGAAGTAGTAGTACTTAATTTACCGTGTTTTTTTGCTAGTGATATGCTAAACGGCCTGTTTTAATGCCTGTCCCTGAAAATTCGGGTCGTTTTTTTACCCTTGCTTTCTTCCCCCCTCTATTGACAACCAAAATTACTTGTTTGGATTACTTTTTCTTATTCTCTTTCACCAGATATGTCTTCGGCAAAGACAGGTTGCCGAGTAGCCTTGGAAGTAGTAAATCCGAATTTGGGTGCAATTGTGAAGGGTACTTGGAGGATACCATGCAACTCAAAATCCCTCCAAAAATAAAGTATTTCATGTTGAAAGTAAATTGGATTTTTTTCCCTGAAAATTAAAGGAATTGATCTCAATTGATACTTCTATTGAATTAAATAGATTGATTGCTTGATTAAATCAATCACTAGAATATATTTACTATTTAACTAGTTGAATTAGATGGATCGATCGATCGATTAAAAAATAATCTATTAATATTAAGTTACTAAAATATATCATATTATAATTTTTTATTTTTTATTTGTTTAGAACATAAGACTTATAAATAAACTTGTAATAATAAATATAAATAAAAATATAAAAAAAATAACATAGGAGAGAAAATATTTAATAAAGTTATCTTGCTCTCAAATTTTCTTTTTATTCTTTAATTTTGCTTATTATTTTGCTATCCATTAACACGTACCACAAGTATTAATATTCTTCCAACATTTCATTTGGAGGGCTTGTCATGATAGTCTACCTACTCGTGCCAGACTATTACAGAGAGGGCTGGAGATTGAAGATAGTAGGTGTGTACTTTGTGGTCTTGAGGAGGAAACCGTTGATCATATATTACTTCAATGCCCGTTCATTCAAGGTTGCTGGTGAACTCCAGCCTACCATAACGGTGATGCAAGGACTCAGGAACTGGATGTTTATGCAGCTGCAGGCACCGGATGGGGAGTTGGTCACCAAGATAACCGCAGTAGCATGGAGGCACCGCAAAGATAGACTATATATGGAACTCCATCAGCATGTCTAGCAGTAGAGTAACAAGGTTAGGGCTCGACTTCCTTGATCAATAGAAGGCAGCTGGCACATTCCTCATCCTTCACTGTCGCATGGCACGGGAGCAGAATTACCTCAGGTATGGAACAAGCTGGTGGATGGTTTCCTTGAGTGCAATCTGAAGCAGCGCAGGTGTTGTGTTATTAACCGAAGAAATGGTACTGGGGTAGGCTTTATTCTCATTAGGAGCCATTTGGCGCAGGTGTTGTGGTGTGGGTGCTGGCAGATCAGAGGTACTTTCGAACCTCTTATGGCTGATGAGGCCTCGGCACTAAAAAGTGTCCAAAAAATCATTCCACTTAACCTACAGCATGTGATTATAGTAAGAAACTATGAGGTTTTGTTCCGTTTCTCTTTAATTAATCATTCCTTAACAACATACAATGAAAAAAAATCATAATTAGGATAGATGGTGACGTGGTTGGTCTGATATAACTTAGAATTGATGTTTCCGCTTAAATCTATGCATTGCGCAAACTAATTCATCAATCATCATCTATCTTCATTCATAATTTTAACATTAAATTGACATTTCATATTTTACATTTCATATTTCTCATGGTAATGCGTCTACACTTAATTAACCGCTTACGTATCCAAAAATTAATGCAACTGCTTGTATATTTTTTGCTTCCGATTTTCTTTAAGTACTTTCATAGTCAAAATAATTACTGCATTAACACACAATATTATTAGTTCAAGATTCATTTGAGCAGTTTTTGATCTGTGACTGCAGTTTTTGTTCTGTGGTTAAGATATCCGACAAGTTAAATGAAATAACTGAAAATATGTTAGCAGACTTGTAACAACAATCGGGGGATCAAACTGCTGGTAAAATATACAAGGGGGAAATAGAGACGGATATTCTCATATCAGTTATTATACCACCTGGAGTTAAATAATCTACATTCTTAGCTCAAGGATTAATATAAAAAAAGGACTACGTACGTTATAGTGTTTTACCATGCAATGGTGCCATAGGATTGAGCCGGGAAATGTTATAATTATTGAATTTAACCATACCCACCCGCCCCCACACACACACTCATATATATATATAGTCAACCAAATTGCAAATTTAAATGTAAATGGTGACCAACAATTATTGGAGGTAAGAAGACTTTTTAACAATCTTTCGCATTTTATCATCGACACTGTTGAACCCTAAAATGGCAGCGTATACAAATCCATGATTAATTATGACAATCTTTGAACGTATACAATGAGAATGCCTTAATTATCAATCTTAATCATAATTACTTCTTTGGTGGCTGCTGCCTCATCCAATGGTGGTACGACATTGTGATACAACCACTACATTCTTGCTTTTTTAGTGCTCGCACAGTTAATTTGATCTGTCAATATCGGTCTCACAATCCAATTGTAATCGTTAAACAGTGATGAAAAACCTGCTTACATATAGCAACCCTAATTAGATCCATGTTTCTACATAGCTCAGACTAAGCAAATTATATGTGTGTAATTTCTATCCTATCTAGCTTCAGTTCCGTCATCTTGCTTTCTATAGATAGTTTGTTTTTGAAAGAAAAAAAGAAGAAGAAAGGATCTTAACTAATAATTTAGCATATTAATTACTGCTGCTTTACAGGATACTGCAGACAAATATCTGATCATGATGAAGATCTTGTTAGCTCTTCTCCTTGCTTTCCTGTTGATGTTAGCATCTCTGCAAGCTGATGCAGAAGTGCTCAGTACCACCATGGAACCTAAGGTGGCCAACCGTCATCTATTGAGTGAACCATCATCTCTTGGTCGGAAGGGTAACGCTGGGGAAAATGACGCCAAGACGCCTACTTCAAACAAGGGAAACAGTAACACAGAAAGTAAAACTGCCAGCGACGACGACGACGACGACGAAACAAACCAAAGCTTGGGTGGCTATGGAGGTGGATATTCATCTGCTCAGACACACCACCATTACACAAATGGTACTAGACCACCCAAAAACTAATCAAGCTTGATAATTAAGCTCGTGAAGCTTACATATGTAAGTATGGTACCGTGTGGCTTGATTTGCTTATAATTAATGTTAATAAAGTGGAAACAAACATGTTACTAGCCACGAAAACAAGTGTGTACTGTGGCATATGTATTGTTTCATGTGAAGTAGTTGTCATTTCCTACGTGAAGGTATTGATCAGCGTGATGCAAATCTAGCTTTCAGGCCAAAATATATTATTACTTTGCCTGAAATAAAATTAAAGGCCATGGCTAGCCAGCTACTGATTATAGCGCCAGGTTAATTACGTTTTAGTTATATATATGCTAGATGAATATCATACGATATAGCTTACCTTGCTACGTATACTAAACGATATATATATATATATATTTTTATAATAATCGAGGGAATTAATTTGACTGATCATATACACTTGTTAAGATTTCATATATATAGGGAAAACCGTGACACGGTTTTGGTAAGCTCTCCCTTCTGATCATCAAATTTTACGACTGATTTTATTAAGTCAAGAAAAGAACGTGTTAAGATTTTATTGAGATGGTGTATCTCACATGTAGTTCAGTACTAAATGGCATATCGTAGCATGGTTTTTGTGCAACCAAGCATAACTTCTCATTTTAGATTACCAATAATATTTCTTAGCAGATTAATTGGTCTGACTTTAGCACACCATCAAATTCTTCACAGACTAAACTGTTAGAATAGGTGTTCAAGATATATATATATATATATCTTCATGAGATTTGGATATGATGGTAAGTAGATTTGTTTCTCATGCTATAGTTTTGGATTTAAATTAAAAAAAACAATGAAAGATAGAAAGAAACCACAAAAATAAACTCCTAGTCATTGAGCTCGTACCAACTTGAATACAATAATTAATTAGAAAGGAATTTCTGTTTGTTAACATAGTTGAAACTATGTTTTTTAAAATTTAATTGTTTTTTTATTTAAAATTAATTTTTTATATATTTTTTGATCATTTTGATTTATTAATATCAAAATAATTTTTTAAAAATAATAATAATATTTTAATGTATTTTCAAGCGAAAAACACTTTAAAAAACAATCTTAACACACTACGTTAAATAATAATATAAATCATATCCTGAGACATCACCTAACAACTTAAACTACTGAGTTAAGATAGTTCTTTGACATGGTGTTAGAGTCTTAATGATCAAGCGGTCACAAATTTAAATTTCATTATCCTCATTTATTTGATAAAAATTAAGCACAGGGTATTATGAGCTTGTGCAAGTTTCAAGGACTTTAATTTGAGGAAGTATATTAAAGAATAATATAAATCATATTTTAAAACCTCACCTAATAACTTAATAGATGAAGATAGTTTTTTGACACACTCTCAAGCACCTCCTTTCCCCGGTATGATAGCTGCTGGTTGAAGTTATAAACCTGTTTAATAATAAGTGCAATATGCAAAATATGCACTTATCCCTCAAGTTTTCTTTGCCCTGCTGCTCCAAACCTTGCCTTAGTCTCGATCAAATATGCATATGCCTGATGTGGAACTGCATATAGTTGCTCGAAAAACATGCCGCGCGACTCTTGAATATGAAAAGTTCGATGACTAAAAGAATACATTAATATATAATCACCGGCCTAGCGAAGAAAAAAAGGTAAGGAATGCATCACCATGTCCCATGTTTGTTTCCTGTCATTAGTGAACAAACTATGCCTTGATATTGAATTAGAAATTAAGCAGATTAGCTTGTACAAATCCACTACTAGAAGGATGCAATTCTACTCAGCTTACACATACGAGTACCATCAGTTATAAGAGATCATTAGCTCTTCCATGAGGGAATGTCAGTAGTAAAAATGTTTAGGTATTGATGTAAACCGTTTCAGAGTTCAGACAATATGTACATGGAATTGTGACTAAACGTCATCTGATCTTCAAATTAAGCGGCAAGCAGCAAGCAAGTTAATGGGAGATTAGGAAATTGAAAGGTATGAAAAGGACATTTAATGAAAGGCCAAGTCTTCCTGAGATGTTTTACGGCCATATGCAGTTAGTGGTACTGTGACTTTGACGTCCTTGTACTGGTTTGAAATTGACTTTGGAGTAATCTTCATGAAGACTTGGGTCGTATAGGCTTCTTTCTTTTCTTTTCTTTTTTCTTGTAGAAGAGAAGCACCATGAGGCTACAAGCTAGCCGTTGGTGAGAAATATTACCAATGAAACAGCAGCAAAAACAAAATGCATATACCAGAAGATCAGGAAACAGCTTAATGAGCAAGAGATCCTCCGTAGACAACTCCACCAAGCTTCAGTTAATAGCCAAAAACCAGAGAAGCAAGACTTGAGGTGTATCGATATCGACTAGACACAAATCAACTTTTTTGGGTCCATTATACGTGTAGATATTGTGTAATTATAAAATTCCAGGAATTAACTCATAATTAATCTAAAGTCTGAACCATTGAATCCGCAACCTAATTGATTAATATAAACAGAAGGTCAACCGTTAGTGATCAATATATGATAGAACAAACCAACTTTGGGAAGAACTTCAAATCAATATCAACTATGAAAGGCTAATACTGTAAAGGAAACAGTTGTTTGGAGACTTGATCAAGTAATTAATGAATGGATTCTCCACTTAAGGAATGGATAGAATCGCCTGCAAGCCAGGAAACTATTACAGGATGATGAAACCTAGAAAAGACTTTGTTAAGAACACTATTTATCTATAGCTAGGGCAGTACACACGCCATTTGGCAGCAACTTATTTACGAGGCACCTTTCGGCCTTCGTGGTGAATTGGTGATGTTGCGCTGTTAATTAGAATGACCACATTTGGGAATACTTTCACTGGGAAATGAATGGGCAGTGTGTAATTGGGGCCTTAGGGGCCTGGCCCATGGGCTCTCTTACTACTGAATTTCCAAAGAATCCTTCTAGCTAGGGTGCACCTCTCCATCGCACTGTTTTGGTGTACTTTTAAGATTTTTAATTTGATTTTGACCCAAACTCTTTGCTTCATACACAAGAGAATCTTAACGGCTTGTTTAGATTTGAATACCACATTGAATCCCAAATCTTTGGTTAATGGACCATATTTTCATCCTTACACATTTGTTTTTTGCTCTTCCTTTCTATATATGACGAATTCATTACTTTCTTGAATTGTGCTTGGGCCATGTAGGAGTATAAATTCAACGTCCACATGTTACCACAATGAACACACGCTGCAAGAATCGAATACGACTCTTTTTGGCTGCATAACAGGTGTCGTTTATACTCAGAATATCTGCCACATTTGGACAGCAAGCTGCCATTCTTGGATCGAAGGAATAATTGGACTTGACGTATGATGTATGAAACTAGAAATTAAAATCCATGAACATAGATCTTGCCGTTTCTTACAGGTCACGGGCGGCACCGTTCGGGCACTAGATGCGTGATGTGACGCTGTCATTTGTTGGACTCGTAGCGTGCTAAAAGTCAAGTGGCAGGAGAGGAAGACACCATATATGTTAACCTCTTAATTTTTTGATTGATCGTTGTCTCTTCCTTTCCAATTTCATGGTTCCAGTCGAAGGAAGAAAAGGTCATCATATGAGAATAGATTCGTTTGCATGCAAGTGATTTATCTGGGATCCAAAAACAAAGGATTAATCTCTGCATATAAAAGATTATCGGGAATACTATCATATCATGATGCTTATAACAAAACAAGATGTCTCGGACTTTCAGCACGAAGTTAAAACTTAAATTGTGTTGAGATAAAGTATCCTCTCTCTGTCTAATTAGATACGAGTTTATATCATGGATTTATAATAGGCAAAGCTAGTACTTGTGATATTTGATTAATTTTCTAGTCTTGACAATTTAATTCATTTATTTTTGGCAAGGTGACTTATAGATCATGCTTTCATATATATATATATATATATATATATATGAAACAATTAAAAACTCTACAAAGTTTTGGTTTAGGAATTTATTTGCAAACGACCATGTCTAGCGTCCGGCTCTCCTTACTCTATAATTTATATTCACGCTAGAATTAGACTGCTGAAATGCAAAATTTCAGTTTTTATGCTTTTACCTATTAAGATTTTGCGCCATGCATGCGATGAACTCTATCTATTTGACTTCTCTTTTAACCTTTGTATAATATTTGACCATATGCTAATTAACTTGAAGGGTTTTTTAGGTCACAATGCTAACCTGATATTGATTGTTCATTTGGACTTCATATATGTAGTCTTGGCAGCTGTGTTCTATTAAGTTGCTTGCTCAAGGACAAACCAACTTAGCTGTTGGTGATTAATTGTAGCCATTCGCTAATTAGCTGGTATTAATTAAGATTAAATGGTTGGGTGAGAATAAGAAATAAAAGCAAATGACTTTTGTCTATCTCCCCCAAGTTGGACAGAGCAAAACATGCTGGATTTGGTGGGAAGAGACCGGAGAGGCAAGGAAATAAAATTCCAAGTGGATCGCAAAAACCAAGAAGAAGAAGATAATTGGAATCGGGCAAGAAGCCTCTTTCTCTCGGCAGCCAATAGGCCAAGTTGAAGGATTAGTTGCAAGTAGAAGGGGCGACCGTGACTGAATCCATTTCAAGATTCGACAAGCATCCACCACAGAAACTGGTCACATACAAATGCTCGGATCCCATATCCTTCTTGTCAGCTTATAATTTTTTTTAATTAATTTCATGAGTTTTAAAATTAATAATTATCTAAATTTTAAGTAATTTTAAAAAGACTTGAATCCCCACACTCTTCTTGCTTATTCTTTTAATGCCTGTCACTCAATTTATATATATGAGATTGAAGATTGGAGTTTTGGCTAGAATTAAAATGTCTAGATTGTAGAGACTTCGATGTGAAAAAAGCTGTCTATTAAACGGGAATTTGAAGCCAAATTGAAAGATCTAACAAGATCTTTGCTTTATCCGAGCTCATTGGTTTATTAGTGTTTGTTTTTGTTGGTCGATCTCTCTAGAGCCTGAGAATCAACTTCGAGACCAAGGATCTTTCAAATTGAAAGAATACTTCAAAGACAAGTACATGTGGATCTCCACAATTGAATTCCAAGTCTTCCAGATGTAACCCAATACATAAAGAGAAACACAAGTGGAAATGTAGTGACAATATTGCCCCTCCATCCATCCACCATCAACCCCATTCCTCTTCTATAAAAAGCCGCCAACACACAGACAAAACCCATTTACATCAACTCGTTAACACTCCTTATTATCTAGAGGGCCCCCTTAACAAGCCCATCTTCTCCCCTAACAAGAGGAGTCCTATCTCTGGTTTGTGCGTGGATCTGAGGCCATCACAACCGTCCACTACACGACCAGCCAATGGCTTTAGATTCACGCACAAACTCGTGATCTGTCTCCTCTACTACACCGAATAGATCCGTTTTGGCGCCAATTCCTATTCCACCTTTTTCTATCTTCCCTCTCGAATTTAATACTCTATTAACATTTCTATCTATCTCTCCATAACAGATTTTGGAAGTCAAAAGAGGGGGAAAAAATCAAAGAGATTCAGACCAGATCAGATGGCTACGGAGGAATCAGCGAGCGTGATGGATGATTATGAGACGTTGATTTCGACGACCGATGTTGAGCTCTTGAAAAGAGCGTGGCGTAACGAGAAAGCTGCTCCGGAGATTCTTCAATTTGAATCTTCTTTAGTTCAAAGAATCAAAGAGCAAATCGAATTAGCGGTAATTTTTCTTTTTGAAATCGGAAACCCTAACTTTTTATTTGTCTCCTGAGAAAAATCAAAATCGAAGTAGAGAAATTATTTCTTTTGCTGCCTATTCATTTATATTTTTTATTTTTAAGTAATTCTTCCTAGAGAAGCTTGCTTTAGCGCAGATTTTCGACTGATTATTTAATTTACGTTTTTTTATTTATTATTTAGCTTAATTGTAAATCCAATTCTACGAAGCTAAGAAATAAGAAGCTTAAATTGGATAGCTGTTGTTTTATTTTTTGTTTTGCATTGCGATTTCGCTACATGAACTAGGCAAATGGAAATAAAGATTATGTCGCGATTTGATTCATAAATTATTTAAATGGAACAAAATGGACTTGGCGTGTGATTTGTAGGAACAAAATGTGGAAATATCCGAAGCAAATAATATCGATCCACTCACTGTGTCGCTTTACCAAATGGACTTGGATAGGACTCAATTTTTGCTGAGATCATATCTTCGGGTTCGTCTTCAGAAGGTAGTCAGTTCTTGTGTTTTGTTATGGTGTTGTTTGGAGATTATGTTGAATTTGATTTGCTTGTTGGACCTGGAATGCAGATTGAGAAGTACCTGTTCTATGTTTTGAAAACTGATGAGTATCTAAACCGGCTTTCTAAGCAGGAGCAAATGTTTGCAAGAAGGTGAAGGGTTTAAGTGATTGTCTTGTTTGTGATAAAGATATGTGGTTTGGGGTTAATTGGATTGTTAATTCGTGATGTTTGTTGTGTGATTACAGGTGCACGGATGATTTGGGAAGCCATCTTGATGAGACTGTTTTGGCGAAGTTGCCTGATAATTACCAGTCCATATTAAAGCAATCTATAACCAGTGAAGAGGATGATATGGGTACTCGTTCTTCTCTAATTCGCTTTCATTCCTACTCTTTTTTTTTTAAGTGTTTACTATGTATGAATGGATGTGTGGATCCAGTGCTATTTACTCTTCAGTCTCATGTTGAGAGTCAATTGCATATTGGACCATAACATGATGATATTTTTATAATTTGTTTGGAAGCTTGTGAGGTTGCTATGCATGGTAACCTTTTGATTCTCGAGTTGGCATTTTCAAATCATTATCTGAGATGCTCAAGTTGTTGTTTTCTTCGAATATGCAAATGGAATGTAGGAATGGTTTATATTTTCCATTAAGCATGTTGTAGAAATCCCAATATTCTTGTCAAGAGAATAGTTATCTACTTTCCAAAAAACTTGTTTTTCTGTAATTTTCACAATCTGAGTGATGAGAGAAGGATTTCAAGCATAGCAGGCCTTTCTATTGTTGGATGCATCCAACTACTGCTCTCATGATTTATTGATGCTACTTTGTGATGACAATGTGAATGCAAATTTAGCTAGTGCCTGAAATGAGCTTGTGAAACCGAACCTAAGTTGTCATGCACTTGTCATCCAACTATAATATTCTCATTGAGAGAATATTTTTGGATTTGTAGACAAACCTGTTTTACTTGCAACTTCCGGAACTGTGATTGAGAGAGGGATTTGACCTTACTCGAGCCTTTTTATTGTTAGATGTGCCCAAGAACTGCTATCCAATCATAAGCTACCCAATGGTTAAATGAGCTTGTTAGTAGCTCGCTGCTGCACTCTGTAGTCTCTGATCCATGAAATTGCTGAAGCACTGGATGATCCTCGCACATGTATGCCTCCATGACTGAAAAGCATGCATCTACAGATCTTAGGAATGAGGAAAAGAGATGTTCCTCATTAAGCTTGTTTTATCCTAGATTTCATGTGTTATCTTATTCTAGAAGTGTTTTTCTTGCTTATCTGCTAGTCAATTTATTGTGTTTCCTGTTCTTTGGATTTCATTACCTCCCTCTTTAATTTCTTGTAAAACAATGCTTTCACTGTATTTATAGCATCATATGCTCATTAACAACATCACTGGCTTTATGCATATCATTTTCCTCCCTTGCTTCCGCTTAGCCTCTCCTCTCCTTATTTTCGTTTAGTCATCTAATTTGTAGATTTTCCTGTCCAACATAGGACAATTCTAACTTCTAGATAGGGGTGTCTGTTACCAGGTTCAAGAAGTGTCCCAGTTAATCTTTCCTCAGTTTTGTCCGTTTTTTAACTTTTATGTACTTGAGTACACGCACCTAGACAGTAACTAAAATGAGTTTTTCATTGTTCTAATCTGTACGTCAATAGTGCCAGTGCCCCGACTTGACACATTCGTTATCTGCAAAGCCAAGCAATATCTTTCTGGCCTTGACTTCGAGCCTGAGTACAGGTAATTGATGACTGTAATTATTGGCCTTTACAAGGCAACCCTTCTTTATCGGTTGGGCTGTATTTGATTTCTTATAAGAAAGAAAATGAATTATCTGTTTGCTTACTGATAAGATCTATATACTGTGGCAGCATGGAAATCACAGAGATGGAGCGCGATTTACTTACCTTTGTATGTTACAAGTTCATAAAGAAGCCTCTAGAGAATGGGAAGATAGATTTGGTCTAAGTAATCCCGGCTTCTGGGTTAACAATGCATTGGTAGAGCAGCGAGCCAGAAGTTAACAATGCTACTCCGAGTTGCAACTTGGCTTAGTACTTTAGTTGTCAGAGCAGTAGGATGTAGTGATTGATTGCATGTCTTATGATATTCTCCTGAATGTGATGCCAAATGCCTTGTGTTATTGATGGGGTCTGATGTGTCATCTCCATTGATGGGCTCTAATGTGATGCCAAATGCCTTGTATTATTGATGGGGTCTGATGTGTCATCTCCATTGATGGGCTCTAATGTCTCATCTCTTGTATTATTATACACATTTATATCTGCTATCTATGGCTTGAATTTCCAAATCATTCAAAGAACAGTTTTAAGTTTTCTGCTGTGTCCTCCGCGGATAAATTTTGTGACAGAATGTCCTAGCCTTTTGCTTCAAATGGAGACGTCTTGGGTGTTTGGAACGGTTTGTTTTTGGATTTTTTTTTAGAGTATTTTAAACACCCGCCTTGAAAAATGAGAGATGCCGGTAGAGCACAAGTTTCATTGGCCTTTCGACCTCATATGGCGTGCTTAGAAAACCCCGCTCCTTGAAAAACAAAAGCAAAACGAAGAAACTCGAGCATTGTGCAACGGTTCTTGAGAACAGATTGTTTGTCAGTGTGAGCGGCAACAGAAATCGACTTGGTGAGTCTTTCACGTTACAAATTTTGTGCTGTAGCTCCGCAAATACTCTGCAAGCAGCAGAAGTGTATTAATCTGTGCTTTTCTCGCAATAGTTTTCCTATTGCCCAACGGCTTGTCTGTTGCATGATTTCTTCTGAACTTCGTTTTGGGTGTTTTTAAATATCTGTTTTTTAAAGTCATTTTTATTTAGAAATTTATTACAATAATAATCTTTATTTTAAAAAAAAAAAATTAACATAAATGATTCAAAAACATTAAAGAAAATTAATTTGAAAAAAAAAACCCAATACTAAACGGCCAGTTATTTCTGAAGTTGCCACAGTGATAAGAGAATGTAAGAAGCTAAACGTGAATACATCACTGCAAAAAGACCAGCAGATTTGGGCACCACAGAAATCAGAGGAAGTTTTAATAGGCACACAGCATGAGACAGAAAACAAGACATTTAAGAGAAGCATCAGCATCACAAACAAAGCTGGCAATGCATCCTAATTGGCATCACTTTACACCAAAAAATCATAATTTGCTACACAACAATTTCATGTGGCAGAACATAAACATATCCTATTCAAAATTAATGAGCATCTTCTTTCAAAAAAGCAGGACAAAATCAAAGGTTAAAATTTCAAAAGTACTATGCAACAGAAGAATTATCAAGAGCCAAAATCTTAAGGAAATCATCAAAAGTGACGCCATCTTTATCACCGCCACCAGAACAACAAGCCAATTTTATCATAGCTTTAATATCATCATCAGAAGCATCAAACCCTGCCCATTGCATATAACTCTTCAGATCATCGACACTCAGTTTTCCATCCCCGTCTTTATCCATGACCTTAAATACATCCTCCATAACCCCAGAACCAGACCTTGTTGACGATGAAGATTTCTTCTTTTCACTAGCACCATCCAAAACACGTTCAAATTCATCATACTCAACAAACCCATCTTTGTTAAAATCCGCAACAGACATCATTGAGCCTATAAAATCATCATCGGCACCATTACTTGAAAACCCTGCATAAAACATGCGAAGATCATCTTTGCTTATCTTCCCGTCATGGTCTGCATCAAGAACATCAAATGCTGGCCTGAAATCTGATCTTGCACCACCCCGTTTGGTCCCTGCAGCTAGACTTGTCCCAGATGGGCACATTTCGGTGAAGAGAGATCAGGCTTGGGATTCTTTCTAGGAAGCTGTTGATGAAAATAAGGCAGGCAAAACAACAGGAGAACTTGTCAAGTTTGTTGTCTTAAATAGAGAGAGAGGGTTGGTGTGTCAAACCAAACAAAAAATTTACGGGGCATGTGACTTGATTCACAAGAACTTGGAAGTCTAAACTTTGTACACGTGGATTGATTTTATTCGTGAGGTACGTGTGCAGTGACGTGTCGTCTTCTGTGGAAGGAAGGAAGGATCTACCTTTTGAATCTTTGATGCGAGGCTGGTCGTTCGTTGGCTGTTTGGTATTCTTTTGTTTGGCTGGTAGGTCAAGTTTGCTCTGTCATGGGTCAAGATCGAATTATGGCATACACTCTGCCGTGCCCACTTGATAGGTCTTCTCTTGGAAGTTTCGAGGCCGATGTTACTGCTATTCGAGTTGTTACTACTTGCTGGATTCTTTATTTGATTTGTATTCGGCTGTGGGGTTTTTGAGTGGCGTATAACTTTTTAGATTCTTGAAAGGCAAGTGGTGGACTTATTCTCTGAAATTAATTATTCTATTTGTTTTCCTTGATCGTCGTAGATTTGAGCATTGCTATCACAGAAGAACAAAGTTTTCGGCCTTCTATGGATGCCAGTCCGATACCATTATGCGTGAGCAAATACAGACTCATCACGTTTCAATAAAATATTGTCTTTACATGGAGATTTTGAGAGAAGTGCTGCTGCTGCTATCAAGATTTAGGTGGTGTCTGGTATTGGCGCACGAAAATGTCTAAAAGTTTGTTTGGCAATGTTGTCTCGTTTGTCTTACCTTGTGCTGCTATGCTTCGGTTGTTGTTTTATGTTGTCTTGCACTTGATTGTGTTGTGTTATGGTGTGAGGCAAAACAATTAAAATGTCTGATAATAAGAATTGTATTTTTTTATTGTAGATGCAATGTTGATTTTATATCATTTTTATAGTTGTATTTGTTATGATTTGAAAGTCCTGTGAGATTTAAATTATCTGTTACTCTCTCCACTGAAAAAAATGGAGAACTTCATGGTGCTTAGCTTTTCATATGAACACTTAATCACCTCGATTTTTTTTAAAAAAAAAATGAACCTTTTTTCCCTTTTTTCTATTTATTTCTTAAATTATACCTTTCAAATATTTTCTTTCTTTTTTTTCTTCAATGTTTTATTAATTTTGATTGCTAATCATAATTTATTTTGTGTTATTAACCAAGGGTAATCCAATAAATCGTCATCTCAATATTAAAAAAAAGTATCATTAAATTTTTTTCAAAATCAAACCATACTTTTACTATTATTCGATATGTTTTTGGCCTTGTCAAGTAAAATGGGTAATGTAAAATCAACTTCCATGCATTTTAATTTTAAACACATGTTAATCAAGGAGTTAACTCAAAAGATTTTAAGATTTACCCATTAGATCTACAATGTCAGATAGTTTTTTTTAATTAAAATCTCATCTTTCATTTTGTTTCTCTTGATTGGATCCTTTATGCCTTTTATAGGTATAATTCTTCAATATTAGATTGATTTTGAACTGATCTTAATAATTGTTTCAGTTAACTTTCCATAAGATTATCGTAGTCTTAAATAGACACCCTGGTGGTTGGTGTTTAATTTTATAAGCGTTTATTTTTGTTAATATGTCATTAAGTATAAAGTAGTTTTTTAAAAAAGAAATTAACCTAGTGGAGTCCATGAACTAAGTCATGTGTGTAGTTTGTAAACCCGTGAAACTTAAGTCTATCTAATATATTGTTGTCTTGGTATTTTTTTAAAAAAATATTATCTTAAAAAAAATTAAATCAAATCATTTTTTTTACTAGTTATCTAACTTGTTTTTAAACTTCTCAAGTTAATAGGATCACATAAAAACAATTCTCATGAGTTTAATTCTAAGCTAAGGCCAGGTAAAGAATCAAACCAAGAAAAATCAAATAAGTCTAGTTTAATAGCAACATCATATAGTTCATTACAGCCTGGATATTATTTTTCCATGTTCAAAAAAGTTTTAACCCTTATATGGCACATAATAAATAATATCTAACAATATAAAAATATGCACTAACAAAAACTAAAAGGTGTGGGATAATCGTTGTTCACTCACACCCATTGTATTGTGGATTCTAATAGTAAATTTACAATGTTATACTTTTTTTTCCTTTTTTTATTGTTTGTTTTTAATTTACCTCTGTCTACTTCGTCTTTTAATACTAGGGCTTTGCCTTTTTACATGGTTAATGTGGTTTGTAAATTTATCAAGATAGTCCAAGTTACCCCGATTTACGGGTTTTTAAGATGTCTTCTCACTCTATCTGTTTTTTTTTTAATTGAACTTGACTTTGTTATTGTCAAATTTTTTTTTCTCGTGTGGTTAAAAAAATAGTTTTGAAAAGAAATTATGTTATTAAATTTTATAAACTTTATAAAGCTATTCACATGTTTGGCTAGTTAGCTTGGTTCGTAGGTTTGACGAGTTTAACTTTTTTATTATTATTTTATTTATATATGCTGGTTTTATTGAGAATTTAGTCTCATATTTAGTTTCGTTTTATTTTTTACGAGGTTATCGTGGTCTCAAACAAATATCTCGGTATTAGGTTGATGTTCGATTTTGTGATTTTCTATTTTTGGTATTGTATATTTAAATAAAAAAATAGCTTGAAAAAAAATTATAATCTTAAAGGGGTTCATAACCCGGTTCATGAATTTGACGTGCTATCCCGAGTTACGTGATTCATAAGTTTAATAAGTTTATCCATCAATCATATATGTTTTTTTTTTGTTATTTGATTGTTTTAATTGATTTTTTTTAACTTCATTATCCTTCAATATTATATTGGTTAGTAGATAAATTGCATGATCTACTTTTGTTTGCTTTACACGGGGTTATTGCGGTCTCGGATAAATGTTTATTTTAGGGTCGGTGTTTAATTCTATAAACATCTATTTTTATCATATAATTAAATAACATTTCTATATAAAAAATGGTTATCAAATTCAATAAAGTCCATGAATCGGATAGCGGGAGGACCAGAGTCAATCTAATTTATTATTGTCTTGATATTTTAAAAAAACTATAATCTTAAATTTTTTTAAAAGCCAACTCATGTTTTTAATGATAATTCATGTTACCCTTAAATCCATGAAATTGATCAATTTAAATCGAATCAACTTCCACATGATTTAATTAAAAACCTCATAGTGGTGATTATAATCGTAACCTCCACGCATATTAAGCATACAACGGATAAGGCAATGTGTCACACATGCAATTCTTTTATGTATAATTTTAAAATCAAACTCGGGAATAAATTTAGAATAAAACTTAGGTAGTAGGTTTGATCTTTATATTTTTTTTAAAAATAAAATATTGTTTTTTTGAATAAAAAAAATATATGAAAAAATAATAGGTTGAAGGTCAAGTTTAGCCGATCCGGATTTCTTAACTACGATTTAAAGTTTATTATTTTTTACGTTTCAACAGTGTTTTTGATTTTTTTAATATATTTTCAAATCGTTTTGATTTAATAATATTATAAAAATAAATTTAAAAAATAAAAATATTATTTTAATATATTTTAAAATAAAAAACATTTTGTCAAGGAATATGCTATTATATCATTATTGATGTTGGTGATCGTGACGTCCACGCGTATTAAAGCTACAAGGGACAAGACAATGTGTCACGCGTGCAATTCTTTGATGGTTTCAGTTTCTGCCATAAGCGTCTCTGCCCTTTTTTTAGTTTACTTTTCCTTTTTTTGTTTTACATGGTATAAGATATAATTATTAAATCCAACTTAACTAACGACCTCAATAATTCAGGATTTAAAATTTGATTGACTCATTTTTTTAGTTAAATCAAATTGAGTAAAATAGTAATTTAATAAAACTTATTTAATTTAATTTAATTTTTAATAACTAGACCCTTTCACAGGCCTGCGATTTATTCCTTCCCATCGCAGCATATTTACACCGGACAGTTCTTCCCTCCGAGCCATGACATCATAGCGGCTGCTGCCTGCTGCAACTTAAGTCGGTGGCCTTCCTTTTTAGAATATTTACAACTCTACATGTTTTTTAAATTGACAGCGAGATTCGGAAGGTAGTTTTTTTATTGTATATATATAAAAGAAAGTTTACCGGATAACAAGATATCGTATCTAATAGCTTTAATTTTTTATACTGAAATAATTATTTGTATTATGATTTTAATAACTATTTGATCACATGTTTGAATTTTATCATTTTTTAAATTAAAATTAATTAATAGCATAAATTATATATTAATAGCTTATTAAATAATTTTAAGATTTATGGATTGAGATTATTTATTTAATTTTTAAACCACCGGAACTCATCTAGAATAGGCAGTATTTGGGCCCTAAAACCTTCCATGAGTAAACTTTCATGTTATAAAGCAAACCGAAATGGTTAGGCTTAAATGTGGGTTTGATGGCCAACTTTCATGGGCTATTAGCTCAACGCACAGATGTGGACCATCGATGTGGACTCACCGTCTCCCTAAATTGTGATCGTTTTGATTTTGCTTGGGGTTGGAGGTACTTTCATGTCCTCCGTTTTTGTTTTCGAAAATTTTAAAACAAAGATAGAAGTTTTTTTTCCCTCAAGAATATAGAAACCAAGCACTGTAAAAAAATCTCAAAATCAAATAAACTGTTTCCAAATTTTTCAAAAAAATAAAATAAATCCATAACAAACAATTTTTATGTTTTTTTTAAGATAAATAATACCAAACAACTCCTTTAATATCCTTTCGAGTGCATGATTGTCTAGGAAAATAAAAAATTGAAGGTTTATGATGTAGCCAGACTTACAAATACCAAATATTTTAACCAATCGAGTGAAGATGGAGGAAATTTTGTCCATCTAGAAGTGAGAGGATGAAAGGAGTAAAACAATACTCGGCGTCCTGGGTCATGGAGACGGGTAAAGTATCCTTTACTCGTGGATCTCCCTGCTCGAATTTATACACATAAATCATTTATTATACTTATAATCTTTTCAAAATATATTTTAAACAATTTATGCAACATATTTTTATTTTTTGATGATCTGTGTGTCAAAGAATCATCTCTACCCAATAGCTTAAGCTGTTAGGTGAGGTCCTATGATATGATTTATATTATTCTCTAACACACCCCTTCAAGTGAAAGCCCTTTGGGCTTGAAACTTACACAGACTTGCATTATCTTTGTGCTTAATTTTTATCAAATAAATGAGGATGGTGAGATTCGAACTCGAGACCATTTGGTCATCAAGGCTCTGATACCATGTCAAAGAACCATCTCTGCCCAATAGCTTAAACTGTTAGGTGAGGTCCTAGAATATGATTTATATTATTCTCTAACACTGTGCACTCAATATAAATGGATAAAAAATAAAATAAAATCACATGAACCTTCCTCCGGTGCAAATTCACCTCCTGTGATGGCGGGTATAGAGAGTAAGTAGTAAATCACCTCTAATATAAGCGGGAATGGGTATAGAAGCTAGGAAACCTGCATGGAGATGGAGAAAAAGAGTGCATCTTTTGCTTCCATGAACCTGCTCTGTCGCTTTTTTAAAAAATAAATAAAATTATAATTGTCTATCATGAATGCTTTTAATGGTCGATTGATTTTCGGATTTGGAGATCCTTTTGGTCAAATTACAAACAAAGAATTAACCAATAAGTTGGGTTTTGTAAGAAGATTTTTTCTTGCAAACTGCATCTATTTTTCTCGATACAACCCTAAAACCAAAATTATAATGTTGAGAGTTATCCATTTGCAATCCGAGCTAAGCCGCTTCTAAAACTAGTTTTAATTCGAATGAGCCATGTTTAATCCCATGTTTTTTTATCAAGAGTGTAGATTATCAAGAGTGCTTGTGTTTATTAGCTCAGTTCGGCAGAAGATAGATCTTCATAATTTAATATTGTAGGCTAAAATCCTATAGCGTAATTTCATTCTTGTTTTGTTAAGTAAAAAATTTTAGGGAAAAACTTGAATATTAATCTTAATTTGATCTCCTGTGAATTAAAATAAAAATAAAAATATGGATATTAATTAATTAAAGATCCAACCAGTCACAATGTCTATATTATAAATAAGCAATTACAAATAATCCAGCCAAAGTAATAGGAATTATACCTAATTACCTTGTAAATTAGTCAATAGTTTTCAAAAATCATAATTTATTTTTGAGATTTCTAAACTTTCATCTTTCAGTAAATTTTTAATTTTTTAATTAAAAATGAGATATTTTAGAAAATAAATAACAAAATCATCATAAGAAACTAAAAGGAATAAATAAAAAAAATAAAATATAAGAATTCAACGTTTTATTTTTAAATAAAAAGAGATTAACTAATTATTTCATTAAAAACATAGAAACAAAATAATAATTCCCTCATGGCAACGCCTCTCGATAAAAACTAAAAAAATAGAAAAGAAAGAACAAGGTGATATGGGTTGGGTTTGGATTCAAAGCTTTAACAATGAGCTGTGGACATGACTTGCCATTGGGCTCTTTCAAGTCTACTTTATATATTGTGTACACAGAGGGGTTTTTCGGTAATCCGCAGAGCCAAAAAACCCTATCAGCTCTTGCAGGCTACCAGTATATAATCCCATGACCAAATTAAGCAGAAGCCATTTAGGGTTTTATCATGATGTGACGATTAACATGTTTCGCTACGCTTCTCTCTTGCCCTTTCGTGCTCTCTCTCTCTCTCTCATTTTTCTTATGTATGTGTTTGCGTGTTTTAAATCTTGTTTTCTCATTTGATGCCTCTTGATAGAAACCTTAAATACAATAATTGTTTTTGGTTTCTTGAAAATATTTTTTCGTTTGCAAGAGGCTTAGAGTTTGAGCAGAAATTGAGTCGCTGCGCCTCTGTTCTCCACAGGCGTAGTGAATTATACCCTGCCAAATCTATCTTTCCTATCTTCTTTCTAGTTGTGAAATAATCTTTGTTTTGGATCAGTGTGTATCTGACGCGGGGATCCTATGATGGCATGTAATCTTTGAGACCTGATTATTTTCACTGGATGACAACTACCAAGCATAATTGCTGAGGACCCCTTCGTTATTACGTTAGTTATTAATGATGATTTTCCATTGATGGGTTTTTCTTCTCTTGTGGTGATTTTGTTTTACACCATGACTTTTACTTTGATTAGGTTTTTGTAAGGACTGTTTGATGCGGAGATGATGAATATGCACTGGGCTCTGAGCAAGCTGTTTATCAGCTGCTTAATTGATGCACAATTGCCGCCTAGAAAGCTATGTCTGATCTGTTTTTATTTTAAATCGTTTCTTTTTTCATTTTTTGTTGTCCATGGAAGGGTGATGTACCATGTCGAAGTCCAGACGCTGTCGATCCTCACCTGATACTGGAAATGGAATCTTACCTGAATACTCCAATGAATATAGAGAACTTTTATGGGCAAAATTTAACAAATTGAGGGAGGACGATTCCATGACTTGCAATGCATAAAAATGCGACCTCGGTGAAATTTGTCAAAAAAATTCCCGCAACGGATGCCAATATGCAAGTTTGTGTTCATGCGAAAGAGGCCGAATTATGTTAATTACGCCACAAATATGCTCAAAGAATATTGCCGAACTGTTCAAATGTGCTTCTTGTAACCGGTGATCATACAACAAAGAAAGAAGACAGATCTACAAGCTGTTCCTCAAGGCGCTGTTATTTAAACCAAAAATAAAATCAACAGAACAATTCTGCAAGTCTGAATTCCGAGGCGCTATTCTAGACATGGGTGACTTACATCTATGTACTTCTCCAACCGTTCAACTAATTCATGCGGGAAAGGTTCTGGCAAGTTCGTTGTCTTTTGGTAGAACTTCTCCAACCATAGTTTCACTGTTGTCTTGTTCTTGCCTTTGACAGGTTCACCGAGGGGGGTTTTAGATACTCTGTAGCAATTGTCCTGAGATTCACAACCATAAAGATAATTCACCAACTGCAGTTTACACACGTCCAACTCGACTAGAACTAGTAATCTGCCGCTAAAATAAAATCTTGTAAGTACTTGCTAATGAACTTTTTCTATGATTTTTAATGGATATTCATATGCCAGAAATAGGTTTTATGAACTTCATAGCTTGCTATTTCAAGGTAACTGTATGCTGAAGCTGAACCAAGGATCTTAAAAATTTCATGAAAATATAACAAACAAGAAATGTAATAAAAGGATCGACTATTTTCTGCTTGCATCACCTCATACATGTTTGTTTTGAGCAACAAATACACCAAAGAAGCAAGATTTGGCTATCAAATAAGAATTTCATATTTGATCTAAATCCTTAACCACAAAGTCCATTTAGAATGCTATGTTTGCATTTTTATAACAACCCAAAATTAAACTCAAGGAAACTTCAGGCACAGCCAATACTGTTCCACAAATGACTCTCTCTTACTTTGACACACGATAACATATTGATCGTGTTCAGTACCTGTCTGAACCCAGCCACACTTGAGTTGCTCCTCCTCCATTATATTGAGTCTCCCTTTTGTTTCCTCAAGTCTTCATCAGACAACTCTTTAAGTTTGCCATACATTGTCTAGGTCAATTTCCTTATTTCCAAGGTCCATTCTTACCTGCAATCGAGGGCCAAACAAAGGCAGACATGATCATAAGGGAATGAAGTTCACACCATTATGAATAATACCACACAAAACCGACAAAACCGAAACTAGTAATGCTATAGTCTGGAAAAAAACATTATGAGCATTTGACTTCCAACCTCAAAATGGTTGTTTCAATATGAAAATTAGAAGTCAAAAAACTGATTTTCCCAGAAAAAGAGTATTGAAATTGAAAATAATACCTTATCAAAATTTACAAGAAAGATTGCATTAGGAAGGGGTCGGTCATTATCTTTGGCAGAGTACGAATATAGTTTGCGAGATACTGGCATTTCCCTTCCAAAATCAGTCTAACTAAAAGAAAATACAGAATTCAGAATTTCCTGTAAAAACACACTCCACCGTACTACCCCAAAACAATGAACATATTATATCCACAGAGCATCACTCACCTCTCATGCATTCCCAGCAGAAACCATATTCTGTTTCGATGCCTTCTCATGTGCAATCAGTTCTGGCTGCCCAGCCTATTGACAAAACAGCACAAATAAAAACACAACTCGTGTCATTCCTATCATATAATGAGTAAAAAAAACTACTAATACTCAGGAAATTCTCCAATTCTCTCATTGTAATACATCTCCTCTATATGGGTCCCTTCAAGCAAAACTCAAACGCAGCCCACAAAACTGAACTCTCAGCTGAAAATGTAACGGTGCAATGGTAGTATTGAAGACTTTCCACTACAACATTACAAACACAACTTTGTAACTTAAAGCGTGCAAAACACAATTACTTAACAATGCTAACTTGAGGGAGAGCTTGCCGGAAACACGTTAAAAACGACTTGATGCTCAATGTCAAGAGGCTCACCGGTCTACAAACATTAAGGTCTATGAGTTTAGAAGCTGGTCCTCAGAAAATCTTGTAATTTATGTGAATCTACACTAAACCTACACCCTTCATCGCCATTAAAACCTATCAGTACTGCATTCACCTCCAACGGAACCTGCACCACAGCACATAAAATCAATTATCTCATAAACACAAAATAAATAAATACACGTTAACTGAAATGCAATAATCTGTGTTTTTCACTTGAATTACGCTGTAGATATCAAATTTTTTAACTTAAACGAACAGACAATCAGCAACACTGGAATTGCGGACTCTTTGGCAGCTGAAAATAAAAGCCGCAGTTCAGTGGAATTACAAACGATTACTACATGATTCAAAACGACGTGAAGTTTAGCTAAAATGAGCACGAATGAATTATTGCGAATCTAAATTGTAATTGTAATCTAATTGATGATTAAATATTGTAGTGATACCTCGGCGCGAGAGTGGAGCATGCGGCGGACGTCGGATCGGACGCTGTCACGGACATCGTGAAAGGCGCTATGGTGCCAGTGAGGGGGCCGGGGTCACGACGGATGGGTTGTGGTGCTGAGTGGGAGTGAGACAAGAGGAGAGTCAGTGTGAAATAAAGCAATAATAAAAATCTTGACATTGATTTCGTTTCGTAGCCATGAAGTTATGTTTGATAACTGTTAGATTTGAAGAAGAGGAATTAAGGGAAGGTGCATTTGTTGGATTGCGTAGGGAAGAAAGGAATTCCGCTGTAGGCCAGTCAGGGACTCACACGGCCATGGAAATTGAATTTGGGTTGATTTTGGTAAATAAATAAGCCCTCGTGTTTCGAGGCATGTTGACATGTCGTTCAAAGGTTTTGATGACCCCATGGTATTTTCGATATTCTTGGATAGTTGCCTGCCCCTCTGGGCCTACCACACCTTGTATGAAGGAAGGGTGTGTTCGAAAAAGCAGTTTATATCATGTTTTTTTAAAATTAATTTTTTTATATTTTTTTAATTATTTTAATATATTAATATCAATAATAATTTTTAAAAAATAAAAATTATTATTTTAATATATTTCAAAAAAAAAACAACACTTTAATCCATAATTACTACAAAATATTTCCAAACACTATTTATGACATTTGATATATATGTCTGACATGCAAATAGATTATTGAAAAAAATGCAAAACACATTTTAAGTAAAAATATAATCAGGGTCTCCACGGACTTGGCAGCAATCTATTTATTTGCCTGACAAACAACATTTTTACAAATTCTAAAGCTCTTAATTAAATCTTGGAATTCCCACTCAGGTACCGCGACCGCTTTGTCAGTGCAGCTCTGTAGCCTTGATACGTGTCTTGATCCGCTAGGATGCTTTTGCGTGTGTCCATGATAAGGCAGCAGAAATATGCCAACGGGTGGTTAATTAGCGCTTCGGATGGAAACCGGCGGTGTTTGCACAGCGCTTTTGGATTTGGATATAAGATCATGGTTTAAGAATAAAACAATTACAGTTATATCGTCATGAAAGTGTCGTCGAACCTTCTTGTCAATCTTCTGTAGATCTGAATATCTCATTTCTCTTTTTCTAGCCGCTTCTTGTAAGGCGGCCTTGACAAGCCTCTTGGCACTTCCCTGCAGTACAACAAGCTCGTGAATACTACCAACAGAGATAAATTTAGAGCAAGAACTACATATACGAAGCATAAATTTAAGAATACAGTCAACCACCACTTAAAGTAAAAAAAAAATGAACACATTAAAGGAAAAAAAAAGATGAAGAATGAACCATGAGCTAAACCTGGGTGGTCAAATGCAAGAATAGTCGCAGTGAGGCTGATAGCTTCACTGGTATTAATCAAAAAACTGTGAGATTATTTGGCTTTACCAAGAGAGGAGCATTCCAGCAGCTTTGATTGACAGTGTTCATAGGTTGGTTAAATATGCAACTCTAGAAAAAGCACCTATTGTGATACAACTATATAAGTTTTGGATCATAGTACATGATCTACATTTCTGTGCACGCATCCATATCCCAGCATAGCACATGTCTTATGGAAGGCAGAATTGGCATAACATCTACTTCTGCTGTGGATAATAGCCATCTAAAACACCAAATATGCACGAACAATTCAAGGCAATTCATGAAAGTCGAGAGGAAGTCAATCTAACCACCAATATCTAATCTCATTGAATGGTTCCTTGACACGCATTCCAGAACAATGATCAACAAGCTAACACAGAGATTATCAAACGCATTTAACTCCAAGGCTGCGCTATGCCTAATTATATGACAATGAACTGACCATGGATCACCTTGGGTATCAATGCATAATCCATGCAAAGAACTAGAGAAAAAAGGTCATGGATGAACAAGCCAAATACGATACAAAGTAGAAACTCATCAATGATGATACTTTGCAGTTCTCTTCTCTGTCAAAACTCAAATAGATCATGTTGAAAAACTCATCGATGATTATGACAAACATATCTACTAAATAAAATGCACCGTAATGCTTCCATAAGTTTGCGTTTCAAACTATTCCACGATATTTTGCTTTTACTATATACATCTTAGAGAAAAGGACATAGGTTTGCCTTCCAAACTCTTCCAAGAGTTTTTTATGGAATGACCAAGCAAGCAAGTTTTAAGCTAATACCAAGCAGCATATGAGTTCCAGAAAAAGGTCAAAACTTTATGGTCATTTGTTTCCTATTTAATAGAAGCACAGGCATGAAAGTAAATTCAATGTAGAAAGTATGACAACCAAATACACAAGGGAGAACTCTTACTGCACATGGATTACTGTGGACAATATCCACTACTTTTTCATTACTCAAGTGTTCCCAAAGACCATCAGATGCAAATACAAGGAACGAATCATTTGGATGGAGAGGATGTGAAATGATTGTTGGATTGGCACTCAAGATTGACTTGTCCATTGGTTCAGGAAGTCTGAACTTGGCATTAATTGGTTCCCTGTTGAATCGTGCATGTTTCATATACACATCTCCTATGGATCTAGAAACCTGCATCAAATATAATCATGGATTTCATTATTTTAAATTAGAATTTGCAAAGGAACATGCCATGAATAATAAGAAGCAAGATGAAGATAATCCGATGCAAACCAAGATGTACTCCAAGGAGTTTCCATAACATACTTGACTTCAAAGTAATCTTCATCGATGCAAAGGCTAGATAAAGGATGTTCAAATTCCCTTTCATAATCAACATGCTTATTTTCTTAAACGTGTCAGAAAATATAAATAACAAGCATCTAGCAAAATAATTGTGAATTTCAGGTTACCTAGAACAACGAAGATTATCTTCAATCAACTAATTTGCCTCTATACATGAACCCTTTCTCTGACCAATGACTATAAAACCATCTCAACTATATTTGAAGTCATATCTGCAAAAGACCTGGTTGTCAGAGCATGTGAATCGTGCTGGGGTTTGGTATTGGCTTATATATTGTTCTTTCTCATCTCCAGTTCATGGTTCTTGCAACTTGTAAATCTTCGACACAATTCTATAACTCAAACAAATTGTTTTAAAAATAATTGTATAGCAATGGGTAAATTTGGTTTTGCATTAACAGCTACAACAAAGTTGACGACTTCTTGAAAGAAGTCGGGACAGCTATTATGAATACCAAATGATAAACAACCAAGAACCATAAAAATTCCAGCCCACCAAGTAGTTTCATAATTTATCACTCCGAGACTACAAAAAAACACAAGAATACAAAAGCACCTAAGATGTGTTTTAATTTGAAATATTCTGAATTGGGGTTTGAAATAACCTGAATAATCCCCTTTACTCTCCAAACTCCATGCTTAAGAACAACAATCTGGGGATCATTTGGATGTAAGTTCTTGAGTTCATGCCTGATGACCTCAAGGTTTGCATTATGCTCAGTTGATAATTGTATTGCAGCAATACCTCCAGTGTTGCCGACTTTCTTGCCCAGTACAACACGGGAATCTCCCAGGTTTGCTACAAAGAGGGTCTGCTGATATATCACTCCAACTAAACAGCATGATCCAACTGTTGCCATTTGAGGACGACTGCTCCATAACTCTGACACGAGATTGGTAAACCCTTCCTCTGTTGCACAGAAAGCTCTTTGGATGGTCTCGCTTGTCACAACACCATGTGTCTCTGCTGAAATGGCTGCATAACCACAAAGCCTAAGAATGCCAACACAAGGCACAATACTTTTTTAAGATTAAACGACATTAAACCAAAAAAATATAAAAACATTTTACAAACAAAAATGATAAAAAAAAAAGGAAGATATATGCCCTGTTTTTTCACTGGAATTCAAAGCCCCTGTCACCCTTAAGCAAAATCTAGTTTCTACCTAGAGCTAATGCATGTCCAGCACACATTTTAGAAGCACTAGCTTAGATTTTAATCTAAAAAAAAAGCTGTAGGAATTTAGGTTTTAAAAGCCAAAATGTTAAATTCCTAAACACTGCAAATAGTGCCTTGAAGAATCTGAAAACTTTTGAAGTAAGAACTTGCATTGGTTTTGGGTATCGATAGCAAAAACTATGCAGTTGGCTGCTAAACACTAATCATTAAGCTTACATTTAATCATCCTGTTCCAAGTTTAAAACTGCAATTTAAAGTAAGAAAAAAAAAACTCCAAACTCATAAAAGCCAATCAGAAGCTTACACAGAAAGCAAAATCCGATTGAATATCACTTAATAGTTATCCATGAAATTGACAAGACAGATACAACCACAAAAGTGAACAGCTCCAAAAAACTGAATCACTTTCAGCAATTAAAAGCAAGCATTACCAATAAGTACTGACCTCCCAGTCCATGACATTCACATGCAAAATCCCGTCTTTCAAATCCCAATAAATTTTCTTCACTATATTATACTCTGAAAACAAGTAGCTCTCTATCATCCAATACAACTGTACAAAATAGCTTCTCATCTAAATTCACAAAAAAAAAATCCAGAGCAACGAAAGAAAATTACTACCGGAACCTTTCAAAATCTCCAAAGCAAAAAAGCTGATTGATTGAGAATCCCACAAAGGTTAGTGAGAAACGTGGCTAATTCAATGACATAAAAGGAACACGACAAAGTTTTTTTCTTTTAAGTAAAAATCTTTTTTAGATATTTGATCAAAAATATTTAAAAAGAACAGACCTTGAAAGTGCCTGAACAAGTGATCACAGACGAAACGTGCAGCTTCAGGTCCACCGTGACCATCATAAACACCAACAAAAGTTCCAAAAGGTCCAGACTCAATCTGGCTTTGGTCTTCAATTACTTGATTAGCTTGAACAACAGCCATTGAAAATTCACCAGACCAGTATCTTCCAACGTCTCTATACCAAAGCAAACCATCTTTCCCTTCTTTGCTAACACCGACAAATGACTCAAGCTTTGAATCACTGTTACTACTCCTTCTACCATGCCCAAATGGCTTAAGACATGAAGAAAACAGATTCATCAATGCCTGAAGCATCCCACATCTCTCAATCACACTAGCCCCTAAACCAAACCAATCTCCTCTCCCTCCCACTTAATCTTTCTCGATGTTTTGAAGTGCGGGTTTTTGATATAATGATCTAAATTTAATGGTGGTGATGGTGAGAGTGGAAGGATGTGCTCGGTTGTGGAGGAACAGATAAAAGGTAATTCCTTTGTTGGGGAGGGGAGGGGATGGTTTTGGTGGGTGGTGTTCTCAATGTCTCTTGTTTGTATGCATGTGAAAAGAAAGAGGCTTTAGAATGGGTCCAAATCAAAAGTATTCATTTTTCACTTTGGCTTGGGACATTTTTCCTTGCTGAAAAAACTTTTGGATGTACTATAAAACATGGTTTAGACGCAATGAGCTATAGAATATATTTTTTTAATTTTAATTAATCCAATAAAGTATAAACTTTAATGTGAAATGAAAAATGTCGAGATCTGTGTGAGATAGAATATATTGGTGAAGCAAAGATAACTGGGCACTAATCTCGCCACTCACCAAGACACATGGACCTTTGTCTCTGCTCCTACCGAACGGGGAAATCGTAGCCAATCTCAAACGAGAGGAGTTTTGGAACCAGCAATTTCTCAACTAGAATCTGGGACATGTTCGACAATTTTGATCCTCTAACCTTGGATTGAGGGAAAAGTGTGTTTTCACGGTTAAAGCAACTTTGAAAATGGAACAAATCTTTGTCTACAAGTGTCGAGTATTAGTGATCAACTGGGTGAATTGATATTTATAAGTTGCCACCTCTCCTCTTCCGGTAGTTGAGAATACTTTAGATGTGCAAAAACATTTCGGTAGTTGACAGTTTTATGTTCAGATGGAGACAGCCACCATGTTGCCAAAAGAGAATTGAAAGCAACACTTCCCATAGTCCAGTTAACAATTACAAAATAACTAAAGGAGGAGTTTTATACTGTTAATTTTGAAGTAGTGCTTTTTTTCATTTTTCATTTTTCATTTTTATTTTTATTTTTATTTTTTATTGTTTTATCTTATTCTCATTATACAGATCACGAATTTAACTAGTTGAATCAGGTTTTTTAATTAATTTTTATTTTATTATTTTATTATTTAATATTAAATTGATTAAAAAACAATTAAATGATAAGGGGTTTTTATCTCATCACAAAACATTATTCACTAGAATAATGTTTTTTCTCTTCGTTTGTTTTTTTTCTAATATGTTTTTTTATTTTTTATTTTGTTCTTTAATATTATATTTATTGATAATTATATTTTATATTTTATGAGGTTATTTTAAATTTATAATTTAGAGTTTGGATTAATAGGTTAACTTTATTGACTCAAGGTTTTGTTTTTTTAATTGTTTTTTTCTCAATTTCATCATTTAATTTTAAATTGATTGAGAATTAAGTTTTATAGTTTATTTTGATATATTTTCTATGAGATTATTCCTATTTCATGGCTTGGATCACGGGTCTGATGAGTTAATCATTGTTAATTCAATTCATTTTTTGTATCTTTTTTATCAATTTTTTTTTTACAATTTTATCTTCAAACATTGAGTTGGTTGAAAATTAAGCTTTATAATTTTTTTTTTAATTTGCTTTCTATTGGGTTATCCTGATTTCATAACTTGAGACACGAGTTTTGCGAGTTAACCTGAGTTGATTCGGGTTATTTTCTTGGTTTTTTTCCAGTTTCATCATTTAATGTTAAGTTTATTGAAAATCGAGTTTCTTAATTTATTTTGATTTGATTTATATGAGGTTATCATAATCTTATGACTTGGTATGTGAATTAACAAGTTGATTCAGGTTGACTTAAATCGATTCAATATATTTTTATCTTAATTTTTATTAAAAACAATCTCATTTTAAATATTTATTTTAACTTAAACTATATTTTTATCGGTTATTTAAGTTAGTTTTAGATCCATTAAGATAACTAAATCATATTAGATCAATTTTCACGTGGTTTTTTTTCCATTAAAAAAACATTAGCAAAACATATATATATATATATATATATATATATAGCAAGAACTAGGTTATTCTGCCGTGCTATGTTGTGATCTCATGATGATTTTTTTTGGATATATATATATTCGTTATGTTGAAAGACCTGGACCTATATGCTGGAAGGCAACGTTACAATGAAAGTGATGCATGCTTTTCCAGAATTGTAGACATTAATTGCGTGGTTTCCTGTGCTTAAAATGTAAAGATTGTTACAGTACACATCAAGCTGGTTTCCATTTTTATGAAATTTCGAGCATGAACTGCTTCTTTTCCTAGTTTGTTTTTTTCTTTTTTTTTAAAAAAAAAACTGCTTCTTATTAGATGTTGAGAATTTATTCAGGGATACAATCGCAGTAAGTACACATTGACATAAATTAAGGAGAACAATGCAACGTGGTACCCATGTGGGCAGCGGCCCACTCCACTTTTAGAATATTTTTATTTTAAAACAAATATTTTTAAATTTTTTTAAAAAAATTATTTTGATGTGTTGATATTAAAATTAATTTTTAAAAAATTAAAAAATATTATTTAATTTAATATATTTTTAAATAAAAAATATTTTAAAAAACAATCACAGCAATATTTCCAATCAATCCGTTTAACAAACGAATAGGAATTGCTCGGCAGCTGAACTTGATCATGTCAGCAACCCTTCGCCCTTCAGGCAGTTTCAAGTTCTGTCAAATACCAGCGCTCCACTTACTCGTCTGCTTTCCAACTCACGCCAACAAGAGCTTGACCCGGCAAATAGTCCATTCCTCATTGGGGCAACACAAATTTGTGTTTCCGTTGTATAACTCAGTAGGGGCCGATTGAGCACGGAATTGGCGGCAGGTTTTCCTTCTCCAGTTGTCATCATGCGGCGCATGAGGGGACATTGCATACAGAGTTATGCTCCTCCGATGTTGATGTCTCGTATGAGCCGATTTTGTACGAACTATAACTGTCTTCGCTTGTGCAGTAAGATTTGAGTAATTTAACGCTTTGGCCACGCACATGCCTTTAAAGAGAAGGTTTGACGTTCAAAATTTGCCTTAGTTAATCTAACAAATCAGGAAGGTCAATAAGCATCCTAATATGTACAAAGGCGAGCAAACTCTCTGTTGCTAGGCCTCGGCAGTCCTTCGAACACCGAGAGATGGTCGCCCATGAGATGGGGCCTATTTGGTGACAATTTGAGTAGCAGAAAAGGCAGCAGATTCAAAAGTAGAGGGAACATGAGCCGAGGATTTTGGCATGGCACGAGGGATTCTATCTTCTTTGTTTGTGGATCATGAATGGTTTTGGTTTCTATGAATAGTGCATGGTGTTGACTTGCTTACTAAAATATTACCAGTTAATAGTAGGCATCTTGGTGACTTTTAATGGCAGCATGCAAAGTAGCCATCATGGCGACTTAGGCTTTGCAGAGTTATATTTCTTTTTTGTTCAAATGATTTGAAATTCATTAAAAAAAAAAGAAGGATGATGGAGTTATAAGAGGTCATGGGCCGAATTTAACAGCTGCGACCATTGCTAGCCCAACCTTAAAATCCTGGGCCAGAAGGAAAGAAATCAGCATTAGCAGGGATATGGATTGCTCGGCGTGGTGCCTTGATATAGCCTGCCAGGATTTCATCACTGGCGGTTTGAGTAAATAGTTAGATGAGATATGGGAGGGATGGTGTCCAGATTGTTCCACAGCACCCAGAATATTCAAGTGGGCCCGTTTTGATTGATAGTTCAATGGGTCCACAATGGCCTGCCAATGCATCATCAGCCACGAGTATTGTTGCCACCCTTGGATCATCAGATGACCTAATATGACGTGGAGTGCTGGTACAAGAAGCTACTAGCTAATTCAAAAAATCAAGTTAATCAACCATGGTTCCTTTACCCGATAAACAAAGGGAGTGACCCGACCCGTAAGAAGATTCGAGATTACTTTCAAGTGCTCCATTTTTTTGTGATTTTATAATCATGATATGGTATTCCCTTTACATGTATAGGTTTCATATGGTGGTAGTTCATGTTTTTTTTTAAAAAAAAATTATAAATAAAAAAATTATTTGATTAATTAAAATTTTTTTTATTGAACCTCACGTATATTTTAACTTTTAGTTTTGTATAAGCTGAAATATCTTATTTTTCATTTATTTTATATGCAGTAATCTATCTCACCAAGAGACGAGACGGGAGATGGCAAGAGTTGAGGCCCCTGCAAAACAAAATTCATTAATATTATGCCCCTGTGAAAAGAATAATTTTAAATTTTAAGCCCAAAACTAGTAAGATTTAAGTTTTGCCCCCGAAAAGAAATTCAAAGTCTTTCCCCCTAAAAAATTACTTTGCTTCACCCTAACATATCACAACAGTTTAAATCAAATAAAAAATTTTAAAACCTATTTTTTAAAAACCATAACTAAAATAAAAAATTCTAAAAAATACAACTAGACTGCTATACGTAATTCAAAAGCACATCCTCACAGTTAAAAGTATCTGTCTATTAGTTCCCTTCCTGCCTTTAGCTTCATTGCTCCAGCACCTCTCAAAAGCTACCGCATGGTCCACGAAAGCTGCCCCCGTAAGAATCATGCTATAACCTTTATGACGTCGGGCGTACTTCTCGCCCCTAGATATACTTCAATGGCTACCACTAATGAGTCGACTCGAGGATAGAAGCATTGACCTTTTAAAATTTTTCTTGAATTAGGCGGCTGCGGGGACAATGCTATTAGTGGACTTCTTAACTTTCACGAGTCTGTATTTAAAAAAAAAAACAAAAGAGTTTTCTAACCATTAAATAAGTTATTAAGTGAGAATAGTTCGAGATCAAATAATTTGTTTTATGTTTGAGTTATTTAATTGTTAATATTAATAATTATTAGAGATTTATTTGACTATTAATTTTAGAATATATAAAGATTAATTGAAAAGCGTGACACCTTATATTAAAAAAAAGAAGAGTTTTCTTGCATTCTACTGCTCCTAGAAATATAATAACTTGGTTGTATGAATCCATGTTAATTTCGACGTGGATAACTTACATACCATTGAATCGAATCAACTTTACATAAATCCTATTAATAATAATAAACTTATATGCTGTGTAAAATATATGGGATAATGTCATATCCATGCTTTTAATTTAATACATGATATTTGTATAAAAAACAACCAAAAAACTGATTTGATTGAATAACAAGTCATTGATAGCATGGTGTTGTATCCCACGCACGCGCGGGCATATACATGATATTATATGTTATATATAAAGAAATTAATTTAAAATATATATACCAACTCAAATCAAATAAAATTAATTTAAGAATATATTTAAAATGAAAAAACTTACATCATAATTATTTTTTTCCGAGATTTTATATTTTAAAACTGCTTCAAAATGACTTTATTTTTAATTTCATTAAAAATATATTTTTCAATATACACAATAAATTTTTATTTATCTATTTCTAAATCTTTAAAGGATTATGAAAGTTCTTGACAACGATTATATACTGACATATAGTATATAGGATCTAAAATCATAGCTTAAAAGAATTGTCACAAACTTTCATCTAAAACTTATATTATAATTGCCTCTATTCCATGCACATATTAATTCAGCAAACTCATAAGTTATTATAAGTCCTAATATTTTCTATAACTAATTATAAAAAATAAAACTAAAATTTTATAACAAAACAAATAGAAAAGATCAAGAAAACTTTTATAAAACATAAAATATAAAATATTACTTGTTTAACTAATTAATAGCACTTGAATATAAATTTTATAAAAGGGAGCGAGGTAGAGACTAGTGAAAAAAAAAGGAGCTTAGATCAATTTATTAGCTAACAAAAAAAATTAACCTTGCAAAGCTATTATATTAATATTTTAATATAAAATATATTTTAAAAAAAACAATGGAAAAAAAATCACATAATCACGGCAATCAGTAAAACACCTGTGAATACAGGTGGGTAAGATATGGGTTCATAATTGCATGTAACTTATTTTTTCATGGTTTACAAATTATAAATTTAATTAATTTAATTTTCCTATATCCAAAAAACTTAAATTTAATTAATTTAATTTTCCTATATCCAAAAAACTTAAATTAAATTAATTTAATTTTCCTATATCCAAAAAAATTAAATATATAGAATGAACCAAATTTGTTGCAGAAGTGATCGATATTTATGAGTTGGTTTGTATTGCTAATTTTTAGAGTTCATATTTAAATCTGGACCTATAAATCACAACTTGGACTCTAAATATCATAACACATTTAATGTTGAGTCTAATCTTTATATTTTGCATCATCATTCAATTTTAGTTATTTTCTTTTGAGAAAGAGATAAAAAAAAATTATTACCTTAAAAAAATCTATTATAAATTTTAAAGTTGAAATATTTATAAATAAAATAAAAATAAATATTCAATTCACAATATTTGAACTGCGCATATAAATTGGATCGGCTCAATCAGGTTTCAAGATTTTTAGTTTACCACCCAACTTGCTATGTTCATTTTCTAGATTTTTTATTTATTATTATTTATAATATCTACAGTATCCTAACTTTAACAAATTAATCTGATAAAGTAATATAAGCCAAACTATTGAATCTTCTCTCTCCTTGCCCCCCTTCTAAATTCAAAATAAATATTAAATAGGCGTGATTTTAGGCCCCCGTTGTACCGTTTGAACGTGCAAAGTCATTTCTTTACGCGTTAATACGAGTTAATATTCAACCTAATTAATTAATCCCTACACTGTAAACAACAATTAACTATTCCCTTGATCACTATCCTTAATTTTATATTGTTTTATACCATAATTTTCTTATGTGATAATTACATTTGACCATATCAAATATCTCTTTTTTATTGTTTCTATTTTCTAACAAAGGAAAAAAAAAACGAATAAATTGGAAAGATATGTAGATATGGTTAAAAAAAAAACTTAGATTATAAATGGATCAAGAGAAATATGAGATCGTAAATTTATTTTTCTATCCTTTTGATTTTACAGTAAGAAATATCTCTAGATTAACTTGTAAATCGATTAAAATCAGTTTTTTTCTATAAATAATTTAAGAAACGTGTTCCTGTATTGATTGTATTTTAAAAAAATTAAATCCAGTGTACTGCGAAAGAGCTAGGGCCAGAGCAAATATTTTGTGATTGAAACCACACAAACTAATTTAATAGTTTTGTTGTGCTACAAGTGAGTTATGATCAACCCAATAATTAACATCAAACTTGAATCACTCGATCAGTTCCGCATAGACCAACCGAGCTATTACTGTCTGCGTGGTTTTGGTTTAATCGTATTTTTTTAAAAAATATTTTTAAAATATTTTAATATATTAATATCAAAAATAAAATTTTAATAATAATATAAAATATTATTTTAATACACCTTCTATTAAAAAAAACAACACTTTGACCTAAGTAAATCCAAAGTCTGGAGCCCTCAAACCGACTTATCAAGCCTTTGCGATTTTAAACCAATCAAAAAGCACCGTACGGTAAATGGATAAAGCAAATGAGAGGACGAATATACTCCTTATCACAATCTCAAGATAATATACACTCTTTATTGACTTTCCTGTTTGACTGTGGTCCTGGGCCCAAAATTTGCCGAGGATTTTCTTGACCCGCATAATCAGTCGAATATTTTATAGCTGGTGATCGTGCTTCAATATGGTAACTGTAGGATTGTGATCATAACGACCGATAGATCGAAAAATCAATGTCTGATTAACCTCAAATTAATGGTTGTGATTGGGCAGCACACCAACCACAGATGCTAATTATCCTCTAAAACCAGTCACATGCTAGTTCAGCTCCCTAAAAGAGACTAGTCGACTTCGTTGCATATTGATTCAACCCGTAAAAAAGCCAGGGTTTGATTTTCGAGATTCATGGAAACTCCACATCCCATGGCTTACGAGGTATCTGGTATTGTTTTTTTATTTTTTGTGAAACTAAGAACCTAGAAATTGATTATCACTGTATTTTTTTTTAAGAAACGGTTTATTTTTCAAAAAAGGCACATGAAAAGAAATTAAACTAATTATATTTAATTTAAAAAATATAAAAAAATATTTTTAGTTAAAATACAAAACTAATAATAGTAAGAAATTGTGATATTATAAACCATAAGAAATATAATTCAACTAATCAAACAATGAGTTTGTTTCTTATAGATAGCTAGTTCGAGTTCTATAAATTTCAGGATCGCTAGAGACTTACATGATTGTTAATACAAGCTTATCTGAATACCCACATTCATCTAAAAAATAATATTGTGATATTATGATTGTAATATTATAATTTTGATGATAATGCTCATAATATTGAATATAATTCTAGTAATAAAGATAAGAAATCAACAATGAATGTTATTTTATTAATAATCATTGACATCAAGTGATGATGGTATAGTAAAATTAAATATAATGAAATGGAGATTTTTTTTTTAAATACGTCTGCAAATATTACAAAGTCAATAATAATGATGATGATAATATTAAAATAGAAGATGGTAATAAAAAGAAGACAATGAAAGTGAGCAATGTGATACTGTTAATGGTATCATGACAGGAAAAATAATTATTAGTATTATTATACACACTACCATATAACATCAACTAATAATAGCATAATTGAACCATCTAGGTGGTGACCTAGTGGTAAGAGCTTGGGACTGAGGGGTTTGCTTCCTCTTAGGTCTCAGGTTCAAACCCTATGGCTGCTCATATGATAGGTTCAAACCCTATGGCTGCTCATATGATGGCCGCTAGAGGCTTACATGGTCGTTAACTTCAGGGCCCGTGGGATTAGTCGAGGTACGCGCAAGCTGGCCCGGACACCCACGATAAAAAAAAAAATAATAGCATAATTGAAAATCATACTCTGCTTGGAAGTGAAATTTAACTTAATTTTTATTTAAATTTGATTTATTTATTTTAAATTAACTTTTTTAATATGTTTAAATTATTTTAATATGCTAATATTAAAAATAATTTTTTTTTAAAAAAATTATTTTAATATATTCTCAAAAACAAATACCTTAAAAAACAAACTTCATCACCTAAAAAAAACAACAACGTAACAAACTTCCGACATATCATACCCTTTACTAACAACCAGATTCAAGCTCTAATCTCTCTCTCTCTCTCTCTCTCTCTATATATATATATATATATATAAAGCTATCAATATATTTCCTACTACGCTGCTAATGACAATGAATTCATCTGAACTTCTTTGGCTTTGTACCTATAAAAAGAGAGTCTAGCATCCAATAAGATGGAATCGTTCATTAGCAGTACAGGATTCAAAACTTGATATTAGCGATAACAGTATTGAATGGTCATGATCATCATCGTAAAAGATTCTAAAAACAAGTTCTAAAAGTACCTTGATAAATCAACAAATCAAGAATCCTCCGTCAAAAACCCTTCTTTTTGACCCCGCTTTTGCCACTCTTATTCATCTTCTTTAACCCCAAAACTCTCTTTAATTTCGCAAACACCGTCCTTGCAAATCCACTCTTCTTACTTTGAATCACTGCTTTCCCCTTAAACGACCTCGTTTTCATCTCGACCGGCTGCACCGACGGCTCCACAAAATTCCCCAAAGACGCTCCATTTCTCTTGAAACCCAAAAGCAATTCTGGATATAATTGACCCATCAACCCTTTAAATTTATCCGAGACATCAACAGTTGATGAATTACCACTTGAACATGACCCGTCATTTCTATAATACCCAACTCTAGTTTGACCATTAATATAAGCATTACAAGCTGATAATATAACACTTGCCTTCTCTCTAAAATGGCTAGCAACAAAACCCTCGAAATTCTTTGGCGGCCTACGTAATAAAAACAACATCGTCTTGCAAGACAAGAAAAAAACATTCTCACTATAAGCATTTGATTTCTTCTCCCATATGGCCCGACCCGGTAACACCCCATTACCCGGTTCGTTGTAATATGGTTTCTCATTCAAAACAAGGGCTTGGATGGAGACCAGAACTTGAAGTACTGTGGATTCGCTGGAGTTCCATTTCTCACTTTTTCTACCGGGCCAAGTGTTCAGTAAACTTAAACACACCCGCCCATTTGCATATAAATTCGGGTTGATTCGTAACCCGAATGATCTGTAATAAACCAGAGGGGGGCGGGCTGGGTAATCTGGTGGGAAAGCAATGTCAAAGAAATAAAGTCCATCATGGTATGGTGTACCTGCGACTCCTATGATTACTGCTCTTAAGAGATCGATACGATTCTCGTGCGCACGAACGTAGATTGAATCAGGGAGGTGTTTTTCGAGGATTTTCCATTCTTGCATGATCTTCTTGTAGACCCCACTTGAGATATTTGTTAAAGAATCTCCTCCACCGTCTTTGGTTTTTTTGCTGCTGCTGCTGCTGCTGCTGCTGTCGTTGTCGATGTTGTTTACGAGATAGTGGTGATCTGACGAGTCAGATACGACGTCGAATTGATGGAAAATGTCGATTTCTTGGATCTCACCCTCAGTGGTGGTGGTGGTTTGCTGTTGCTGTTGCTGGGGTTTTGGTAAGGGCAAAGAGAGTGCCATTTTGGTAGAGAAATAGAGAGGCTCTTGTTTTTTATTGTTTGGAATTTGGGGAGTTCTCAGGATGAAGTCTCTCTCGTAGAATAGAACCAACTAATTGTACTGCTAGTAGTTTCTATTGATGGGAATTAGTGGGTCCATGATGTGATTTGGAATTTCTCGGTAATTTGAGCATCATCGGAAGGAAAGTTGAATTTGCGGGCCATATAGTGAGGGTTATATGCCCTTGAATGATGAAAAAAAAAATTCATTGAATTAAGTTTTGATTTCCTAGGTAATGTTATGTTTGTTTCTTGAAAATGTTATGTTTGTTTGTTGAAAAGTAATTTTTAAAAAATTATTTTTAAATTATTTTTATATTTGTTTGTTATTAAAAAGGTTGATCAATAGAAAATATTTTTCAATTAAAAAAAATTTGACTTGATTTCTAGAAAAGTATTTTTCTAAAAAATTTAAGCAGAAAACACTTTCCGGAAGTTGTGAAAAATTTAGAAATGTCATATTATTTGTTGATTATATCAAATTTAATCCTCAAACTCTTGATTGTTATATATATTTTGTTTTGAATATTTATTTTTCAATTTCATCTCTTAAAATTTAATTTTTTTATTAACTTTGGTTCTCATTTTTATAATTGTTATTTGCTTTTTCCTTATCATTTTTTTATTGAAATTTTTTATCTATCAAATTTGATTCTCATTCTTTTGATTGTTACTTATTTTATTTGAAATAATTTATGAAATGTTAATTATTATTATTTTAATTTCTTCATCTTTTTTTTATTTTTTAGATTTGATCTCTATTATTTTGATTATTATTTATTTTATTTGAAATAATTTATGAAATTATATTTTTTTTTCAATTGTATTCTCATTTAACTTTTTAATTTGTAAAATTTGTTTCTCATTATTTTAATAAACTTAAGAAAAATAAAATATTAATAAGTTATTTTCCAGACCCATTTTCCATGACATAATAAAATACTGGAAATTATTTTCCAACTTATTTTTCATTACATTACCAAACATCAGAAAATAATTCACTTCAAAAAAAAAACTACTTTCCAGCAAACAAACGGTGTCTAAGTTGGTGTTTGGTAAGAAGTTGATACAGCTTTCCTTCCAAGTTTCTAGGAAATTTTACAACTTCCCCTTTTACTTCTATCAGAGATATTTTGAATTCACATAATATTGACCTTATATAGACAAAGCTCTTTTTGTTTTGTAATCATGAGTGTCCAGACCAGTTTATGCGTATTTCAGCTAATACTTCAAGACTCTAAAATTAACAATCATGTAAATTTTTAATAGTCTTGAGATTTATAATACTTGAACTGATAATTTTTTAGAAGCAACCTGAACCATTAATAAACTACACCTTGTATATTTATATAAATAAAGCTCTTGAGAATACAAGACTTGACTCGACACCCAAGTCTGCTTTAATTTCTGGGAACATCCAAATTTCCCAGAAGGTTCATAGAATAATTTTATTTTATATATTTTGCAAAATGATGTGATTGTGACATTTTGTTGAACTTACCAAACAATTGTATGATCATCATTCATCACTTGTAACTTACCATGTGGTGGGGTTAATGAAAAAAGAGCAATATTCTGTTTATAATACTTTAGGATTGGATTTCACACAGGATTCAAAGAGAGCCCTCCTCCACTATGAGGGTGGAAACGTTAAAAAACGCCCAACTTATGTAAGAAAATTGCTTCTTTACAAAATCAAGTATATCAGGATTAAAGTGTTGTTTTGGACTTCTGAGAAAAAATAATTAATTTTTTGCCAAAGAAACTTCAAAGATCAAGGGCAAATTAAAAAACTACCTGAAAAATACATATTTTTTGGCGGCTGGATCGATGTTAAAATTACACCGGTGGCAATCCCTCACTCTTTCCCTTTAATTATTTTCTTCTTAAATTCTAAATAATTATAAATTTAGATCTGTATAATCTAAATTTCATGGTTTTATTTGGTTTTTTGTTTCTATTTCATCGAACCTCTCTCTAAAACAATATATGTCCAAATCGTCAAGCCGTTTGAAACTTACCCGACAAGGAACTTTGCTACCTCAAGACCATTATAGTTGAAATTGCCAGGGCTTCGATTGTTGGCTCCCTTGTCATTAGATCACCAACTTCCTTGAACTTTCGATGCTAGGCATGCGTCAGCGTTTATACACAGTCTTACGATTTTACGAAAGACTTGCGTTGAATATTAGTCGTCCAAACTTCGTCGATGCGCTCCTGTTTATGAGGTAGCACCCGTTCTCTTGAAGTTATAGGGTTATTTTGCAAAGTTTAATTCTTATAGAGAATTGTCTCGCGTGTCTAGGTATTTTCTACCCACCCACCAATGATACGAGTAACTTTTGGTTGAAGATCATTTGAGTTTTTCCTAAGAGTATAACACGAGTTACTTCAGAACTTATAGCACCGTAGATCACTCGACTTGCAGTCAAATTGGTCGCCTGGGGCTGGATGCTCTGGAGCAATGGAAGATGGCGCAGACGTGGCAAATGGATGGTTGCCATCTCAACACGCGTCAAAGCAATCCCAGAACAGATGTGGCGTGGTCTAAGCCTGAGGATCGAGGGTTATATCAAATGCATTGTTGACGCTGCTATCTTCCAAAACCACGCTATGGGCGCAGGTTTTATCATAAGAGATCAAAATGGTCAAGCGATTTGGTGTGGGACGTTGGCAGCTAAGGGGAAGTTTTCGTTCTTCACTGGCCGAAGCTTTGGCTGCAAAGGGAGTTCTTCAGAAAATCAGCCCCCTTAATCTTCATAATTGAGATGGATGCAAAACTCGTCGTGGACAGCATTTCAAGCACACAGAGGGACTATTCGGAATATGGTATCATCATAGAAGATTGCAGATCTCTTATCAGATGTGCCTTGAATTTTAGCACCGTTCATGTCCATAGATCAGCCAACAAGGTAGCCCCATCATCTTCCTCTTGTAACCGGTCAAGTCAAGACCTGTGGAGCCATGCTCCAGACTTTATCTGCTCTATTTTAGCTGATGAAGCTTATTAATATTAAATGACTCCTTTTTCAAAAAAAAAAAAAAAATTCCCCAACCAAGATTAAATTATCTTTCTGAATGATCTCAAAGACAACTCAGTTTTCGCATTAACGGAGTCTAAATCATCTTTCTGAATAAATCTCACAGACATCTCATGTGTGCATTTTAAAATATAATAAAATTTTACAAATAAAGATTCTAAAAATTAAATCTAAGAAATGAAAGAAGGAAACGTATCTTATTAGTCGTCAAATCATCCCGTGTTTTATTCTTTAATTTTAACATTGAAAGACATTTAACCCTGGCAATATTCTCCAACTCCAATATGAAAAACAATATTTTTATTTTAGAAATATATTAAAATAATATATATTTTTTATGTTTTAAAATCTATTTTGATATCAACACATTAAAACAATCTAAAAAAACACAAATATTATTTTAAAACTAAAAAAAGCTCAAAATTTTAAAAATACAATTAGATCGCAATGACAAGCAAGTCCAAAATATATTAATGGTTGAAAACTTGCTACTAAGTGTTGAGTGGTGAGTACATAATTTTTATTGATTTCAAATTTCCCTTCTTCAAGGAGGAAACATGTTGGTTTTCACAATATCATAACAATTCCGAGATTTAGAAATTTACAACTTTGAAGAAGGTGTCTTGAAGCTCCGACCAGCTATGAATTCCTGCATCTTCTGGAACTGGTCCTTAGTCATGCCATCATAGTAGGCGTGAGCCCTCTCCTGAAACAAACCATGAGAAAATATTTGTTAATCATAACATAGAATGTAAATCACGGTTAAAAAAAAAGCACATTCGCGCAAAACCATAACAAAGTAAGTTTGCTGAAACACGACGCTAGGTAAACACACAAGGAACCAAAAAGCAAACGAGTCTGGAAAGAACTAGGATATGCTTACAAAAATCCTGGAAAATCCCTCAACTGAGAGAAAGAAATATGTATATATGTGTGTCAAAAATTCTGGAAAACTACCTTCTCTAGAGAAAGAGCATGAGCCAGGTCCAGCTTCAGGCCATCATTTATAACAGCCTTGTATTTCAACACCATGTCTTGATTATTTTTTATAATGGCCTCTGCAACTTCTCGGGCTTTCTTCAACACTTTACCTTCTTCCACAGCATGGTTAACCAAGCCCCACCTCTCAGCTTGCTCACCAGAAATTGGCATGGCCGTTAGAGATGCTTCCCGTGCCCTGTTTGCCCCTATAACGCGTGAAAGCTTCTGCGAGAGGCCCCATGAAGGAAATATCCCAAACCTTCACAGGCAATTCAAACAATCAAATCGAGCACTAAAATCTAAAAAACTTGTCCTAGAAAGCATGGAATATTATCACATACTGAATCCAATCACAAAATTCCACCGAAAACGTAACTACTTTCACATTCCCAAAAGCATTCAATTACTGCACATTCAAGCTAAACAGATACTACTATAAACACTACGATTAGCTCTTTCGTTCAAGCCCCAAACCCTTTAAACCCCCACAAAAAAAAAAAAACACAAGCATGACCCCAATAACAAAACCATATTAATCAAAGGGTGAAACTAAAAGATAAACATACAAAAAATTTAATCAAATATAAAATACAACACACCTTGAATGTGTATCCATAAACTTAGCTCCTTTAGAAGCGATCAAAATATCACAAGCAAGTGCAATTTCAAACCCGGCGGTAACTGCAAACCCATTAATAGCTCCAATAATGGGCGTTTTGCACTGCTCCATTTGGGCAACCGGGTCGGTCTCCACGTCCTTTACATCCCCTTTAAACACCTCCTCCGCAGCAGTCAGATCCACGCCCGAACAGAAAGCCCGACCCGATCCCGTCAAAATGATGACCCGAACTGAGTCGTCCTTACCTAGGGCATTGATTTGACGGGCTAAGCGAACCATCATAGGCCTCGTCAAGGAGTTCAGCGATTTGGGACGGTTTATTGTGATCGTTGCGATGCCGTTTTGGTCTCGAGTGACCAGGATGAGGTTCTCAATTCTGGTTTGATCCATTTTCAAGTCAGAGAAGTGAACACAACTACTTTTTTCTCTTTTTTTTCCAGGTAGGTTTGATCGATTGCCTGTTTTATTTAAGGTTTTGTGCGTTATTGATTTGCGTGTAAGAAAGCTTACGGGTAGGGTTGTGGGAAGGCAACATCTGAGGTATGGGGCTCGATCTTAGGGTAGGATCAACCCGCTGACAGTGCCTTGAATTGATGGATTGTTATTTATAGCCAGTGCATGTATTTATTTTTTCCTCTTTCGATTAAGTCATACGATTTATACACCCGCTGCGGCTCTGCCTAACTTTCTCCTTTTAATCTGAACATTCTCAACAGAATTTAACAATTTAAAAATACCCCTCTGTTAATATTCATCTTATCTTTAAAAATATGTTCTTATTAGTTTTATTTTCAAATGATATAATTTATTAATTGGAGCATTCTATAAATATTAAATTTACTATTTAAGGACATAGTTTTTATTGAAAAAACAGTGCACTTTTAATGATTAAATATACATGAAAAGATTTGATAAAAAAATTAAAATTTAAAGAATAAATGATTGGAAAAAAAAAACTGTTTAGAGTCAAAACTTTCATTTTTCTCCAATAGCAGAATCGTTGTCGGTGACCATGTTAAGCGAATTTCCTTTAAAAAGAGAGAGTCCAAAATACAACCATCAGCCTGATTGTCCATTTCTGCATTAGATTAAGAAAAAAGGAAAATCAATAAGAACAAAATTCCTGGTATAATTTTTCCAAGCGAATCAATATAAAAGTAAAAGAAACGGGTGGGTGAGATCAGTTGTTCTCTTCTGAATTATTAGCGTCCTTTTGGTAGACGAGGATGTGTTTTGGCCAACCATAATTTATATAGTTATTTGGTCAAAGAAGTTAATGTCTGATTTAGATACGAATTCCATTAAAAATTGAGTTCATGCCGCAGGTTACTAAAGCTAAAAATTATTATTTTTCATCATTTTTTTGCTAGCATTCTGCACCCCTTATCTTCTTAAAACTAAAAATATCATCCGTGTAGAGTTTATTTTAGAGAGCGTGTGAAAGTGATTAGGAGTAAAGAGAAAAAATTAGATGGTCTTGCAATTAAAATTTGACATGTGGCAAAATAATCATGCGAAACACCACTTTTTTTCAGCGGCATTTTACATGACTTTCGTGCAGTTCAGTTTTGTAACGTGAATAATAAGTGCAGAGTGAATTAATTTACTAAATTCACTCTGCACTCATTCTTCACATTACAAAACTGAACTGCAGAGTAAATTAAACTCTGCATACAAAAATAAAAAAATTTATTTTTATTTATTTTAATTGTATTTTATTTGAAAAATTAATGTTTAATATTATGGTGTAGCATTTACAGAATTTGATCGTAATTCTAATTTTGTTCATGATGATATTTTACCTGATTTTGTTGCACGTTCAAAAAACCATGAAAACTGTAGTGATGGAATTGTAGATGATTCAATGAAAAAATAAAAAATATTTTATATAAAGTATTATTTTTATTTCATGTTGTAATAACAGTAGTTAAATCTACAATTTTTAAATTAAAAATCATCAATATTAATATATATATATTTTTAGTTATTTTATAATCTCAATTTATTTTTTATTCAACTTTAATTTTAACCATAGTTTTAACCAAATATATATAAATATCAAATCAACCTCAATTAAAAATATTTTTTATAATTTTTTTTTTAAAAATTATAATTATAAAAGCTATCACAATAACAAATACATAACCCTGACTGCGGAGATACAAAGTTTGGAAGGATATCCTGGAAGGATGGATTTCGGAGGTTTTTGAAATATTTTGTTTTACTAGGTTTGGCCCCTTTGGGAGTGATTCAAAAGGCCTTGGCTATTCTTCCTAATAGGTTTCTAATAAAAAAAGAAGAAAAGAAAATCAGATGCAGGAAGATTATGAGATTATTGGAGGCAAGAGTAATTGCACTGGTTTCAAAAATCTAGAGTCGAGTGGATTTGTTTAGGGGATAAGAATTCTAGATTTTTTCATGACACCATCATGATTTGTGGAAAGAGAAACCGTGTTGGATCCCTGTGCAATGATAAGGGAAATGGGGTTTCGACTTTCGAATACTACTAGTATTCAGCGTACAGTATGAAATCTTTATAAGGTTTTATTTTCGAAGGAGGTGGTGGCTCGACCACCTTCTTTTCCTACTAGAGGCGCTTTTCCTTCAGCGGATGCTGTTATGTCCAGTTTGAGTAGTCCAGTTGTGCATGATGACGCCCAAAGTGCTTTATTTGATATGGGTGCTCATAAAGCTGCAGGTCCTGATGGCTTCCATGCTTATTTCTTCCAAGCTCAATGGAAGGTAGGAGGTACTGTTGAAATTGTTCAAAATGTTTTCCGGGGAAAGAAAGATATTTCTCGGGTTAATGAGACTTCTCTTACTCTAATTCCAAAAGTACAGAGGCCAGTGTATGTTGCTCAATCTCGCCAAATTGGTTTATGCAATGTGACTTGTAAAATTGACAACCAAAACATTGGTAAATAAGATGAAGTTGCTCCTTCCTTCCATTATTAGTCCGCGGCAAAATTGTTTCATGCTGGGTAGACGAATTAATGATAATGTCATTGTGGCTCAGAAGGTTATCCGTTCTATGCATAAATTACGCAGGAGGAAGGGATTCATGGCTATAAAGGTGGATTTAGAGAAGGCCCGTGACTGTTTAAGCTGGAATTTCGTTCAGGATAGCGGTGGAAGATGTAGGTTTCCCTCCTGAATTCGTTGGGATAGGAACACCAGCAAAAGACCGTACAATTCAGTACGATATTTTCAGATCTTTAACCAAAGCCTCTCTTGTGTACAATTAGATGGCCATCATGCATCTCCTGCCACAATAGATAGGTTAAAATGCAACCAGATCTTTGGGGCTAGAAATTATAGCGCAACACCAGCATATAATCAGCCCAGAGCATCACATCCTAGTGTCAGTGAAACTCTCTCTCTCTCTCTCCCCCCCACCCTGTATTCATGGCATCCTCATGCTAGTTTTCACATACCACTGAGTCTTTCCTTAATTGGATCTCAATCAATCATGTGCATCCAAATTAATACATTCATCAGATTTTTTTTCTGTACACATTATTTGGACTTGAACTTAAAATAATAGTAGTTGTCTGTGCTATATGCATCACAACTAGTGGCCACTCGGTTGCTCATAAAGTTGAGCATCAATTCCATTTATCAAGAATACCTTCCATGAATAAACTCTCACTGGTCATTACTCACTGCTAAGCACTCGCTAGTATACTGCTCCCATACTGTAGGCGGCTGCTCTGATCAGGTTGGTTAAGGGTTACATGGATGGTTCTTCTTGAGTCTTTTTCATTGGGGAGAGAGCTCCAGTTACTACCGTGAACTACAGGTCACATTAAAGGGCTTGCAGAATTTCCCTTGGCAGAGGATTAATTAATGCCAGCAATCAAGTTAGATGCAGCAAAAAAAATTGATTTCTCTGCTGTTTCAGCCTGTGATATATAAGAGATAAGGAGTGGCTACAAAGACATGATGTGAAATTATATTGCATAGGAAAGTGTGAGCTATTTAAGATAGTAGCTCAAGTTATACATACATACATACATACATACATATATATGTATGTTGCCTCTAAAGAAGTTATGATGAGCTTTGAACTTGGTCACAGGTCAATCCAGTCAAACTCATGAATAGCTTCTTTTCTTGTTTTTGATTCACCCAGTGAACGGAGAAGAATGCTGAAGAATCTAAATTTTGAGGCCGTTCTAACAATTAACTATTTTCCTCTTCTGTGATGGCTATATAAAATAATATTTTCTATTAACCGATACAATTATTTAACAGTCCAAAAGTACAATTTCTTGGTAAACTTACTTCTGCCTGGAAGAGGGTTAATTGCTCTCATTTGACTTGATTCAAATTGTAGCGAGCCGACGAATGTTAAGCGGTGAAATGTCATTGGAGTCACCATCTAATAGCCGTTTCGCTATGATCACATTAGCAGCGTCAGAAGGATGGTATGGATCCCAGAAAACGTACTTGGACCTGTCGAAGCAAACTTTTGATGGAGGGCCACATGGTATCAGACCACCAAAGTGCCCGGCAGCATAGCAGCATGATGCATTTGCGTTCTCAAATCCTGCAAAACAAAATTACAAATCTTATTTCTGAATAGAACACAAACACCATCTACGTACTCATCCAAAAACGATAGAGATGTCAGACCATATGATCTATAATTTTGCAGGATGTCATTGACAATGCGGTAAACATCTGCGTAAACAAAATTTGATCCCTCCAGATCTGCACCAAGTTCAGTGACAAGGCTTCTTAACTCTGTGTTGTACAGCTGGGCTATCTGATTGGAAAAACTAACACAATTGTCTCCTGCGGCTGGATTTGTATCTCTCTGATATGGTATACACCCAATTGGACCGACATTTGCCACAAGAATCTTTCTAGCACCCAAATTGTAGAGCCTCTGCAAATGGTATGGAGCTAGCTCTTTATAGGATTCCAGAATTGGTCTAATACATCGAAAATTAAGGGTCTAAATAAACATATATAGTTGCAAGGAACTTTTTTTACCGTGAGTTGTAATCTGAATCTTGCCACCATGGTATCTACAAACACGTCTGGAGCTACCACCTTCTGCTCTACGGCTGAGATGACTGGTGTCAAGTAGTTGTTGATAAAATCGTTTGAGCCAATAACAACTGCGAAGAGAGACATTTTAAGCAGACTCAGAGTTGCAGGAGCACCAATGCTTGCAATTATGCCTTGCCTGGTGTTTGCGAAGTTATCAATCTGCGCATCCAAGTTGATCCGACCACCCTATAGATCATGCATAGAATGCTTATCACATGAATTCACCAGGCTAAAATAGAGGTGCAGCAACTTTTTTTAAAATGCACTTTCAAGTTTGAGGTTTGCTAAAAAATCTAACCCCGCACTTAACATTGAAAAGAAAAAAAAAACAATCATTCAAAAACTATGGAAGTACAAATTCGTTCATCGATTCTGAGACTTTTTCTAGAAGCATTAACTGTCTTAATTAAAAGCTTTCAAAGCTGAGTTGATTTTGTCTATTCAGTGATTCACTTTCAAGCATGCATACATTCTGAAAAATAAAAATATTCGATTGAATCAAACAGAAAACTTACAAAAATCTTTCCAGTGTAATTAAGAATTCCACCTCCACCAGAAGCATAATTGACACCCCTCAAAACCACAGATCCCACTGTTGTAGGAGCCAAGAAAGGAGGAGTGAAATCTTCAAAACCCAATTCCTGACCTGTTTAGTTAAACAAAGTTTTGATATAACGATGAGGAAATGAGATCATTTATCTGTTTCACTATCAGGCTGAGTCATTATTTAGGCACTGCAGTAGTAGCTATCAATCAGAAATAAGAGAAATGAACTTGCCTATAATATCAGCAATGGTTCTTCCATTGGTGTACCTTCCTGTTGGCCTTCCAAAATCAATCCCATTTGGGATGTAGTTAGCTTTAGACAGTGACACGATGTAGTTGTTGTTTCCAGCATCAACCAAGGAGTCACCAAGAATAAAATTCGCAGGAACAGTACTGTTTGCAATGCTGATCCTTGACAATACAAAGATTGTCAGTACTTGAGACATTATCCACGCATTTCCTCGTTTATTTAAGAGGATATCCATGACGGAAAAGACAACGAGATATGCGTAACTATTGATTCTTGAGGGTCCTGTTGCTGTTAAATACTAGAGCTCAAAAAACTTGCAACAAAAAGGAGATCACAGGTATTCAAGAACGCAAGGACAAGGTAGAACATTATCGAATAGAATTGAATATGGTTTAACTGCGGGAACTTGTTTATATGGCAAATCAATTAATTCGAAAGGTTGAGACTTGAGAGCAATCATGTGAAAGTCATATTTTATTTTATTTTATTTTCGTGTCTTAATTTCCAAAATCACCAAATCTAAAAAGTAAGTTTCAATCAAAAGACAAACAGGATGCGCAACCGTTAACCATCCTAATAAATCTTATCAGATGGGACACTTCACTCTTGTTTCGAATATCAAAACATGTGCAATCTGATCAGCCAAGGCCTAGGCTGGAGCTCTCATATCCCTATACTTGAAAGAAAGAATTTTAATCCTTATCTTTCCTAGACTTTCTCTAAAAGGATAAATCGCAATGAAATGGAAGGGTGGCAATAATTACAGATACCCATTTGCAATTGCATAGACTCACTTCTGTCCATTCAATAAAAATTTATAAATTACACACAGTCCCTCGCATTTAACTTTCTTTCAAGCTACTCCATTAAACTTAGGAGCTTGCAATTCTATCTGAAACCATCACCAGCCACTCAATTTGGCTCTCATTCATGTCGCCAAAACATGCTCCATTTCAGTCCCAAAATCGCTTGATTTTCTTCCAGGTTTTATGCTATTCAATTCATGGGAAAGTCTCAAGACTGTCAAATATATGAAAATGGATGGTAGTTTGAAATGGATTTAAGAAATACACGGCGATGGCCGGCCCGCTTGAAAATGAAAGAAAAATAAGTAAACTATAACATTGAATGCCCTGCAGAATCAGCACCGAGCCCGTGTCTATAAATTATAAACTATAAAGCAAATCCTTAAGAGTTTTCACGCAAAATATATTGGAGACTGAGGCACAGTGAATGAATCTCTGCTTAGCTCAAAAGGCAAAGCGTATTGATTTTTCTAACTGCCTTCACGCATCTTCAAATTCCAAACCTATGAGCTGCCCCGTGTTAGGAATTTAATGCGGTCACTTAAAAATAGCAAATAGATTTTGAGTTCCATTGATATTGATTTGTATGAGCTCATTAAGCTGGTTGATTATATGCCCACACTCCCTATTGTGCGTGCGTGTTGGGGGTGGTAATTACTATTCTGGGCTAACTTCTTCATCTAATTTTGAATGAGCTCATTGGCTACGGTTGTGGGCTTATAAATTAAAGCTCCCTTCATGCAATAATATCCTTCATTGGTGCAGTAGAAAAGATGAATGAATTATAGATTGTGACAGAACTGCGAACCAACCAAGTACTGTAACATTTATTTCTAAGTCAAACAAGTAACTGTCCACAACTTAACACATGGTGTGAGGTATTTCGTTCAATTGTTTGTCGGAAACTTCCAGTTTTGCCTCCGGGAAAAGTCCATCCTGAATCTGGCAACCCTAGTTGTTCCCTTGGAGAAGAAACAGGGGAGGGTTTGGCTTAATTTTTGAGAGGTACTGCGTGTGGTTTTGTTCATTCAATGAAATTCATTCTAAATTCAAAACCAATAAAATAGAACGTGAAACAATGATGCATATAAATCTATCCCGTAATATTCGGATTAATGTATATTTGGGGCCTATGTTTTTTACATTTTCTTAATGTAGTCACTCTATGTTTTTTTTAGTTGGTCCACTTATTTAAGAAGGTTTTTAATGTGATCCCTTCATCTAATTTATTATTGATTCTTGACATTTAGTCTGGCATACACTTACTTGGACAGGTGTCGAATTTCTCTAGCATTTTATAAGAAATTAATGATAAATTGGAAGGAAGTGGGATGGAGGAGGGATTACATTAAAAGATTTTCTATAGTAAATGGAACGACTAATTAAAAAAAGAATAGAGGGACTATCTTAAGAAAATGTTAAGAGTATAGGGACTCAATATACTACTAAACTCCTAATATTCTCTCATGTAGTAAAACGCGGCTGGAAGCCAGGAACCACTTCTAAGACACTCCAACTATCTCTTATGTTATGGTCGGTCCTCCATTTATAAAATATTCTAATTACACCCTTGATTTAACACCATTGACACACTGCAGACTTTTTATCCATTCGCGTCAATCAGTTTCTACCATCACGTTATAATATAATTTCATTACATGTAAAATTTATCAAATAAAAACTATAATTTTTATGATTTTTGGAACATATAATAAAATTATATAAAATATTATCAGGAATAAAATTAAGATTACAATGCAAGTAAATTTAATTCACCCTAAATTAATTTTTTTAAAAAAAATTATTATTCACGTTCATGTAAACAATACGAGTAAAATCAATTCACTAAACTGGTTTTTTTTAAAAAAACATAATGCTCATTATAATGAACGGTGTATAGAAGAAAAGCATGGCTACACTGTGTAAGAAGCAGCAAGGAGTTGCTTTCCTTCCCTTGCATTGTAAACGTTAAAATCATTGAAATCCATAAACAGTATTTTTTTTTTTTTTATTATCAAACAGGTTGGATTTGTGTTTTAAATAAAATACAATTGCAACCTTCTAAATAAAGACTACCGCATGCAACGTATCTTTTTTCCATAAAATTCTTTTTAATGCGAGGAGAGAACTTGAATCTTTGATGACAAAACTGTTACTCCAGAGAAAAAAGATCCTTTCATCACAAAAATGTACTCCATGCATGACTAATAGTATTCGTAAGATAGGAAAGATAAGTCATGAAACTAATTAACTAGCTTTAAGAGCACCCGCCTGTATGTTCGTATCTGTACACCATAGCACAAGAAAGACCATGCGCAGCTCGAATTTTTTCCGAATTCATATTTTGATTAATAGACCATACCGTGTTCATTTTATAGCATCACAGAATCCAGAAGACAAATAAACAGAGCAGTTCAAAATCCGTCTTATCGCAGTAAACAGTTCAATAATTCAGAAGCTGCCTAATGTTCATAGGTGAAATATAATTCAAGTCACCATCCATCATATGTTTCGCTATGATTTCGTAAGAAGTTTCGGTTAGATGGAATGGATCCCAGAACACATACTTGGATCTGTCGGGACAAACTTGAGATAGAATTCCGCATGGAATTAAACCCCCATGCAGTCCAGCTCCAGCAATATGACAGCACGCCGAATCTGCAACTTCAAACTCTGTAAAAAAAAAAAAATAGAGGTTCTGCCTGTCAGAAAATTTAAGATCATCCAACGTCCACGGAAAATGTTTGTTGCAAAGGGAATTCACTCATTCGGTATACCATATGATGTCATGTAGTTATTAAGAATATCATCTAGCATTGCATAAACATTTGCACAAATAAAAGTTGATGCCTCGAGATTTTTGGTGAGTTCCGCTAGCAGGCTATTCAATCGGCTATTGAATAACTGTGCTTTCTGATTCATGACAGCAACACAGCCATCTACAGATGAATGTAGATCTCTAACGAAAGGGATGCATCCAACAGCAGCAGAATTTGTAACTATAAACTTTCTGGCATCCAGATTGTAGAGTCTCTGCACCCAAAGTTTACATCTCGTGTTCTAAGAAAGTTATGCAAAACTTAAGATGAAAGTTATCAAAATAAGGGAGCACAGGAAACTCTTACAACAAGTTGTGATTTGAATCTTGAAATTATAGTGTCGAGTAATGTATTCCAAGATGATGAATTCTGCCACTGGCTAAATATGATGTCATTTGAGCCAATTGAAACAAAAAAGAAAGCCTGTTTAAACTGCTCTTTAGCTGCTTGTGAACCGATTCTTGAGATGATGTCTTGTCTAGTCTTTACAAAGTTGCTGATTTGTGTGTCCAAGTGGATTTGATGACCCTGTCATTAATGAAATAGAGTAGTGCTATTATGTCACTGTAAAACAGTAATTACATGCTTTGGAGAGATTCTTTGAAGGATTTCGCTAAACTGATTTCCTTAAACAGCCCGAAAGAGTTTTCGAAATTTTGATCAACTTCAACCACACTATGTTAAAGATGAAACCTATTTTCAATGGAACAGAAAGCTTACGAAGAACCGTTCAGTATCATTTAAAATTCCCGATGCTGAAGAAGCATAATTGACACCCTTCAGAATCACATCTCCAGTGGTTGTCGGAGCCAAGTAAGGAGGAGTTAAACTAGCCAACCCCACTTCTTCTCCTGCCCAAACAAAATAAATTAAATAAAAGGAAAGTACAGCTAATAACTAGTGGAGAGAAACAGCAATAATACTTGCCTAAGATATCAGTTACTATTCTACCATTTGTAAATCGCCCAGATGGAATTCCTATTGGATTCCCAAAATCAATCCCATTAGGAAAATTTGCTTTTGCTGCTGTATTAATGTAGAAGTTGTTTCCTGCATCAACCAGTGAATCTCCAAATATATAAAGAGCAGGAGGATCCTTTGCTGAGCAGATACTGAACAAAAAGGAGGCTGTTGCCATATGCAGTATCACACCTATAACAACGCATCTTCCTGATACAAAACCCATCAACAGTCCTTTGAAACACAAGAGAGGAAATGACTTGTTCATTGATTCTGAATCACACAAAATTTGCATCAGAGGAGACTGTGAATGATACTTGAGGCCATTCTAAAATGCAAGTGTCGATGTTATAATCTCCTTTCTCTGAACCTTCTCTCAGGAGAAGAAGGATATGAGGTCAGGCAACCAGTAAAGTCACATGACAGGCAACATCAACTTCTGACCAGGTTCATACCCTACCATGATGGGAGCTTGGAAGCGTAAAATCGATGTGGTCATAATTCACATGATACACAACGTACTCAGTCAGTTACATATAGCAAGGTCTGTTACCTTAAGCTTGTCTGTTACTACTTTTGGATTGAGATTGAATTATTCTTTGATACGGTATGATAACTTTATTCATCAAGTTATCATAAATTTGAATAAACTTCTTCATTTTATTTGATAAAATTAAGCATAAAATGATGATAAATGTATACAAATTTCAAGTTTAAGAGCTTTAACTTAAATAAATATATTAAAAAATAATATAAATTCAACCTACTCACCAGCGAATTGTTCTTTCTACCTGCTAAGGATCTCTTTCATCATATGATGCTTCTGTCAGGAATAACTGCTTGGTGGACCATATGTGAAACTGTCAAATTTGTGGCTAGCTCAAAAGTGAAACTGGTTTAGTTGGATGTGCCAATAGAAAGACGACGTGCCAATAGAAAGTTTGGATGTGCCAATAGAAAGACGACGTGCCAATAGAAAGTTTGGATGTGCCAATAGCACCTCCCGCAAGTTAATACAACTAGGATAAGTTGAGATCCTGTGTTAGGTACTCATTCCTATAATTCATATATGCACATAATTAGTAATTAAACATGAAATTTACTCAGATCATAATTTAATTTGGCAACCAATTTAAGTTTGGATAAAATAAATTAAGGAGACTTGCGTATATTAAGTTTGAGATTTCTAATTAAAAACTTAAATCAGAGAAGCGATCTAAGTAATTTGGCTTTAAACCCGTTCACATGCAAATGAATTCATAAAAAATAATAAAAAAAGGTGTTTTAAATAAAGCTTTTCATTAAAGTTATGTATAGATATAATTAGCGCAATTAATTTGAAGAGAAAAAGAAAAGAAAAGAAAACCTCCTAGGATACAATATATTTATTTTTAATGGGTTGGTTTTTTACTATAAAAAGAAAAAAAACACTATAAAAAGCAATGAGTTGTTAGTTTGTTTAACAGTACCTATAAATAGCAACCGACAACTGCATTATCATCCCGATTTAGCCTAAGAAGCATAAACATAAACAACTTTATTCATCGACGCAGCTGATGTTTCGGTTTAAAATTATTACTTCGAATGAATATGGTCTCAATTATACTGTTACCAAAAAATAAAAATAAAAGGTAAAAAAATTAAACAGTAATCGCGTATTAGCCACAGAAGTTCGGGCTTCAATTAGAGCCCTTCCGAAATTATAGATAGTTTCCTAACAAACTTTCCCGCGCTAACGCATATTAACAACATCCAATTTTAACTTTCACCTCCGAAGAACATCATAAATATCTCCTTTCTTGCTGTCTTTTTATGAAATTCCAAATATTTTTTCATCGCCCTTGACTTAGAATTGAACAAAATCCTGTTAACACGACTCTTTCCTTGAACGTCATGGCTATTTGCTCTTTGCCTCCTATTATGTCCCTAAAACCAGCCCATGTTGCTTCCATTGCTACCATTTTAGTCCTTGCCCTATCATTTTCAGGCCATGTTGATGGCTTGACTGCGCAAACAGTTATAGACTCTCCTCTGTTGACACAAAAAATTGGCACCAATCGGACAATCAAGGTCGATATCAATGGCGATGGAGATTTTACGTCGGTCCAAGAGGCCATAAATGCTGTTCCTAAAAACAATTCTCAATGGATTATCATCCATCTCAGGAAAGGAGTTTACAGGTAAATAATTAATATCCCCTCTTTGTTGGTTAGTTATAATATAAATAAGGATTGAGCCATGTATAAGGTGGTGATAATCTTTGAGGTGTTACAAAAAAATCTTCTACCAGAGAAAAGGTACACGTTCCCAAGAATAAGCCGTATATATTCATGAGAGGGAATGGTAAAGGAAGGACAGCCATTGTCTGGTCCCAAAGCTCTGCTAATAACAAGGCATCTGCAACATTTACCGTCGAAGCCCCCAATTTCGTTGCTTTTGGTATTAGCTTCAAGGTACATGGCCTTTAAATTCAAGAATTGGGGCTCATTTTATCCATATGAATTTGCTTTTTGCGTTCCTTTAATATTTGTTGTTAGCCCTCAATGGATCCATCACTATTAATGCAGAATGAGGCACCAACAGGGATGGCTTTTACATCACAAAACCAGTCTGTGGCGGCATTTGTTGGTTCGGACATGGCTGCATTCTACCACTGTGGGTTCTACAGCACCCATAACACTTTATTTGATTACAAGGGGAGGCATTACTATGACAATTGCTACATTCAGGGCTCAATTGACTTCATCTTTGGCCGTGGCAGGTCCATTTTCCATGTGAGTGCAATCAATTGATGAGTAATTCATTTTTTTTTTTTATCAAAATTGTAAACATAATGATCTTGTTGTTTCAAATTAACGCGGAGCTGCAGAGCTGTGAAGTCTTTGTGATTGCTGACATGAGGGTGGATATTCTTGGGTCCATTACAGCTCATAATAGGGAAACAGAAGATGACAGTGGGTTTGTTTTTATCAAAGGGAAGTTTTATGGCATTGGTAATGTGTACTTAGGAAGAGCTAAAGGTGCCTATTCCAGGGTGGTTTTTGCAAAAGCCTATCTTTCTAAGACCATTGCACCTAAGGGCTGGACTAATTGGAGCTATGCTGGCAAAACAGAGTAAGAAATTTTCCATTTGCTTTGTGAATAAGCGTCCATGTTTAAATATGAGGCTTGATGACATTTCTTGTGTTCTGCTTCTTCATAAATGGAAACAGGAATCTTTACCAGGCAGAATACAAGTGCCACGGCCCAGGAGCCGATCCTGAGAACCGCGCCCCTTGGTCGAAACAACTTACTGAGGAAGAAGCTAAAAGCTTCATGTCCATTGATTTCATTGATGGCAAGGAATGGCTCCCAGTTTGGCAAAATTAGGTTGTTGGCAAGCAATACAGATGTCATTGTTCTTGTTATTTCTTCATCTCGGCGCTGGGTTAATTTGCGTGTCTGACTTTTAGATAATGTTAGAAAAATTGCAAAAGATAATGTTTAGTTTAACTATATGGATCTGCATGAACAAAAGAAAAAAACAGTATTTTTACTTATTTAATTTGTAAACTTATTGTTAAAAATTACTATAACAAGTAATCAGCGTAAGCATGCATGTAAGCGAATACAATATCTAAATAAATTGATTATTATATCTATTGAAGTACTTATTATGTAAAAAGAGCTGCAAATATATTACATTGTAGTTAAAGATTATATAATTTGTCATTAAAATTTATTGATTACTCCTTTATGTAAATAGTCATTACCTTGCACTATTTATCAAAGTTCATGAACTTAAAAAACAAATTCAAAAAATTTTTATATGAAAAACTTAAAATTGAGTTTTAAAAGCAAAGAGTTTGGAAAAAACAGAGAAGAAAAAAGGAAAAGAGTTAATTATTTGGTGTGTAGAAAACCTTCCTTTCAACTTTTTTTTTAATATAAAATTTTAGAATAAATACCGATGCATAATCAATTCTAGTTAATTATATATTATAAAAAAATTGATAATTTTTTACCTTAAAAACTAGATGTTTTTCCATAAAAAATAAACTGTTTGGATAAACAAAAATTATTGTTAATTTATTCATTGGTTGATAAAAAATTATTATTTTGACTAAAAATTACAAGTTAACAAGACAGTCCTTTCAATATTATAAAGAGATCAATGTGACATCAAATAGGATGTCAATGATGCCACAACCTCACTCATTTAATGTGTACTGACCAACTCATTTAATAATGTAGAAACCAAAAAAAAAAAGAACATGCGTGCATAAATAAAAAAAAATATACAAGATAAAGCAACTGTTATAATCAATAATTTAATGAGTATGAATAAATAATAATATCGTAATATAATTTAGTTTTTTTATTAATGAACTAAGGGAGTGCATGTGGCTTAAGTTCATAGCGAACTTAACTTTCTCATCTAAAAGTTATTATTTCCTACAACTTTAAATTTAACCCTTAAGCTTATTATTATATAAGCTACGGGAGAATTTGGTAATTTTTCCATGTGATTCACGGTTTTAGATTTCTAACATGTCAAAAAAATTATTTTTTTTAGATTAGTTTTGTATTTACCCACATTTTATTTTAAACATATTAATAAAGACTGTTTTGTTGGGGGATAATTTCTAACAAATTCTTGACACAAAAAATGAAAGGACTTCATGTTTCATCCGGTATGAAATATGTTATTTAACCATGTTTTAAAACAATTTATATGAGTTAATATACGATGCAGTATCTTGGAAACCTACAAGGCTTCTCATATCTAATTAAGCTTTCTGGGTCTAAACTTGTATGAATTAGGCAGTGCCAACCTTCCCTATGTTCAGACGTGGCTTTCTAGCTTTCAATTTCTGGCTTCTTGTCCATTATCTTGGTTCTGCTTCCAAAAGAATTTTCTTCGAGTGCATAAAGGGTCTTTAGTGCAATGAACGCGCGCGGATAATTTCAATTTGTTCATCTTGTCGAAGACTGATTATACATTTATATTTTTTCGTGTGGAAGAAAATGATGCAAGATAATACAAGCTTTAGTTATTTATTCTAATTATAATCTTAATTGCGACATAATAATAATTAATATGTTTACTAATATCCCATGCACGAGCATGACATTAAAAGCTCGCTGACTTTAGGAATTAATGCCCACCACCACTTCCTCCACCGAAACCACCTCCTCCTCCGAAGCCACCACCAGCACCACTTCCAGCTCCCCCACCAAATCCTCCTCCTGCACCTCCACCTTTTCCGCCACCAGCACCACCTCCGATGCCACCACCAGCACCCCCACCTACACCACCTCCAACTCCACCACCTCCCCCGGCTCCACCACCAAAACCACCACCAGAACCCCCACCTACACCACCTCCAACCCCTCCACCTTTACCTCCTCCAATACCTCCACCACCACCAGCGCCCCCACCAGCACCACCTCCAACTCCACCACCTCCCCCGGCTCCACCTCCAATGCCACCACCAGCGCCCCCACCAGCACCACCTCCAACTCCACCACCTCCCCCGGCTCCACCTCCAATGCCACCACCAGAACCCCCACCTACACCACCTCCAAACCCTCCACCTTTGCCTCCTCCAATACCTCCACCAGAACCCCCACCTACACCACCTCCAACCCCTCCACCTTTGCCTCCTCCAATACCCCCACCGGCACCACCTCCAACTCCACCACCTGCCCCAGCTCCACCTCCAATGCCACCACCAGCACCCCCACCGGCACCACCTCCAACCCCGCCTCCTCCCCCGGCTCCACCTCCAAGGCCACCACCAGCACCCCCGCCCGCTCCACCTCCAAGGCCACCAACAGCACCCCCACCGGCACCACCTCCAACCCCACCACCAGCACCACCTCCTCCCCCGGCTCCACCTCCAATGCCACCACCAGCACCCCCACCTACACCACCCCCAACCCCTCCACCTTTGCCTCCTCCAATTCCTATACCACCACCCTTGCCTCCTCCGAAGCCACCACCAGCACCACCTCCTCCCCCGGCTCCACCTCCAATGCCACCACCAGCACCCCCACCTACACCACCCCCAACCCCTCCACCTTTGCCTCCTCCAATTCCTATACCACCACCCTTGCCTCCTCCGAAGCCACCACCAGCACCGCCTCCACCACCACCTAGACCAGCACCACCACCAAAGCCTCCACCTCCCCCAGCACCATCTCCAAAGCCATCTTTCTCTATTTTTCTACATTCTGCTATACCTAGCACTAAAACAAATATCACAGCTAAAACGCCAACATACTTGCTTGAAAATTTCCCCATCTCTCTTTATCTACAGGAATTAGGAAGAGGATAGCTGTGAGAAGATCACCAGTAGGGTGAGCTTATTTATAGTGATGGTCCTAAAATCCTACTAGCAAAGCATTAATGATGAAGTTTGATCAAGTCAAATTCATTTCTTTCTTTCTTCCTCTGTGTGTGTGTGTGTGTGTGTGTGTGTGTATGCATTGTGGACTGGCAAAGTTGTTTTGAATGAAATGGTGCAAAAAATCAACTCTCTTTTAGTATGGTACGTGGGCTCATTAAGATGCTGTCCTCATTAATATGTATAGGGAAAGCAAATGCACAATGTGTGTTGAAATAGCAGTGACGGTGAGAGTTAGAGAGAGGTGTCAACTTCCTCCTGGTTAACATACATTAATTACAATTAATCCCCAGATTACTCTGATCACGTACGATCATATATATATATATATATATATATCTTCAAAAGGCGGACCCGCGCTGATTAATTTACATGTGAAATTAAAGACCATCGATGAGTTGTGTATTATACACTGAGTCATCGATTATATGCATGGTTTCAGCCACGTTCTCTTTGGAACTTTTAGGGCAAATTAACACGTCCTTTCTACCTTCTCCTTTAGGTTTCATCAATTCCAAGATCTGATCACAAGGATGCATTCTCTTAGGTCCTAGCTTCGATGGTCTGTCTCTTTGACATGACCGTGCCCAGACATCTACTTTTTAATCTGGCTTGGCACAAACTGATCTAGAAATAAACTCTTATACGTGTTTAGTAGTGTGGTTCCATGTGTTTTTTAAATAATTTTTTGTATTAAAATACATGTCAATGATATTTTTTCATTTTTTAAAAATCATTTTTGATATCAGTACATCAAAACAATCTAAAATATATAAACCATATTAAATTTTAACAAAAAAAAAATTTCAAATTTTTTAGAAACGCGGTCACAGCCACGTTCCCAAACGGTGCCTTAATATTACTCGTTGGTAAGTAGAGTTGTGATGGATAGTTCTCTGCTTTTGCTTTTGTTCTTGAATGGTTTTTAAAAATATTTTAAATTTGAAAGATTATTAAATTAATATTTTTTTAGTATTTTATGATTATTTTAATATATTAAAATAAAAAATAAAAAAATATTTTAATATATTTTAAAATAAAAAATTAATTTAAAAAATATCATACATTATAATATCAATCAAGTACTAACAAGAGGAGATAAAATCCTGTGCCCGGATGACAATCAATACCCATGGATTCCATGAGGTTTTTTATATCCATCCACATTCCACAATTTATTTGTTGCTCGTCATATAAAAAAATTTAATATTTATAATTTATCTAACCATGAGATTTTGAATATTTATTTAGGAGTATTCATATTTTTCGGCCACCAATCAGATCAGTAGATTTCATTTTAGTTAGCAGTTGAGTCAAGCTGGTTGTGCGCTTCTCCGAGATTTACTTGATTCCTTGAGGGGGGAAAAAAAAGGAAAAACTAGTCTAAAAATATATATTATATGACAGTCAAATAAAATATATCAAAAAATATTTTCCCAAGAGGAAAAAACATATGCACGGAAGTAATCTTCTCAGTATTTATGGCACAGATGACTTTTTGCTTAAAATGTTCAGATAGTAGCGGCAAATAGGCTGGCAAGCGTCAATTTCTTGCTCGTTTAGGCTCAGCAAACATTTCGGCCACAGTTTTCCAAACTTTAATAACAGCATGCACACAGCTGGGCTGGGTCTACTGGTAGCCCCTCCCCTACTTGTACCCTCGTCCCGGATTATTATCTTTTCCCGGCTTGTCTCTTCTTTGTAACTACTATATATATATATGTCCCTAGCTACGGTTTAAATTTATTTCTATGTTAACAAAATGATATTCAAGATAATTCGAGATAATTCAAATTAAATTATTTAAAAATATAATCTAGATATTAATTATAACTAAAAGTAATTAGTGTTTTACTATATTGCTGGCTACTGTACATTGTAAGTAAATTCACTATGAATTGCATTGTTCTGTACTATAGCACGTATACCTGTAAATGTTTATTAACAGTGAACTACAATATTTAATGGGGGCATGTGGTGAGGCTACATCTTGCAAGACCCAAGCCCCAGGTTGGAGGCTCACCCACTTAGATTGTCTGCCCCTATGCTTAAAAGAAGAAGAGGGATGAGATTGCAAGAAAAAAAAATTCAAGAAAAGTATAAGACACGTAAATAGAGCAATTAAAAGTATAGGGACTAAAATGGATTAAAAAAATCAAATTGAATAAAATGGCCAATGATGAAATTGAAAAAAAAATCCAAACGTGAAAAAAGTTTAAAAGTCAAATAATCAGTAATTAAAATAAGAAGAACCAAAATCGATGAGATTAAAAATCAGATGACACAATTGTGTTTTTTGAAATTTCACGCGTGTTTTTCTAGGGAACAGGAGAGAAAAGAGCGAAGAAAGAAAAAAGTTCAATAGGACTTTCTCCGTAAGCACGCATCATGCCGCTAAAAAAAGGATGACGCATCACTCATAACGCTACAAAGAAAGCAAGACTTTCGTTGTTGTACGGGCTCTCACACGCCACTTAAATGGTGCATTGGCCATCATGCATTGCACGTTTCAATAATTTTTTTAATAATATTCTTAAACCTAAAACTATCAAGATACCTTTTTCAAAATAAAAAAATAACAAAAAAAAAATTTAAAAGGAAAAAACACCATTACAACCGCTTTTGATTTTTCAAATCCCAAGAATAACTCTATCATTCAACTATTTCAATAAAAGAAAAGGATGAACAAGCCTCTCTATGTATATTTTTTTCCATACCAGGGGTATGGTCAACCCATCAAGCCTATGTGGATACGTAGACTTGCACCATGCGAGACTGTATTGAGCTTTTTTTATAGACCATGGGTGTTAGAGCTCTAGGCGCGGGGACGCGTCAATGAAAGCACATTGCCTAGAATTCGGCAGCGATGGACAGCGGCAGCCTTGCATAGGCAAAGATGAATTCGGCAGGCAACGTGCGATGGTCTATGCGAGTCTTTGAGCTTGCAACTTGGCATGGACGTGGGGGCTTAGATAATGGACCTTCTAACGTGGGGGCTTAGATAATGGACCTTCTAAGTCAGCAGCTGACGCAACAAGACAGGCAGTTGGGACTGCCTTGTGGACAAGCAGAACGTGGGTGAAGCGACAACCTCATGGGGGCAGAACATGGAAGCATAATTGGGGGCTCTCCAAGCTGCTGAGACCGTGGGATCATGCCACATCACTTGCTGGTAAATAGGCCACTAAGATCATGGAGATCATGGAGGAGAAAGTGCCCACTATGTCCTGAAAAATAGGAAATCATAGGTGAGCCCTGCAGCTCACATGTTTGTCTATAAATAGGCTGCAAAGCCTCTGCTGTGTAGCATGCGATTTATGTGCATAGCACACACACTCTTATTGTGTAATAATTTGTTGATGAGATAAATAAAGGTTGAGAAGTATTCCTGTAATCTTGGTGTGCTTGCTTGTGTATGTTCTTTGTTTACGACGAGGCAATTGTGAGAACCTCTTTGGATAAGCGAAACATATAGTTGTAAGAAACATGAGCGAAAAGGTAAGGCAAGGCTGAGTCTAGTTGGGACTAAACTACTGCATTGGGTTGAATTTCAGGACAAAAAATTTAACCATGTGACAATGGGGAAGAGAAGGAACTAGGTTGCTTCATCCTTCCGAACACATGGATTTAAAAATAACTCGAAGAACAACATATTAAATCAACACCTTTTCATAGTTTAATCAGCATAAGATCATATTATGAACTTTATTAAATTTAATAATTTTATTTTTTAAAATTATTAATTAGATGAAAAAAAAAACAGTTAAAGGGTGAAATTAAAAGGTAAAAAAATTGACAAAATAAGATAAAAGAAAAAAAACTACTTAAAACGTGGCCATTAGAAAAGTAAAAAGAGAATGTTGTTGATATCTGAACCTGCTCTGTCAAGGCTTAATTATGGCAGAGGAAGTATTGTTTCTGTCTGTCTAGAGTCTAGTCATCGTAGTAGTGAGTGAAAAAACAAAAAAGATGATATTTGGACTCTAAAATTAGTTTTCAATAATTTTTTATTTAAAAATACATATAAACACAATGGAGAATGAATAACCATATATGTGACCTAAAATTGAAATCTAGTCCAAAACAAGAGCTTATCTTAACCAAAAAAAGAACTCATGATTCTCAAATAAAATAAAATAAAATTCAGGAGTCAAGTCTAGTTTAATCCAAATTCAAGATAATTTTATATCATTTGGTCATGCGTGAAAACCTGCAACTAGTTTTGATAAGCACGCGCCTTTTGTCATGACAGGCAAATTACTTTAAGGGATAGTGACAAGAGTGATAAAACATAGCATTCACCGGGGATTTTAATGCTTGGTAGAGACCATACAGGGATAAGTAGGGTAACTGGGATCCCTACTGTTATCCGAGGACGTTGTGTCTTCGAGGACGAATGTCCCTTCATATTTTACTTCGGAATTTGTTAGAAATGAGAAAAAAATTGAAAAATTAATTAAATTTTTAAAAAATAACTTAAAAAACTAAATAGTAAAAAAAACTAATTAAACTTATTAGAATTTTAAAAACTAACCGGTTTGATTTTATAAATCTGAAACAAAAAAGCTAAACCAAAACAAAAAAAACACGAGGTAAACCGGAAAAACCGAGTCAAGCCGAACCAAACTGGTTTGAACCGATTTTTGCTCTAAAATAATCGAATTGGTTGGTTTGAACCGGATTCAGTTCAGTTTCAGTTTTTTTTTAAATAATTTAATTATTATTATTATTTGATAAAAATCAAATCAAATTGAAATTGAAAATAATCACTCTATATATATATATATATATATATTTTGGTATTAGATGGAGACCAGGTGAGCGTTATTTGCACGTCCTCGGTTCTCTAAAAGGCACTTAATTCGGATTTGCAGGGCCGACAATGCAATAGATAATCAATAGTGATCAGCGCCTCCATTCCCATTGGGCTGAATTAGTAGGATTGAGTCGGGATCCCTTTCTAGTGGGCTTGAGACATTTTATATGTCAAAGCCCATGTGGAAGTATATATGTAGACTTGCACCAGACCAGTCCACCGAATCTACCGGGTCGGGTCAAATGAAGGTTACTCCAGTCCTTTCACACTTTATTCCCGATTCGAGAATAGAAAAACAGATAGCCCAGGGGGAGGGGTGAAGCAATTTAGGGTTTTAGTAGAGCCGAAACCAAAAGAAGAAGCAGAAGCTTCAAAATTTATTCTACTGAAGCCTGCAACTCCAAAACTGAAACTGAAATTGAAAAAATGGAAGGTGGAGACGGAGAAGGAATAGACAGAGTAGTAGATTCGAAAGATTTACAGCAACAAAGCAAAGCACTTGATAAACTCACCGACCGTGTAGAAGATCGCCAACTCGATTCTACTCGTGTTCAAGAAGCTATGGCTTCTATTTCCGCTTCTGCTGAAGCTGATGCTAACGCTATGAGATTGAGGTACCAATCTTTTTCAAGATTTTTTTTAAAGATATCTTATTAATTAATGGTATTATTAAAAGATCTTGCTTGTGTGTGGAACAGTGGAACATTTATTTTCATGATTAAGAATAGGGTAATAATCTGAAGCTCGAATTCCACTGCTTGGGGTTTTTGCCTAAATAATTTAGATTTTTTAAAAAAATATTACAATGTCCTGGAATTAGTTAAAAAAATGGATATGTTTTACTAGTAAATGTGGTATGATTTATGAAATTTTGCAGAACAATACAAACGTATTATTTTAGCTGTGTCGGGTTTCTTAATGATGTTCAGCCTTGGTTTAATTTTACTTTGGTGAATGCGACAAGTCGATGCCTTGTTTTGTTGTTTAAACTAAACAAATGGATAGGGGTTGGAGAATTCTTAGGTATGGCAATCTTTAATATCAGAACTTAGCAAAAATTTAGAAGATTTTTTCTTTTTTTCCTTTGAGTACCATTAAAAAGGATAGGTGATCTTAAAAGAGTGAAACTCCAATGAGTTCATCATGGTCTGAAGACTTTGGAGATGATCCTGTTACATATTACATTGAACATTTGTTAACGAAAATATATTTATTCTTTTAGTTAATTCATATATATATATATATATATATATGCATCTTTTTTCTCCATCTGAGCTGGTATTTCAGATCTTGAAGTAGAATCACAGAATTCTGTGACTTGATCTGAATTTTAATCATGCACTATTCTGTATGCAAACCAAAAGGCACTGCAGCATGATTTTTTTCATGGAAATTTATCCCTCATCTTTTGGTATATTTTGATTCTTCTTTGGCTGATACCTGTTGAATGTCTTCCCTTTATCAACTAAACATTACTCTTGTGCTGCTTTACAGGGAGAAAGAATTGGCTGCTGTGAAGATCAACGCAGCTGATGTTGACATAATTGCAAATGAATTAGAGGTTACTTTCCTAGTATCTTTCCATTTGCATTAACGAATTTCTATTTGCATCTGTCAGTGGTTTATAGCATTTTACTTTGATGTTGATGCCAGTTGGACAAGAAGGTAGCAGAGAGAACCTTACGTGAGCACAAGGGCGATGCTGTCGCTGCTATCCGCCATCTTCTTCACTAGAAATTCTTTGGGGATGTTAGGGTTCAAAATTTTTCATAGAACGAGCTACATGAAGAATTTCTTTTGGAATTGATGATCTATGTAAACATGCTTGCTATGCTTTTCCAAAAGCTGCATCTAGCATCCCCATTAGCGATGCCCAACTATATTTTATTTCCGTGCCTCCATTTTTTTTTATTTCTCTGTGATCAGTAATCCACTACATATTAATAGGCCAAATCGAAGATGGCCGCAGAAATCATTTCCCAGAATCCCTTCTGTTCCGAATTTATTGTGTTTCTTGACTTCTTGTCGTGAAATAGTGAACGTGTGGGCCTGGATCTGCTTAGCTCATACAAAGCCTTTATCGTCCTAGTGGATGTTTCTTGAGCTTTATCGGCATATCAAATATTGATCACACCAACGGGGGAACTTCGATGGAAAACTGTTTCTCATCACATGTGGTAACAGTGCAATGCACTCCCAGACCTGTCGTTTGGCGGTATCAGCTAGCCAACCATCTCAGTATACGGTTTCACCGTTGGAGGCTTGGTAAAGCTGTGTATTTGTGGTCTAGGGACGATTCGGGCAAAGCAAAGCTTTATTTCGGATTTGAATCATAGTTACTTAACCCATTTCGGCTTTGAGGTTAGTCTCCTCAAAGCTTGACCTGAATTAGGTTTTGCTTTGAATTGTTTTGAATATTAACCTGATTAAACTTGTGACTTGATAGAGTGACTTGGTAGATTGATCCGTGAGGAGGTTGACTTACAAATTCAAGTAAGACTTGGATAGGTTAATTCTAAGAATTTTTTTTTTAAAATGACATCATTCTGGACAATGATTTATAGGTTGATTTTGCGATTTATAGGTTGCTTCGTGACTTGGTGACTCGGGCTCTATGATTTATGGTAATTTAGTCAGAAGGTTGTTTGGGGGGTGGTGGTTAAAAATTACTCAATTTTAATCTTTGGGAGAGAAAGGTAAAAAAAATTGAAGGGAAAAGGGAGGTGTATTTTTCGTCTTAAACTTAACCTACCCTCCCTTTTTTACCTGCATCTTATTATGAAAACCTCTAATATGCAAGGTTCGATATTTGATTTAAAATCATGTCTAGTTGGTTCTCTTGCACATTTCGGTGTTTAGCCTCCTGACAAACTATTTCTAAAAGCAACTTTACACTCTTGCACCTTTTTAAATTACTCATATAATATATTATTTTTTTAAAAAAATCACTCAATGTAATAATTATTTCCGTCATAATTCCTCCTGTTTTTTTAACATTCTACTTAATGCAAGGTACAGTAGAACCAGAAAATGGTACTTTCTTTTTTTCTTAAACTGAATTTCTGGGATCATCTACTAGATTATGCTCATGCTGCCCCTCGAGGGGGAGAGATAGCTGATCAATCTTCATCTCTCCTCCAAGATAAGTCAAACTACGAGATGCCGAAACCTGCTCTCATCCCAGATAATTGAACCTCTACCAGAAGAGTATCAAAGGGTATACATTATAAGCCAACTTAGATTATTACATCATAGAAAAGATAAAGAGAAACATTAGATTAATTCATGCGAGCTGAGTGCTTCATTCTGACTTTTAAAATTGCCCCAAGTGGGTGATATGGAAGCGCAACAATTAGGGCAACGCATCCGTTTCTTTTAAACAAACAATAAACAATAACAGACTAAAGACATTTATCTATCTGATTCTCCTATTTGATCAATTGAAAACTGTGTTCTGTACAACTTTTCTAAGTGGTCCTAAACATCTCTCAACATAGAAATCACTAATGGGTTTACATGAATCCAACCAACATAATTCCAATCACACAGCACCACTGTCGGATGTCAAAAGATTTTAATAATGTTAGTAAATAAACAAACGTCCACAACCAACCAACCCCAGCAAACACCATTAAAGATTAGGCAGCTCACATGGATGCCAACGAGTTTCATTTTCTTTTCCTTTTCTTTGTCTATCTGGTGCGAGCTTTTCCATGCCAATGCCAAAAGCCTTTGGTGGCAACCCGAGGGCTATCCTAGCAACCATTCTCTTCATCAGCGCTTGGGTTGACGAGCCTTTCGAAAAGTAAGGTCATTGCTCTTGGGCCATGCTAATGAGACAACAAACACATGAATCTGGTCTTGGACTACGGTTCCTTCTGTGTGTTGTCTCCAGTTGCAGAACGGGCTGCCTGGACTTGAATGGCATATTGTCTTTGAAGATCTCTAAGCTTTTCCAGCAATTCCTGGAACGTTGGACGGCACCTTGGATCACTGGTTTTGACAAAGTTACGAATTCAGCCACTAGGAAGTTCTTAAAAAGTGGGAATATAAATAATTGAGAACTGCAAAAAGGTGGCAAGAAAAACAAATGATTTCACTTTCCAGTACGTCTTAATCAATACCTAAGACCAAACCTATTTATTCTTTAATATATTTACCACCAAAATGAAATCCACAAGATCAACATCAGATATCTACCAACAATAATTGAAATATCTCCACAGCCTGCCAGAGTCAAACAAAGCCAACGATCTGAATCTCTTTTTAACAACATTTCATACCCAGCATTTAACTGCAAGGTGTTAGTAACATGAATCCTATTTCGCTCTACCCAGGACAATAGTTCAAATTTTATGAGTGTCTACATTTATGATAATGTGGTCTAGAAAAATAAAAAAATATATTTATAATGACATAGGAAAAACATAACATAACATTGTCGGCCAAAATATGGAAGCAGAAATTTGAAAGGATTAAGGTTCATCAATTAGCATCAAAACATGGAACCCTCAATATTTTATAACCAGAAAGTCTTGAGAATTTGCATGTCGAATACTTAAAGCAGTGGAAGTCTAATAAGCACCCTAACCAACCATAGAAGCACTTTCAACAAGGGTAAATTGCTTAACACTTGAAGCACATCTTTTGGAATCAAGTAGAAGAAAATAAGCACCTGTGCCAGCAACTCTCAATTATAGAAGCCCACTGTGGATCCACATCTTTTGGGATCTCTAGCCGTTGGTTCATAAACCCTACCGCTCCAATCACCTGCAAGTATACTAAACAGTGTTCATATGTGCATTGCCATGTTAGCATTATTTATTATCTGCAGATTTGCAAAATTGAAAAAGTTCTGAATTATACATTCAGTAAAGATGCTGCCAGCAATGTTTTCTGTTGTTTAAGCAATCAAAGACTGTATACTATTTGCATATGCAACAGTTTGGTATTTGCTTTCCTAAGAATAATACCCTCACAATTTTTCAAGTGAAACTATACCTGCATTGAGTTGAGATTATCCCAAGGGATCTTCTCAGTGGAAAGCTCCCAAAGTATTACTCCATAGCTGTAAATATCAGACCTAAACGAACCGAAATAGGGGGGGGGGGAACAAAAGAAAGAAATTATTTCCAAGCTTAGGGCAGAAGACACTTCAATCAGAACTTGAAAAGTTTAATGTTTTCCCAGCCCAAAGGGTAGAACATACTTCTCATCAGAGGGTTCATTACGGAGAACTTCGGGTGCCATCCATTGAGGCTACAACAGCAAAATATGGGAAGTAGAGTGAGAATTTGACCCTAATTTTTTTTGCAACCTAATGCAAAAACAATCACAGAATGACTAGTTTGATGGGATGAAATAACAAAAGTTGCAGTACCGTTCCCTTCCCGGTCTTTGTTGTCAAATAAGTTTCATGCTTTAGACGTGATAGACCAAAATCTCCAACCTGGTTATATATAATCTGGTTACTTTTTCACCTTAATGGGGAAAAACAAAGATGCAAGATATCTCAAATTGAAGAAGTCAAATAGTCGAACAAACAATTAAATAAAAGAAAATAATCATAATTAATGACAGACCTTTACAGTCCAATTCTTGTCAACTAAGAGATTTGAAGACTTCAGATCACGATGAATGATAGGCGGGTTGCAATGATGAAGATAGTTCATACCTCGAGCCTGTAGAAGATTCAAACAATAAAATAAAGGATGAGTAAGTCTTCATTACTAAATATCAACCAGAACACCTCATAAACCCCAACAAATGCAAAAACCATAGAGATTCTCAACAAGAAAACAACGAAATCATCACAACCAAAATGGGTTTCTAGAAAGTAAAAATTCAGAGCCATCATTACTCTTCAGAATTTTTTACGTAAAGTAGATGTTCTCGTAACCCCTGTGGTTACAAGCCTAAGGGTTTTACCACTTTACCAAACAGTAATTTTCCTATCAGAGAAATAGAGCATATTTATGTAAATAAATTCGATACTCACTATATCCAATGCCATGTGAACACGCCGTCTCCAATCTAGTTTGGTTGTGTTCCTCTGCAGTAAGCGAAACAAACTTCCACTGCATTAATGGAAAAATAGAACAGTTACTGAAAAGTACATGTAATCTTTTTAAGTTTTTACAGGTTAATTTCAGTCATATGATACCCTACAAAAAAAAATGTCATTTCTTAGTAAGTAATAGTAAAATTAATAAAACTGACAGCTCATCATTCATAGTTGTTGAAAAGGACTTCAGAATTACCGTGGGAGGAACTCTGTAACAATGCAGAGACGCTGAGGTGAAGTAACAGCACCCATGAAGAGCAAAACATTTGGATGCCGGAGTCTCTTCATAAGAGATACCTTCATGAATGAAAAGAATAATGCCATTAATGCTATATTATAGCGGGAGAAGGGGGATCCTTCATTATATAACAATGCAAGAAATGACAGATTCCAAATCTGAATCCCAAAAATAACTCAATTCTTCATGCAAGATCCAGCATTGTTACACTATTTTCATTCAAGATTTGACAATACCAGTAATCATAATACAGCTTTAAGCATCAACTTAAGAAAATCTAGTGTTGCACGTCTTTCTTCAACTAAGGTCAGTATAGTTCAGTCTACTAGCATTTCAATTCTTACTATCTTAATTTACATGTTTACTGACTTCAAAGCCTTCAACTAAATGGTATTACTTGTCTACACCAACATAAGCATCGATATTCATTGTAGACAATGTGACATTCTAAAGAAACGACCTTTCATTAAAAAGTTCATATGAAACTGATTGCGAGATAATACAAAGCATGTACATATATATGGACCAGTTAGTAGCAGATAAGAAAAAGAATTAGATAAAATGGAGCATACGTAGCAAGAGACCTGACGATTCTAAAAACATCCCAATTGAAATGCATTTAAATGGCAAGAAACTGTAAATAAGATTCTCTTAAGCTAACAAGAAACTGTAACTAAGATTTTCTTGAGGTAACTGGAAATCCCACCTCTTGTCGAAATGCAAGTATAATATCATCTGAATATTCTTGCTTGGAGAATACCTTGACAGCAACATCCTGAAATAAAATGCATATTACTCAACCAAAGACAAAAAATATCATCATCACAATTTTTTTTTTGTTATTCTTTACCTCAATTCATTGAATGCAAAAAAACAATTAGAGCTTCATAAAAACCCTAGCTCACAAGGCAGCATCTTATTTTTGTAAGAATAAGAAAGCAAAATCACATATGCACTAATTGCACAAAACATCACATTTAAGAGATTTATGTAACACTTATCAATGTCATGCACATACATGCTTACAAAGTTCAGACAGTCACTTTGGATTTCAATTTGCTTCTGTTCAAATTACCCATAATTAACATAAATGAAAGCCTTAGATTTGGACAGAGCAGGGACAGCACTATATCTTGTCTCAAAAATTTGAATTCATATACATTTGTGATTATGCATCATTGAGAATTAAGATGTTTAAAAGGGAAAGAGCAAAGGAACATACTGATCCGTACCACAGGGCATGATATACAGTTCCACAAGAACCTGCGGGAATATAGAGTAAAAAGGGTAAGGTGAAAATGAGAATGAAGCATAGTAAAAAAATAGTCCCAGCTTAAAGATAAAGAAGTATAATGGAAGATCACTGTTCTGTCACTGGACATTCAATGAGGACGCAAAAAATTTCAAGTTCAGGAAAGATCAAATGTAGATTAGAGTCAATGCTCTGGAAGCATGCTTTTGAATTTAAAGACAGTTACCTTGCCCAATTTGCTCTCCAATTGTCAAGTCCTCCCACAATATTTCGTAGTCCAAGCAATCAGTGTCCATATCCACCTTATTCACAGTACTGCTGGTACTTCCGCAACTACTAGCACTGCTTGTGCTGTTAACATTAATTGAAGACCAAGACCCAGAGGCCTCGTTAGTGGCGGGCCGAATACTTTCACTGACCTGGCTTTCAGGTTTTGCACCAGAAGAGGGACTTGTCTGATGATACGTTTCACTCTCTTGATCATTTTGCAACCATGGCCACCCAAAACGGGCTGTCCTTGCTTCTGAACCTTCCTTTTCATTCCCTTTCCAGGGCCATGACAACCCTTTCTTACCAATCCATGCTTCTGCCTTTGAGGTAATGATCTTATGAATTGCAGGCTTTCCTTCACTCTCATCACCAGAGTCTCTGGATGGTTTTACTGGGGACTTGTCATCAAGATTAGAAAATACACCAAAAGGAGATGGATGCAAATCTCCTCTTGGTGTGCTAGCTCCACTAGAATTTGCATCCTCCCGATGGTCAGATAGAGCTGCATCTGAGTACCCATGGTCAGAATAGTGACTATCCCCACTCCCTACTTCACGATCCGTGTTGCTCTCTCCCATGTGAATTTTGGACTTGACTTTGTTACTCACCTTGGATGCCTGTTTTGGTGATTCTAACTATCAAGATACACCACGGTGAATATTTAAATACACAAGAACAGATAAAAACTAATGAACTGACCAAATTCGATATTTTTGACGCCAAGGGCTGTTGAGAATCAAGACCAAGTTTGGTCATGACAGTATTCTTGGGCCTTCTATGGCTCGACTCTGTTTCCAAGTTCCTTGAATCCGACAATGCAACTTCCATTTCTTGAAAAGGCCGTGAATCACTCGATACACAAATAATCCCAACCAAAGCGCCATCATCATCGTATAGTGGAGTATTAGTAGCAACAGCCGCAAACCTTTCAGCCATTTTGTTCTTAACTGGAAACTTCCCTGTCCATTTCTCCCCCATACTAACCCGTTGAATAACACCATTCGCCAGCGCATAATCCCGAGGATCAATTAGCAGCCCAATAGCATCCTGACCAAGAGCTTCAGCAGCTGAATAACCATAAAGGTTCTCCGCTGTTCTGTTCCTGCACAATCATAAGATACGCCTAAACCCCATAAATCAATGTCCTCCAAACAAATTCTCAAGTAAAAAAAGAAGAAAGAAACCACGCAAAACTTGTTCAAAGGCACAAATTTGCAATACAACTCCAAATTAAAAGGGATTATCATACAGTACGGACCAAATTCGGAAATCAGAATCACAATTTCCATAGTCAAACATCAAAATATATACAGCTCCAACAGCATTGATTATAAATCAACTGCCCATTCAAAGTTCAAACCAAAAGAAATACCCCATACACGCAAATAACAACCCCGAATGACAAATGATGTGAAATAAAAATACAAGACACAAACACACAATCTTACCAGTAAATAATACGACCCGAAACATCAAAAATATGAACAGACTGTCCCATAGACTGCAATATATTCAAATACTGTTTATCAGTAAACTTCACAGCAGAAGGTCCACTATTGCCATCTCCTCCTTCTCTACCACCATTACTGTTGCCATCTCTAACATTATCACTATTCAAACTTCTACTTTCTTTCTGTAGAGGCGATGAATGTCTAGATGAAGCAGAACCCTTCTTCCAAGCAGCCTCAAAACTTGACCCGGTTGGCCCACCAGAAACCCGTCTCCTGGGACCGGACCTTTGAGGAGATATTGAATGGGACCGTTGTTGGGTTGATTTTGGATCGGTAGTAGTAGAGGAGAGCTTGAGCTTTGACACTTCTTGTTGAAGATGATGGTGTCCTGCTTCAAGTTCTTCGATCTTTTTTAGTAGCTCTTCTGCTGGTGCTGTGCTTTCCATTCCTTTGCTTCTTGATAAATCAGTTCATTGGAATCTTTCTTTCTTTCTTTCTTTCTTTCTTTTTCTAACTTGCTTGTTCTAGATTTCTTGATGAATAGGGTTTGAGGGGTCAAGAATTTGTTTCTTGAGTTATTATTTTTTTCTTCTCTTCTTTTACCCTCCCTCCCTCCCTCTAATCACTTTCAGCTCACAAGACTTCCCTCTTTCTCTTTTGTTTTTTGTTGCTTGCTATTATTATTATTCCTCTCCTCCTTTTACTTTCTCCCTCTAATATTTTATTTCACTTACTTCCTCTCTCTAACAAACTTAAACATCACGGAAATATTTATTTTGCTTGCAAGGGAGTTTTCAATTTAGTTTTTTTTAATTAAAAAATAATTTTTTCACCATTACAATGAAATCATTAAAATTCAATTAGAAGAAATTTTACTTTATAAAAATTTGTAAATTGAGATTTGAACTATGATAATTAAAGAAAATAATCATGAGAATTAAAATTACATCACAATACTTATTTAATTTGATCATGAGAGGTTACACATCTCAAATTATAGTAAATATTTGTTTATATAATAACTTGATCAAACTCCCTCGTTTGGTATAAATACAATTGCAAAATCATACGGATTTTAATTTAAATAAGTTGATTTTAATTTAACAGCCTGAAAAGAAAAGAAAATCTAAAAAAAATACAGCTAAAATTATATAAAATATTCTAATAAGAATTTTCAAGTGATATGTACAAGGGGTAATTTTTTATTATTATTATGTATATAGATAGAGTAGAAACACCCAACACTAAAATATTTTTTGAAGTAATTGGTCCAATATTTAGTGGATTCTATGCATGAGTATATGAAAGAGATTTTCATAGTATAATGATCCAGACAAAATCCAATTATAAAATGATTTTATACACTATATGTAAACTTTTTTTTTAACATGATAATAAAAATATATCTCCGATGGAAAAATAAATCATTTATTTATCCGGATGATTGATCCATGTGCATTAAAACCTCCCCAGCAAGGAACCCTTCCTCTCCCGCAAGGCTTGCGCTTGATTGTCGTTGGTTCGGTTACGGTCATCTCATGCTGTCCTTTTCTGGGTCTCTGGCTCTGTGCTCCTTTTTCATCGTCTGAATCAAACAATCCAGACCAGACGTTCCTGTTACAGTAAAATGCCAAGACACTTTTGTCCCTTACACTCGCTTCTCAATTGCGTGTATTTTTATAGCCCCTGGTAGTGGTAGATTTTTGCCTATTTGTCCGCTGTAATAGCGCGTCGATTAGACGCGATACAGCGTGTCAGGTTAGAGTTTCCTGCCTCCCATTAAATTACAGTTTAATTTCACTCCACCTTCTCTTAAATTACCTTTTTGTCAATGGTGCCACTTGGCTTTAATTATGGATAACGCGGGAGCTTGACAGCTTCAACATTTTGCAAAGGCAAGCCTCAGTTGAATTGACTTATTGGAGATGACTATTATATTCTCTCGGTTCTCTGCCTTTACTGTTTAATAAATGTGATGACGGGATGTTGGATTGCTCGCCATGGCACCTCCTTCGTTTAAATTATTGAACTTAGGGGTTTTTGTGTCTTTTACATTTTATTGCAAAGTAAAATGACGCTGTAACCTTTAGGAGTTTTAAAACATTGAGCTTGTAGATCGAGGTTTTTTAGTTTTTTTCATATTTTACATACAGTGAAATGACATATCTAACCAAAATCTAAGACTGGTTTAGGAGAATATTTTTTGTCTTTGCAAAATGATTTCTTACATATTCAAATCTTTTTTGGGGATGTTTTGTAATTTAAAATATTAATAAATTAATGAAAAAATACACACGCATGCATGTCAGCATGTGATTATGCCTCGATCTATTTTACGCATGCATGTCTAAGCTGAACCTGTCTTGACCATCTATAATTTGGATGCTTGTTCTGTGTGTGCATATATCTAGAAAAATTTACCATGAAGGGAGAAAAAAAGGTTTGGTGTCTTTATCTTCTATAAACAGGATGCTTGACTTATTTTTTTGAATGGGGAGCATGGGCATGATTCTGTTTAAGTTTTGACCATGTTTCCCCTCTTTTAAATGCATGCCCGTGAGCTATTTTTATGCCTAACCTCTCCCCAAAATGTGTGTGTCGTTCTTAATAAATCTTTTTTATGGTTAGCTCCGATTTTGGAAGCAAGAGGCAACTAGCCCTATTTTTTTCGCTCCTTTGTTTCTTTAGAACTTTTGCCCTCTCTACAGCTTTCGTTTTGCGTGCACAACATGATTAAGGGCGTGCATGGACGTAGTAGTTTTTTAGTGTGATAGTGACTGGAGGCAGATTCACGTAAACTCACATCTTATACTAATAACTAACGAGGGATAGTTGATAAACCCTTGGGCATTACAGTAGTCAAATTCGATTCCTGGTCGGGTCTAATATGGTCAAGGGTTCAAACTATTATGTCATCGAGTCAATTTGTAAGTTAAGAATTCGATCCACAAAGCATTTTTCCCCCTTCTTGCGTCATTAATTTATTTCAATGTTTAACTTGATTAGGTTTTGATTGCAATCAAGTATCGGACTAGGTTAAATAGCCTGGACGATCTACTGAGAAACTTGTCCTGACCAAGTCCGGGGCCACTAGATCGATTTGCAATGAAATAGAAATTCCACTAGCTTTGAGATGTCTCTACAAGTCACACCCTTGTCTCCGCTCATGTGACTGGAGCTAGTATAAAACAGACATATTCAAGCTGTCTTGCAAGTTGATGTGGAAATCTCATCAAGCAAACTTTCCCATCAAGTATGAGATGGTATTATCGGTACCACTTGCATGCATGGAGACAAACACTAATCTCTAATGATATGCTATTTTACTTTTCTATATCTTGGTCTTCGAGCAAAATCCTCCAACAAGGTGGAGTTTTTTTCTTCTTTTGGATGAATTAAGGATTCTATTCATCAGGAATGCAACATAAAGCAGGAGAGAGTTACCCTGCTGCTATAAAAGCCAGGAAAAACACAAAATCATAAAAAGGTGGAGAGTCTGCCCACTTGCCGTTTAAGTCAAATCATGTTATCAAAACCAGCCCACTGGGACTAAAAAGAATTGCGTAAGTTCATCAAGCACATACATCTTAAATAGTAGACGTCTTGTATCTTTGAGTAATTCAATGTACCCATGATCCTGTAGGCAGAGGGGACAAGAATTTGAGTTCGTCTTTGGGGTCACTGGGTGATTAATTCAAGAAAAAGTAAGTTATTAAATGTACTCACATTAATGCATATGGTATCACTAATAAAATAATGAAGTGTCTAAGCTTAGGCTAGTTGTACACGAAGAAATTTATGCACAAACCCACCTGCAAAGCATGCGAGCAGCACGCATCCGAGCACACTCTTGGGCATGCATGTGACCGTTCCGTACAATGAAAGACCAACCAAGCTATAAAACAAGTAGTCCAAACTTACGCAGTCCAAAATCCTCAATCAAGGGGTAACAGGAAAGACAAAATACAAAACCTGAAACTACATGCTAGAGCAGGACATTTGACTTTATTAAACTTGAGAAAATGATAAATTATTTGACTGGCTCTCGCTGGAGTAACCTCGTAAAGACAAACATGTTATAGTTATCTAGGGATTTCAGAAGCTACGTTACATACAGATATATACTTGCAGCAGTCGAATGTATCCATACTTGGAGGGCCCTTATTGTGGAAGCCTCTGCTAAAATCTAATGGCATCCTTTTGATGCCTTTTTATTTATAACAACGACAGCAAACCACAGCATTATAACCTGGCTATCTACATTGATGATATCCTCAAATTACGCGGCTAGAAATCAAGAAGCTACCTCACATGTGTAGGTTGTTGATTTGGACTCGTGTTGATAAAGAAGCATATACCATATTCTCAATGGATAGAGCAAAACAGTTCTGTTTGCAGGATAAATTTGCCAAATTAGGTGGCCCGCACTGGCACATGCACCTTGTACCTGGATTTTTGGAACCACCCCCTCGGGCGCAGCAGAACAAGTATCAGTTTGCAATTGAGAAAGCTCTTTAATAGATGTTACAGGCCAAGCATCCTAGTCTGCAGCACTTTTTACAGTTATACCTCTCACACTATTAGGCATGGGTACTTCGAGGATAACTAAGAAATAGCATCTTTCTGACTCTCTAATATATTGGACCTCACCATTCATTAGCTTTAAAATCTTCCTGCACATGCTGAGCCCTAGGCCCTCTTGAGTAACCCATTTACTACTATGGAACATGTCTTGAACTAATTCAGGAGGAAGACCTTCACCCGGGCAAACAATCCTTCAAGAAAAATGATAATAAATAATATTAGTTAATTTAGTACCAAAGTGCATTGAAGAGGGGGAGGAGCAAATTGCAATGTGATTAACAACTATCATCTATATTTCCTTGGTCTATATGATACGATGAACAGAAGAAGCATAAATTGGACTTCATATAAACCACATTATCATTTAGACAACAAACAGTTAGCACAGATAGCTCTCTATTACAGCATCATCAACCATCCTTGTTCATACAACCAATATTCTACAAATTCGAGGAAGCAACCAGTTTAGATGTCAAAATTCTACAACTATAGCTCTGTGCATGGTGAGAAGCATGGTTATGGCAGATCAAATCTAAAAATTGAATTCTATACAACTTGGAGACCAGATTATTAGGATGTGTAACCAATCATGAGGAGTGGGGAAGAACAAACAAGATACAAAAAGACTGAGCTAAAGAAAAAATTGTAGAAATCATCACAGTTTCACAGAAGAAAATAATAAGGAGATGGCATTTATAATGAAACTCCAGGATAACATTACTGCAGCAATTAGAATACCACAAAAAAGGGGTTTAAAACAAAATAGAGAAGGAAAAGGGAACACAGGTAACTGTCATCATCAATTTTTTGGATTTTCCTTTTATCAATATAGATAATGTTATCAACAACATGCAAAAGAGTTGAGGAGAGCCTACTTGAACTCCATATGCACGAGAGTGTGCCCATCAGAGATTTGCTTCAGTGTTGGACAAACATGAATCTCTACCCAACCTGCTGAAGATGGAGCATAACGCACCATATTCAACAAGAAATCAGCCAGTACTTGTTGAATTCTTGCCTGATCACCATAAACCACCAGCGTTTTTATTTCTTCTGGAATATCACGAAGCAATTGCAGATTTCTTTCCCTCAGCAATAGCATTGCTTGGCTAACAACAGCATTTATGACACTCCCGAGTAAGAATTCAGCCTTCTCAAGCTCCAGTAAACTTATTCAAAAGCAAATGGAGACACCCTCTCGTTAGGATATGTCTGCTAGAGGTTGAGATGAGAAATAAAATAAAATGCACTTGAATGCACAATAATTAATTTAAAAGAAAATCATATGTACGACCATGATACCGTGTCACATGGGTATAACACACTTTTACAATAAATTGAATTGCAACCATTAGATTGTTATTTTTGTCTTCTTCTAGTAATTTCATTTGTCCTTGGATTTGATGCTAGAATCCATATTGATCCTTAAATTTTCTCAATTTATCAATATAAGCAAAAATAACCAATTTTTTAACTAATAATCAAACTCACATGATATGATTAATTATCATAGATTGAAATTGTTTCTCAAGTCTATTAAATTTTTCAATGTTGTCAAAGAAAATATCTTTTGTTTCTAATTGAATTTCATGAATTTTACATGATAGTGTTATTTATCCTAGTAATAATTCTTTATCGCTTTAGTTTCATCCAGTTTTTCTATCATTTGATGAAATTCTTGGCTTCTTTATATTGATAATCTTTCTAACATTTGCACTCTTCTTTCACAGTAACAACAATACCTAAACAGTGTTCTTTAAAATATCGAGTCAACTTATATACTTGAAATAATATCAGCGCACCTTACCTTGTCTGCTATGCTTTTTTCCAATTTATCAATGAGTAACATGACCGATTTCATCTTACTTGAGAAATTCAATTTCAAATATGAAATTATAATCACATGAATCCATCCAAATTATTTAATTAAAAATATGAGTTTTCCTTGTAATTTTGTTGGTAACTTAATCTTTTCATATACATTCAACTATCAATAGCAAGAGGATCCAATTTTTTGACATCTCCTCTCTAATGAAACCATTAAAAGATTTTTTAGTTTCTCTAATTGTAGATCTTGAGTTTTCTCTGCCTTTTACTTTCTAATTTGTGATGTTTGGATTGGATGATCTAATTCTTATAGTTTTATTGATTGGACGTATCTATTTTCTTTAGAGATTAATTTTTTTTTTTTCTAAGGTCTATCAAAAAGTGAACTGCAGTATTATGCATTGCTTATCTATGTTGTAAAATTAAGTTGATGCATCGAGACTTCAGGGGCAAAAGGGTTATAAAAGGAGAGTTTTATTTTTTAGTTGTTTTTGGACCTAATCACACAGTCATAAAAGTTATGGATCAAAATGTAATTCAGCATTTGTGAGCAATGGATACGATATGATTTGTGTCCCTACATCTTGTTCCTTGTAGATGTTGTCAAAAGCAAAGCTATCACCTGGGATTACTAAAAAGACTTAAAATGGAATTACAGAAAAGAAACCCGTATTGTTTACCGCCTTGGCATCCACAGGTGGTCAAGTCAATAGTGTCGACTACTAAAAGCAGATCAGTATAGTAACATCCGAGTCAAGAATTTAAAGTCATAGTTGGTTCATAATCAGGAAATGTGTAGAAGAGACATAAAAAATCTCCAAATGAACTCAAGGGAATGAAACTGCATGAGAAAGACATTCACCTAGTGCCAAAATGATTATGTCCATACCTTTAAAGTAGTATTTCTCAACTAACAGACATTTCTCAAAAAATAGTACCAAAGCATAAATAATCACCTGACCATCAATATTAAGTTTTGATAATTTGTTAGAGGAAAACTAACCCATTTTCGATGCTCTCAAGATCAACATCTCGAGTGATCTTCAATATCTGCTTTTCACAAGCAGCACTAGTCTCAAGAAACTGCTTTTGATCTTCAGTCAAGTCCGTGTTCTCCAAAAGCGAGTTGGTAAAGCGTAGACCACTTAAAGGATTCCTTATTTCCTGGCAGATGTAAGCCAACTCTTTCATCCTTGCAGAGCACTTCTTTTCCTGCTGTCTCTGGACTTTCAAAGCTTGCTGCAACTCATTACTTGCAATCTGCAAGAAGCAGAAGGCTCCAACAATCTCCCCCTCCATATTTACCCTCTTGTTCGCTGTCAAGAGAGCTTGCACATACTTTCCATTCCGGTCAAAAAATGAAAATGGTAGCTTGTCTGTATCTTGCCCTCCAATTGCATTGTGCAAAGCAATCATGAATTTTGTCAGTGCATCTGAACCCTTGAGCTGACAGAAACTGCCAAAAACCTCCCCAACCAACATCTTCCCAATAACTTCCCCCCGGGACCACCCCGTGAATTTTTCCATGGCAGTGTTCCACTCCAAGCAACATGTGTTTTCATCTGAAGCAAATATAGGAGGGATCAAAGGATTGGGGCTGTGTACAATAGCCTTATAATCACCTTGTATATGGACATATTTGTCCATTACCACCTTTTGACCTGTAACATCCTGACCGACAAAGCAGACTCCAACTATATTATTCATGTAATCCTTGCTAGAACAAGCATTTACCACCACAAAAAGGGCCTTTTTTTGGTGTTCAGAGCCAAATGTCCTCAATTTTATCTCCACGTTCTTATCCTCTTCACCTGCATCAGTTAAACATAATTGAAGCAATAGATTATAAAAAAATTAATAGAATATCAAACCACAATAAGTGGCCTTGTTTTATGTTGCTGTGTTTCAGTTCCTCAAAACTACATCAAAGCTTGTCTTACTGCTATGTTAAAGTGCTGCTAAGAATGATCACATTCACTGTCCATATTAGCACTGTAGGATGAGGCATCTATCAAATTTCTATTTCAAACCATTGCGTGAGCATTATCTTTTCTGTTCTTTTTTTTGTAATCAAAACTGTGTAATTGTAGCGATATAGCATACAATGTTCTAGGTTATACTCTCTTTGACACCTAAAAAAATGCATAGATAAAGGTAATGTAAGCAATAAGCACACATTATGGAGGCCCATCACATGCTTGAAACATGATTAAAGGAGTCGTTTCGAACATGTTCTGTTTGGATCCACCCAACAGTTACAAAGTACTTGGAAGAGGGAACTGATCTCTTCACTAACTTTTAGAGTTTAAAGCATGTGTGAACAACTATTTTCTTACACGAGAGGTGTTGAGTGCAAGTTTGTTCCCTGGAAATTATAGTAACTGGATCAGCAGTTTCTTTAGGGCTGTGGAGACTCAGTCCTTGGAGCTACCTCAACATTCAGGGGCCTAGAGATTTACTTGAAGGCTGGATCTTATGAACACAGAGCTATATTGTCAGCAGCCTCTCAGTCCTTAAGAGGCTTACAATAACAGGGAAGCTAGGGCTTTGCTTCTAAGCTGCTAGATATATAATGGACTCATCTCAATGGTCAAGTCATACACAAGACTGCAGCAATCCACTTTCAAAGAAAGTTCGATGAGAAATACTTCAGCCTCTAGGCTCTTCTTAATGGCAAATGTCTACTGGATTTTGCCCAAGATGAGGCACCCAAGATCCTAGTGAATGATGTCTGTAGAATATATTCTTCTCCATTGCAGTATTCAAATTCCTGACTAGCTGATTCCTCTTAAAAGCCCAAAACCCTTAATTTCCTTTTTATTTATTGCTAATTTTGAATAAATTGTGCATTGCCACAGCCTTTGATGCATCAGCACTTCATTTTGTCTTTGTCAACAGAGAGCATTCAAGAGAAGCAATTATACACGTTACTTCATTCAAGTCATTTGATCAGAAGACTAGTCAGGTATCCCATGCAGATGAAACTATTACAATGTACTTCATGTAAAACTTATGAGTGAGCCAATTGTATTCTTAGTTTGATGAAAGTTTCTATTAGAATTATTTCCAGGATTTGAGTTTGACCTTCTTTTACATTTCCATTTATCAACTTTTTTAATTCCAGTTTTTTGCAAAACCCATATACGTTTTTCAAGATTTATTTCTATTAAAGGGGACTGCATGCTCAGATGCAACTTTAGAAAAAAAATTCATTGCCATGAGATGACAATCTTACTTGATAAACAACTTAAATATGTGAGATATAAAGCAGGTACCTCTTAAAGCACGATGAAGGAGTTTGTCAACTGTTTCTTCATATTCCTTATAAACAAGATCGTGAACCAAAGACTTCCCCATGGCTTTGTCAACTGAGAGCCCAGTCAACTCAGCGACCTTTGCATTCCACCCATTTATGCAGCCATCAACATCTACAGCAAATATCGGAGCAGTAGCAGTCTCTATTAGTCTCACCATTTCTCTTGCGACCGAACTGAGCTCATCCATCCCTTGCAATTCTGTATCCTCGAGCTGGGCATGTACAACTGCCTTAGAATTGGTTGCTTCAGCGTCCCTAAATGAGTCTCGCAAAATAAGCTGCAAAGAATGAATGGCATCCATTTCTGCATTCTCCCACAGTAAACTCCGGCTCTTCACCACCTCCAAAAATGCCTTGAATGAAGAACGTGGATGCATCCTCTGCCCATCATCCTTGTCCTCTGGGTGATGCTTCGCACCACCCCATTTGATCTCCTTTGCAGTGTGAGACCGAAACCAGAAAAGAAAATCTCTCTTAGTAATATAAGCAACAGCCATTCCACAAACTGCATTGCCAAGTGAGGCTGCCCCAGGATACCCAGCATCAGCTAAACTGTCTGTGCTTAAACCAGTTGAGTCTCCGTGAAGGGCCAACAACCACTCCACAATATCTTTTATTTGGGCTTCGGTTGGGGTCACGCCCAATGGGTAATACTGTCCTTGGTAATAAAGAGCTGCCCCGTCACACTTCACAAGATCCATGATACTTGGACTTTGAGTGACAATGCCAGTAGGAGAGTCACGGAGAAGCATATCACACAAGAGAGTCTGAGTCCTCAAGACATGTTTCTCTGACAACTGTGACGCTAACTGCAATTCCATGTTCAATTGAAGTCCAAAAGCCTGCATTAAAAACTCACATGCATAACGAAGCGGAAATGGAATACACCTAGCAGAAGTGTGATGGCAAACAACCAAACCCCAAAGCCTCGTTGAATTCCTCCCACCAATAGCTTCTTCCTCATTTCCATTAATAATAACAGCCATGGCCAATGAAGCAATTGACCCCATATTCGCCATATACTGAGCATGACAACCATGAGGAGCTCGAAGAGTTGAACCAACCAAGCATAAAGGCTGCATAAGCGCCTCATCCTGGATAACACAGACAGGTGTAGCATGGCAATCCACAATCATCCTAACCCTATTCTGCTTGAACAGAAACCTTGAAGCTTGTGGTATATCCGTAGAAGGATAATGCAAACCAATATAAGGTTCCAAATCAGCCCTTTTATTCTCAGCCACAACCTCACCATGCTCATCTTCATGAAACTTATAAACCATAACTCTATCATACCCGGTAAGCTCTCTGACACTCTCCACTACAGTATCACACAATAACTTAATATCCCCACCAGGAAGTGATTGTAATTGTGAAATCGAACGAACTGCTAATTTCTGAGACTGTACAGCCCCTGCTATGGATAAAGCAGGGTCTTCAGTCCTAGCAGGCTCTAAATCAATAACAATACCAACATCAATCCTATGCAAAATTGCGTAAAAAGGCTTCCCGGAATTCTTGGAATGGATCCAAATTGGATTCAACAAAGTTATTTCCCTTGCACCAAATGCTTTTTCAAGCATAGCGGAGCTCGAAGGCCTAAAAAGAGTCCTTACATCAGTCCCATCAGAGAGAATTTCCTGTTTATCTAGAGAAGGGACCGACTGTGGAGTTAAACCAAGCATTTCTTTGGCATTTTCGCTATATGCAATGACCCTAAACGACCCTTCATCTACAGCAATCATGCACCCAAATGGCTGGATATGACCACCCCTTTGGATTTTTGATAAATAAGCAGTGATTTGTTCCTCGGGTACTGACTGACTAGTAGTTCTGACTGACTGTGAATAATCAAACGACTTACCAGACCCGCCAGATTGTTCAAAAACTGCATGGAGTTGTGCATCGACAGTGTATTGTGCAATTGCTTTGCTTACTGATTCTGTGGCGTGATGATGTTGCCTCATGTTACTGGTACCAGAAGACTGCGCCGCTTGATTCTGGTGCTGCCGCTGGTTGCTTTGTCTTTGTGATTGTGATGCCATTCCTTTTTTTTTCAATTATTTTCCTTGCTTTTGGTTTAACCTAGTATATTTAGCGGTGGACAGGAGAGTGACAAGGAAAACAAAAAACAACAACAAAACAGAGACAAGAGGGAAGGAAAACCTCACATGGGTTACTAAGATCTTGTGTTGGGTTACAGAGAAATGGGAAGGAGATCAAAACAAAGAATGTCTGGTCTGGTCTTTTTGATCTTGTGTGTGTGGATTGGCAGGAGAAGAGAGTTTAGTTTGGATTTGAGGGAAAGAAAATGTTTGAATAGAAAATTAAGTAGGGGCACTGCACACACCCTTGTTTAAGGCTATACAATAGCAGGAATTTAGTCCCGACGTCCGGTCTCGAGATACGGAGACCATTAAATCCCAAAAAGAAAATTGTCGAAAAAGTTTCGTTGTTTTTTTGCCTTTTTATATATTGTAATGTATTTTGTATTATAGCGCGTGCGCGCTTGTGCGCGTGATGGAATTTTTTTAATTGCGGGCAGTAAGAGTTGAGGGTGTTTTAAATTGTAGTATTAGTGGTAGTTTAAAGTGTTTTTTTTTATTTAAAAATATATTAAAATATTTTTTTATTTTTTTAAATTATTTTTTATATTAACAAATCAAAATGATCTAAATATATATAAAAAATTATTTAAAAAAAATCAAAATTTCAAAGAGAGCTTCATTGAAGGGAAAGGGAGAGGGATGCCAACAAAGGACCACTTGATTGGTGGACAATAGAAGAGTGGGTTTTGGGAAGTAGCCTCACCAAGATATTTTGTGTGTTTGGTTTAGAAATGTGATGATTTTTTTTTAATGTTATATTTTTTTAAAGCATAAATCACACCTCACAAAATAAAAAAAATATGCTTTTCATGTGGGTTTCATAAAAAAAAATCAACCACGTCTCCAAACCAAACACCCCCAAATGTTTTTGTTGCAGGCTTGTACTTTCTTTTTCTTGCTTATTTAGCCCGTGCTAATAAATTTAGATTTTGTTGTTTTTTTAAAAAAAATATTTTAAATTTATTTTTTTATAATTTTAGATGGTTTTGATATGTTATTATCGTAAAAAAAAATTAAAAATTAAAAATATTATTATTTTAATACATTTTCAAATTAAAAATTCTTTGAAAAATAATTATCACTGCAATCCCAAACAGCATGAGTCAACAACATTAAAAATTAAATACAAATACATGTATTTAATAAGATAAATTAAAAAGTATACATATCTTTTTTAAAATAATTTCTTCCAATAAATATTGTTTTTTAATATAAAAACTTAGTATGTTATATAAAGTAAGTTTTAATTAGGAAAACATGTTAACCATCATGTCTCGTTATTTTGCATGCAATCTGGTAAAAAAAATGTATAATATAATATTCATGATCTCAAACTTAAAACATCATGCATAATAAATTTATATATAATGATCAATTAAATAATTACTAGCACTTTTGTATAAGATGATAAAAAGTCAGGTTCTGATTTAATTAACTTAAAAATCTAATTTTCAACTAGTTTTATTTAAAAAGGATTAAGAAACACAATAAAAAACTCTATAAACCTATTTATAATCTTAAAATCATCATTTAATCTGTCAAAAAACACAAAATTAACCTAAATTAATAGAAAAAATCCCAAACAACAATTTATTTTTTTCAACAATATAAAAGATAAAAAAACATCTCAACAATACTACTCGTGTTAGATAAAAAAATGTTTATATCATTATTGTCTTTTTTATTGCCATGGCATGGTTAGCTTGCCACCTATTCTCAACTCCTTGTTTTTTAATTGCTTTCTCTCTCCTCCCCTTACCTTATAAACTAGAATACAAGTAAAAACAAAAAATTAAACTAAAACTTAAAATTCTAAAACTAGAAAAACTAAAAATAAAGTCAATGAATAGTATATAAACTAGAATGTATTTTTCTCACGCAAAGTTTAGATAAGCCTAATTATTTTTTTCTAGTTCTCTATTTAACTACTTTTCTTTTAATTATATATTCATTTAATTATATATTCATGCTACAAGTTCAAACTATATCTTATGTAATTAGTCCCTAATCAGGTTTAAAAATCCAATCAAAACCTTTAATTCTAAAAAATATTTAAAGAGAATCCACCATTGAAGTACAAAGTAGATTTCGAGAGCATGCACTATGACATAACTATAGTAAAACACTTAGAAATTTATTATTTTTTAATTAAATTTTAATTTAATGTGACCAATTAGTCAAATCGATATGCTTTCCTGTGTATTATTTCATTTTCAATTCAAGATAAAATCACGTGTAGCATAAATATATCAATAAAATGATTAAGATGAATTTCTCGCAATATACTAATCAACTTATTGTTGACATTTAAAATACAAAGAAAGATCATGTGCATGACAAGTTATTTTGAAAAAAAAAAGATTTTCAATTGGAAATTATCATTTTTATATTTTTAGATTTCATTAGTGATCTTGACAGATTTATTTTAAAATTATTTAAGATAATTTAAAATGTATCAAAAATAATGTTTTGAGACCTCTACACCCTTCTAAAAGCAATTTCAAAGCAAGGTTTTTTTTTTTTTCAACATACTCTCACCCACCAAAAATAAATCTCCAATTTTTTAAGAGAAGAAAATTCATATAATAAAGCTACAACCTAAAAAAACACACATCTCTGAACACATATCCCACGTGACAGCCGTGTCCTCTAAAAAATCAGTTCCTGTCAGACAGACAGAGTACTCAAGAAGCTAAAACCAGAAGAGAATATATTAATTTATTAGGATGACTGACGCGAGAACAAAACATATTCTTAAACACGATTAGTTAACAAATCTTCATCCCAAGCAGGCAAGTACAAGGTCAAGGATCCCCAAACCATGTCCTTAATCTTCGACGCGATCTCCGAGTTCTATCTTATTTATTACACTTACTTTCTTTTTACATTTCAATTTTTTTTTATTTTTTTTTATTTTTTTCTTTAAATTATATATATATATATACTTTTTGTTTAATTTTCTAGTATTAAAATTTTAAGAATAAATAATATTATTTTAATATATTTCTAAATAAATAATATTTTAAAAAATAAATAATACTACACGCTGTCAGACGAGTAGATGTCTGTAATTAAACAGTAAGCGATTCTTCCACGATTTATTTTCGAGTCTATAATATTATCTCACTACCCCTCAGGGCCCTTACACCCTAAACACTCATCATTTATCAAGACACCTATATACAGTTGCTTGCGACACGCGCACATCTGAGAGCATTCTCTAAAAGAGATCATGATCGTCCTGACTGGCAAGCTTCACCTTTTTTTCTCAAAATAAAATGTCTTCAAATGTTTTATGTTGCTGGTTTTATTCCGGGACCAAATGCAGAGAAGTGGTACCGGTGGGGACATTATATCCCCACAGAAAATTATACAAATATATGCCCGGCCTGTTACTTTTTAAGTAGGAGACCGGGCTTATTTAAATCTATTTTATTATTATTGATGAGTTGAGTTTAATGATTGAATATTTTAGAATTATGTTACTTGTTTTTTTTTTTCAATTTTTTTCACAACTTTTATTGATTTAATAAAAGTATCACACTATGACACTTCTAAATTCTCTCTTCTTCCTACTATGATTCCTGGCTTCTCTTTCTTTGCTTGCTTCTGTTTTTTTTTTTCCCCGCATCACGTCCATCCTAACAACGTGCACAACAAACTCTACAAAATAAGGCAAGAGAGCAGGGCAAGGTTTCCAACACCAAAACTGTTTTTTTTCTGTTCTATGAGCTAGGGCAGGGGACAACCAAGTACAATGCCCATGTGATTTATTCCTCTCATGACCATCTCGTCCACGTGAGAGATAATATATTGTTCCACAACCTGTCTTGTCTCATCGTTTCCACGGTGATGGAGGTTTTTATTTTGCAAGCCAGAATTGACTACCTGCATCCAAAAATATACATCCTTTGAAAGATAGCTAAGCACCTTTGATGAGCATCTTCGATGAACATAAAGATGTGAAATTATAACACGGACCGAGTTCTTCACGTGGACTGGACCAACATTGTCTGATGTGTGATAGTTTCTCGTAATAATTCAGTATCGTTAGCGATACGGAAAACAAGAATAATCATAACAAAACTCTCATAGCTCTAGCTATGAAAAAAAAAAAACCTTATTTCATTTACTTTATTAGCGCATCCACAACAGGAGAATGTGACCAAAAATCCAAAGGGAATACCAAGAAAGGACAAATTCTCTTACATTTGGGTGATGGTTATGTTCTTTACCCATTCATCCCAGCAACATAGTTATTCCTTCTTGAAATCTGAAACTAGCATCTTATAGCAACATCTGTTTAATAAATGATAAAAGGCTACTTATAACTTCCAAACACAATGGAACGCTTGACCTCGCCGCAGCTCAACACTAATCTAACAACTGAACAGACATTTCAGCAGAGACTCAAGAAATTTGAAAAACAAAAGGCTTGTGTAGAGCACGTGAGAGCTGCACCTGCTACCTGTTATTCTCTCACTTGGAGTAGAGAACATCCTCCCATGGGTGACGGTATAGAGGCTGTTTCAATCTCTTCTGGTCAAAGGTGTGCCTGAAACAACAAATACTTGTAGGGTCAGATGCAACATTATGTAGCATGTAGTGACGCAAATTTGCAGTGGTACATGGTGGTCCATGCCACTCATCCATACAAGGTCCTTTTACCCACCACTGAACCTTATTTTACATAAGCCAGGCATTTGCTAGTATAGCCAGACACCCCAAACACATTACACTATGCGCTCTTTTGTCCTAATTTAGTCATATCCATCGAGCAGCCATGCAACCAGCCAATTCTATGATGGGACTACAAGGAGTTCAGCTTTTAGAAGCATATTAATGAAAGAGTTAAACATGTCGGTGATCTCACTGCCAATGTGTCAATATCAAGGGTTTGATGTAACCTAATGAGAAGCATAAGAAAGTCCGAAGGGATGCGATAAGGAAATTTTGAAGGGGAATCCAACTTACCCAATCAAACCAATGGAACGAGCCAACACAAAGAGCCCATTCAAATAACCAATCCCAACAATCTCATCAATCTCTTGTTTAGTAAACATTCCACTGCCTGCAAGGAGATCCAAGAAAAGGGACCCAATCGCGCCATCGACGTTAAGGACCAAGTTATTGGCCTTTGAGAGAGTGTAAGTTTCGACTTGAACAGCATACTCCATATACTTCACAGAAGGGAAATGTGTGCGAGCGAACAGCTGTAGAAGCTCCACTCTTTTATCCCTGTTGTCCCCTCTCTTGATCCTTTTCCAAAAAAGTAAACAAGAATTTCCATCATTCATATTAGCAATGGAAACCAATGAAAGCATTTAAGCTGCGTGCAATTCTAGAAAACTCTCACCTGTGCCCAATACCAGGAACTCGTATTCCCTTCTTTTTCATGCTTTCAACAAACTCATAGGGTGTTAGACCCTGACAAGAAATGGCACACAAATTAATCTAAGTCTCTACAAACTATCAGAAATATGGGAGGCCAATTTCAAATGTACAAGCAAAATTTATTACGCCTTACCCTGTCATATGCATCCTTAAAGTACCGAGCAGCATCATCAATGGCGCCACCAAATCGGGGACCAATTGTGAGCAAACCTGTCTCAAAAGATCATGATTCAGTATTCTTTCTGGTCATGTTATCTCAAAAACCCTTACCATCAATTAAAGTGTAGAGAATTTCACCAAAGAAACGAAAATAAATCATCCCATGCCCATTGTGTACCTGAGACAAGGCTGGAAACTAGGTCCTTTCCTGCCCTTGCAGTTACTATAGTGTTGTGAGCACCAGAGACACAGGGACCATGGTCAGCACACAACATGATGCATATCTGATTTGAGTTCATATGTATCAGTTAAAAAGAAGCTGGACCAAAAATTGCTTCTAAATGAATGTCATTCTATGAAAACAAAAGGAAAAAAAGGCAAGTGCAACATAGAACTTAAAGCTCAGCGTAATAGTTAAAAGTGTAAATAAGGGTCATACAATTAATTATGAGAAACTTACCTCAATAAAATGGGTACAATAACGTGGAAGGCTGCGCTTGAACCATAAAAGAGAGATGACATCACCCACACCATAACCCTGTTCAACAATGGAAGACATTGGCACGCCAGCATAGCATGGTTCCTCACCTGCAAAGTTGGGTTAAGAGTACATTATTAGACATTGAAGCCAACTCGCACCATAACAATAACTCGGGATGCACAAGTAAAAGTACCTCTGTCATCAGAGATGGTAGAAATAATATGAGTTGGTGCCCGAACTTTTCCACTCTTGATTGCAATGTTAAGATCTTCCGGGATTTGTGGAGGCGTAAACTCCTTAACAGATGATATCTTCCCCTCTTCAACCTAGAAGCAAATTACCAAATAAAATTCTCAAAGCAGGTCAAGCACCTGTGGGAAACTTGAGTGTCTCTTTTCTGGTTTGGAAAGTTTCTCTTTTAATTTATCCAAGTTTAGAGAGTTACTCAAGGGAAAAAGTTTATAGCATATATAGACTAACCAGTTTCTCAAATGTTTCCTTAATTGCAGTCTCAAAAGCTTCATATGAAGAGGGAACAACAGCTCCAGCATCTTTCAGTGCTTGATTTTTTGCTTGAGCAGACTCCATCTCACCACCACTTTTAGCACCCTAGTTTACAATGTCACAAGGGAGATTCAGAATATGCCTCTTGTACTGCAATGGCAGCTGTGATTTAAAACAGATAAGTGTGATAAAGTTGGGCAACCACTTACAGCATGACCAAATTGCACTTCTGACTTGAAGAGTCGCGCGCAAGTTCCACTGACCCAAGCAACCACTGGTTTGCTTACCTTTCCCTGTTTTAGGGCTTCAACAAGAGAATACTCGTCTCTTCCACCAAGTTCCCCAAGTACAACTATCATTTTAACCTGCGTAAGATCAGAAAATAAAATTGGAGAAGGCACAAAAATACATGAAAAGGCCTCAAATATGATAATATGCAGCAGTTTAAAGTGTAGATTGCCAAAATCAGTAAATGGTCACAGCAGAGAGTTGCAGTGGCAGCAGTGGCAAAATAGCATGATTACAAATCTACCATTAAACAGTACAAATTACAGACATTAACTTTATGAATGAGCATGTATACAAATTTGGCAATTGATGTATTGCCAGCTTTGTCAACAAGAGAGAAACAAAAAGCACATGCTCTTGATTAAATGTATAATACGTGGGAACAATAATATACCTGTGGGATGTTGTTAAACCTCAGGACATGATCAGAAAGAGTAGATCCTGGGAACACATCCCCTCCGATTGCAATACCTAAAAGATTTACAAAAATAATGCTGATTTAATTCCAATTGAAATCTGCCTGCATAAGGGAAGTCATAAAAACAAACCCAAAAAAAGTAGTTAGCATGTGTAATTACCTTCATAAATTCCATCGGTTACACGGGCAATGCTATTGTATAGTTCATTTGACATACCACCCTGCATTGGAAAAGATGCATTATTCTCAGAACCCTTAACATACAGCAATGGTGAGTAAGAGGAGAGCGATAGCAAGTCTAGACCAATTAGAATGTCATTCATTTCATTTCTGGTATAACAGCTCTTTCATTGATGATAAATTCCATGTCATACATGTATAGTGACCAAATGAGACCTCAGGTTTAATTGATAAACATGTCAGAAAAGAAAGAGGAGCAATGGAATGAATGCATACTGATTTGGAGACAAATCCAACAGATCCAGGCCGGTACAGCTTGCAAGCAATTATGTTGTCGATTGTTCCAGCAGTATCGCCTATCTTGAATGCTCCAGCTTGAATGCCTCCAACAGTAGCTGGACCAATGACAACCTGAAACACCAGCAGCGCTAAATTAGCAAAAACTTAAGTCAACCGGGTAATGAATACTCAGGGACCCAAAGATACTGTGCCATTTAAACTTTTCGTTCATTGCAATTCAAATAGCATTGCATCATTGTCCTTGCCTTATTGTTAGCCCGAGCATATGCAATCAATTGTTTGGCGTCTGCCTCAGGAACACCCTCAGCTATAATAGCCACAACTCGAACGGTTGGCTGCTTCAGAGCAGCCATGGATGAAGCAGCCGCACTGCAAACAAGTTAACAGATGATTATTACACAGTTCAAACAAAAACATGCAATCTTTGATACTACCAAGCAAACAAATACAGACCTTCTGAATGATGCGAAGTTGATAAACACATCAGCGGTTGGATGAGCAGCACAAGCTGCCTCAATACTGCAAAGAAAGACAATAAAACAAAAGTGGGAAACTAAACCTCAGAAAAGTACAAGTACATTTAATGGTTAGTGTAATGAACAAACATACGGGAGAGAAAAAGGTCATACGAATTAAGTGTAATCTCAATAACAATCGTGATCTAGTATCACAGCAAATTAAATGGACTTTTTTCAAACCACAACTAGTAACCATTCCAAAATCGGTACTTGAATCACAAAGTGACTAGTAAAACTAGAAACAAAACCAGCACATGATCCACATCCAACAACTCATAATCCAATCACATTTGAGTAGACCGGAGCCTCATCATCAAGGAGTTGATGTTCTAATGAACCAGCACACCAGAAGGCAGAGTATTATAAGAGTTAAATGTAATCTTGATACAGATCGTGATTTGGTATCATAAAACACTCAACCTCAGCAAATCAAACCAAATTGATTGCTTTTGCAACATAACTAATGTACCCTTCCAAGATCGATAACTGGGTACAGAAATCATTTAATGACTCGTATAATCAGAAACAAAACAAGTGAAAGGAATAGAAAACAGAGAGAGAAGAAAAGAAAATCATACGTCGAATGCACAGGGATTGCTATTTCCTCTTGGCCGAAAAAGAGTTTCTGAAATCCCTCAGCACCAGGGTTAATGATTCCAGCTACAGACGGTAATTCCCTCCCTATAAACACATCAATAAATTAATTAATTATTGAATATCACATAACAGCGAACTCAATAATCCAAAAAAAATATATTCAATTCAATAACATTTCTTCCTTTCTCGATAAAAACGAATCCAAAAAAAAAACATACCACAAAGAAAATCAAAATCAAGCATGCGTTGAATAGGCAGCTGCTTATAATTGTAAAACAGAGCTTGTGTTGTTCGAGAGAAGAGTTGTCCTGTCGCCATATTGTACAAAACTCAAACTGACCTGTCATCAAACAAGAAAAATCCCTCAGTTTATAAAAACAATAATAACAAAATGAATCAAAATGTTTTTAATTGCACGCTTAATTGTGTGATTAATTACAAAAAAAATATGTGAACAAGCGGTAAATCCATGTTTTACCAAATGCAGATCTAACGTTAAACAAGTAACCAGACAAACGCCATCGCACCTAACTTTAAAACAAACACCCACCAAACCACACCTACCTAACAAACAGATCCTTAACAGATGAGAGAAAAAATATCAAAACGAAATGTCGTTTACAAAATCTCTTCAGTTGCCAAACAACACTTTTGGATCTCTTTTTTTCCAAACGACACGAATTTATATAAATAAATAAATCTTTCAAGTGGTTTATTAGCTGAAGAAGAAAGAAAAACAAAACGAAGGATTAAAACGCATTTTCGATGTCAACGAGGAACGGTTGTAATTTAATAAGAAAAAAATAATAATAACGGACAAGAGCAAGAAACACGAAATGGAATCGGAATAGAAAGAAAAGCGGATCTGAGAATGATACCAGGAGTATTTTGTTTAGACTGTACTCCTAGTTAAAAAGTGGGATCTAACTAACCAGAATTGGACTTTGCAACTCCTGTTTCTTTTTATGTTCTGGCCTCGATTTGAAGAAAAGGAGAGGGGAATGTTAATGAAGTGGATTATTACAGGAAATTCGGAGGGGGAGGGGGGGCGATTATATAGGGGAAGTAGAGGAGGAATGGTAAGACGGGTCACGTGGCGGTATTTTATCTGCTAGATGGTGCTTGGTTAGCTCACAGACCGTGTCATCCACCTACGACTTGTTTATGCGCTGCTAAACATTAATTTTCTTTTCGTGTTCGTAAAAAACGAAATGTTGTTATTTTTTTTGGATTTTTAGTTTGCCTTTGTTGAATGCTGAGAGAGGGGGAGGTAGAGAGAGAAGGGAGGTAGAGAGGGGTAGGTAGTTGGTTAGGTAGATTCAACTATCTAACATGAAATGAGGTAGCTTGACTTGGAAGAAGGGTTGGGCTCCTCTGCAGCACTTTCTTATTCTAATACAGTTAAATTATTCGTGGTGTAGTCCCTCGAGTTTGAATATTTGGTCAACTCAATGCAATTTTTTTAATTAAAATTGAATATCCTTTTCCTCTATTCAATTAAAATTTATTTAAAGCTCGTTTGGTAGGTAGTATGTATTATGATGTCGATTATTTTTTAAAATATTTTTTAATATATTAAAATAATATTTTTTATTTTTAAAATTTATTTTTAATATAAACATATTAAAATAATTTGAAAACAATAAAAAAATTAAAATCAAATTTATTTAGTAATACTTTTAAAATACAAAAACAACCTTACTCATCAGCCACCAGGATTTGCCATATCCTGAGAAAAGAAGTGCACGAACGGACTCGATCACGGGGTAAATCGAGAGTCGATGACTTGATTTGAGCAAAAACAGTTAATTGGTTCAGATTGTAGTAGTGCTCGAGGAACGTGGGTTTTTTTAGCCTCTTTTTATATCCTCCCCAGGCTTTTCATTTTTTTTATTTTTTCATTTGAAGGTTTTTTAATTTCTTGCGCAGGTGAAAATCAACTGCGAGTTGCTTGTACAGTGCCAAACCATTTTATCAACTAAAATAAATAAGATCCATTTTATTAACCAATGCCTTTTTTGTTGGAACTTTAAAAATAATCTGAATTTTTTTTCTTGTACAGAATAGGTTTATATAGTTGGAAGCATTGTTACGAAGCTAATTTGCCTAACCGGTTGACCCATTATTATAATCGGGTTTTAAATAAGTATTTTAGGATTTAATTAACCTTATGCAAAATCACTAACTAATTACAATTTCGTTTGGTGATTTTTCATTGTGCGGTTATAATTATCTCGTCGAGATTTTTTAACAATATCAGGTATATAAAAATTAAGCCCTAGTAAACTATTCTTTATTTCTTCTCTCATTTTTCTCTCGTGTTATATTAACTTATCTTATTTTTTATTTCTTGATTATTAGATCTTAAATTTTATTTATTAACTATTAAATCTTCATAGAATTTTATGTTGATTTTTGTATATGTTAATAAATTTTACTTTTGATTTCTTAAGTGAACAATTATTATTCATAACATTCATAATCACGGTCATGTTGAATTTTTTAATTTTTTTTTTAATTTTAAAAAATATTCTTCATCTAAAATAAAAGAAAACTAATTTAATGAAAGCCAAATAAGATTTTTCTTGTACTTGAAGGTGTTTGAAGTTTACCAACTTTAATAATAATAAATAAACATGTAAATGTTTTGAAAGTAGTTTTTAGAAACAATTTGAATTAAAAACAAAATAGAATTGGAGGCAGAGTCAGAAATTTTGTTGATGTAAAAAAGTTTTTCTTGCATTTAAATTATTCAAACTACAGAGGGTCGTGACTAACTTACAAGTTTTGAATACGCCATTTTGTAAAAAAACAAGATTTTTCTTTTAAAAAATTCATTAAATTAAAAGTTTCGTGTTGAACTCTGAGAAGAAGCGACGACTGCAAGGCTGCACCACTCTGTACTCTGTAGCCCTTCCTCTGCCCGCTACAATGAATTATACAACCTTCAATCAAATTGAGGTGTCGAACTGTAGAATATCGGTAATAAAAACTATTTACAATATTTTGAAATTAATGATAATGTATATAAAAAGGTTATCGATGATGATGTTTGTAGCTTGATAAATAAACAGTGACGGGCCATGTTTCTGGTTTTTTAGAGAAGAAGACAGCTTGTAGTTGACTGAGCCTCTGCTATTCCCAACACAACGGTAAGTATCCAGTTATTGAATTTCACTTTAAACACATGTTTTAAAAAATAATTTTGTCCTGTTTTAGAAGCCGCCCTATTGTTTTCATGCTGTTTAATGCCACTTCATGAATGGCCCCACTCTTGAATCCTTGATGATCATATAGACTAGCTTGGGTGCCGTATCGCGCCCAACGCTGCTGCTTGTAGCGTGTGGTTATCATATTTTTGACGCCAGAAGCTGGAAAGCTGTCTTTATATATATATATATATATAGAGGGAGAGAGAGAGAGAGAGAGAGAGAGAGAGAGGGAGGGAGAGACTCTGCAGCCTTTCTTTGAAAATTCTGTACAAATCATACATATGTTAGATATTGAATATATATTTGATATAAAGAGTTAATCTCACTATTCGATATATCTAATTATCTTTATTATAAATTAAATTTTAACCAAACACATTAACAAACACATTAACTGAACATTTTTTTTTATAATCACAGTCACTAATTCACAATATAGCTAGCCTCTGAACCGTTACCAAACATGAATCAAGCTTAAATCCAGCTAATCTCAAATCAAATGATTGCATCGGCTAAAGTAACGCCTTGATTTAATAAAAATACCGGAACTGATATTGAATAAAGAATATACGAACAGCTAAAATATAAAAAAAACTACAAATAAAAATTGTAATTTATGTAATTATCACTCGCTTGAGTCACTGCACATCAATTTATAATAAACTTATTTACAAAGATTCTATTTGCACAGACTTTTCCTGCTAAATAATCATCTATCGATTTAGAAAGTTGAAGTCACCATGCTTCCTGGTGAAAAGAAACGTGATGTGGGAGCGTGGAATGCTTGACAGACAAAGTGAGTTGTGTTTGTAACGATGAAGAGTCTATTAATTATGTACAAGTGGTAGAGCAGACAATAAATAATTAAACGGTGAAGGTAAATAAATGAGTGGCACTTGAACGGCTGTACCATGGTTAGGCAGTTATTTATATAAGCAACTGTTCATCCAAGATTCTAGAGGGCAGTAATTTATCAGTAACTATAAATTACAAAGCTGATTTAGGGTTTAAGTTAAGAGAGGGTTTTCAAAAAATTCAACTTTGTTTTTGTTAAATATTAATTTTTAATGTATTTTGAATCGTTTTGATGTGTTGATCTTAAAAATAATTTTTTAAAAAATAAAATAATATTATTTTAATGCATTTCAACATGAAAAATAATCACAAGCACACTCCTAAACAGACCCTAAAAGTCACTTGAGTAAGAGTAATAATTCAAGACTCCTATTTAATAAAAAAATCTAATAATAAATAAAATATTTTTATCAATTATACTTACAAAATAAAAATGATCTCTATTTAACAAAAGATCCCAAGTATAAAATAGAGATTATCAAAGACATCATTTATTAAATATACATAAATAATAATAATAATAATAATAAAATATCTTAGTTATAGTTTTTCTTAAGATTCTGTTCACCTTAGGACACGGTTAATAAGCTGAGCTAGTATTTGCATTCTTACACTCAACCATCAATAAAACATTGCGTGGACTTCTTTATTTACTAGTATGTTTTAAGTATTCTTTCAATTTAATCACGTGAATTCCATTTTTTAACATGTATAAATTTAGTTTATTGGAAATATCTCTTTTCCTTGCATTTATATTAATGTACGCAAGAGCATTTCCGTGGAATTTGTTTTTTCGACGGGTGATGGCGAAAAGTTGACCGTGATCAAAAACGTTTTGGCTGTGCGACCGCATCAGCACCGCAAAACCCACTCCGTCGAACCTTTCCTGGATGCACGCACCCCTGCATGTTTTATATTTAAGTCACATAAGACAACCCCTCAAAATTGACCTAGACGTTTTTTTTTTTAGTCCCCGGCGCATCATGCACCATTGAAGTAGCGTACAAAGCATGCCGAGGAGACTGAGAAATTGCAGGGAAAATAAAAGGACGACAAAATCCAGCGCAGAGTATCTGTCGATGTCCAGGTCATACTGTAAAATCCAGTCAGCAGTATAATAACTCCAAGCACAATGATCAAATCCGAGTATGCTGGCTGTGAAACAAGTACCTTTACAAAAGCGGAAGAGCTTGGTGAAAGCAACAAAGCCTTTGCTTCAAGCCTCTACATCCGCATCAGTCTTCATTTTCACTAGATTTTCTCATTTGAACTGCTCTGTTCTTTTTTTCTGAGTTTGTATGTATCGAATAAAAAATAATTTAAATATATAGTTATACAGTTTTATTAATTAACCGGTAATATATAGGCTGATAGCAAGGGCTTGATAGTTGATTAACAAACACTCTTCTGCCGCCCCACCTCCTTTCGAATACTTTGATTTTATTTTTAAATCAAGTTTTTGGACGATAAGAAGAGAAATAAACTGCAACTTTTCTCTCTTTTTTTCCAAGAATGGGTACCATTAATAAATAGTGTTTTTTTCCCCTCAGACCGGATCCTGCACGAATTCTTTAAGGCGGCTTTACTTGTTCCAACATGCATAGGTAAATTCTTAAGAAAAAAATAAAAAAATAAACAAAGGAAAGAAATGCCTGTGATGGTCGAGGTTGACATTTGATTTGCAAAATGTAAAATTTGGCCGATTTATGTGTGAAAATATCCTTCACAGTTGCCTTTTGACTGTTGCAGGAATCACTATTAAAATTTTAAAATTGTTTATGTATTTTGAAAATATTTTTTTAAAAATTTGAATTTAACATGATGATGTTAAAAACAAATTTTAAAAAATAAAAAAAATACTTTTTAAATAGATTTTCAAGCCAAGATTACTTTAAAATACAATTGCCTAATAAAATATCAAACAGACTCTAAAATTACACTCGTGTACCTCAATAAACTAGTGCAAAAGGATTCAATTTTCCCCCCCTGAAACCAAGTCAGATTGCATGCAAGCAATTAATTTACACATCATATATCAACTCATCTTTATTTGGAAACTATTAAACCTTAAACAGAGGATTTGGACTTTGGAACTTATTTTACTAAAAAAAAAATAGCTTTCCGTTAGTTTCTTCAATGATATTTGACAGAAAAAGATGCAATTAACACAATTCTAAAATGTTAGGAGGTGATTTTACAAAAAAATATATCTAACATGGAGATTTCAGCACTAAGAAGCCCGTAGACAAAGTTGAATATTGACTCACACAAAAGTCCAAGTCTCGTTTTCTTTTTATATCTGCAAGTCAATCTGAAAAGGGTTTGAGTAACCATCAATTCAAGTGGAAAAGATATCCTTTTACAAAGTTGAAAGGCTCGATGTCGCAGGATTGATTATCAGGCCGTGGAATATCAGGATGCACGATCAACTATTTGAATTCAAAAGGATAGTTCAGGTTTACAAAATGGTCAAAATGGCTATTCAATTAATTAAAATTTTATCAGCAACACTATATGGACCGCAACGTTGTCCCAGTGACAGTGTAAGGTATCTAATCATTCCTTTTGTTTTCAAGATTCAAGGAATACGGGCGGCATCGATTACTATATACCAAGTCTGGTTTATATATCATGGCTGGATTGAGTTGTCTATACCTTTACTCTAGACCCAGGCAATATAGCAGAACCACAACCACAGGCTGCAAAACCACATATATAAACTTATCAAGTTACTGGAAATGTGAATTCGCAGTCCAGGAAGCTTCAGTAATCCTATAGAACGGGACCATAAATTTTGACAGTTCCAACCATACCAAGGGCTATTGCAAGTGCTTACAAGAGCTGCCCTGGATAATCCTATATACGAACAAGCCATGCTGTGATTGCTCAAGACCATTCCAACAATCTGAAGTTACTGAGATATAAACATTTTATTAATCAAAATTCAAACGTAACAGCTTAAAAAATGGCTGCGATACTAGAAGAAAATAAATACTGACCTTGCATGCATAGCTGCTGTAAGTTATTCCACCTTCTAAAGCATGTGATGAAGCAGGTAGAGTAGACATTAATTTCCTATCCTTTGAATTCTCTGAAGAAGAAAAGGTTCAAGTAAAATTGAGAAACAATTAAGGGTGATTAGATTACAGGACAAGAGAACTAGGTAAAAAAATTACTGGAAACTAGTGTTGTTTGGAAAAGCCCTTCCCTTTTCAACTCTTCAACCGGGTGAGAATTTGTGCCACCAGCCAATTGCAAGAAACCTACATCATATAAAGGTGAAATACAAACTTTACTTGTATGATTGAGTGGGAAGCGGAAACGGTGCAAAATAAACCATGAACGGTTGTCAAAAATGCACAGCAAAGTGGTTCTGTGTGGACAACAGGCTTATCTTTCACAGCAGGCAAACAAAGAGCGAATGCAATTGATCCCCTTGTGGCACCTCGGCCAATATCTCCACTCATGGGACGGCCATCCAACTTCAATCATAAGGGTTATCAGAGGCTATTTATGGTTTATGATGATGGTATTTGAAACATATTTAATGGATGGATTAATGGATGGAAATACATAGGGAACACCTGCATTAATTGAGGCATGCCAGACGAGGTTCCGCCATTGTGTTCATCGAAGATATAGTTGAATCTCCAGCATAAGGTAAGCTAGCCTGTACGCATTAATAATCACCTAGAACTCAATACGACAGCCAGCTGGTTTACTAGCTCCCGATCCATATGATAGATACTTATACTGTTTAACTGTCTTGGAATCATATTTAATGGATGGAAATACATAGGGAACACCTGCATTAATTGAGGCATGCCAGACGAGGTTCCGCCATTGTGTTCATCGAAGATATAGTTGAATCTCCAGCATAAGGTAAGCTAGCCTGTACGCATTAATAATCACCTAGAACTCAATACGACAGCCAGCTGGTTTACTAGCTCCCGATCCATATGATAGATACTTATACTGTTTAACTGTCTTGGAATCATATTTAATGGATGGAAATACATAGGGAACACCTGCATTAATTGAGGCATGCCAGACGAGGTTCCGCCATTGTGTTCATCGAAGATATAGTTGAATCTCCAGCATAAGGTAAGCTAGCCTGTACGCATTAATAATCACCTAGAACTCAATTCGACAGCCAGCTGGTTTACTAGCTCCCGATCCATATGATAGATACTATTGGATTTGCTTTGTACACTGTTTAACTGTCTTGGAATCACTGAACTTGGCATCACAATCAGATGAAGGCACAGAGCTCATGCTCCTTACATGGTCATTAATTGTCCATCTCTTGGGTTGACAACTGAAACCTAGATTGCCCTTTATCCAAGGCCAATTTCACATTCAATAAGATTATAAAGATACGGCCACAAACTCACACTGGAAAGCGGCTGTCTATCAGCTTGGATTTGGAACAATAGGAAAGTTTATACTATTCAATGAAGAATCTCTTAAGACTAATTTAATGGTGGTTAATAATACATCAACTAATAAATCACATGATTTAAAATAAGACTAGAATAAACAGAATTCAATCCCAATTTCCACGCGAGAGTCAAGTGTCCCCATAACATCGTATGGAAATCCTAAAAATGACCACAACTAATCAGTTAAATTTATACGATCTTTTAGTTACTTAATTGCGATTTTTTAGTCAGGAAGTTAAGGTAAATTAGAAAAGGGAGCATGTACCAGCTTTATGAAAGTGAAGATCTTCATCATCATTAAAACTGATCATAACCCAAGGCTTTCGAAGGTAAACAATCTCTCTTGCTGCTTCAATGCCTTCATTTACAGCATTCACCACCGACGCATCAACAGCACAATCACTGCAATCAACTGCAGAATCATTCATCACACAAATAATCAAGAACCCGCCTTGTAGACATCAACATTCAAAAACTTAAGTTTGCTAAACGATCCTTACACTAGACTTTTTTCGTTTACCTCCAGCTAGAGTGTAAACTAGAGAGAGATTCCTGATATCAACATCATCCTAGATAAAGGTAAAATAAGAAAATAAATCATTAAATTAGCAATTAGAAATGTCTAGATTAACCATGAATTCACGAGAGTCTAGGGTTTAAGTGTGTTGAGATTACCTCCACAAAAAGAAGAAAAGATGTTGATGGTAATTGGTAACCACTAAGGCACTAACATATCATGTTACGTTGGAGTGGTTTTTTGTTGGGTTTGAAAATATATATACCCCACCTATTATAACTCTAAAAATACATATTTATTTAGATCAAGTCAGTCAATATCTATTAAATTTAGATTAAATTATTATCAATTCGGATTCTCTTATTAGGTTTTTCACACTTTTAAAAATAATTGAATTAATCCTTTTAAATTGGGTTTTAAATATGTCATTCTCATGTAATGTACTTTTTCTAAAATGAAAAAAAATTATAAATATATAATTTTATTTTGACCGACTTGTATAAAATAATATTGACTTGTGTGACTCGAGACTTCAACTGGATATTGTTTCTATGATTCATTTCCCCTTAAATGTAAAAAGCTGAAAGGTTTTTTAAACATTTGATCATAATAAACAAATTAATTATGAAGCAAAGTAAATAGAAATAATATTAAGCGTATTTGAGAGTGCCTGCGCGGTTAATAGGTTTACTATTATCTGTTAAATGTTCACCTTTTTTAAAAAAACCTAAAAAAAAAGAATTTCAGGTTGGTGAAAGATATTTTTATTGTCTGTGCTAGCCTCTTGGGATTCTTTCGTTGCCCAGATAAACTGTTAGCCAGGCCTTATGTGTCTCTGAGAAAATTACTAGCATCCATATTTTCGGTTTATCATATGTAATATGCTTTGTTATAGTAATATTTTTTATTTAATGACTGAAATTCTTAAATAAAAATCACTCCCAGCGTCTACAAACTAAAAAGGTGTACATAATATGATAAATATGATAAAAAAAATGATGCCGTTTCACAATAAAATATAACAAAAACGACATTTAAGAGCAGCTCCAATCGAGCAGCTAAATGTCCTTTGCCTTTTATTTCTTCACTGTTTGCATTCCAATGGAGAAGCTAAACAAATAGCCAAAATGACTATTTGTTTCCTTAACAGCCATTTCTACATTTAACTGTAGAAATGGCCAAAATGATAGCTGTTGGCCAGCGACTATTTTTTTTTTTAAATATAGAAGAAATTTTCTCTAAATACATGAAGAAAAAGCTTGTAATTTTAAATTTTTGTATTGTGCCTCACCCTTCTCTCAAATTTTAAAAAATAAGAATCAATTATTCTCCGGTTAATTATTAACATCGGTTGTGTTAATTAGCTGAAATGAAAAGGTATGCTTGTTTAAAAGCTTTTTCTATTTTCTTTTTTATATCTCTTGATTTTTTAGACCTTTTATGTTTTTAACAATAACATATAAAACTTAAAATTAAAAATATTCATATAAATAAATTTTAAATTATATTTTTTAACTTTCATATTACTTCATTAATTTATATTACTTTTATAAATTACTCATATTAATTATATAATTAATAACATCATAATTATATTATATATAAAATATTTAAATTAGTTATATAATTATATTAAAATTAATTTAACATAAAATATATTAAAATATAAATGGCTTTTCTAAATAGTTTTTTACCATTGGAATGCATATAATTCAAAAGGCTATATTTACACTGTTTAAAAAGCCATTTTCTTCATTTGGCTCTTCAATATAGCATTTTCCATTGGAGATGCTCTAATCACAAGATTATTTTGAAAGTTATTAATATAATAACTTATAATTTTCTTGATAATTTAATTAATTTTTACAGTTTTTGAACTTGTTATATATTGTTTGTTTTGAGGTATTGATATTAAAAATAAATTTTAAAAAATAAAAAATATTATTGTAATATATTTTTAAATAAAAAATTATTTAAAAAATAACTTTTAATACAATAGAAAACACACACTCTTGAATCCTAGTTAAAACTTTTAATTTCTCTTGCATCTCCAAGAAAGAAAGCACTAAAGAAAGTCATCTGTGCAAGGTCTTGCTATGCATAAGGTGAAGGGAGAATCCTAAAGAAACGCCCATGTTTTAAGGGAAATCAATGCAATAGGCAATTTATAGTTCTCTTTCTCCACTAGTCTCTAACTGCCACTCCTATCATAACGTCCATTCTCAAAAGGAAAGAAAAAAAGAATAAAAACAGAGGGGCAAAAAAAAAAAAAAACCATGTTCTCTCTGCTTCTTCCCCTGTACAGGTGAACCTTCAAATTTAGTCCTCATAATCAAAACAAAACGCGTTTATATCAATGGAGTAATCATTATTTAACCCCAATTTTCCCACATCTTCATTCATTCTTGATTATTAGCAAACATTTTCTCTCATTTTTTCAGCTCCCCTGCTTTCGTGTCCTCTGTTTTTGTTATATATTTTATTTTTAGATATGAAATGCAATAGCCATAACCTGTTTTCTCTGATTGTCTTGTCTATCGGCTTAAACACAATTCCTGTTGTAAGCAAATACTCTAAATCAGGATCAGATTCTTATGTCCTCGCTTGTGGTGCTTCTGGTTCTGGCACAGATAGTGATGGCAGGAATTGGCAGTCTGATGCAAATTACGTCATTTCTTCAGGTAATTCAACAGCTGCAACAGCTCAAAACCAAGACCCTTCATTGCCATCCACAATTCCTTACATGACTGCAAGGATATTTTCATCTGAATCTACGTACAAGTTTTCTGTTCCTAAAAAGGGTCGCCTCTGGGTCAGACTCCATTTTTATCCATCTACTTATAGCTCTCTTGATCCTAACACTTCTTACTTCTCCGTTACTGCAAATACTTTCACCCTCCTTAACAATTTCAGTGCCTCCGTTACGGCACAGGCTCTCACGCAGGCCTTTATTGTCAGGGAATTCTCTCTGATACCAATTGATTCTGGCACTCTCAATCTCACCTTCACACCCTCCTCAAATTATGATAATGCATATGCTTTTGTTAATGGCATTGAAGTAATTCCAATGCCAGATATTTACCAGCCTGCAGCATTGGTTGGTTTCAGCGACCAAACCCTTGATGTTGGTAGCTCGACTTTGCAAACAATGTTTAGGTTAAATATTGGTGGGCGTTTCATTCCTGCAATCAAGGACTCAGGCCTTACAAGAACATGGTATGATGATACACCATATTTGTTTGGCGCAGGCAGCGGCGTCACTTCTCAAGCTAACATTAGCATTCAATACCCTGCAGATAATCTATCAAAGTCTAGTGCACCTTTAGATGTTTATAGTACAGCAAGATCAATGGGGCCAGATTCGAAAGTGAATCAGAACTATAATCTAACATGGACATTTCAGGTTGATCCGAATTTTACATATGCGTTTAGGTTCCATTTCTGCGAGTATCAGGAGACAAAGGTCAACCAGAGAGTGTTTGATATCTATGTTAATAACCAAACAGCACAAGAAGGTGCTGACGTGATAGGTTGGGCAGGATCTCAAGGAGTGCCAATCTATAAGGATTATGCTGTTTATGTTGGTGATCGGAGTGGTGATGATGATTTATGGGTGGCATTGCATCCTAGTGTATCGATGAAGCCAGAATACTATGATGCGATTCTTAATGGACTGGAGATTTTTAAGCTTAATGACTCCAGAGGGAATTTGGCTGGCCCGAATCCAGTGCCATCACTGATGATGCTTCAGGCAGAAGCAAAAAAGGGTTTTTCACCATCAGGATCCAGTTTTGTCCCAGTGATTGGTGGCATTCTTGGTGGGAGTGCTGGAATAGCAATAGTAGCTCTTATCTCCATTTTCGTATACAGGAAGATGAGCTGTGATTATGGAAATCAGTATGGAAGTAGTGCTAATTGGTTGCCACTCTACGGGCATTCACACACATCGGCTAGCAGATCAACAATATCTGGTAAAAGCAATTGCAGTAGCCATCTTTCAACTCTTGCGCAAGGCCTATGTCGCCATTTTTCATTGCCAGATATTAAACATGCTACCAAGAACTTTGATGAATCTCAAGTAATAGGAGTTGGAGGATTTGGGAAGGTTTACAAAGGCATTATTGACCAAGGGATAGCAGTTGCAATCAAAAGATCAAATCCTTCTTCAGAACAAGGAGTTCACGAGTTTCAGACCGAGATTGAGATGCTTTCTAAGCTGAGACACAAGCATTTAGTCTCTTTAATTGGGTTCTGTGAAGAAGATGGGGAAATGGTTCTAGTTTACGATTATATGGCAAATGGTACTCTAAGGGAGCATCTCTACAAGGGCAACAATCCAGCCTTGTCTTGGAAGCAAAGATTGGAGATATGTATTGGTGCTGCTAGAGGGCTCCACTATCTCCACACTGGTGCAAGGTACACAATCATTCACAGGGATGTAAAGACTACAAACATACTCTTGGATGAGAAGTGGGTGGCAAAGGTTTCCGATTTTGGCCTGTCAAAAACTGGACCTAATCTTAACCAAACACATGTCAGTACAGTAGTAAAGGGTAGCTTTGGGTACTTGGATCCTGAGTACTTCCGCCGGCAACAATTGACAGAAAAATCTGATGTCTACTCTTTCGGGGTAGTCCTTTTTGAAGTGTTATGTGCCAGGCCGGCCCTTAATCCTAGCTTGCCTAAGGAGCAAGTTAGTCTAGCAGATTGGGCTCTACATTGCCAAAAGAAGGGAACCCTTTGGGATATTGTTGATCCATATATAAAGGGAGACATAAATCCTGAGTGCTATAACAAATTCGCTGAGACAGCAGAAAAATGTTTGGCTGATCATGGATACAATCGCCCTTCCATGGGTGATGTGCTGTGGAATCTTGAATATTCTCTACAATTGCAAGACAATCCTGCAGGTTCTGGATTAATTGCAGACAGCACAACAAATGACACCGATGCAAATCATAGAGAGATAGCTGGAACTGAGGAGACAGGTCGTGAGGGAACTGATGAGCCATACACTAGAGAAATTTTTTCAACAGTAAATCCCAAAGGAAGATGAGGATTTTTTTTTCTTTTTCTTAAAGTTTCTCCTTTTCTATTTAATTAGCCTAGTTAGGAGGAATGTATGGTTGTCATACTGTAGGATATTTGCAATCTATTCTTGAAAACACTAGTCTGATCAAGTCTAGGGTGTTAATATTGCAGTTCGCCAGTAAATTGATTTTCATTTCTCTGTTGATTAGTTTAGAAGAGAAAGATTAGAGGATAAATCAATATCAACATTCTCCAGTCTACATCAAACACCATGTCAGAATTTACAGAGCTAACATAAAAATCACAGTTTACCACGTAAGAAAACCAAAAGCATTTCTTTACCTGTTTACTATTTGTTAACAAGACTATAAGATTGTAACATCTGCGCTTCAATTTGTATGCCACGGAGGCTGATTTCAAACCCCATTTGCTCGTAACAGTTCTCCTTAACCACCACATTGATGTTACCAGAGACTTTCCCAATAAGGGTTCCCTTGGTTTCTTGCTGCTCTATTTTATTTTTTTCAATTTTTCTTTTCCAGCAATGAGCCTTCATGCTTCTAGAACTAAATACTATTAGATATAATGGTTATGATATTTTTAATATTTTTCAAATTATTTTTAATAAAAATCAATATTTTACTCTCACGAAGAAAAACTAAAAAAACCTGAATAGTAATCTAGCATCGACTCTCTTTTCTTTTTTTTTCTTTCTTTCTTTTTTTTTCTCTTCTTTTTTTCTAATGAATTATCACTGGCTATCTATAGTCACTGCCAAAGAACAATACGGATCTGCTTTAAAAAAAATTATATGGGCATAACTACTCCGTCTACAATTAGTGTAACTGCCCTGCCTAATATAATAAATTTGTATTATTGATTTTATTTTTTTATATATAATAATAAATATTTATATAGATAAAACTAAAAATTCATATCAGTATTAGAAAAAGCCCGATTCAACAACTAAAAATCATTTCCTCCTTTGCTTCCTTTGCTCTTGTTGTCCTTAGAATCTCTAATTTTTTAATATTGCCTTGTAGTGTCATATGTTTATTTTTTTTACAAAGAAAACTTTTCAAAAAATCTTGGTGAATCCAAAATTAGGTTACACAAGCTACCATGCAACCTCCTTCGTCAACTCTCTCTCTCTCTCTCAAACCTTCACAGGTTGGTGTTTAATTAAAGCAAAAGAAAAGAGAGACTGCTATGAGAGCACACGCTTCTGCCAAGAACGCACAAATTTTTTCAGACTCTACTGTGCATCAAGCAGCTATAGAAACATTAGCTTTTAGACTCGAAAAAGTCTAGTTTCAGAATGATGAAATATTAACGTCTCTGGAGATAATAAAATAATACTTTCACCTTCAAATATCAAAACAAAATGGCTGTGAAAACTCAACGAACAATGGGCCGGTTTAAAGTTTCAAAGGGGGGAGCTTATGGTTCAGCATCTATGGATTGTAGGCTCTAGGCTGTGATGAGAAAGCTCAAAGCTGAGACTGTTGATATTTCATTTTCAACGATGCTAGGGAATGATGTTTTTTTTTTTCCGACCAACAGGGACATGGTGTTAGGGTTTTTCTTTACTGGGATTTAGTTGTACATGGTCCGATTCTCTCTTATCTCTCTATGATAAGACCTTGTTTTTAGGCAAGTCAGCAGAACTTGGCAGACTTGAATTGGAGTGCGTACATGAAGGAGTTTGAGTATGTGAATCTGACAATCTGACTAGTCTTCAAAGCTTTCCCTCCATTGACCAAGCAATCATCATAAGAGAGCCTTTTGAAGGTTCTTGGGTTAACCATTCTTGCAGAGGCAAACCAGCCACAATGGAGATGGATATTTGAAGGAGCACAACCATAAACGCAAGTGTTGACAATCTGCACTATGTACTGTGGGATCCCAGAAGTAGTATCTCTACTTTGTGAGATGCTTATATCTCTGTTTGTGCAAGTACCTATTGTTGAAAATTTAAAGGACAAGCAAGACAAGTACCATCTGAGACAAGAAGAAGTATAGACTTCCAGGGAAACTTGAAGTCTGGCTAGGACAAACAATAGAACATGTAGGAAGTTGTCAAGAGATTGAATTTTACCATGTACCGAAAGCTTTCTGTGGCTTGAGTATGACTGTTGTCTTATGGTGGTTAGTGTTGTTGATTGGTTATTACTTCCATCACATGATTGCAAAAACTTATCTGAAGCACCTGCAACGTGTGTTAGAAATAAAATAAGTGCCTGAGAAAGGAAGACTTGGAGAGAAGGAACAGGAGTTCAATATCACCTGTTTTTATTCCAAGACTGCAACCTGTAATGATGAGCATCATCATCATCAAGTAGAGGAGGCAAATATGACAAGAGCTCATGATAAATTGAGATCAACTGCTAGATGGAAATTGCTCTCACAGTTTAGCAGTTTGGCTAGTAGCTAGATTCTCATGGACTTGCTTCTGTCAACCTTGACATCATTCAAATGGGGTTTATATTTGAGCTTTTGAGGGTTGGTCAGTGCTCCTTATGACATGCAAGTATGATGCATGACCGCATTGTGAACAAAGTACAGTTTAGGGTGTTAGAGACAGAGAGGGAGGGAGGAATGCTGCGAAGATTGAGGACCACCATTAATTTCATATTCCATTTACATTTTAGGTCCCCATCTCATTGTTTTATTGTTGCCTAGACAGAAGAAAGACGCCATACATTTAATGCAAAAGGCAGAACTAATATCTCATCTCTGTAGAGTATAGTCTGTATGTTCTGTCCCATTTCAGATAGCACTAAAAAATCAATATTACTTCTCTTCAGTCGAGAAAATTCTTATCAGTCTTTAATTTTCTAAGAATACTTCCCAGCAGGCATTAAACCCTTGATTGAATACCTATGCTCCTCTTGCATTGAAATGAAAATTATGTGCCATGATATAACGGCATAACACATTTTATTTATCCAGTTTTGACAGAGATGCTCAATTTTCCTCCGCATCACAATCACTGTGGTTGTTCCTACATTTTACTTCAATTTCATGGGGTAGGGAAAGGTAAGACTATGAACTGCGTCAAACCAAGGACTTTTTTGGTATGAATTTTGATATTGACTTGGATGAAAATAAAGAAATTAAAATCAAAAAACAAGAAAGACAGAGAGAAGGGATTTATTTTACAGTTTTATTATCTATTTTTATTATTTTTTTAATAGTCTACCTTCAAAACATCAACTGCAACCCCTTAATCTCCTAATCACATCTTAAATTGACCCTTATAATATATACACATCTTAAATTGACCCTTATAATATATATATATATATGTGTGTGTGTGTGTGTGTGTGTGTGTGTGTGTGTGTGTGTGTGTTAGAATATGGATTGGGATCTTCATCTTCGTCAAGAATTTCAAAATATAAAAGGACATAAAAGTGGGTACGTGTTGTTACATCACATCCCATTCTTCTACATGCTTTCTACTGCTGCTCATATCTTTTTGATGTGTCCAATAGAGAGTGAATCAGTTTCCTGGACAAAAAGCAAATCCCCCCATCCTGTTACAGGGCATCAACTTGGAGTACATGCATGTCCTTAATCTGTTTTCCCAATAGTCAAAATCTTTCCTTTACCATTTCTTGTTTAGGCGAGTCTTTTCCTCGAAATAGTAGTTATAGTTGTAGGACCTCAGTGTGTGAATATTTAACTCATCTTATTTGCTTAAAAGTACTTGAATTTCAATACTGAAATCACCGTATCTTTTCTACTCTTTCTCTGAGCAATTTCTGTGTCTGAACCCCTGATAGGACTGCACCGGGAGAGATCGGACAAAAGTTCATGGCTTTGTGTACAGAGGGAGTCATTGGCAGGTCCTTTCTGGGCTCAATTAGAACTTGCCCAAAACAACGTTCAGAGGAATGATACCTTTCCGTTTTTACCCGTGCCTGCTTCTATCGTACGTCTTTTACCAAATTCATACAACGAGGTGCCTCCAAAACTCAGTTCTTGGATACTGTCACGTGCTTCTAATAATTTATCATTACATGTTAGATTAATTAACGGTGTGTTTATCATAAATCAAATTACTCTTCACAGCTCCATTCACATTCACATGAGATTTTATGTGGATCAAAACAAGCTATTTGATTCGTTGATTTAACAAGTTCTGTATCTATCATCGGATTCTACAGTAGATTCCTACTGTAAGATTGGTTTGATCACTTGAATTGGGTCTTGAAAACAACTATAGTATCCATTGATAATCTTTCCATTAGAGACAAAAACGCGTTTTTCACTTCATTTCTTTCTAAAAAAACTCAACATGTCGCCTTCTTGAAATTTTCTTTGCATGTATATGGTGTAATCTTTAAGAACCCTCAGATCTTAACTTTAATTTTCTGCTACCTGTAGACCTGAGATGTTATCATGAAGCAGATATTGCAAATTCAGGAAAGGATTTGAGCACCTTATCATAAGCATACACCGTAGAGGTAGCGGTTTCTGGCGGACTAGAAATCACAGATATTGGAATCCATACGTGATTTGTTGTGAGACTCTATAATTTTATCGCTAAAGAATTAACAACTAATTAAGTCCTGTACGTAAACCACGATGTGCCCCCATTCACTGTTCTATGCTCTATTTAGAGCATTTTCTTCGATGGCTTTGGAAAAACAGAAGGCACTGCCTTTTTCAAATACAGGTTCACTGCAGATTCTCAAACATTTTCTAGTATTTCGGATGGCATGCATGCTTCCAGGATGATGAAATTGTTGATGTAAAAAAACTAAATCGTTTTTGACAGGATACTGCAACATCTCGCCAACCAATTTGAATAGGATATCTAATAAATCCGGTGGAGTCATGCCTAGCTCGTGACGTTTGAAAGAACCATGCAACCGGTCAATGAGTCGTCGATCTAAAGACAACGCTTTTCGTTGAAAACCAAAGACACTGTAGAATCACCTTGTGTATAGTTGCATAATTGGCCTGAACTTCGAGGCCAAAATGGAAGCACCGATTTTATTGCTTTGTCAAAATAGAGCAACCTATAGTCTGTCAGCCATGTCATATTAATGAGTTTTATGCAGCAATGGCCCATGTGGACGAGATTTATGAGTGGCTGTCACCTTAGTAGATGAATTACAAGAAAGATGAATCTAGTTATCCAATCTACACACATAAAAAAAGCATCTGTAGACTGTTTCTTTTCGAGCCAAAATGAATGAAAAGTTTCTTTTTATGAATAACGAAGTGGTTGGACTAAATGCAAAGGCAGAAAACCGCCAGGTGCATATGCATGGTTACCTATCAAAGTCACGTGGATATGTTATAGGCTTACAGATAGCTGGCTTGTATAGGCCTGGCTAGGTCAGGTCAGGCTTTATATGCGATCTGTCTATGTTGAACCAGAGCCACCCCTGATCATCTCTTTTCCCTATACAATGCCGATGTCTTGACGTCAATCCTCCCTGTGAATTGCAACGAATTGCTTGTTTGAGCTTTAGAGAAGAGGAAGAAGAAGAAGGGTAGGTAATAAATTAAGGAGCTAATTTTAGTTTCTGATAATATTTAGTTTTTTGTGCCATTGACTGAATGATTTTTTTAACTTTATCAAGGTGCGTGGCTTGCAAAATTATGCAGTCATGCTTTGCAATAATTGATAGATTACTCATAAACACAAAAACCAAGAGAGAAAATACCTCCAACAATTCTTCAGCGTAAAACAAAGAAGTTTTACAAAAATCACCTAAAAATGCTATAAAAAACCATCCAAGCCCCCTTTTGCTTGTGTAGTTGTGGAATCTTGACATTGCACTTGGAAGGCCACCTGAGCAGCTCCAGGTTGCAGGCTATCTAGCTTGGGACATAAATAACAGTGTCTGTACTATGATATACACATGATATAACCATGATCACTCTGTACAGAAGAACACACAACAGTGACTTGTATGAGATGACAATATTATTGTGTACTCGCCAAATACGTACCATATCTGACTAGACCAAAACACCCCCTCAAAGTCAGCTACTTCTCTATTATAATAATAATTATTATTATTTATTTATTTGCCAAAAATTCACGGGCCATGCATCAAATGGGGTTTCTATTTTTCGTTTTCTTTTTATTTTTCCTGGAATGGAGAAAGATTAAAAAGCGAATTGAATAACATGGCTGGTCTCATTTTCCACAGTACTAGTACAAGTGGCAAAATTATGAAATGAGAAGAATATTGAATTTAGGTATTATCTTTAAATATTTTTGAAAATAATTTTTGTGAATCAAATGAACGGATTATTTCTCGTAGATCAAAGATAAAAGTGATATGAATCAATGACTTATTATAAGGTATCGATATATATTATGTATGTGTATATTTTTTATTTTTTAGTTTAATATAGATGTTAGAATTAGTTTACGCATATCTTAATTAATTTCACGAATCTTAAAATTAACAACCATATAAATTTTTAAAATTACAGAGGAAGTAAGTTATGCTTATGTTTATTTTGCGGGAATTGGGGGGTGTTGTGGGATGACTGCGACACAGAGGCAAGAGGTTTATCAATTTTTGAGTATATTGGGCTTGATAGGTTCCTTCGTTTGGTCTCCGAATGATTTTTACCATTTTGTGGGCAAAATACTGTCTTAAAAATGTTATTGAAAATATAATATTTTATTTTTAGAAAATATTATTTGTTAAGAAATATATTAAAATAATTTTTAATAATAATATACCAAAATAATTTAAACCCATAAAAATAATCAAATTTATATATATAAAAAAACCATAATTTCATATGGATCCAGGAGATCGAGTCCTCGACAGGTGTTTGTTTTTCTTGAGTTGTGAACCCTTGGGCACTTCTCTTCCCCGATATTTTTTTTTCACGACAAGACCGCCTGATTTATTTATGGGCCAAACTTGAGGGTCTAGAATTGACAATTACTTCTTAAAGGACTTCAGGCCGAACGCTTAGCGAGTCTTTTACTGTCAAGTCGACGAGTTTACATGGAAACAGGCGTCGATCGTAGAAATGCAACAATAAGTCAGGGATAAGGTTATGCTTGGTAGAAGAAAAAACACATAAAAATATATTAGCTCGATGTTTTTACATAGAAATATATTAAAAAAAAACACACATTATATTGGATCATCAGACATAATTTTCACATTTAATTCTCATCCCATTGTTTCTTCAGCCGTGCTAGAGGTAACTTAAAGCTAAAACTCATTTTAGTAGCTGGGTAGCATGGCAAAATATCAAGTCGGATCATGATTTCTATGCACCCGGCTTGGTATATCCACAGCCATCACATAACCGATCAGATTAGGTGGAGGGTTTTTTTACCCATCAGGCACCAACCGAGTATTCTGTCTGACATGTTTTTTTTTTTTGAAAAAGCTTCTCTTTAAATTGTTTCATCACGTGGCAATATCACTTCATAGTAAAATCGTGCAAGATATTGATTTATTTGTTTAATAATCTTATTTCTCTATATTACATTTAATTAAAAACTAACACTACATGTGTTTTAAAAATATAAAATTATATAATTAAACATATAAGTGCTCTGTGCTCGGTAACAAGTCATCAACAATTAATATATATAGTTGTATATATGAATTATTGAAGATATCTTTTATATTTAAAATTATGTTTGTAATGTTTAAATGCTTGCTTGTTGTCTATTAAATGATTTACTATCATGTACTTCAAAGGGGAATGTATCAATAATTACCTAACTTACACGTGCACTGCCTGGTATTTGATATGGAAATGTTACATATAATTACCAAGGGACATTAACATACTAATTTATATATATTGTTATTTAATTATCATTATTATCACATGTTAATAATTATAAATTAAAATTCACTAATACAGTAAAGTTAGAAGCCTAGATTGATTTCTACAAGGATTGCAATGTAATATTGCAATAATAAGCATTATATATTAAAAAATCAAAGATTGTTTTGTCAATTATTAAGTTTGAGTGGGCTGATGTTGGATGGCTTTCTAGTAATACATACTTCAGTGCTCAATCCCACGTCATCCAATGCGAGAAGGGATTTTGGGCCCATGAAGCACTCCTTCCCAAAAGGTGTTTTCTCGAGGGCAAGGCCCATCAAATTTACAGGTACGCTATGGTGAGATGGACTGCAAACTGAAAGTTGGTAAACCCACAAGTTAGCTCCAAGGTTTTAAGGTGAGACAATAACTGTTTGGAGACTCCAAACTAAATGACATTAATACCACCAATTAAACACTAAGGTGATGCTAAGAGTGCTTTTTAAAATAGTTTTTTATTTAAAAATATTTTTATTTTTTTTACTATTAACATCGGTACATTAAAATTCTCAGACTATTAAAAAATATTAATTTAATGTTTTTTTGAATTAAAAATATTTTTAAAAAACACAGAATAAAAATTATGCCAAACACCCTGTAACTTGCTATAAATCCCTTTTTGTAGAAATATAAGCCAAGAAAACAATGTATCATATGCTATTATCATTAGGTTGTGATTTATGAACTAATTCCTCGTTCCTTTTCTGGAATTTTTGTACGAAAAAAAGATGGAAGAGAGATTCCAAGCAAATGATGTGACAATATAGACAATTCTGAAGAAAACTGCAGAAAATCATTCATAAGAGAACAATATACAGTTTACACGTACATATTGATTGAGGAAAAAACTTTGGCACGAGAAAACTATATTGGCAACAATGGCAGCAGCTGCTCATGTCACAACTATTGATGCTTCAGGCACCTCTATTTGCTGGTCTTTTAGAATTGTTTCTCTTGGGACGAATCTTGATAAAAGCTTTATCCAAGTCCTAAACAGATGAAACAAAAAGAGACATCAGGTTTTCATTTCCCCTCTAATTCGAGGAAATTTCAGGTTAAGCATTCAACACATGTTATAGAATATTTTGATACAGAAAAAAGGCTAAAGTACGACTTCACCCATACCATGTCAAGGAGGAGTCAAAAGAAACAAATTAATACAACCATTATTTGATTTAAAAGAAAATTTTTAAATCAGGAGTCAAAAACTTATTATATGCAAGTATATAGAACTCTCACAAGACCAATACATCAATCCACAGCTTAAACATAGAGGATATTTTGATCATAACTGCTCATTATTAAAATAATTAGAAATCTCTTTCCCCTTCAAATCCACAAGTAAAATAATCAGAAAGCCACTAGCAGATTCAGAAGACACAAAATGGATAAAAGGTAGAAATGATTTAAAAAACAGAGACGCGGTTATAGCAAGATGACTCTCAAAATTGAATACAGTTCTATTCGAACCGGGATAAAATTTTAAACCAACTCGCTTAAGAGATTGGAACTCAACTGCTTTAATATACTTGGATTTCTCTTTTGTTAAATGCACATTGATTTTTCCTACAAAGCTAAAAAAATTAACTAACAGTCTCAATTTGTGTTGATGCATTCCTCTATCTTCTAGATCAAGAGGAAAACACAACTTACAACGTCATGTATTGGTGGGTGGGTGTGCATGTTAGGGTGTAGCAGATTGGACAAAGACCAGAAAAGTTCAAAATCCTTGATTTTATCTTTTACCTGATCTGGTTCCTCATTAGATGCATCTGAGGTCCAAAGACTTTCCAAATTGTAGTATGCTCGAGCTTTCTCGTCAAGAGCATGAACTATCACCTTACCTGTGGAGAGAAATATTACTGCAAGATTCTAGAAATCAATAAGCCACTTTATCAACACTAAAGTTCATCAGAGTATCAATGTAAAATTCATCAAAGTATCAGTTTCACGATTATGCTAACATAATTTAAGTCAATTTCATGTAGCTCATAAGGTTATCATCAGCGTGAAATAGATGCCCATGTAGAATAAGATAGAAACTGAATAAGAAAAGATAAGACGGAAATTCTTTGACAAGCTCGTTTCCAGTTTTCCCCTTTAAGCAGCGAGCAAGGGAACTCTAACCAACTCAACATTGCGATACGAGTAATTAAAGCTATTAGCTGGTTGGTGTAACAAATTTCTAGTAAAATAGAAGGGGGCCTGTACTGATTATACCATTAAAGGACCAACATATCTAACTTTAGATTTTCTGTAACAGCCTACGTATCTAACATCATAGAGTGGAGACAAACCAGAGTCAATAACAATCCACTTTCCTCCCTCTTGCCCTTCCACACTGGGGAGGGTCATTCGTTGAGCCCCCTTTTGCTTTTGCTTAGCCTGCTCATGAAAAAAAAAGAAAAAGAAAAATAATCGCAATCCTTGGAAAAATCAATAAACATCTTACTACAAATTGTTCTTAAACACCAAAGAAACCATCATCAATCAAAACAACAAAACAGCAATAAACACAAACCCTCCTGCACTACCCAAGAATTCAACGTGATGCTGAAAGGTTCATTTCTTTTTCCTTCACTAAATCTTCCCATGAGCCAAATTGCAAATATCAAACAAGGAAAACGATACCAATTGCTAATATTATTCAATTTAGCTGCCTTAGAAGTCAGAGAGAGAGAGAGAGCGAGAGAGAGTTGAACGTGCCTTGTAAATAAGGGCTTGAGCGATGTTTTTGACATGCCATGTCGACCTGCCAGTGGCAATGACCATATAATCAGCCCATTCAGCGTGCTTTTTAGCTGGTATAACTTTCACGTCATCTGCTCTCACATCAGTGAGAACCTTCTCTATCTCGTTTAGGTCCAGTATGCTTCTGTCACTGTTGGATTCAGCAGCTGATGAAGAGAAAGTATGACCGGAACCTGACAACACAGGTTTCCATGGATGATTCAGGAGTGAAGATGAGAGATGAAGAGACCGAGATCGCAGAGTTGCAGCCAACATTTTATCACACCAGTCCAGAGCTGTTGAAGCAATATGTCAAAATGGCTTGCAAGCCTGTTGCAATGCACAAACAAATTATAAAACTAGCTTGAGTGGCACGTGCTTTCTGTGATTATTACTAGCAAAACAGAACTACATGTGCAACTAAACTACATTGTGTTCCCAACTGTACCAGCCACTGCTCAATGGCAAAAAAAAATTCTTTTTTCTTTTTCTTTTTTTTAGAATGATAATGAAACGTTAAGCTTCACACAAATTGCATACTTGCATTGTGTTACAACTTCATCCCTTATTCTACTCTATGGTTCACATTTAAATTACCGTAAAAAAAATAATCTCCTCAAAATTTACTCTCTTCATTTGGTGGTGCAACCCAGAAAGAATCATATCTCCATACTAATTCAGGCAATTCCGCTATGATCTCTAGTGTTGGCTAAAGTAATAGATTGACATATTCTTTCATTTCAATTAGCTGAACAAAAAGGTCCAAGGGCATAAGAAATCATGCTGGTACCATCTCAACCAAATCTCGATGAAACAGTATTAAATTAGCATATGTATTACATTACATCACGGCACTTAACTCATCATTTAGCCATATTCGCTAACAAAATCCACATTTTTGCTACCATGTAAATAATTCCTCCTCCAAAACAAAAAAAATTTAAATAATGAGATTCGGTGTCTTTTATAAGTTCTTTCTGTGTAAATTATTTAAAAACACACAAATAAAACAATAAAAAGTCTTTTTCGTGATTTGAATATATATACAAACTAAAAAGTTGCCACTTGAAGAAGCATTTGACAGAGCATGAGAGGATTTTGTTGACCAAAATAAAAAGACACAGCTTCTTCTTAATCCTCTCCCCATTTTTTGTCATTTAATGCTATCTTGAGAGCAAGAAATGCATCAAATAATTAAAGATGTCCTCACTATTCCAGTAACAAACCCTAAATACTTTAGATATCTAATAAGTAAAAAAAGAAAAGAAAAGAAACGATTTACCTTTTTATCTGCCGTTTTATTTATCGCTTTCCACCGACAGTAAGAATAAGAGAAAACCCGGAATATATCTAGCTCCACAAAGCAGACGATGACTCACGATCGAGCTCCTTCTCTCTAGAATAACTGGAGAGTCTGTCTCTGGCAGCCAGGGAGGGGCACCATACAGCACCGTTATATCTTCTGCCTGTCAAATATTCGAATAACATGTTACAACTTGGTACTAGGTTTTTAACTTTTAAGGAACTGTTGGGTTAGTCCCTCCAGTTCAGGAACTCCACATCTAATCCCTGTATATTTTCATAATACATTGGATTTGTAAAGCAGTAGTCCCCCCCGTTAGCCATCAATCACCGAGGTATCTAACTAGTGAGATAATGTATTCAAATTCCAGAGTGCTTCTCTTTTATTTATATGAAAGTGGAATCCAAAAGCTGTTGATATGGATAAAAGTGGATGATATAAATGTATTTTATTTTTTGCAATTGTATTTTAAACAGTGTTTCATGAAAAAATTATTTATTTTTATTTAAAATTAATTTTTATATTTTTATATAATTTAAATGTACTAATATTCAAAATAATTTTTTAATATAAAAATATATTATCTTAATATATTTTGAAATACAAAACACTTTAAAAAGTAATTACTACGGCACTTTTTAACATCAATTTATTATAAGTCAAGTCTTCAATTTCTTGCTGTATTTTCTACAATTTTTGTGAAGTCTGTTTTTAAAGTCCGAAAAGAAGAAACCTATTTTTAAAGCTCAGGAAGAAATCGGTTTATAATTAATATATTTCAACCTTCTAAATATTGGTTCTATACTTAAGGTGATTATTTTCGGTTCGATTCAGTTTTTATAAAAAAAAGTAATCAAACTGAAATTTTTTTAAAAAAAAACCAAAATCAGTTCAAAACCGACTGATTTAGTTTGGTTTTTTAGGACAAAAACTGGTTTGACTTGATTTTTTCAGTTTGACTCGGTTTTTTCCGGTTTGGGTTCGGTTATGTTTTTTCGGTTTCAGGCTTATAAAACTGAACCGAACCGGTCGATCTTTTCAAAATTTTAATCAGTTTAATCGGATTTTTTTTTCAATTCGGTTTTATCAATTATTTTTTTTTAATTTTTTTAATTTTTTGCTCACTCAGCACTTTTTTAAGTCAAGTTTTGCTTCATTAAATTTGTAGGTTGTGTTGTTACTGACTTTTAATTATTGTTATTTCACTATTTCATTTTACAATATTGTTATCTCTACACACCACTTCGTTTCTATCTTTCTTGAACATCAAATATACTTATTGCATTAAGAAGTGGTGAAGCTAATTATATGATAATGAGAGAAGACCTCCACACCGAAATAAATCTGTATTTATTAATCATCCCATGGTGATAACTTTCAGGCTTCATCGGGTAATTTTCGAGTTTCATTTGTTATCTAATATATATATTTTTTAACATATGCTCAACACACACACAATTATATTTATATCAATTTATTTTTCTATTACATATATGATATATATTAAATGTTCTTTTTTCATTGAATTAACTTTATTGGAAATTCATGCTTCTTCACTTTTGATTGATATGTTTTATTTGCTTTCACAGGGCTTTTTTTAATATTATTTTAATATACTAGCTAATTATACTTGAAATAACCATACAAGTCCAAGACACAATATCTCACTGGTAAAATTTATCTAATACTTGAAGTGCCAGACCAAGATAATCGTGTAAAGATGAACCAGACCATTTTGAACCAACAGCGAAAATCATCTTCCAGAATCTTTCTTCTAACCACGTGCAATATAAAATTAGGGTAGAATAAATTCCCTTGAGTTGATCATGATTCCCAAGTAGCCCATCCTGTAAAGTATCATACTCTATCAAGCTGAATTTTATCCTCTGATTCTAGCCACTTATCCTTCTCTCTTGAAAGTGCATGATTCCATCTCTCCTAATGTGAGTGTCAGTACTATCTTACCATTCAGTGCGTCAAGTAGAAGAAATTATAATAACTTTACAAGAAATAAATAAATAAAACTCAAAAAATAAGTAGAATCAATTCAAGTCATGACAAAACTATAACTACCATCATAAAATTTGGATAATTTCACATAAAAAAAAATATGAAGTTTATTTTCTAATTAGTTTTGTAACACCTCACCCTACTAGTAAAATATTGTCGCTTTGACCCATGGATCTCACATATTTGTTATTGGTAGCCACGCATGACCCAAAAACACGTCTTACTAGTCAAGATGAGCATACTCATATAAGGTCCTTTCTTAAGTCCTTACTCGCCGATGTGGGATATTACAATTCACCCTCCTTAAGGAGCCCGGTGATCTCATCAGCGCTACCAGACAGCTAGTGAGCCGGGCTCTGATAGCAATTGTAACGCCTCATACTTTCATATGCATTTATAGTTATTTTCCTACGATTTGATACTTAAAAATACGGGTAATTTTTGTTTTGGAACCATCGCATGCACGACATAAAGTAGATCCTAGCTTTTGTTCAATTTTTGTTATCTAGTTTTAGGGAGTATATCATTGTATTTTGAAATGTTAAAACATTTATATAAATTAATTTGTATAATTAATGTTTAAACTTAACTAAATGAACTTAACTCTGAAATTTATATGATCATGTTCCATGTATTGTTTATCTCATTTATTCTTCTTTAATGATATTGTTGTTCAATGTATGTGATAAATATTATGGTTGTTATGGTGATGATGTTTGCAGGATGGAGACCCAGGACAACTGGGTTGTGATTGAGTTATGAGATGTGAGATATTAGAAGTGTAAACATGGTACATATCGATAATTTGAGACTTTCTGATATATGGGAGATTTTGCCAAAATTTTGGTGGAAATTTCAGTAAACTTGTATATGAGAACTATATATATATATATATATATATATATATATATATATATATAAAATTACCTGTATTTTTATGTACCAAATTGTAGGAAAATAACAATAAATGCATATGAGAGTATGAGGTGTTACAAATCTAATATTAAATAATAAAATAAAAAATAATTAAAAAATAAAACAAAAACAATGCAAGCAAGAGTATTTTATTTTTATTATAGACCATGCATTATTTTTTTTTATATAAAATCAGGTCCTGAAGCTCCACTGGAAGGAGGATATCATTCCCAACTCCACAATCAACTTCGACGATGTTAGAGATTATGGTGATAGTTATTTTTCAAAATATTTTTTACTTGAAAATATACTAAAATAATATATTTTTTATTTTTTAAAATTTATTTTTAACATTAACCTATCAAAACGATCTAAAATCATAAAAAAATTAAATTTAAAACTAAAAAAAATAAAAAAAATTCAAAACTGCACAGGAATTCAAGAAGCCAATTGAGATTCCTGGTTATATATAATCCGTAGATGGAGAGTCATATGACCAAAAATCGGCTTTGTACAGAATCCGAGGACCATATAAATTTTTGTCTATTGTTTTCTTTTAAGAAAAAGACTCCAATCCGAGGACCATATCTTTGAGGTTTGAAGTTGGGCCAGAGTGTACAAACTACAAACCCATAGACACATAAACTTAGGCTAGGCTCAAGTGATATTCAACCCGGACGGTCTAGAATCTAGATCATCTCCACTCCACCTCTAAATGTCATCATGACTGTAAACGTGTCCGGGACCCCACCTTGATTGATTCAATCATAACCGTCTGCTCCACTCCCACTATACAGTCAGGTTTTTGAATCTACTCCTCACGTGGAGCCCACCTCACCTTGAAACTTAACTAATTAATTACCATCGCCTGATAATCTATTATAATACAAATTCTACCAACTCGCAGGTTCTCGATTATCTCCTTAAGCAGTAGAAAAGTCATTAACGTCACCGGCCGGGGCACGCTAAGCATTGACCAACCCTGTCAAAATTAAGGTACTGCCTCGCTAGTCTTCAAGCTACATGTACTGTGCTATTATTACTTTTATGCTCTGATAGTCCCTGAAATGTTAGGGTTTCTATTCTTCCGAACTTTTTAGGTAAATTCTCTATCTGAACTGAAGTTCTAGTCTCTGAATTCTATTTCACTGAGCTGAAAATCACCTTTTTCGTTAGTTTGAGAGGAATTTGCTGTTTCTAATCTTGTGGTTCTGCACTTTTTTAACATCAAAAAAAGAGAAATGGCCATTGTGAACTGTTTTATCTGATTAACTGAATTTGCAAAACAAGAATTAGACACAATTTTTTTTTTATTGGATGTTGCATTCGGTAAGTGCATGATCGCTTCGATTGTTGGAATTTACTCTCGTGGAATGGATTTGAGTTTGGTATTTATTATAAAGGATGTTTATTTAATTGTATGTGTTGGTTTGTTGGTAGGGAAAACATATATTTTAGATAAACACGAAAAACTTATAGAAGATATATATGGTAAAGTTACCTATTGAGTCATTTTACGACCGTTTTTAGTTAATTGAAGTACCTGTTCTTGCCATTGAAGTGATTTTTGATGGGTGTAAATGCAAGTTGATATATTTAATCAATTAAATGACGAGAAAGGAAAGTGGTGTTGTAGAGATGCGTACTATGGTTTCCATTTTACTTTGTAAATGCATGTTACAGTTACTGCTTGTGACATAGTTTATTTTGTTTGTGAAAGTATAGTCAAAGTTACACTCCATGGCAAGGATAAAACCCCAGGCATTGCTAAATCAGAGCAAAAAGAAGAAGGGGCCGGCTCGAATCAGTGCCACTACTATATTTCTCTGTAACTTAGTTGTTCTGGTGATTATATTGTCCTTAGTTGCAACATATAGACATTGGTCACAAAGGTTTGCTGTCCCTCCCTTACTCAATGGCACCTGTTGTTTTGTGGATAACTGTCATCAGTTTTCTCACGAGAATTTACTCATGGATCTCGTTGAGAAATGATTCTTTTGATTTAATCCATAATTTGCAGGTCAAAGAATCGACCAGGAAGTGGCCTGTCAACTTTTGAGGTATATAATAGGATTTCTTCTTCATCATTTTTTTTATAAAAATTGTCTGGTAATTTCTTAGTCATCTAGCAATTCAGGGATTCTCTGATAAATACAATCATAATTATGTTATTTTGTCGAAGTAAATCTGTAAATTTGAAGTTGATTCCATTTTATGTTACTTAGGATACTGCCGATTCATTTGCAGATTCAAAGAAGTATGATCTCCCTGGTTATGCTGTAAGTTGTTGAATTAGCTTGCTACAATTTTTATGCTGTGATTGTTGATTGTAGTTGAGGTGCTGATGTCAATGTATTTGTGTATTTGTTTGACAAGCAAAGTTAAATATCTATATAGAAGAGCCATTTATGCGTGGGTGTGAATGGCCATGTGAACACACTTGTGGCTTATAGAGACTGCTAGTATAATAACAAGCAACACTTGAAATATAATACGTGTTTGATGGACAGTCTTCTTTCCTGAGGCATGATTAGATAACCATGCATAAACTATAACAGACAATGGATATTATAGTGGCCTGTCTCTGAATGTGAAAAGTCTCTTCTAGTGAAGTTTAACTGGAGTTTTAAAACATATAATGTCTATCTGACTGTTTCTGCTGAGATGCAACTGATTTATGACTTCTTCTTGAGCCTTTATTAACATCTTTGATTCTATCTTAATGGCTCTATGACTAATCCTTTGTATCACCTGCATAAAACCATATTTACATTGCTGTAATGTGATTGAAATTCCCTATACTTATTTGTCCTGATCTTTCATTCTTCTGTAGATTCTGAATACATCAAAAGGTTCTATAACAGTAGAACTGTACAAAGATGGTTCTCCGATGATTGTGGACAAATTCCTTGACTTGTGGTAAGCAGCAACATATGTTGGGATTCTTCGATCTACATCTACTGGTTTGTTAAACTGAAACATGGTTTACATGCAATAACAAGAATGCATTGAATGTATTTGGCTGTTTTTTTGAATTTTAAAAGGACAGTTGCTTAGAAGATCCATTCTTTTTGCTTTAGATTTTTTTTTTTTTTGTGATTTTGTCTAATAGCAGAAGACCATTATTTGCTCAGTTTCTAATTTGGTAATGTAGTTATTATGATGCTCTTCTTTTCTTCTTCGTTTTTATTTAGTTCTATATTCACTAGCTTTGTTTTAATCTTAAATCTTCAAATTTGGTTTTGCAGTCAAAAGGGGTACTTCAAAGGGATGCCTTTCCATCACGTGATCAAGCATTACGTAATTCAAGCAGGGCATTCCCAAGGGCTTGGAGCTGCTGAAGATTGGACCGCAAAAGGAAAGCTCCACAGTAGGCTTGCTACAAGGTTTTTTGCCTTGAAATTTAATGATTAGCATTTTATGGAATTTGGCTCCTTGTTTCCGCAATGATAATTTCTAATTGTGATAAGCAGCCCAAAGCACGAGGCTTTTATGATTGGAACCTCAAAAACTAGAGACAGCACAGGATTCGAGCTATTCATTACAACTGCACCCATTCCAGATTTAAATGACAAGATTTTGGTGTTTGGTCGGGCTGTAAAGGGTGAGGATGTGGTGCAGGTACAAAGCATTTGCTTCATGATCTATTTTCTCCTCTTCCTTCCAGTATCATATTAGAGTAACCATTTATCTGCAATGTTCCATCAGGAAATTGAAGAGGTGGACACAGATGAACATTATCGCCCCAAGTCTCCAGTAGGGATCGATGGCGTGACACTAAAACGTGAAATTTAAGTGCTATTAAATGGTTTTCGCAAGTGCTGTGGCTGCCTTCAGAGATGCTGCTTACTCGGTCATTTCTGTCAAGGTTTCTGGGTGCTACATCATCTCTTCATGCTTCTGTTTCAACTGTCCCCATGCGGACATCTTTCTCTAATTTAGAATTTTTTGGGAGGGGTGTTAAATTGACCCGACTTGTTTTGGGTTTTAAAGGGCTAATATTTGGATAGGAGAAAACACGTTCTGTTGATTCTATGTATAACAAACATGTCATGTTTCACATCTGGTCCTGTTATTGTTACTGACAGTTTGTACTTAACTGCTGTTGGTTGTATATCAACCATGAAAATGCCATTTCATCGTCTATGAGATGGCATCCTTCTTGTCATCATGTTGTCTATGATTGGATACAATGCAGTCACTTTCAGGCTTCAGGCATGATGTATTTTAGACGGATTTCAAGCTTTTCGTCTTCGTTCATGCTTGACATTTAAAACATTTGTAGCGTTTTAAACCATGCATCCTCCCATCTCCCTTAGAAATTTAAACGCATATGTGGTTTCAATCCTGAGATAGAACAGATGCCTTAGCAATCTGATCGACAATTCAGAAAAATAGCGAAACGCTCCAGTCTCTTGAACCTCCCTCTCTTTTCGTGACCCATAAAACGGTTAGGCTACAGACTACAGTACGCGAAATTAACACGAATAACATGGTCGAGCTTTATTTCACGAGTGTTTTATGACTTGGGTTTAGTTATATTTTAATTTAATATGTTGCAAGGAAAAAATATGATAAACGTATCCCTTGGACCAAAAAAAATCAAATCAAAATGACAGGAAAAAGAAAATTCATGAGATTATTTTTCATACTAAAATCTTTTATTATTAACAATATTATTATTCTTTGAATGGTTAGGATTTTTTGCTTTTAATATTATTATTATTGTTATTCTTTGGATGGTTACGACATCTTTTAAGTAAACCATCCAGATCCAATTCCAAACCATTACATCAAAACAAGAAATTTCTTCTTTTCACCCTTATTGAGCTTTTTATATAGTATAAAGTATAAGGTATTTGTTTTCGTGGTTATTTATGCGATTGAAGCAAACCACATAAAAATTGGTGTTTGATAAAGTATAAAACATGGTTTACTGTTTGTGAGAATTGGTATTCTTTGCATTTAAAATGCAGGTGACTGGAAAGCAACTCCAAGCTGCTTCTAAAGCTATGCCATTCTTTGTTCTACTAGATTTTAATTAGCATAAGTGCACCAAATAGTCCAGTGACAACCTCCATGGTGATCCATCATGTTCTTCCTAACAGGCATTTGAGACTCCAGAAAACAAAGAAGAATTAATTCACTCTGCAAACAAAAACAAATAATAAAAAAATTTAATTTTTTATTTTTAATTGTGTTTTATTTGAAAAAACTAGTGTTTAACATTATCAAATGACACTACATAAATTAGAAGGAGATCGCATGATGATGTAACATTTGCAGAATTTGATCGTAATTCTAATTTTATTCCTGATGATATTTTACCTAATTTTATTGCAAGCTCAAAAGACTATGAAAGCTGTAGTTCTTGTCCGATAAATTTAGTACGTGATGGAATTGTAGAAAATATTATTTATTTCATGATATAATAGCATTAGTTAAATCTACAATATTTAAATTAAAAACTATCAATATTAATATATATCTTTTTTAGTTATTTTATAATCTTAATTTAAAAATCATTTTTAACCAAACACATTAAATTATTTTTTATTCAATCTCAATTTCAACAATAATTTTTACCAAATAAATATAAATATTAAACTAACCTTAATAAAAAATATTTTTTATAAAATAACTATTTTCAAATCACAATCATACAAACTAATATAATATCAAATACATTCTAGGTCTTGGAGGTTATTCTTTGAAATAACTACTCCCTTTGGACTAAAATAAACGTGCTGGGCCCAAAACTAAACCTTCACTCTTCTCCCATTAAAAATATTCCCGCGCCAAAACGCTCCCTTCACTGGTTTTTGAAATCGCAAATCAACGAGTTAAACACGAGTCAATTCAATAACTCAAGAGAAGACTCACTAATGGACATAGACAATCAAGAAGATCGGTTTCTTGCATTCATCGATCACGCCAGGTCCGTTTTATCTTCCGTTGATGACGAAGAAATTTACGATCCGAATGGAAACGGATCTGAGTAAATTATCAGGGTTTCTTTTAATAAATTATTATATCGTTGCTAGTTTTTTTTATTTAAGAGTTCATTAATCATTATAGAGTGATTGATTTGTTTTGAAGGCGTGGAAGCGAGCAAAGAAGAAGTGGATTGTCGAAGAATAGACAGGAAATTATGAATCGGTTGAAAAGGAAACACAGGAGAAATAAGTTAGCAAAAACTGCGACTCTTGATTCTGTTTATGAGAAGAATTTCTTGTCTTTAAATAGTGCTTGGAAGCTGTTACTGTCGATGCTTTTGTTATACCTGATAGTGATATAAAATTAAAACGTTGCGTGTTTGGTTATTAGTTGATTCGTATGCTTGCTTTGGGGGATTTTTGGAGCTCGAACACTATCGACCTTTATCTACATCGTAGGTGAGTATATTCAAAATATAGTCACTTATCTTCGTTAGTTTCAGTTGAAACTGATTAGCAGATGTGTATTAGGTGGACGGATTTCTGTGGTTTCTATTCCATTCTGGTGTGCATTGTCTTTCAAGAATCTCTTTTAACGATTGTTAATTACTTCACTTGCAGCCTTGAAGCAACATGGAATGAGAATGCAGCAAGGGCTTCCTTCATAAACCTTAGTTTTTTGCCTGCATTGCTGACCTCATCTTGTCTTCACAAGTTATCTTGCCCCTCTGATCTATCCAATGAAGCCAGTTGACTCGTGTAGGTTCTTACTTTACAGGCTTGGATCGGCTATTTTTGAATAAATCCTTTTTACTTTCATTTCTATATGCTTTCCGTTGTCTATTCTATGGATGATTGAGTCAATCTATGTTTTCTCTTAAAAGTAAAAAAGATAGTTAGTTTGCATGACTTTGGTTTCCTAGATATGACCGCAACGCACTATAAATTGCGTGCTAAAACGTGGAAGGGGTACAAGAAGCAATCATTTGCATGATTCTGGATGACTGAGTCAATCTACGTTTTCTCTTAAAAGTAAGAAAGATAGTTTGCATGACTTTGATTTCCCAGATATGATCGCATCGTACTATAAATTGCTTGCTCAAATGTGGAAGGGGTACAAGAAGCAAAATGTCATGGTGGTAAAATGGTAATGGCATGCATTTTAGTGACAGAGCATCTCCTAACCCTATTTCAAATTTTATGCGGTCATTAGCAATACATATTGAATGAATGGGCAGTGCTTATGCTTTCTTGTGCTAATAATCCTTTTACTTATTTTTCAATAAACATGTTAATGGATCTGTCGATTTCAGCTTGACCAAGTTGATCAATGTCATGCGAACACAAGATTTTCACGCTCTCATTGTGGACATGTTGTTAACAAGATGCCTAGTGGGAGGTCGAATGCAGCCTCTAATTGTGATGCTGAAGCTGCGTGCATATTCCACCTAAAAATCACCCTTGCAGACGAGACTGGAAAAATGTTTAGCTTGGTTTGTCGGTCAAACTGCCAGAGAGTTGCTGCAGATATCCCCTGGTGAATTCTATGATCCCTGAGATAAGGACTAAGCTCAATGATTTATTTTATACAACACAAGCTTCTATTTCGTTTTTTTACTTAATGTTCCATGAACTTTTGATGATATCAACACAATGTCATTTTGTAAGTACACATATTAGGTATGCCCATTTACATCCACTCATGTATGCATAGATTGAGAATGGTGCTGCTTTGAATATCGATAAATATTAAAAAAAAAAACTGTCAATCAATTTGCTGCAATTCATGGTTGTCTAATTTGCTGTTCCAAGTTGGTATTAGACATCCATTTTCCATGGCTCTTTGAGCATGGAACGGCTCCTGCAGTTTCCTTGGTTTTTCAGCTGCACAAATCTTCCCTTTTCCCAAGACGCTTAAAAATTCACGCAGGAGATGACACAATCTGAAGCACTGAAAGTAATTGTAAGCATAGCGACCACCTCAAAATCTAGTCACGAAGAATCTCTTGCAGGCTGACTACAATTCTTCTTTCCGGGAAAGTTCTAGTTCCTCACTTCATTCTTGATTCTTTGTACTTATTACAGGATGAACAATTTATGTATCCTTCATCACCCGAGAATGAGAGTTTCATAGATGCATTAGTGAATTGCCAGAGGCATGGTTATGGAATCTGTAGACAGGGTATAACCCAGGAGGCTGATGCAATTCGGTGGGAGATCACTCGTGCATTAAGGTGTGAATAGTTATGGACAGAAACAAGAAAACAATTTGCCGCATTAAAATTTCCTGGAAATACAGCAAGAATCACTTTCAGCATTCAATATTTCCCAGTGAACCTTGAACGGGATATCAAGGCAATCATGTCATTGTTGCGAGCCAGGTGTGGAAGTGCGGTAAATTCGTTGTTCTTTCCTAATAATTCATTATTTTATTTTTGAGAGCATCATTTCTGCTGCCAAAGGATCTACTTCCACGTGTCTACTTTGGACGAAAGGCGGGAAAGAAGCCGTGCTTTAAAACGGATGCTGAGCGAGGCTATTCATCATCATCAACGCTGGTGCTATTAATAAACTGTTGTTTTTTTTAAAAAAATTTGTGTATTTTTTTTAATTATTATTTTTTAGTATTTTTAGATTATTTTAATATATTAATATTAAAATTATTTTTTAAAAAATATTATTTTAAAATAAAATTCAAAAACAACGTTTTATGTTAAGGACGCAAATTGACTGGACTTTGACTTCAGAAATGCTGACATCCAGCCTGTTCCTTAATTGAGACCTAATTTACAAAATTTCCTTTAGCTATTCCCAATCCACGATTCAAACAGGAAAGTAACACTACTACCGACAGAACAAGCTAAGGATGTTTATTTTTGGTTCAGTTTAATTTTTATAAAAAAAATAATTAAATTAAATTTTTATTTTTAAAAACAATTGAAACCGGTTTAAATTGACTGATTTCGATTTGGTTTGGTTTTTTAAAGAAAAAACTGGTTTGACTCGGTTCGGGTTCGGTTTGATTTTTTTGCTTTCAGACTTATAAAACCGAAAGTGAACCGAACTGGTCGGTTTTTTTAAAATTCTAATCAATTTAATCAGTTTTTTTTTACAGTTTGATTTTTTTAGTTATTTTTTTTTATTTTCTCAGTTTAATCAGTTTTTTGATTTTTTTGCTTAGCCCTAGCAAAAACAACTCGTAATTAGAGGCGAGCAAAAAAACCGAGAAAACTGAAACCGCGAAAAAAAACCAATTAAAATTTTAAAAAAACCAACCTATTTTTTCTCTAGAAAAAAATCTAACTGAAACCAGTAGGTTTGAATCCGTTTTGGTTATTATTATTTTTTTTAATTTTAATTTGGTTGTTTTTTTTATATATAAAAGCTGAACCTAGCAAAAACAACTCGTAATTAGAGGCGAGCAAAAAAACCGAGAAAACTGAAACCGCGAAAAAAAACCAATTAAAATTTTAAAAAAACCAACCTATTTTTTCTCTAGAAAAAAATCTAACTGAAACCAGTAGGTTTGAATCCGTTTTGGTTATTATTATTTTTTTTAATTTTAATTTGGTTGTTTTTTTTATATATAAAAGCTGAACCTAATCACCCCTACTTGTAATACTGTTTCCCTATCAGAGCAGCATAAAAGGCACCAATCAATCAGGATTGTTTATGAAACATGTCTCCTTGCTTTATAAGGGAATCGAAAGAGCTGGTATTTGTCAGTATAAACAAAATACGAGTTACGTGAGTCGATCTGAATCAGAATTCTTCTGCTTTCTCTTGTTAACAAAGTTTAGCATAACAAAGTAACGAGTTTCTTCATGAAAATGAGATGGAACTGCATTTTGATTTCCAAATCAAATAGAAGTTCTGGATTAAGGATTCTTGATACTTGCAATTATGAACAATGGGAAGTCAAGTTCACAAAAGATCATCCGTGTTGGTGAAACAGATGAACAAGTCCCCATTCTTCAAGGATCACCCTTACTCAGTTCTACTCCTACTGTTGCTGGAGTTTTGTTCTGACATCATCTTCAAAACATTGACCAGCGCTCGCAGCTTATCCCGTATGTTCAAGCCATAGAGTAATTCTACAAGAGACTGCTGGAACTCAAAGCCGTTCTCCCCAACAGGATACTATTATAGGCAAGAGTCAATATGAGTAATGGCAGCAAATTATAATTGTGCAAGCTAATGCTTTCTTCCCTTTAGTTCAAGAAACAAAACAGAACCAAAAGAGAAAAATGTAGAGTTTTTAAAGCCAACCTGGATAGGCTTTGGTATCTTGGTTTTAATGTATGGCCCCCACCTATCTTCCACAACTGATTTCACAAGGCAGCAAGCCCGCAATCCTTCCACACCAGCAAATCTGCCAAATCCACTGTGCTTCACACCACCAAATGGCAGGGACTGAAAACATCAAAAGGCATCAGTTAGAACTAACTAAGATTGAAGAAAGATAAACTGAGAGTCATGCCACAAACAGATATGAAAGGATCAACTGCTCAATTTACTAGTTAATAGAGAGAATATAAACGGTAGTGAAACCATAAAGCCATGCTTTAGTTTCAAAACAAAATATATTATTTTCTCTGACTTCATGTAAAAGCAGAAAATGCATCACAAACAAATATTATTGCTTCATTTTATATCTGCTCAGTGAATAACTTATCCAATGGCAGCGTTGGATTAGGAAAACTAGGCGAGCTACAAGGCAACTTCTCACCCAGTCACCTTCAAGTTCGAGTTTTTCCATCAAAATTTTAAAAAGAAAAAAAGTTTACATCCACTGGATTTTACTTGATGCAAAATGCAGAATCATACACATAGCACTTGAAATAGAAATACCTGACACATGTAATTTGATGCAAAGTCATTAACTGCAGCAACTCCACAATGTATCTGAGAAGCAATCTTTCTAGCTCGGCGCTGACTACCCGAAAAAACAGCGCAGCCAAGCCCATATCTTGAGTCATTTGCAAGTTTGACAGCCTCTTCATCAGTACTAAATTTCATTATCGGCATAATTGGTCCAAAAGTCTGCATGTCATTCAAGTTTTCATGGATTATGAAGGCATTCAATGAATAGAAACAAGAAGCCGTGAATGTTTAACCAACACAAATAACATACATGCTCCACATACAATGCTACTGAATCTGATCCATGTTTTCTAAAAGATGTCATAACATACTCACAGGAATTGAAGTCAAGCAGAAAGCAAATGTATTGCTAATGCAGATAGGAAATCAATAAAATCATGTCATTTATGATTCTCAAAAAATCCTCTTAACACAAAATTTTCCTTCCACGTTAAAAAATTATGTCCAATGTGAAATTGAGTGAAAAAAGAGAGTCCTGCTACCTCTTCTTGCATCAGTTTCATTGTGTGGTCAACATTTACAAGCACGGTGGGAGGGTAGAACTGATCAACTGCACCTTCACCCAGATGGCCAAAACTTCCACGAACAACAATTTCTGCTCCTTTCTCTAAGGCATCATTTACGAGGATTTGGAGCTTATCAGAATGCTCTTGCAAGCATATTGCCCCCATATCATACCTACCAGCAAGGGGTGGTCCCTGCAAACAAGTAGCAGAAAAGCAGCAAAAAATGACTTTAATCCTTGGGTAGCGAGTTTGTTCTTAAATGAGTAAATTCTTAATAATCTTGCTAATAAAATTACAGCAAATACAAAGATACAAGAAGATATACATGATCGAACACAAGAATATAGTCCTTGTTTTCTTTATGGATACAGCAGTCAAATGATCAGTGGGTAAAATCTAGAGAGAAAATTGCAAATATCACGAAAACAGATACCTATGCATAAAGCAAGTCAGAACAGACATACTTACAACTGAAACAGATTTAACAATTTTAGTTACTTCACTGACAAATGAAGAATAGATGTCCCTATGAACATAGAACCTCTCAGCCCCAGCACAATTCTGCCCACTTGATTGAAGAACAGCCCTGACAGCAATTTGTGCAACCTACATTAAGTGGAACATTGAGTAGGTGCCAAGGAATTGTTCAGGCATACTATGCATCAGAAATCAGAACAGGTACAAAGGATTCGTACATGAGAGACATCTGCATCTTCACACACAATAAATGGATCTTTTCCACCAAGCTCAAGTGTTACCGGTATAAGAGTGTCAGAAGCATTTCTCATTATCTGCAATAAAGTAAACCTTTCAGTTTATAAGCAATGAAAAAATCGTATGCAGCACAGTTGTGGCTTTACTTCACTTTTTACCTAGAACAAATAATACATGGCAGGGCATGTGCAGAAATATGATTAAAAAAAGGCACAAAATGTGCAAAAACTACTAAATTAAACTGCTGTTGGGAATAAATTATGAGCAAAACAAAAAGGAAAAGAAAAGAGCTTAGCATCTGCCAATATTCCATCAAGTATGGATCAAATACGATGAAGTGAAGTGCTACAATAGAAGTAAATGAAAACCAAAGAAAATCCATTCAGTTAGCCAAGAAAATCATACCATCTTACCCACACCAGGTGATCCAACAAATATGATTTTATCAACTGATGACACTAGTGCTTCTCCTGTTTCAGCAAACCTATCAAGACAGCTTCGATCATTGGGAAATAAAAGTATACACATATTTTAGTGCAAACATCTAAACAGAAATGAATACCCTGTGATTACATCAACCAGATTTTCAGGAGCTCCCACAGCAGCAAGAGCTGCTTGGATTATTCTGAAATAGAACAATCCAGACCAGCTTGCATTTTCTGAAACCTACAATTGCAAGCATATAGTTCTCTGTCAGCTCAGTGGTTACTAAAAGCCCAGAAAACCTCTCAGGTTAAATATATGGGCACATGTAACAACAAGTGATATGGATACAGAGCATTCAACAATGACATCCCAATATCGAAATGCGATAAATGACATTACAGATGCAGGTGCATCAATAGGTAACAAAAGCACTAAATGCAAATCCAAATAACTTAGTAATTGCAGCATGAAGTACCTTGATCACAATGCTATTCCCTGAAAAGACTGCCGCCAGCATCGGATTGAAGATATTATGGAAGGGATAGTTCCATGAAACTATGGCACCGATAACACCAAGAGGGTGAAACTCAACCCTAGATTTTTTGTACAACATTGCTCTCCCAGAACATCTACAAAGATTAGAAGATTAAGAGGGCAAAGGTGTGTAGTACTTAAGGTAACCAATGTCAGTAATCCAGACAGTTTACAAATAAAGTTGGTAAAAGTTTGGTTCAAGCCACGACAAGTTTGTAAGTCACATGTTTCTGTCAAATAATATGTGCCAACCATTTAAATAAGAAATCATCAGAAATGCAGTGCGGCAAATAAATTTTTAAACAAATCTCTAAGGAGTCATCATGTCTTCTTATGAAATAAAGAGAGATTATAAAAAATAAATTCAAAAATGATAAGAAGTATATAAAAAAACAAAAGAAAAGAAAAGAAAAAAAGAAGGTAATAGGTACCGGTATTCAGGCTTTAGCCACTTCTCACCCTCTGAAAGAAGCCAAGTGATCTTCTCACATGTTGTCATTATTTCTCCTAAAGAAGCATCTACCATTGTCTTTCCAGTATCACGTGAAGATACTCTGATCAAAATAGCACATGACCAATCCTTAACTAACAGAGCAGCACTAAATGAGATGCAAAACAGATAATTCATGTACACAGAACACCTTGCATCCCCAACCCAATCAGCCTTCCAGTGAAGAAAATAACTAAGAAATGGGTTGTTTCAAACCAAGGTCCCCTGGGACCTTAAGCATAGCAACATTTCAATGCTTGTCTGGTATTTTAATGTCAATAAATGTCACTTTGGTGTCAAACTGCTAATGATTAAGATCATTAATAATGGTTTAATAGAAACGATGACTCCACCATCCTTACTCGCATATAAGCTCTTGATGTTCAATAATGTACTTGAGAAGAATCCGCAGAAACTGTCGTCTTTGCTTGAAGCTGCTTTCTGCCCATATTTTCTGAGCCTTCCTCGCCTGTGCCACTCGGTCATGGACCTGCAACCATACATTTCAACAGTATTTTTAGCCACAAATTTCACAAGATCATACATACCTAGATGCATGTATAATAAGCATGTGTATATCTTCTCTAACCTCAGCAGGCGACAATGCAGGGAAGTATCCCAAGTATTTCATCGTCGCAGGCTCATAACACTGAACCTTTTTATCCGACTGCTGTGCCCTTCCTCTCGGAGGAATCTGGATCAAAACTCAATAAATTAAATCCAATTGAAGAAATGAAACTATTCAAAATGAAAAAGAAATATAAACATTGCAAGCATTAGTAAAAATTGAAATATCGCAGTCCATACATTAGATTCCATGCACAAATAAATGAATAATTAATTAATTAAAAAGCCATTTTGATTTCCACATAAATGCAAAAGATAGATAAAATAAAAGATTCAAAATGAAAAAAGAAACTGACATAGATGAAGCTGTTCTCTTGCGTTTGATTGCCCTCCGTGACTGCCGCAGATTTTAACAGACAGACAGCAGAAAAATAATAATTAATAAACTGACTATCATAAACAGAGACACAATCAATGATACGTAAGCAAGCGTAAATTAGTAACCGTCAGAGGCATCGACGTCGATTGACGGCACATTGAAAGGAATGAGCATTAACAAGAAACGACAGATCGCGTAAGCGGATGCAGCAACTATCAATGGCCACCAAAACGCCATTTCGTGTTTCTAGAAGTTGAAGCTCTCTCTTCTAGGGTTTTTATTTTTTATCTATAGATCTAGTTGACGAAGAATCGAATTTTGAATCCAAAATGCTTTGATTTTTGTCAAGTGCTGCTGCTGTGCTCCAAGGGAGTGTTTTTGGTTTTTTTGAGAATGGCCGCAGTTATTGGGGAATTATAATCCAAATAAAAATAAAATTAAAACACCCAAACAAACAAAAACTTAAGGTAAAAAAAAAAAGCGCTAAAATACAGTTTTCTATTCACCTCGTTAAAAGCTTTGGAATTAGGATTCCTTTACTTGCTTTCTGGAGTTGTAATTTAGAGGGGGGGTAGGGGTAATCTTCTTTTTGTTGCAGTGTTATTTATTCTACATAGCTCCTCAAACATGTAATACCTATGATTTTTTTTATTTATCATAATGTATAAGTTGTTTTCTTAGATATGTACAACGATTATTTGTTATTATATTTTGAAAGTGTTTTTTAAAAAATTATTTTTTATTTTTTATTTACAATTATTTATTTTAATGTTTTCAAATTATTTTAATATACTAATATTAAAATTAATTTTAAAAAATAAAAAAATATTATTAAAAACATTTTAAAAATTAGCAACTATTATAATCCAAACAAAACCTGAATTGCAGGTTTCGACCAGCGTAGAATTCTCCTTTGCAAGGCGCGTGGGATTTCCATAATGATCTAATTCTTGGTATTAAAATCATGCGATGTGTTCAAAGTAAAAAATGAATTCCAAAATTTAAGTGCTTGTTATGATTTTTTTTTTTTTTTTACAATTCTACTCAAATATTGATTAAAGTATGGAAACTCAATTAATTTTATTTTATTTTGCAAATTGCATGCGTTGAATATGTGTTTATCTATTATATTATATGAAATTTATTAGATCCAACTATTAGAATAATGGATTCTTGCGGAGCTGTTGGGTTTTTGACATTTATTAGATCCAACTACTTGTCTGTTGGGATAATGTTTTAATTTCAAGTTTTTAAAAATTTTATTTTTTTATTTTAAATTAATTTTTTAAATAATTTTAAATTAAATAATTTTTTAAAAAATATTTTTAAATAAAAAAACACTTAAAAAAACAACGACTAACAACCTATATTCCATCCATGGATGTCTTGCTAAATGCATAATTGCTAATCGATCGATTACCGAAATGGTTTCAATATATAATAATTTTCAGGGATGAAATACAACATCTTAAGAAGAACCTGTGGTCTAGTGGTAGATATATAGTAGATACAGAGCCGGGATCAATTCCCGGCTGGTGCATCTCTTCTGAGCTGTGAAGAAATTTGAACTCAACGTGATGACAGGGTCTATAACTTTCGCCTGATCCTCTTGGGACGAAAGCGAGTGCTTCTGAGCTCTTTAGTTTTTCTTTTTAATTTATTCAGTTCAGTTTTTCATTTCTTGTACCTGAATAATGAGTAGTAATTCAAGGAGACCTCTTTTTATGGCCACGTAACTCAAGTTTCTTTTGGACAAGTTTCTGCAATGTACTGCTACTAGATTCTTGATTTTGCTCCCAAGCAATCAGGCTAACCTTTACTTTGAATAAAGCTATACGCTTTCGGCAACATTTTCCAGGATGCCTTTCAATTTGGAAGGCAAACCCCAATAATCTATTCCTTTCGTTCACCAACTCATCTTGGATTCTTTTACATATATACGTATGCATTAGGGCATGCACCTTGCTGTGGAGTTTCTCAAAGAACTCCCGACTCTTTTGAAGAAGCTGACCTTGCGATCTTAGGGTGTTTGCTCAGTCATTACCGGATGCCAAAGCAGTAGGAATAAACAAGCAAACTTTATTTTAGAAGAAAGCCAGAACTTGAAAACCTAGATATTGTTTCTAAGATCCAGATCTCTTTTTGAGTATCTTTTCCATCTAATGTGATTAGCCAATGTTACATGAAGAACAAAAATTCCTGCTACTTGTCAAGAGACCGATAATCTCATTTGTTGTAGACGAGACAGCACTGGTTCAGCATTTTCACAGAGCTGCTAATGCAGGTTGCTTTGAGTTCATTAATTTGATCATGGAAATTTCCATTTCACCTGCATGGCAGACGCCAAACGAAGACCATATTTCAATTGACAATATCAGGCGTGGCGACAATCTTGTAACTTCAATCAGAAGCAAAATGGAAACCATTTCTTCTTCGCATTCCATCTGCAGGGTCAAGGAAAGCCTTCGCAATGCAAACGAGAAGGCATACATCCCTGACAAAGTTTCAATTGGTCCATACCGCCATCGCAAGCGAGGATTGGAAGCCATGGAAGAGCACAAGGGGCGCTACGTGCATGCACTCCTCAACCGAAGGCCAAACCTGGAAGCATCCCTGGATGATTGTCTTACGGCCCTTAAGGAGGTGGAACATAGAGCACGTGCATTCTATGAAGAAGAGAGCAGCTTCGCAAATGATGAATTCCTGCAAATGATTTTAGTCGATGGCTGTTTAATTCATCTTTGAAATGTTCCTCGAGTACTCTACAATGAGTTTAAGACGCCGCAATGATCCTGTATCCACCACTCCTGGAAATTGGAATGCTCTTCGATTTGAGATCCAACAGGATGTTATTAGAAAATCAAATTCCCTTGTTCATTCTTCAAAGACTATTTGAAGTGGTTCAAATTCCTAATTAAACAATGCACTCATTTCCTCACCGAGCTCGCCTTCCGTTTGTTCAAGTACATGATTCCAGGAAATCCACGAATCCATCAGCAGAAATTTAACCAGGCATGCAACCAAATACTCCACTAATTAACCAGTCAAATCAGAAACATTTACGTTGCGCAACAGAACTCCAAGCCGCAGGAATTAGGATCAAGGGGGGCAGAGCAGAAAACTTATTGGACATAAAGTTTGTCAGCGGATTCCTTGAAATCCCACCTGTGATAATACATTAATTAATACCCAGAAAGTCTCTTCAGGAATCTCATTGCACTGGAGCATTTTTCAAGTGATACTGTGCAAAAATCCCCTCCTACGTTTTTTTCATGAAAAACCTCTTCGGCAGTGACAAAGATGTGAAGTTACTTCAACAAAGAAACATTCTAACCAACTATGATTCCACTGAGAAAGAGGTTGCCAGATTGTTTAAGAAGTGAGGAGGTGAATTTGAACGAATCTTATTATGATGGGCTGTTTGACCAAGTGGAGGAGCATAAAGGCACCAGGACGACTTGGCATCTATTGTCCAAGAAAATGAAGTGAAGTTATCATTGAAATCCTATGTTACATTTGGTTCTTTTGTTGTTTCAATTTTGGCCCTTTGTCTCTCCCATGTTGGAACCTTATCTTCTGCAATTACTTTTGTTCTTCATTACGAATAATCAAAACCTAACCAACCATGAGCGAAAAACATGTTTGGAAGTTGGGTTATTTTTTATTTAAAAATATATTAAAATAATTTAAAATACTAAAAAAATATTAATTTAAAATAAAAATAATTATTTTTTTAAAAAAATATTTTTAAAACACAGAAACAAACATAAATTTAATAAATTTTAGTTTTTGACGTGGGAATATATAGTTAATAACGTTACAGGGCTATCTATTGTTGTTTTTTACCGTGAAGTGATTTTTGAAAAAATAATAATTTTTTTTAAATATTTGTTTTTAATTTTTAAATGATGCATTAATGTATAAAATAAATTTTAAAAAATAAAAAATATATATTATTTTAATATATTTATAAAAAAGCTCATTTTAAAGAGCAATAATCAAATCAACTTCAAGACTGGCGGATTAGAGTCTCAACAGCGGCTGCTCCCCGGCAGCATTGGCGATTCTCGAGGAGCGTGAAGGCGACGCGCCTCCCCTGAATGTAAAGTAGGCACTTTGCCAGCTGATTTGTTTATTTGCCGACCAGGGGTGAAAGGAAGAGTTTATTATAAAACATAATAATAGGGAATGACTATTAGCACAGGACCCTAGTTTATGGGCACAGGACCCTAGTTTATGGGCACACACCAGGATGGATTTTTTGCTACTTAAAATGACTAAAATACCCACCATCTGCTTTAGTCCACCGCCTTTCTATATTCGTTTGTCACCGAGAGAGACTTGATGAATGGCGTGTACGGGTTATTACCGAGAACAATTGAATATCTTGAGATGAGGTTTTATTCAACACCTCTTTCTATCATGTGAAAAGGTTGTAGTTTTTTATAACTACGTGTGTTTTGTTTTTTATGTGTTTTTTTTTTAATATTTGTGATTTCTGTGATGGATCATAGCTGATGATAAAATTTATTTTTTAAAATATTTTTTTTATTTTTTCTAAATTTATTTTTAGCATCCATCAAAACTATACAAAACCACTAAAAAAGTTATTTAAAATTAAAAAAATTATATTTTAAAATACAAATTAAACTAGAATGTCAAATAAAACCTTAATAAATATTTGATATTGTATTTTGAAGTGCATTTCAGTATTTTTTTTTTACAGATATGTTTGTCTTAAAAAAAAAACCCATCAAATATTGCTTCAGGATCTAGTATGTACCATAGGTAGATGGATGCCTCATTTTTAGTTAAATTATTATTTCGTGGTCTTTAAACTTAAAGCATCATATATAGAACTGCAACTTTTAGAGGTTAGAAGAGAGAGAAGAAAAGAAAAAAGAAAGGACAAAAGCTGATAAGCAGAGAGTGAGTCGGAGAGAGATGGCAGCAGAGACGATAGTGGGTGTTGTTGTTTCCTTTTTTTTTCTTGCTTGCCGTGAGATCTCTAATGGGAGTGGCATAGAAAGATATGGAGATATATATTGCGTGTTCACCTGTAGCAACAAACGTTGTCAAGTTCTTCTGTACAATAATTGAGGCCCCTTGGCTGCACCGCATGACCTAATCTGGACATGGAATTGTTTTTCTGTATTTTTGCAGAGCCATCTTGGGTAGTGTGAGCAACTATGCAGTGAATAATGGGTCCTGCCCTTACGGTTGTGAAGCATTCGGACCATGAACACTGAGCCCGTGTACTTTCGCAGAGCCATCTTGGGTGGTGTGAGCTTGGATTTTTTTTCCTTCTTGTTTAAGCTCTACAGAATTTGTTTGGCATGCAAAGTTATGTTGTATCAAATAAATCTGTTGTTTCTAGTTATTATTATATATCCAACTGGGGCTAAGCTGACAACTCTCCATCAAATGCATTCTACAATCTCTACATAAATGAGGTGCGATTTCCCCATGCGTGACAGTGCAGTAGCCTCATCCACTATGTTAGCAATGAGGTTGATGAGGAAATATTTTTCTCGGAATGCTTGAAGTGAACATTATCATACTCGGAATAAAGAAAATGATGATTAACATCTCCGGCCACTAGTATCCAGAGAGGATCGCTTCAAGTTTATTCATTTCTCATCGCTTAAAGTGAACATTTTCATTCTTTCTGGCCCGTCTCAACCTTGGATAAGTTTACTTTTCTGTAGAGCTTCATCCCAGCCTCGTTACCTTCTTTGCATATGGGGTCTAAAAATAGTTAAAAGAAACTCATTATACCTTCTTGTTCGTCATTTTTATTCATGCCTTAAAATCCTACAATTCTCATCTGCATGCCGTCGTACGTATTCTCATGGCTAACTGGTTAAATGATTCCATAATCTTTTGATCAAACCCGACTAGACACATAACCTTTCAATTCTATGATTTTGGTCTCTCAAACTAGCACGTTATGTATATCACTTGACCTGTACATGCATGATTCAGATTTCCCTCCCAGACTTCTCCGCTAAAAAATTAACAATTCCACTGATCACATCATTTCCTTCTCCAAAGACTCTATGAACTAAATAAGAAAAGATCCAAAAGAATAAAAAAAAGAAAAAAGAGAAGAAAAGGAGGAGGAAGAAGAAGACTCAAAAACCCATTCGACCATCTTTTTTAAAGTCATCAAGTCATCCCCAAATCACTTGTAGCATTGTCATCCTCCTCCATGAAGGATGACAATGTTTCAAGTGATTATAACTGGAACAGTACAAAATAATCTTTTACAGTAATTATTTGCCCTTTTTTTATATCGGCCTGAATCTAGGATTGTAAGACAGATGGCTGTGTGTGGTATACATGAGTTGATAGCTGAGGATGAAAATTTCACTGCAACGTACCTATTGTAAATTGATTCGAGCAGCTGGCTCGAATAGGTAGAAATTTTTTAGACGCGGTCGTGTTCAAGTAAAATTTAAAGGAAAAAAAGTTAAGGGTCCGGTTAGAGTATGAAAACTAGTTAATTTACTCAATTTAAAATTGACTTGAAATAAATATTATATAATTAATCTTAAAGTTTTTAAAAATTATATGTATATCAAATTAATTATGAACTAAATAGTTATAATTATAGTATTCATATTTGAGTTATAAATTGAGTTTAAATATGAAAAATTCATACCGATTAAGTTTAAAACAATTTTAAATAATTATTTTAGATTTAAATACAAGTATAAATATAGCATAAAACTCGAACCCATAAATATCCATAGCACACAACTTGGTTGAGGTACCTAAAAGTTAGCCAGGGAAATATTTTTACCATTAAACGAAAGTAAAAACAAAAGATTGCTGGTGGACCTTCTCCTTGGACTAGCGTCATATTCCTATGAAATCATATGGGCTTTGTCTGGGCCTCTTGGTGTATTAAACTCCCTACTTGTAAAATTTACGCTCATGAAGAAATTTAAAAGAAGTGGAGAAGCAAGAAAAGAGAAAAAAAAATGGAGCAGATAAAGAGTTCCAGTTCCAGTATCCTTTACTATAACCAGCCTAAGAATGGCATAACTCCCTGTCTCGCACTAACCCCGCATTCATTTTTAACTAGATCAAAACATCCCCATTTTCCCAGAAGGAAAAGGAGACTCACATAACCCCCCCTCTCCAAAAGGCTTTCCCCGTAATCACCAAAGTACTTGTCTTTTTGTGGCCCTCCTTATCTAGGGTTTCAGTTGGCTTCTTTGCTAGGTAAGTATCCACTACATTTGATGGGTTCTTGTTGCTATCTGATCTTTTTCTTTGCTGCTTTGAAATGGGTTTGCTTTGAAGTTCGATTTTGATGTAAAAAGAAGGAAGCTATGTTTTTTCTTCCTAAAGAAAGCTGAAACTAAAAAGATTAGTTCTTCGATGTAAAAGAGAGTTGTTTTTAGGTTTGGTAATTCGGCTTAAGCTTAAAAGTAAAAAAAAATTAATTGAAATTTAGATGTCATCGTGAAGAAGAGAGAATCTACTTGTTTGATTGTTTCTTTTTCCCTGTTTGGTTTCCGAGAAAATAAAGGAAAATGAGAAGAAAAACTGGACTTAGTTTCATGGTTTTGCTTATTTCTGTACCAGAAATGGAAATGCGAGGTTCTAAGCAAAAGGGTTTCAAGGATTGTCTTTGTTTTGTTTTCCCGCTAAATATGTTTGAAGTGAAGTACCTAGTCTGTAGGGATTTTCTTTGATGAGTTACTTCACTTAGGTTTCGTTTATTATGCTCTAAAAGTTTTTAATAGCTTATAATGTTGGGCCTTACGGAACAGCTTAACCTTTTGAGTTGAGATGATGCTTTGAAAACATTTTAGTTTAGTTCCAGCATACCATTGGCTATTCTTTTCATGATTTAAGATTTTTGGAGTTTGGATTTATTCTTTGATATATTGTGTTCTTTTTTATTGTTTATATTTTTGGCCGTTGTTCATTAAAAGAAGTCTCTATTTGGTGTGTATGAATTATCTCAATTCACTTGCTTGCCGCTATTTTGAATCTTACTATTCCCTTTCTCTATTATTCAAGTTCTAGTCGAGCGTTCACATGGTTAAATGTTTAGTTTATGCTCTGCTGGAAGTTAAGTAATGCTTATATGCATTTAATCCTCAGGTGTGGTGACTTGTTGCTATTGCAACCTTGTGATCTTCTTGCTTGCTTTCTGCTTTTTATAGGAAGCAATCCAAAGTAACAGTTTGCAAATTTTAATTTCATATGGAAAATTTAAATGGGACTCATTCCGCTGGTCTTGGGTCCACAATAAGGAAGAAGAGGAGTATTATATCTCGTCGGCCTTGTTCTGATCTGCAGAAATTTCTACGGACTTCTACTTTGCTGTCATCCTCTACACAGTTTTTAAACTGTGGACACAATGAGGAACAAGTAGCATCTGGTTCAGATGGATTGAGAAGTGAGAAAAGACTGAAGAAGCTTAAGCTCAAGTTTGGTGGTGTCACTCATACAATACATGCCAAGCCAGCAACAGAATATGCTTTCAATGGCGGTTCTTCACTCACAAAATCTTATCAAGGTTCTGATGCTTCTCGGTCTCGAGAGAAGTTACTTGTTCAGGATTCTAGTTTTAGAAAGGGCAATTCTTCGGGAAGAAAGATGTCTGGTGAAAGTATCTTTGTGAATGGAACATCCCATTTTGAAGCAGTTCGCAAGAGTAATAGAGTTCCTAAGAGGTGTGCAATGGATGTGGAATTTGATGAAGATGGTGACATAGATGAGGAAGTACGTTACCTTGGAAGACTCAATGCTTATAAGGAGAGAAGAAGAGGGGTGTCAATGGTTTCAGATGGTAGGCAAGAGGATAAGGATTTTGTGCAAGAGGAAGAGCCTACATCAGAGGATGAACCTGGATACCCAAGCAAGAGGCTGGGATATGTTGGAGGAAGGAATGAATCAACTACAACTGCACATAAGCGGGCTCGTCAGACAGTCAAAGATGATTTTCTTGTGCCTGGTGCCAGTCTTCTTGAGTTCCCGAATGGTTTACCTTCAATCCCTCCTAAAAGTGAGTGTTTGTCTGTTTCCATGTTCTTTGCACCAGTCTCATTTACAGCTTGGAAGGGAATGATTGAAGATAAAACTAGTTTACACCTCGAGTAATAATGGCTTGTTGCTCAACCTAATTTATTTCCTTTATTGGTGTATTAATGGCAGAACAAAAGACTAAGCTCTCTGAAGTAGAGCAGCAATTAAAGAAAGCTGAGGCTGCACAAAGGCGTAGAATGCAATCAGAGAAGGCAGCAAGGGAGGCTGAGGTTTGCTAATCATGCCATATGTTAGTTCTATAACCTCTTGGCAGTGGATGGGAAAACCGTCTAACTTTGTATGTTTTAGGCTGAAGCAATCAGAAAAATACGTGGCCAGGATTCTGGAAGAAAGAAGAAGGAAGAAAAGATGAGGAAACAGCGTGATGAAGTGGTTCAGGTACTTGGAAAATAGACATGCAACTTTTACCTTCTCCTTCACATGGTCTTTAGCAGCATTTGAATCAAGAATAAATTTTACTTGGTGCAGGCAAAGGCTGCCAAAGCTGATGCAATTGGGCCAAATACTGTCAGATGGGTCATTGGCCCCACTGGAACTACGGTTATTTTCTCTGATGACATTGGTCTGCCACGCATATTTAATTCAGTGCCATGCAGGTACAAGTTCACCCTGTCATCCCCCCGAGTATTTTCTTTAGAAGGCCATGCAGACCGAAAACTGGCATTTTGTTTTGCTCTGTAGAAATGCAAGTGCTTACATTTTGTCGACATTTAAATATAACTACTCTTTATCTGTTTTGTGGTATTTACAATGTGGTGTTTTGATTTGCAGTTATCCTCCACCACGTGAAAAATGTGCGGGTCCAAACTGTACAAATGCATACAAGTATCGCGACTCGAAGTCAAAGCTTCCCCTGTGTAGTCTCCATTGTTACAAGGCAATACATGGAAAGATGCAACCTTTAATTACCTGCTGATATAACTACTGCTCTTCCCTGGTCACTGAATGATATCGAGGACAGTATTTTGTAACTTAGTGTCGTGGCAAAGACAGCATGATTAGTTTCCATGTCATATATGATCTATGGCATTCCTTTGTCATATATATTTCTGTGTCAAATATAAATGCACCCAATCATTGAAAGAGAACTCTATCATTGTCCAGTTAAGGTAAAAAATAATGTGTGTATGATTGTCCAGTTACATTGTTTGGTCTGGGAGGGAGATGGGTGTCATCAGAGAGGTTAATTATGGCCGTCGCAGAGAATGGTTAAGGCTCAGTTCGTTGCAGACTAGCCTTGATTTCTCTGCTTTAAGCGTGCATGCTGCACACTTGTTCCATCCTTGGCATTCCTATGGTTGAAGCTGGCCACGAAAGGAAAATTGTGATCTCTGATAACTATGTTGATAAGGGTACTATGAAGTGCACAGGAGGGTGGGTTCTGTTAATTGGATATGTTTGTTAACCTGGATTAATGTTAATACAAAAGGTCCAGACGAGTAAATATGAAAATAAATGATGCTGCATGAATATTATTAAAAGACACGTTCGAACAGTGACCTTCCCAAAGCAATTCCAGTAATCACTCCGTAAACGGAAGCATCTACAACGATCAAATATAGATACTAAAATACTTCCAAACTTGTCAATGCAAATGAGTTGCTCATCCACATTATTAATTACAATAATGGAGCATGTCAGTCGGATCATAACATATACTGCGAAATCCGAACAATACCGGTGTAAAAATGACATAGATTTCTTTTTCCGATTTCCTCTTTCTATAAATTGCTTCATAAAAATCACTATACCTAAGATCCATCCATGAAGAGGGCACCATATCCGCTAGATTTCATAAACTTCTTCAGCAAAAGAACCACAATTGCAATGGCGAGTCCAACAGCAGCCCATGTGAACAACCTATCATCTGCTGGTTTTTGAACCCTAGTCACTTGCCTTTGCAGTAGCTGATCGCTTGAAGATTTAGCAGGAACCTCTCTTGATGCACTGGTTCCTGCAGGACTAGGGTTCGCAGTAATGTGAGTTTCATGCACTTCTTCAAAGACCCTCTCGCCCACTTCCTGAATTTCACCAACAGCTGGATTTGGAAGGTCTTCAGCAGCAGTTACAGCCCCAGCATCTTGCGAACTTTCCTGGGTTTCACGCACACAGTTGTTAGGGTGTTCTTCAGAGCCCTGTGCAGGGTTTTGTTGAGGAACAGATGGCGCCTTGCTAAGCATGTATTGATGAATCTGTTCATCAAACAGTTCATTAGCACATGATGTAACAAATGACAATACACGACGAAATAATCACTAACCTCATCAATGAGTTTTTGACGTTCAGGGGTCCCAAATCTCGGGGCTGCTTCACGAGATTTAACAGCCAAAACACGCCTTTCCTCTTTCTTGTAGTCGAGTGAGCCCAACGCACCATTCGGGCTGGTGGGCATGAAAGCAATAAGTGCTACTAGAGCTGTTCGTACTGCCAAACAGAATAATCAATACCATGAAACATCAGCTGTATGCCAAGCTATGGAATCGATACATTCTAACTTCTAAAAAGAATTAGATGCTCATGTGGTTGAGCAATTAGACCTTCATAAGTGAAGAAAAGGCAACCTCAAAGATAACATTTACACCAGGAATGATTTTCATTCCGGTACCCCAAGTCTAATTCTTTTCCTAGATAACATAACAAATATGACCACAGGCCAGGTCTTCATTTAACATGAAGTAAACAAACACAAAGAAATCTTAGTTCTTCAAGTAAAACAGATAGACACGAACAAACATTTTCTTCAACCCAGGCCTAAATATGGCCTAATCACAGGCGGCATATCAAAATCAATCTCACTCGCACACCTTAATTAACTAATACTTCTAAAGATAATTCGCCAAAACCTCTTTCACTATAAGAGATTTAATAAAATTGTTACTGTTGCATCCTGATAATTTAGCTATCTATACACATAATAATTTGGTAAAGCCAACAATAACTATTAAAAACGTACCACTCCATGACGGCTGCCAATGCTCAGGATGATGATTTGATATGCTTAAGCATATCTTTGTCTGCGTTTCAAAACGTCCATTTGGCTGCCAAAAAAAACCCAACAACAATAACAAACAATTCAAAAAATCCATTAGCCCTATAAAAATTTCCAAAAAGAATTTTAAAAAGAAAGGTTTTAAAAAGGTATTTTCCATTATTAATACCGTCAGCAACATAAAAGAAGGCGGCTTAAATGGATACTCAGCAGGCAATTGAATCCTCCCATGATAAATCCCTCCTTCAAATTCAGTCTCTCCTGGTCCTCTTATAGCAAATTGCCATTCAAATATATTCTCCTATTATATAATAATAAAAAAACAAAATTAATAAAAAAAACGAAATTAATAAATCATTGATATTCAAATTGAACATACCTCAAGAGGGAGGCTCATGAAATCATCAGATGGGTTCGATTGCATCTCTTTAACTTCCTGTAAAATCCTCTTCACAGCTGGATTTTTCAGATTATACTTGTCCTCGGCCATCACTTTATTAGATCGACTGATCTGATCGATCCACGACCACTACCGCCGGTTATATGGAGAGAAATTAAGGTCTGTGTGTAGACGAGAATGGAGGGTTGAAAGTATATTAAGGAAAGGAAGACAAAATAGATATCCGCTTGTAGGTGTTGGAGCTGGAGGCGATGAACTGCCTGTTGAAGAGATATTAATTGGATAAGTTAAAACGATTTCAAAAGTAAAAAAAATATATATATATATTAACTTAAAGTTAAAGTTTTTTTAAAAAATACGATTCAACCGTGATGCAAACACCAATCTTGAGAGCTTCCGCTGACACGTCATTTGACTCATAACAGGTTGCGTGGCTTTCAGTAATTGGATAAGGTTTGTCTTTCATTGTCAGTCTGCCCAATAGAAACTCATTCTGGTTCTCGAAGGAATTGTTTGCCTGGGCTGGGCTGGGCTGCAGGGAGTCGGGCTTTAGACTGAAAGGAAGGGTTGGTATGGATTTTTTTTTGTAAATGTTCGAAGTTTTAGCATGCAGATAGTTCTCGGGACAGAGATCTTCAATCAGGAGTTGCTAATTTGAAGCCCTTTTCTTTAAGGTCCTCCATTGTTTACAGACGAGTTTATAAATGAAGAAAAAGGGAACGTCCAATGCTATTGCATGTGAAGACTGTATGATGAGGAAAGAGTGAAGGAGGGGTGGAAGACCTAGACTTTGGAGTTTCGAGATGCGACGAGTGTGATATTTTTAGTTTACTAGCAGAGATTTATGGTTACCTTTTTGTATCTGTGGTTATCAAACAGATTCAAACTGGATTCACGAGTTAAATTCTTTTGACTTTGTGCGTACGTGATGCATTTGCCAGAACCATGCATGATACTTTGATAGATTATAAGCATATTGGATACTAAAATCCATTTACTCAAAATTCCCATGGAAAAACACGACACATCATGGAAGCTCAATAGATGTCAAAACCTGTTGAAGAAAAGGCTGAAACAAAGATATCAAACCCATTTTTTTTTTAGCTTGGTTACGTGTTATCCAAACACATGTGGTTCTAGGAAGATATCAAACTCAATTTTCTTAAACTCAGTTTTATTTTAAACCCAGGTATTTGTGGTTCTCATAAGATATCAAACTTAACTTTTTCAGTTTTGACTACATTCCAAACTTTAATAGTTGTGGGTCTAGCAAAGTGTCATATTCAACTTTTTTAGACTCGGCTATGTGGTAAACCTAGATGCTTTTGGATTTATAGAAACACTAATATCCTTTGATCCAGAATCGTCCTAAATCCTAACGTATAATAGGAGAATCTAGGGTTACCATCTCCCTATGTCTTATGTCAATATTAAGCTTATTGCCTAATAAATGTGCTTGTACCCTTTATATAGATGAGAAAAGTCTCCTTATTGGGTGGCAGGGTACACCGACGTATTCATTCTGTGTGTAGAAATTCAACCAGAATCGAAAGGGGTTGAAATGATTTGCAGTTCTCATACCATATAGCCTTTTCAATTAACCGAGTTCCTCATTCACTAATCAAACATTTTATTTTTGGCTATCAATTTTTGGTAAGAAATGCATATGCATAAGATGTTGAACTTGTTGCGAATACGTTAATAAATCTGATAGATAAAGCTAATTTCATAAAAAAAAAAAAACCTGAACACGTTAAACGTATAACTTAACAAAAATAATTGTAAATTTAGACCTGATGAATCATATTTAAATTTTATTAAATAATTCTATAAGCCAAGTTCTATAAGGAGCTGAGTTGTTATAACCGGCTGAAGTTTGACAAACCCTCAAAGTTTTTGTTATTTTAAATATTTTTCTAATTAATTTTATATTTTAATTGCCTTTTCTATTCAAATTTAGATTTTTTTTGTTTTGGTTGATTTTAAATATTTATATGAAATATAAAATGTTGATGTGGTTTTTTTATTAGATTATTAAATCATAAACTTTTCAAAAAGACATTTGAGTTTTTTTCTCATTTTATCTATGATTACACGCTATAACCTTAGAAATTGAAATTTTTTTATTATTATTCACACGTAATCATATGCTTATATTGTATTTTATATTGTATCTTTGGTCCTCTGCTTAGCTGGTGAAGGTGTAAGCAACGAATTTTTGTGTTTAAGATTTTTTTTCTTTTATTAAATTTTCTTATGCAGTTTGTTGCTATTAGCTTTCCGAAGAAAACCTCCTTTCTGTCAGCTGTGCAATTGTCTGCCTTTAATTTTTTTTTAATATGTATTTGTTACCAGCTGACGGTGTCAGTAGAATTAATCTAGCTGATCGGTCTTCCATTTTGAATTTCTTTAATGTCCTTGAGGTGGCGTTAGCTTTTGTTCACGGACAATTTATACCGTTACGTGGTCGTTTAGGATTGAGGTGGCGTTAGCTTTTTACCCCAACCATAATTTGTGGATCCTATCATTAAATGAGGTGAAACCTCATAAATTATAAAGCTATGTTTAGGTGCTTTTCTTGAACCATAAAAATCTGAACCACCTTACTATTTTATTTTATTTTATTTTTTTATCTTTGTATCGTTAAAAATACCTGATCATTTTAACCTTTGCAGTTGCTCTTGAACCACAAAAAGAGAGAAACACCCCAGCGTGCATTTGTTTCACAAAAGTCTGGTTTTGCCTACAAGAAACACTCCATCAAATCTATACAAGTCGTCCCTGCAAAGTTTGGAGAGTTCTCGTAGCCAAATCTTCATCTTTTCTTGATGCCAGCAACTCCTTGGGTGAGTTCGAGTTAATTTTGATTAGGCAATGTTTTCCATTTTATTTTTCAGCTTCAAATTATGACTTGATATTCTCTAGAGACAAGCATGCGTTGAGTGAAGTAAAAAATTGATAGTTTAATGAAATAATAAAAATAATTTTTTAATGTTGCATTGTTGTATTTATAATGTGTTAATAATTTAATGTATAATAATGTAATTAAAAAATAAGAAATTAATATAAATCTTTTCAGTCATTTTACCTGCAACATCACTTTTAAAAAATAATTTTAACTAATTATCTTTGAATGAGTGTTTATTCAATCACAATTTTAATTAAATATCAAATATATCTTTATATATCTTTACCAATAAATTTAGAATCAAGAAAAACATAAGAGTAAATTTTCTAGAATTCTCAAGTGTGTTGGGTTGGCATGCACCAACACCAAACACGTTCGAGTGGAGGCGTGCTGGGCCTAGTGCTAGCTATACCCAGCCTCCAAATGGGCTTGGCAATGTGTCAAGCCTAGCCCTGAGTGGGCTTAAATCTATTATGGCTCATCATTTCTCAATCTTTTAGCTGGAAAAAATAAGTAGAATGCAACTTACAATGCAATTCAAAATATCACAAAAATGAAGTTACGTTTCAGCCTTTTTTTCTCCACAAAATGATAAAACTCATGGGCTATAAATACACCATAAAATCTTAAGAACAAAGGTTCACAATCTTTATTATCCACTGCACATATATTTTCAGAGCATCTCTCTCTAGAATATTATTATATTTTTTCCTCTCTAAAAAGATACTTATTTAAGTATTAAAGAGTTCTCACCTCTACCAAAAAGGATTTTTTACAAGTATTAGCCACAAAGTCATCCTGGCTTACCAAGCACCAAATACATGCTAGCAACTACCTTGGTTAGAAAGAATGGATAAGATTGCTAGGATCAAATGATTACCCGACGATCTAATCTAGGAGCTTTATTCTTATGCTACTTATATTTTTGGGACAACATCAGTGGCAACGTCTGTGAAAAAACTGATTAAAAGCCATTAGTTTCCTCCTAAAACTTACTTTTAGTATTTTCAAGACATTTCATGGAACACAACCAATGCCCGCTAGAGTTAGGACACGGGACAAATCAACTTGTTGCCTCGGACACTCCTACCTAACAAGAGCTTCAACAACTCACTTGTTAGGTGCAAATCCTTACCCAGGTCGTGCTAGCAACCGAGGAAAAAATCAGACCTTGCCACCCTAATAAGTCCTAACACTCTTAACAACACACAATGCCTTAACGTCATGACCACCGGATGCACAAGAAGCCCGTAAATAATTCCACTACTTAGAGGAGACTAGTAAGAATAATATTCATAGAAGTCTCTCAAGGGATCGTTGCCACACCCATGCACAAAGTAAATACTATAAATGTACTTCTTTAGTTACTATAGGATGAACACTGATAATTGCAACCATCGTTTTACACCAAGCTCCATGGGCTCCCAAGAACCCAACAAACAAAAAACTAAGAGATAATATGTGCAAAAGCGTACACAGGGGAATGTTTGTAGCCCCCCATCAGTAAAGAATTTCTCCCTTGTCCAAATACTTGTTGAGCATTCGACTCCCTGAAGATTATATTTTCATGAAAACAAGTTTGGACAACTATGATGACTTGGCCGACCCAAAGAAACATGTATAAAATATGCACCAATCTCTAAGGGAAAGACGTAATCTCCCTGAAGCTATATGCATTATCTCTATTATCGTTTAATTGAATAAAAAATTATTTTAATAAATAAATCTAGCAAGAATAATTGGGTAAATATTTCATCTTGTGAGATTAAATATCTTGATTTATATCTATTTCTCAATTTTTTCAGTTATATTTTTAGTTATCGTTTATGATTTTTTCTTCATTTATTAACACAAACAATTTTTGAATTATTTGATTATATATAAATTTTTTTTCATAGAAATTTTTTAACTACAAAAACGTGTTGAAAAATCTCATGTATATAGTTTTTTTGTTTGAAAAAAATCTGACTCACGAAGAAGTGTGGGTTAAGCATCTATTCTTTATCTCATCCCCCATCAATGGGTAGTTACCTTTGGTTTTTATAATTAAAATTATGTTTAGATGCGTTTTTAATATGCAATGGATTTGAAAAAAAATGTCAATTTAATATTTTTATTGTGATAATATAAAAAATAAAATATTAAAAAACTAAAATAATTTTTTTAAAAAAAAAACATCCTACGACTAATTACCAAACGCGCAGTAAAAGGATGGATAATATTGTGGTTTGATTGTCACTGCTATAAATTTATTTATGGGTGGGGGCGGGGTAGACTATCTAGTATTTAAATTCCCAAATGTCATCACGAGAACTGAGCTGGCAAGAGGATAATAATAATAAAAAAGGCGATGTTCTCCTCTTCGGCTTTTCAGTTTTCACATAAGGCCCATGATCAATAAAGTATAAATAAAATCGCCCTTGAAAATTATACATTTTCTTAAACTCAAGGTGGGGGTACGGGGGTGCGCAGGATATGCTGCACCACTCACCCCACTATTAATGCAGGTTATTAATAGCGTGTTTGACAGTGTAGTTGCGGGTGTTTTTTAAATAACTTTTCATGCCAAAATACATGTTAATAATTTTTTTTATTTTTTAAAAATCATTTTTGACATCAGCATATTAAAACGATCCAAAACGTACAAATCATATTAAATTTTAACAAAAAAAAATTTAAATTTTTTTGAAAATGCAGCCGCAGCCACGTTCCCAAACGCTGCCTAAAACATGATTACAGTTGGTTTTTTATTGAAAAATATATTAAAATAATATTTTTTTATTTTTTAAAAATTATTTTTTATACCAACCCATCAAAATTATCTAAAAATACTAAAAAATACTAATTTAAAGTTAAAAAAATTAAAAATATTCAAATTTTTTTAAGATATTTTTAAAATATAAAAATAAAAAAGTATCACTAAAATCCAGTGATGGCTGGAATGTGTGATTTATATATGGATGGTTGCAATAGCATACAAACAGCAACGATAAGTACAGACCAGTCTCGCCCGCCCTTCTGGAAAAATAGCTAGTTTAATTTTCTAAGGATGAGGATGGACCGAGTCAACCAATTAATGGCTGTAGATTACGTGGGGAATTACATCTGTAACTTGTAGCTTTATTCTTTAATCGGCGCGCCAATACCGAGAGGAGTTTATAGATAACATTGTTAAAGCATTTTCAATGCAAAATGTTATTTTAATAAGTGAAATTAATAAAATAATATTTTAAATAGTATAAATATATATTTTTTTATCATATCTATTTCAATAAAAAAAATCATTTAAAGAGTTTTTATATTAGAGTGGAAGAAACAAATATCTTATTATTTCTTAATAAATTTGATGTTATTTTTTTTTACATGGCTATATTTAATTGGTTAATTTTTTTAGTGACTCCACTTTATTAATTTTGGCTTTTTGGAGAGATATATAGGAATAACATTTATGGAAGAGAAAAGTCATTTTAGTATTTTGTTTGGCTTTTCCCTTGAAGTGTGCAAAACAAGTAAAGAAAAGTCAAAATATTAATTTTTTATTTTTAGCTTCTCCAAGATTAACACCCTGTCTAAATTTATTAAAAGAAATAAAAAAAAATAACACACTTTCTAATATTGGGACAATCTTGCTAACGCAATTAAAAAAAATTTAGAGATTTATGGTAGTCTAATTGCCGCAACAAAATATTTTTACTCAAAATATTACGCGACGTCGTCCCAGATCAAACCCTAGACAATGTAAGATTCCAGAGATGACTCGTGTGGAATTCAAGAACATCAACGTGCGTGAATGAATGACGGAGGTATAGCCATCCTTTATAGAAAGCCGCCCTTCTCTTTTATTTGGTTGTTACTTTTTAATCTTGACCTACCGTTCTGAGTGGAAAATGTTTCTCGATTTTTTAAAATCTTACTGCTCTAAATTATAAAAAAATTAGGTTATGATTTGATTGATTTCCGTGGAGAAAACTCCAAGACTTTGAAGGTTTCTAAGAAGTCTTTATTTATTATTTCCCTTCTGAAAAATATCTAACAGTGTTGTTTAAATATAAAATTAAAGAATATTATAACTAATAAAAGTTAAAGTAAATTAAAAGTAATAATTTAAATAGAAAAATAGTTTCTTACGGTCGTTAAAATAATCATCAGAAATGAATGGAGGTAGTAAATCGATCATAGCCGCCCCTTTCGGTGACATCACATGGGCAGGCATGTAATAAATAGGCAAGGTGGGTTTGGAGATCAATCTCACTTGCTAGCTAACACAGTTTCTAAAGAAGCAAAAATGATTCGGCTAACAGAGTTGATCAAAAAATTATCGAGTGCATCTCTCCATCGTTTCATCCACCAAGACTTCCATGAAGTTGTTGATAGGATGACCATTATTGATGCTTTTCTTTTCCTGGTAAAACCCTGCTCCTCCTCTCTATAGATAATTTATTAATCCATGATGTAAATATTAGTATTTACGTTTTATCCGTGCAGATTGTGCACTCCATTGATAAGCTGGGGATATGGCATCGGTTGCCTGTATTCTTAGGCCTGCTTTATTTGTCTGTACGGAGGCACCTTCACCAGGAGTACAGCTTGTTCAATGTTGGGAGAACCCCTACCGGAGTTCGTTATAACCCAGCAGATTATCCGTATAGAACAGCCGACGGAAAATATAACGAGCCCTTCAACGAGGGTGCAGGAAGCCAAGGAACTTTCTTTGGAAGAAACGTTCTCCCAGTAAATCAACAAGATAAGGTACGTATACATATATGTGTTCCTCATGATTTCCCCTAAGAAATGGTAATGATAGCTATAATTATTATTTTTAATTAAATGATCCCGAGTTTAGATTTATAAATTTTATTTCAAAGATATTCCAGTAAAAGAGATATTGTAAAAAGCAGAAAAATATAATAACAACAATAAATTTTCTTCAAGAAGACGTTAAATTTTATTTTTATTTTTATGAATTAACAATATAAGATTTATCTATATTTTATATATGTAGCTGAAGAAGCCAGACCCCATGGTCGTTGCCACAAGACTACTAGCTCGGAAAAAATTTATAGACACAGGAAAGCAATTCAACATGATAGCAGCTTCATGGATTCAGTTTATGATACATGACTGGGTTGATCACATGGAAGAAACTGAGCAGGTACGGCCTCATGAGAGTTTATAATATATATATATTTTTTTTTACCATCAAATTAAAGATCAGATATTTGACGAACTGATGTTTTTCTTCTGTACCAATTATAACTAAATATTTGCAGATTGAGCTTGTTGCACCAAAGGAAGTTGCAAATCAATGCCCACTTAGATCTTTCAGGTTTTACAAGACGAAGGAAGTCCCCACTGGATTCTGGGATATCAAGAGTGGAGCATTGAATATTCGTACACCTTGGTGGTATTTTTCGATGCTTAATTAAAAACAGCTTAATCAAAAGGATTTCAAAACTTTACTAATTTTAATGGGTTCAGTAAATAAAAACCACAGTGGACACATGAGTGAGCTAGCTCCATTTAGATTTCCACATTCTGAGATGCTAAAATGCTCGGTGTCTTGTATTTCTTGAAAATAGGGTATTTAAGAGAGACATTTAATTAATTTCATTTTTTTGGAAGATATATAAAATCTTAAAAACAATTAATTTGGGAAGAAAACGATGCAAATACAAGCACAATATTGCAATTTATAGGAATTTTGCACAATCGTTTCCATGAAAACATCCATAGAGTTTATTATATATACATACACAAATCGCAGTGTATTTTTCAAATATGCATCGAAAGCTCTTTTATTATTTTTTTACTCCTTGAGGTCCCCACAAAAGCAAAACACCCACAAACAAACACATGTTTATTATTCTCTAATACTGTACTCAGGCAATCCAAAGAAGATATTATTGCACGAGAAACACTAAATTCCATATCTAGCAAGAATTTCATCATAGAACAAATCTCATTCTAGATAGCAGCGGTCACAATATTTTTCAAAATAGTAGGCCCAAAAAAAAAAAAGAACTTGATACATTCTAAGAAATTAATACGCGCAGGGATGGAAGTGCTATATACGGGAGCAATGAAAAAAGGTTGCACAAGGTTAGAACTTTCAAAGATGGGAAGCTCAAGATATCTGAAGACGGCCTTCTCCTTCATGACCAAGATGGGATTGCTGTTTCAGGAGATGTTCGCAATAGTTGGGCAGGTGTTTCCATTTTGCAAGCCCTCTTCGTTAAAGAGCATAACGCAGTTTGTGACACCCTCAAGGTTTGTGTGTGTGTGTGTGTGTGTTTTTATCACATTCATAAGAAATACGCGGTTGCATTAATTTCATTTCTTGAAATTAAATTTTTATCCATAGATTAACTGATTTTATACGCTGCATGTTTAGAGGGAATATAAGGACTTGGGAGACGAAGAGCTATACCGGCATGCAAGGCTAGTGACTTCTGCAGTAATTGCAAAAGTTCATACAATTGATTGGACTGTTGAACTTCTCAAAACTGATACACTATTAGCAGGGATGCGAGGCAATTGGTATGTGAACCTCCAGCTCCGATAACATGGGTTGCTATGTACTATCTGTACATGATCATAACAGCGAATTAATACTGGCCATGATCCAAATTTAATTTATTGTCCTTCGTTTCTGTTTTTTAGGTATGGGTTGTTGGGGAAAACTTTCAAGGACAAGTTTGGTCATGTTGGAGGAGCTATCTTGGGAGGTGTTGTGGGGCTTAAGAAGCCTGAAAACCATGGTGTCCCATATTCATTAACTGAGGAGTTTGTCTCTGTTTACAGAATGCACTCACTTCTCCCTGATTACCTTCAGCTTAGAGACATATCAGCTGCACCGGACTCTCACAAATCTCCGCCTTCAACTGACAAGTAAAATTCAAGTTGCCTTTTATTTTGATAAAATGGATTGGACATCCCTTTCCTCTTTCTTTCTTTCTTTTTTTTTTCTTTTCAAAAAATATATAAATAGATAAAATACTTTAAAGTTATTTAAGGAAAGCATGCTGATTATAAAAGAAGCAGGAGCAAAAGCACTCTCCTATAATTAACTTTTACTATTCTTTTTGAGATATCTCCAAAAAGAATAGTAAAAGTTAATTGTACGTACGTATGTATATGTATATACATACATACATAGATACATAGATACATACGTACAAGTTAATTGTATGTACATATGTATGTATGTATCTATGTATCTATGTATATACGCATACATATATACGTACATACAATTAACTTTTACTACTCTTTTTGAAATAAGATGCATACATATATACATGCATACATACATACATTATACAATGTATGTATGTATACATGTATGTATATTTTCTTCAAAAGACAAGTTCTTTATCCCTTGTACTCTTATTAAAAGCTGCTAATTTATAAGCAAAACACAGTTCAATAGATTCTTGATCTCACCATTCTTGTTTTACAAAAAAGCATTGCCTATTTTGATAACTTCATGCATTGACCATTCTTTCTTGGTTAGACTAATAAGAACGCTAGTCAACGTAATTATAATGTATCTTAGACATTGTTAATTAGTGTATTTAAAAAGAAGGAAGATAAATATGGAGAAAAGTTCTGTTGTTGTTGATTTCGTGCATGCACGCGCAGGATACCTATGCCAAGTTTGATAGGTCGTGGAGGAGAAAAAACATTATCTGGAATTGGATTTATTAAACTTATGGTTTCAATGGGCCACCAAGCTTCTGGGGCATTGGAACCATGGAATTATCCCATGTGGCTCAGGGACGTCGTAGCACAGGATGTTGATGGTATGGACCGGCCTGATCATGTAGACCTTGCCGCTCTTGAAGGTAACGCTAGCCATTCATATGATCGTATTGTGAATATAAAAACTATTCAAAATTGAAGATTTGATGGAATTATTCCACGTTTAAGAAAATTTTCTTGTACTTTTACAGTCAACTCCTTAATTTGACATTAAAAGTATTTTTGGGTACAAAAAGTTAATAGTATTTTGAAAAAATGAATTCTTTGTATAATCTTATGATTCTTCGGGAAGTCATTGTGAATATTTACATTTGTATTAATACGCCTAACGCATGTAAATAACGTGGAGCTAATGCAAATATATTTTGTTTGATCAAATATGAATAAATCGTCGCACAGTTTACCGGGACAGGGAGAGGAATGTTGCGAGGTACAATGAGTTTCGTAGGGCTCTACTACTGATACCCATCTCAAAATGGGAAGATGTAACGGATGATCAGGAGGTGATAGAAGCTCTTCATCAAGTCTACGGTGATGAAGTGGAAGAGCTCGATCTTCTAGTGGGACTCATGGCAGAGAAGAAAATTAAAGGATTTGCAATTAGCGAGACTGCTTTTATCATATTCCTTCTCATGGCAACCAGGTAAATATTTTATATTTGTCGTAAGATGCGTGCGGTGACCAATCTAACCCCACTTCCTCTTATTAAATTCGTAATATAAAATCGGTCGAAATTGAGAGACTTGTCTTTGCCGCCGCCCCCTGAAAAAACTATTTCTTCAACAACTGCCCACTATGCCATGTGGATTAATAAAAAAAGAGAGGGTGGGAAAGAGCACACCTAACTATAGTCACCTGGTACTAGACGGAACATGTTAATTAAGAGATTTTCCAGGTGATGCTAATTCATGTCCGAATATTTCAACCTCTGGAAAAATTATTGCAAAAGTTTTTATACATGTAATTTGTAAGTAGAAGTTACCTTTTTCCATAAAACGTATATCAATCACTTGTTATTATAATTCCTATGATCCAACATGTATATCATGAGTTTTGATGACCCGAGGGATTCATGGACATGCAGGAGGCTAGAGGCAGATAGGTTCTTCACAAGCAATTTCAACGAGGAAACATACACGAAGAAAGGATTTGAATGGGTGAATTCAACAGAGAGTCTGAAAGATGTCCTTGATCGTCATTATCCAGAAATGACTGCAAAATGGATGAACTCAGCAAGTGCTTTCTCTGTTTGGGACTCGCCTCCACCTTCTCCCAATCCCATTCCTCTTCTTTTTCGAGTTCCGAAGTGAAACCAAACCCGTCCAATATCTATTCTCGCAGTCATGTGTGTTATATGTAACAAAATAAAATGCTCTGGCTAGATTTCGTTTGGGGCTTGGGATCGCTCGGAGATTGTTTTTTTATTATTATTAATAATAATATTCCTTCTTGTGTGTTACCTTGAAAAACAGCAATGTTATGTCTCAATATAAATAAATAAAGAAGGAAGTTTCTTATTCAGGGTTTTTATCTCTAGCTAGTTCCGTACAAAATTGAGAATTGTGGATCAAAATAAGGGGAATTGATTTTTACCACGTTAAGAATGCTATGCTTCTTTAAATTTCCAGGAAAGGTTTGCGAACGGATTACAAGTTTAATTACTCTAGACTGTTGTTTTAGAGTTTAGATTGATGGAAGGAACTTAGCAGCAACAGTTCGTCATTGTTAGTATATTTTGTATGTGTTGATTAGCATATTTTAGCATGTGAAGATTAGTTAGTTGGTTAAGAGCTAGTTGCATCAAATTAGTAGATAGTTAGAAGGAGAGTTCATTGTGTAAATAAGAATGTATGAGAATGGTGGAACCCAGGCAATAAGATTTACATTTTAGCAGTGTAAGTTGTTAGTTCTATCTCTCTCTCAATTTATTCAACTTCTCCCTCGATTTTCTTCTAAACTCTTGTAATTTGGTTCCAAGTGTGAGTGTTTGCCAATCTCTTTTTTAAGCTTGAATTGGTAATTTGGTGGAGAAGGGTACTCGCAGTGCAATATATTCTCTTTCAGCCTGGAAGTTCATGTGCAATATATTCTCTTGTAGCTGCAGAAGTGTTTTTTATGATTGCCTTGGATTTAACATGGATCAATTTGATCCAAATAGAATGACAATATTGGATGCATGCTTCGGGCAGGAAATCCGAGATACTAGCAGCTGAGGATGGTATGAGAGAATGTTCCAGCACTTGAAGATAGATGGTTGATCAAGGGCAAACTTCGCCAAATTTGGAATGGTAGAAGAACTTAGCATGTCATCTTTTTATCAAGCAGTGCTGTTGCTTAAGAATTTTGCTTCTGGAAATTCATGCTCTCTTGACAGGAAAAATGTGAAATTTAGGGCTAATTTGAAAGGTTTTTTCCCAAAAAAAAAAAAAAACTCGAAAGGACAAAAGAAGACGATCTAGTTGAGTCAATGAGATGGTCAATTGGTCAGTTAGGCTCTTGACCTCCAATAGGGATTTTATCACAGGTTTTTAACCCTTTGAGTGCCCAATCGCGATAAAAAGGAATATTTAAGAACTCAATTGAGAAGCAATATGTAGTTTCTGGACTAACTTGAAATTTACTCTATAAAAATCTCCTCCATGATTTTTCCTGAACCCATCTTCACATCCTTCTGAGCTAACTAATTTAACTATCATTACAATCCCTACTAGTTTCTGTCCAAAAACCAATCTTGCCAGACATGAGCATATCTTCTTCCGCTCCTTATCTCTCACCAATACCCAGCAAAACCACAGCACTCAACTCTCAACAAAAACAGCAGTTAAGAAAACCTGACCATGCCATTTCTCTTCTCCAAAACTGCAAAAACCCTAAAGATCTAATACAACTACACACCCTTCTCATAAAAACCTCTCTTATCAAAGAAAAGTATGCCTTTGGCCGTCTTTTATTGTCATTTGCCTCATTTGACAATCTGGGCTCTCTTAATTATGCTCAAAAACTGTTTGATACTGTTGATATCCCAAGAAACTCATTTATGTATACTACCATGATAAAAGCCTATGCAAATTTTGGTAATCCAAGGGAGGCATTTGCTTTTTATTCAAGAATGCTGTGTGATCAGCATTATGTGTATCCTAATGATTTTACCTTTACTTATGTGTTTTCTGCTTGTTCTAAGTTTAGTGGTGTTTTTGAAGGCAAGCAGGCTCATGCCCAGATGATAAAATTTCCTTTTGAGTTTGGTGTTCATTCTTGGAATTCTTTGTTGGATTTTTATGGGAAAGTAGGGGAGGTGGGGATTGTGGTTCGTCGAGTATTTGATAAAATTGAGGGTCCTGATGTTGTTTCTTGGAATTGCTTGATTAACGGGTATGTGAAGTCAGGAGATTTGGATGAGGCACGAAGGCTTTTTGATGAAATGCCTGAAAGAGATGTTGTGTCTTGGACTATAATGCTTGTGGGTTACGCTGATGCTGGTTTTTTGAGTGAGGCATCTTGTTTGTTTGATGAAATGCCGAAAAGGAACTTGGTTTCTTGGAGTGCATTGATTAAGGGTTATATACAAATTGGTTGTTATAGTAAGGCTTTGGAGCTTTTCAAGGAGATGCAAGTTGCTAAAGTTAAAATGGATGAGGTCATAGTAACGACTTTGCTCTCTGCATGTGCTAGGCTGGGGGCTTTGGATCAGGGTCGTTGGCTCCACATGTATATAGATAAACATGGGATCAAAGTTGATGCCCATTTATCAACAGCTTTGATTGATATGTACAGTAAATGTGGGCGAATTGACATGGCCTGGAAAGTTTTTCAAGAAACAGGGGATAAGAAGGTATTTGTGTGGAGTTCTATGATTGGTGGGCTGGCAATGCACTCGTTTGGGGAGAAAGCTATTGAGCTCTTCGCCAAGATGATAGAGTGTGGAATTGAACCGAGTGAAATTACGTACATCAACATTTTAGCAGCGTGTACTCATTCAGGTCTTGTTGACGTTGGGTTGCAGATATTTAATAGAATGGTGGAAAATCAGAAACCAAAACCAAGAATGGAGCATTATGGATGCATTGTAGATTTACTAGGTCGTGCAGGTCTGTTGTATGATGCATTTCGGGTTGTTGAAACAATGCCTGTGAAAGCGGATCCAGCTATATGGAGAGCCCTCCTCAGTGCTTGTAAACTACACAGAAATGTCGAGCTGGGAGAGCAAGTTGGGAGGATTTTAATTAAGATGGAGCCACAAAATGACATGAACTACGTGCTTTTCTCCAATGTTTATGCAGCAGTTAATAGATGGGATATTTCTGGGAAGTTGAGGAGAGAGATGAAAGTAAGAGGTATGCAAAAAAATCCTGGATGCAGCTCCATTGAACTCAACGGTGCAGTCCATGAGTTTGTTTCTAGAGACCATTCTCATCCCCAGAGTCAAGTAATTTATGAGTTATTGCATATATTGACCAATCATATGGTGCAAGAAGATCATGAACCAATGATGACTATCATGGCCGAGAACCAGGGCATACGGTGAAAAGATGGAAATCCACGGCCCACTGTTAGTTGCAAGCAATGGACATATCTATGGTGCAAGATGAGCATGAGCTGATGACGACTATTGCTGCTGAGAACCGAGAGACAGCTGGTCAAAACACCCAGATAGTGCCCTATAAATTTGTTTGCGATGCCCGTGTTTCAAGTTTTGGGGTGAACAAGCCATTATTGGGGTTGGTGACCAAATGATTATATTCCTCGGAGACATTCTTTCCACATGCCCATTAAGAATTTTATGGAGTTTATTGACGAGTTTCAAGAAAGGCATGGCTTGCTGACCATCATATAAACTCGACAAGAGGAACTTGATTACTAATAATTGTTCAAGAACTGCATCATTGCAAATGGTGTTGAAAGGAGCTTTACAAGGTGCGAGTCAAAATATGTGCTTGTACTTTGCCTATTTTAAGTAGCTGGTGGGGGTAGATGTAACCGAGGTAAGAAGTGTACATCTAATATTAGAAATTGTACATCTAATATTAGAAGCTTCAACTTGATATGCTATATTTTTCATTACATGCCTTTTATGTGTATTAACCGTACCATTCACTTTATGTAAAGGGAAAAAATTATAGAATAGTGGTTTTCCTAATAGTTCATCCTCTTCGTATTTTTGAGTCGTTTTGAATCCTAGTGCTAGGTGACTTTCGATGCTTGTGCGGTTGGTTGATAACCACCACGATTTTTTCCTTTCTGATGTAGAAAATACCTTTATTGAGCACATAAATCGCAGGTACACGAGTGACAATTTCGTATGGAAAATGAAAATTGACATTTTCAAATGATTAAGTGATGGAGGGAACACATATGCTAGATGGATAAACAGAGGATTCAGGGCATCAATGAAAGGCAAAAAATAGTATTTTTGCTGGCCTAGTCAATTCTTCAATTTTGTTCCCATGGTTTAAGGAATTGACAGCCTTAGATTTTATTTTTACGCTTTAAAAAATTAAAAAAAAAACTTTAATTTTTTTTAATTTTTTATTGTTTTTATATTATTTTGATACGCTGATTTCAAAATTAATTTTTAAAAAATAAAAATATATTATTTTAATATTTTTATAAATAAAAAATATTTTAAAAAATAACCACATATATACTTTTAAAGTGACAGCTAGATAGAACCGTGCCATTGATTCAATGACAACTGGCCTTGAAAATTTTTACGTGCAATAATAACTGAATTTATGACGTCATTTGTAGGACGAAAGACTGAAAAAACTTCAAAGCCTTGAAGCTCGCTAGGAATTTGTTTATTGGTTAGTGGCAACATTTTCAGTCAGTATATCTTATTAATCTGGGGTATTTATAGCGTCTTCCCCATTTATTAATCCTTAATTTGATCTCTAGAAAAGGTCCTGAGAGAATTCTTTTGTATTGATATATGATTAGTCCTATAATAGCTGTTACATAGATTTTCTGCATGCAATATCTTTAACATCTGACTGATTGCAGCAGAAAATGCTCCTCGTAATCATAGACAAACAGCAGCATAAAGGAAGAGTCTTTTCTTTTCTTTTCGTTTTCTGATTCTGACTAGAGAGGAATTTCTGGAGTCGGTCACCAAGAAATGTGACAATTGCCGAATGGCATACCCCTAGACTAATTTATGTGAAGGCTAGAATCCTTCTGTTGTTGGTAAATAACTTTTTTCTGCTATGGTAGTGGAATTATATAGGCAGCACAGCCAGAAATTTGATATTCTGTTTGTAATCTCTTATAATGTACGCACATAGACACTCTCTCGCGTGAATGTGCACGCATTCTTTGTAATGCATGCTAGTTTCAATCTCTTTTATTGATCTGTGACATCTGACTGATTGCAGGTTGAGCAATGCTGAAGCTGCAATTTGGCATTAATGGCTTGCAATTCAAGCATGCAAATTTACTGCGTGAAGACTAGACTAAGATGGGTGTGATGATGCATCAACCGATCACCGCTTTAGAAGTCATCAGTCCAAGCTTAAAGAAGAAAACACATCTTGATTTCCTGGTCCGCTCATAAAATTAAGATTTTCTTATAATTTTGTTTCATTTGCCTTTTCTTTTAACAATTTTATTTTCTCTGGTATCTTATTCCTGGAAATTATAATGTTTGAAGAGTTGAGGATTTCTTCCCGGTTTTTTTTAAGGGGCCTCAATTTTACTCGTAAACTTTGAATGGTCGAGTAGTTATTCTGCCAAAAATGATTAGAATTCATAGGAAATCTGTGATCCTGTCGAAGCATCAATCTATCTATGAACCAAAATCAAATCGTCTCAGGAAGGCATCTGCAGGTCAATGGCTAGCCGCAGTCTAGTTTCACTGTAAAATTTCAGTTCTGGTTTTATATTTATCATTCTCACTCGGTGGAATTCATACGAGACTGTAAAATAATAATAGTTTGTTTAGGATTATAATAGCGTTGTTGGTTTTTAAAATGTGTTGTATTTAAAAATATAAAAAATATTTTTTTTATTTTTTTTAAATTCATTTATAATATCAGCAGATCAGAAAATTAAAAAAAAAATGTTTTAGAAAAAAAAAAAACTGTCTCCAGGTGGGTTTGCTTTCTCAAGTTTGGATCTAGGAAATGAATTATCTGTGAATATATCTGTCCAAAAGCAAAAGAGGTTTTTCCATCGAATGGGCCAGGGCCAAATTTAATCCCAAGTCACTTATCCTTTCTAGGTCAAGTATCTGACCCAATATTAGGCTCCCATGAAGAGATCAAGTTTTAGCACAAAAGAGCCCACTCCGTCACACGAGCTGAAGTGGAGAGGTGAGATATGCGTCTCCCTTCCAGGTCGCCACGTACAAACACATTTCCAAGAAAGAAAGAAAAAAAGGCAGCCGAGAGAACTCGATTTTGCGAGTACTGATAAATAAGTAAATAAATCGACCATCAAGAGGAAGAGAAGCGGTGAAGAAAATGGATCCTGTAGAGAAGAATGGTGTGATCGATAGGTGGGTGAAGAAGCACCTTGTACTATATACAGGAGCTACCAGACATCCTTTCATTCTCAGCATAAGAGATGGGACCATCGACTTCTCCTCTTTCAAGACATGGCTGGTACGTACTCTATTTACTCACTTTTATCTTTGCACTTAACAGTCCAATCGATCACAATGATGTTCTTTTTGTTTGCAGTGGTTAGCTGTAGTTATGGGCATGTGGCTGACAGTCTGTATGGCAAATCTTTTAAGTCTTTTACATCAAAATCAAAATAAGTCTGTATATTGGTAGGAATTTGTATACTGGTTAGTGGCAACTTTTTCAGTCAGTAGATCTTGTTAATTTGGGGTATTTATAGCGTCTTCTCCATTTATTCATCCTTAATTTGGTCTCTAGAAAAGGTCCTAAGAGAATTCTTTTGTATTGATATATGATTGGTCCTGTAATAGCTGTTACATAGATTTTCTGCATGCAATATCTTTAACAGAAATATGATATATGCAATATCTAATGTACCAAATAAATCTTATTGTGCATAATGATTCTTGCTGTTGGTTTCTTATGATCATGTCTCAAACACCTTTTAAGCAGAGTGTTTGTTGTTGAGCAATTTAGATTTATTCTTCTTTTATGCCCATGCCTAAACATTGGTGACGTGATTAGACATAAAATTACGTACAGGGGCAAGATTACATATTTGTTAGAGAGTTTGTTCCTTTTGCTGCAAGTGTGTTGCTTAAGGCCTCCAAGAATGCAGATGATAACAGTGATATGGAAGTCATATTGGGCGGGCTAGCTTCTCTAAGTGATGAGATTTCATGGTTCAAGCAAGAGGCAGCCAAGTGGGATGTTCCTCTCTCTGATGTTGTTGTCCACAAGTCAAACCAGAATTATTGCAGGTATCATATCGTATTTGACATAACGTCTTTATATCTGCCAATGTAATGCTTCGAAATTTTCATATATACGATGATTCATTATTGTTACTGGTTTTTTATATCGACTAGCTAGGACGTTTTTGCTTCTCTCAATCCAGCAAGTATGGTGAACAGTGTTCGTTCTTTATCAGGCATAGTTGTGTTATTTGAAACCATGCATAGCTGCTTTTTGTATTTTAAATACAAGGTGTCACTAAAATTCCAAATATATATAATAATAGACATTTGACATCCAAATATAATGTGAATGATCATCCACATCGGATCATTGCTTTGCCACAGTAAATAAGCACTAGCAGTGGAAAAGACGTGTCCATGAATTGTAGAAGGTAGTATTGAAACTCTTATCTATTTGCTTACTGTTACAGATTTCTGGAGAGTTTGATGTTACCAGCAGTTGAGTATTCCGTGGTCTTTACAGCCCTCTGGGCCATTGAAACAGTATACCAAGAGAGCTTTTCCCATTGCCTCGAAGATGGCAGCAAAACCCCACCGGAGTTACTGGAGGCTTGCAAACGATGGGGCAGTGAAGGTTTTGGTGAATTTTGCCGCTCACTTAAAAAAATTGCCAATCGATGTCTAGAGAAAGCTCCAGACGAAGAGCTCAAAAAAGCTGAAGTGACATTTCTGCGTGTCCTTGAGCTTGAAATTGAATTTTGGGACATGAGCCATGGGGGACCTAAATGAGTTGATTAGTTTGAAAACCTCACAGAAAAGGTTAATAGCTTGGGTTTTTTTCAATCCGTACTGTTTAGGATATGTCAGGATGGTTTTAACAAGCTGTTCTCCTTGTAATGTTGTGTTGTGAAAACTATTGACAACTATCACTGTATGAACATGCTTGTGCTGTTTATGTGCTTAACTCGGCGGAATTACTATGATGCTAGTAATATCTTTTGAAAAAAATGCAGTCTCAAATCATCGGAGATCAGAACCTGTGGTGCTTAGCAGAGATGTTGCTGTAGGAACGTGAATATGAGTAATGCTCCATATCAATGCTAGACTTGATTTATACATTTGCTGGACTAATGAATCCAGAATCTGGCCTTTCTCGGGCCATGTAACTGGATCTCGAGGGGGCAAATCTTTCATTTTGAAATACCCTTTGTTAGCTGGACTTGGTTGAATTTACTCAATGGCCATCGTATTAGGTCAAACCTCAACAATTAACACGACGTTGATCAAATACCTAACACCAGTTGTCTACGCTATCAGAAAAAAATAAAACGAAGAAGAGATGATCCGATAACGTAATTAACTATCAGACGAGCGAGATGCGTATTTCTCTGAACTACATCCAGTCCAATGGATAAATGAATCAAAGGAGGCTTGATTGTCCATCCCGAACTCATGGCCAGGTCTGGACTTTAAAAATTCCTTGATATGGAAACCAATACAGAGCCTGTAACTCCTATCAGTGCCATGCCATTCACAGAAAACGATCACTGTCGTGTCGTGACGCAATCCTTGGCAGTAACCATTACGACAAAATGTCACCTTCGTTTAGCTATAAACGTTATATTATCAATGTAAAACCTTCAGTCCAAGTCCGAAATTGCGGGATTTTGTTTTTATCATAAACCAATCTGCACTGTGTGATTGGACGAGGAAATAGTACATCTGTCCATACATTGCATTTAGCCTGGCTGATGTGACAGGTGGATTAGGAAACACGGATATGCTAATCATGAATTTTTAAGGATGCATTTAGTCACGAGATAAGACTGGGCCGGACAGGAGTAGATTATCTCATGTCAATGTTATATTAAAAAATAATATAAATAATATTTTTAAATTTTATTTAATAATTTAAATTTTTAAATTAAAATAATTTTTTTATATGATATTAGAATTTTAATAATCAAACGGTAATCAATTGAAATATTATTATTTTTATTTATTTGATAAAAATTAAACACAGAATAATATAAAATTATGAGTCTATACAAGTTTTAATTCTAAGATATTTTTATTTAAAATAATATATTAAAAAATAATATAAATTATATTTTAAAAATTTCTCTAACAATTTAAACTCTTAGATTAAAATTATATCACTTACAAATTAAGGTTGTCATATCCTGTCTTATCTCATGTATCAAACAAGGCTGTTACGGAAGTTCCATGAGTGAGGAACTCGTCGTCTCAAAAAATTGGTTACTTCAATCGCTGGAATTATAGTGTCTTTGATACGCTCCTTTCTTATTTATGAAGGTAGACTCTAGAAAACATGCAGAAACTAAATAATTGATATGTAGTGATGCTGAAATAAATGCCAAAGCAGGCAAAGAGTGCTACACGAAATTAAACTGAACTTACATTCCTCTTTGATTTGTACATAATAAGCTCAGGGGGCCGGAAGACGGTCTCGGAAACCTGGCCAAATAATATGGATAAGCTGATTGTTCTTGCCCACTCCCATGAATTAATATACAAGTGATAACGGTGTATAATTATCATTTATATATGGTTTGTTGTTTATCCTGGTGATGATGGTCATGAATGTAGTCACCCATATTATATAAGCTGATTGAGTCTTCACATTGACGCAGTTGGTGCAGGGGGGAGGTTTCTTTGACCGTTTATCTTGGATCACTTTTAAGAATATTTTGTTCTTATCCTGAAGTTAACCTTTATCTTCTGTTTTAGGGTTTTAGCCCTTGTTCTCCCTCTCCAAACAAATGACGCATGATCGATCAGTGCCTAATTTCTTGTACCAGAAAAAAAAAAAAACGAACTTCAGAAAGAAAATTACACCGCGAGATTTTATTCTGCAAATATACAAGATATAAACCAGTGTGGATAACATAAGCAGAGAATCGAAAGCTCAATCATGAGAAAATGACATGGAAATAAGAACTAGAACAGCTAGAATTTGAACATCCCAGAAGCTGTGATGGACTTCACTGGACTAGAAACTTGCCATGGGTTCAAAAATCTGTCTGAAACTTCGATATCTTGATCAGATTCAGGGACTTCATAACCTGAAAGAATTTGTTGCAAATTCTTCAAATTTTCTGCCAGCTTCATCTTTTCATCCCTCAAGATTTTGTTCTGTGATTCGAGAGCAAAATGGCTTTGCCAAATTGCAACGTATCTTTCGTTATCTTCGTATATTTTTCTCTCCAGAATTGATTTTTCACTAACCAAACCTCCCAAGTGCTTTTGCCTCTTCATTCGCGACCGCCTGGCGGATTCTCTATTAGAAATCATTCTTTTTCTTCTCTTCTCGTCATGAATCATAGCATTTGGCGCATCAACGTCAGAACCTGATGAGCCTGCCTTTGCCAGGGATGATGACATTTTCTGGATTAATCAATGGACTTATTATGATATATAATAGTTGCAGTCAGCACGCCTTGGATAATGAAAAAGAAAAGGTAAATGTTGGTGTGTGAGACTTGAAATTAATTAGACAAGTTTAAGAAAAGACGTAGAACCAGTACAGGAGGACAACCGATACTGAATGGAAGATTTTCATCTGACAGAACAGTCTGAATATTTCATATCATAGTAGAAATGCGAGAAAGTTCTATAATAATGAAATCATGACTGAAAATCTTCGTAGATATGGGAACGAATAAGAGGAAGGAAATCTCGGTGGAGTTAATGTTAGAGGAAATTGGAAAGGTTCGGAGGATTTGAAAATCCTGGTGAGGGTATTTATAGATAGGATTCTGAGTATAAAAAAGAGGAGAGCAATCGTCCTGTTGGAGAAGAAAATAAACGTGTGGCTGCTATTCGTTTTCCATTTGTATTACTGGCAATATTTAAAAAATCTACCTCTTGATAACTCATAATAGAAAAGCTTTGAAATATTCTTCCCAGCTGTTGTTTTCTTATTGGACAAGATTGACCACTAGAAATTCTAGTTGTGAAACCAATTTATCGGTGAGGACTTTTTAAAATAACGACTCCTCGGGACGTTGAAAAGACCTCGGAAAAAGGAAACAAATTGTTACTGCTGCGAAGACAATTATATCGTGTCTGTGAAAGACATGCGTGAATTACATGGGTTTTAAAAAACTTAATTTAGCTATTCCAAATTGTGTTGCATGGAGCAGTTGTAAAGCTTGTGTAGGAGATGATGGTTGTTATTATTTTTTAAAATATTTTTTATTTAGAAATATATTAAAATAATATTTATTTTATTTTTAAAAAATTATTTTTATTATTAGCACATCAAAATAATTTGAAAATATTAAAAATATATTAATTTAAAATAAAAATATTTTAATTTTTAAAAAAAATATTTTTAAAACATAAAAATAAACAATTACTTATTAGACTTCATGTATCCGTCTTCTTCTCTCTACTCCAAGGATTTTTGTGATCATGGTGTGGCATTATTATAATCTATAATGCTATATTTAATATATTCTTTGTTTTTTTATTCCAATTTATGATTTGATATCCTGGCTCGTTTAAGACTTCTTTTTTTTTTTTGTCTTTCTTGTTTTTATGTCGTTCCAGTAGATTTGTTGTATTGTGATGTAGATATATTCCAGGTTTTGATACCTGGATGAAAAATTCTCTCAATCTCTTTACCTATCTCCTTCTTTCTCTCAGAATTATATAACTTGAGAAACATATAAAAATTATATTTAAAATATTTGAAGAAATATATGAGAAAAAAATATTATTCATGAATATAATAAATAATACAATATTGCAAGAGTAGTATTTTATAAATAATATTATACATTAATAGTAAAATGAGGTGAGACAATGTAACTTGGTCATATCAAATCTTTAATATTATTAATAAATAATAAATAATATCATATTGAGTTAAAAGATTATAGAAAAAAAAAAGGAATTCGATCGGACCACATCCCAACCAAGTGTGTTGGACTCGGTTGGGTGTGGCCCAACCAAGGTTCTTTTTTTTTTTAATTATTACTAGTTATTGATTTTCTTTACATTAAAGTTTTAGATCTAATTTTCATTATCTTATATACATTTAAAAAAAATTATATGTTTTTAGGTGTTACATAGTTGCATTTAAATCATTTTTCTCATGGAAATAATTTGAATTGATTTTGATTTGAGATGTAGAGATCTGTATCTTTTCTTATCAATGAAATATCTATCATATGGCAAAATACATGTATGTGTGTATGTGTGTATATACGTATCCATATGTATGTATGTATGTATCCGTATTATCTGTCAATATAATATACATCTGAGTCTAGCTTCTCTCATATATTACTCGCATTTTACGAACTTTAAGAGATTTATCTTTCTTTCTTTTTTGTTGCCGAAGATAATACATTTATTAGATGGTAAAAGCTTAGTTAATTGGAATGGCTTTCGGAGAGATGAATGTATGAAGCATTTACTAACTTCAGTCGGTCAATTAACGGAATGAGTAGTTGGGAATGAATTGTCATTTGATTCGTATTTTCCCAAATTTTAGTGCATTGCAACAGCCAACAGTGTAATGTTGTTTTGTGCGAGACAAAACCGCTAAATCTATAATTAATCATAATAACCTCATTATATATAATTAATTTTAAGGGTTAGCTTGGTGGCTAGATAATTATATTTATTCATTGACTTGTTAAAATTAGATTCTAAGATCAAAACTCAACTTTTTTAATAAAAAAAAATTAATTCTTTTTTTAGATGCTCTGCTGTCATCATGTCACATCCTATCCTACCCTATCTTCTTCTATTTATTTATTGTTAATATTAAAGGAGACGTGCACTGTCACTCTAAACCTTTGGGGCCTTCAAATGAGGCCCTTTGAGGTTACAAGGGCCCGAAAAGCACTCATGGCTGAGGCTCGAGTACTTGGATTCAAAACTCAATTTCTGAAGTGCACGGTATCCGGGTCAGGGATATCACCTGGGCCTCATCCTAAGGCCCAAAACATCAAACAAAGCTATTATAATTTTTTGCCCAAGCGAGTAAAGAAAATATTGCAAAGATTAGATTTTAATTGTTTGAAAATATGATAATGATTATTTTTAAAATATTATTTATTTTAAAATATATTAAAATAATATTTGTTATTTTTAAAAAATTATTTTTAACATAAACATGTTAAAATGATATAAAAATATCAAAAATATATTAATTTAAAATAAAAAAAATAATATATTTTAAAACACAATAACTGTTACATGGCATCTATGCACCATCCCTGGTAATCTACAAGTGCTTCAATCTCGGTAATCTATTCCTCGCATTAATAAGGAATTCAACGTCCTTAGATAAAGATGCATGCCATGATGTTTATTCAAAGAAATATTATTATGCCAAATTTGATTTATATCATTGTCGTGACTTAGTTAACAGAATGGCTTTGTCAACGGTAAGAATGTAGTGTATTACTATATTTATAGAGCTTTCAAGGACAAGAGGGATCACAGGAAATAAAATAAACAAAAAAGATAATTACAAGAAACTTTATAAAATTATATTTTTTTCAATTGTATCTTGAAAAATTACACTTTACATCGAGAAGTTTACATGTTAAATAATAATTTATATCATTAATCTCACACAAAAAAAAGTAAAATAATATCCAAATATTTACAAATTTATCATTATGTTTATTTTAATAACTAAATAGTTATTTGAAGCTTTAAAATAATGTATAACTAATTTATTGTTCCGCACTTTACCATAAGTTGAACCAATTTTTTTAAAACATAAAATAAAACATTAAGACTGTGGGGATTTTTTGGCAATGTTATTAAATCCGAGCAAGCAGGTAAATTTTCAAATCCCTTAATATGACTCTTTGCCGAATACAAGTTTTCAATTAAACGATATAAGAGCTAACCCAATGTGAATTGATTAATGTAATGAATTCAAAAAAAAAAATTAGCTTTTATATGATTTAATTGAAAACTCTATACAGATTGGGAGACTAATATGAAAATATAAAGGCTAATTAAATTTAATATGTCATCATTTTAATATTTTTTTAAAAAAACTCTTATTGATTTTTTTATAAGTTGATCTATACTTTCATATAAGAATATCCCGACACAAATTTAATTTATTAGAGAATATAAGAAATATTTTTATCATAAATGGAAAATCAAAGAAAAAAAAGAAAATCAATAGCGCATCAGAGATTTAACGACCACACATACCTCATATAAAAAAAAATGAGGCTGAGACTACTCAAATCATACGGCGAAATAATATTTTTTACTATCAAAATTAATCACACATGCCACTCAAAAATTGGGAGCGATGGCAGATGTGAATATTTTTTTTGTTTTTTCTTTAAAAATGCAGTAAAAAATATAAAATGCCTGAAAAAACCCTATACCACATGTTCTTTCTGCATTCAACTACCCCAAGGAGTGACTGCATTGTATTGATGACTTCTTCTTCAAGAGCAAGTAGCCAAGTACCTTAGCTCTTTGTCCTTTACTATCCCAACTTCTTCTATGGTGTAAGAACAGATTGCACTTCGCATATCTTATCGAGAAGTACAATCTGTATTCAAGGAAGTACGACAGTCTGGCTATAACTACAGGCCTATATTCAAAGTCAAGAGCATTTTAGTTTATTGGTTCATAATCCTACTACCCCTGATGAAGAGAGGCTAGCACTCTACCCAAGGCATACTCTATCCACAGGCATACTTTATCGATAAGGTTGACCCTCCGCCGTAGATATTCAAAGGTCTAACTCTACTAAAAACACTATTCGACCCACTTTCCTTCTATCTCTTTTCCATGTTCTCTATCTATAAAGTTCCTTACACTTGTAGACATAAGCATGAAAAGTTAAATTATAATTTACTATGCGAAAAAATAATGAAAAGACCTAGAGACCCTTTAACAATTCTAAAATAACAAATACACCAAAGGAAAAGGTTGTTTTACTTCTAAAAGACAATTTTTTGAGGGTTTTTCAACGGCAAAATCTTCAATTCACTGTTACAAAGTTTTTCCCGCGTGTTTTAGCTCTCTCTTTAAAGGTGCTTAAAAATAAGCATTTCAACAAACAAGATGTATGCATCTTCAAAAGAAGCATTCGACATTAAATTGGATGGGTTTCAAACCATACTTTCACGAAATAACAAGCTTTCATTATCAATTGAACTCGTATACTGCCCATTCAGCAGTTGGGTAAACAACAGTGAGGTTAGAACATTTGCCTTTATAGAGAATTATATTCTCCTCTTTTATTTTCTTAGGTAATTTGTAAATGCACACATGTTAAACTGCTTGTTTGCAAAGACTGAATTCTCACAATATGCTGGCATTCGATGCATGCACAACCTCCATGGCATATGCAATTTGAAAAGGGAGAAGTGAGAGTTATGGTTTGCAATTACTCTAGTCTTAATTTTCCGAGCAGCCACACTGATGATGGCTTGCAAGTTCATGATGCATTACTCCATGTATCTTCTCTCACTCTGCCTCTGATATCCATGGACGTGCCTTCAAGAATAAAAAAACACAGACTCTATTGCTGGGAAGTATAAATTTCTTTACAATAATTATTATAACTGAATATTAAATCTCGGACTGTAACAACAGAACAACTTGTTGGGCAATTTGTACCTTGAGATAGACATCTACAACTCGGTAAAGGCCATCATCAAAGAGTCTAGCTTGCTCCGGTAGTTAAATTGCAAGATTATAGAATCTATCAGGCTAAAATTTGCATCTGATGCAATCTCAGAAAGATAACCATCAATTAGTTTACTAACAAGCATCAAAGTGGGTGATCTCACATTGTCACCTCCACTATTCTCGCTAGCTTCAATTTCACCTACATTTCTCTCTTATTCAAATCCATCCAAGAAGTGGCCACCTCCACCATCCTCCATCAAAATGACTTTTATCGAACAGGTTTCGGACACAGAAAGAAATGGGAGAGTGCCCGTACAGCCACCATTGTTCCAGCCCAAAATTGCAGTAGCTCACTACAATCACAGCCTCTCTCTATGTCGAACAACCCCGCAAATCGCGCCAAACTCTACCACTTGAACAAACCCAAAAATCCAGCCTGAAGCAGCACCCAATAACCCAAAAGTCTCCACCAATTTCAACCTTCTTCAAACCCGAAATCTACCCAGAAATCGCAACCCTCTTCCTCTCTAAACAGAGCCGAAATCAACCCGCAAAAAAAAAACCATAATCTTTGCCGTCAACACATCCCGAAGCAGACATTTAATGAATATTGCAAACAACTCATCCTCCCTCGTCTCATCCACCAATTTTTCGGCATCATCAGTTTTACCTTACAAATTAGAGTGTAGGAGAAATCTATGCCATAGAAAAAAAAAGATATCTCTATAAAAGGAAATTAAATTATATATTACTCCTATTGATATTGCTCGTCCAGAAGAGAAACGAAAAGGCGTACTTCCTGCCTAGCTTCCTAAAAAGAACATTGATTGTGAGGTCTTCTTTTAGACCACCAGGTGTCGTGGATTGTTGTTGTTGTTGGGAGAAATCTTTAAACAATAAATATTCAGGGTTGTGATTTTGAAAGAGATAAAACAATCAAGGAAAATATTAAACCGCGTGTATTTATGCCTGGTTTGTTTTCATGAATTTATTTTTTTGAAAACTATTTTTTTTATTGTTTTATATTTGATAAGTATAAAAAAAATTGATCAAGAAAACTGAATTTTAAAAAAAAATAATGCTTTATAGCATGAAAGTATTTTTCTTTTTTTATTCTAAAAAAACATTTTTTTTATTGACAAAAAAAACATACGAGTACTGTTCAAAATACAAATCCTTAACTGTTTCTCTCTCTCTCTTTCAAATCTCTTACAGAACAATTGAAGTATCCCTCAGCTCTGCTTTATAGCCTGTTCATTGCCAATCTATAATGAAATGCGTTGAAGGATATTGTGAAATTAACTTTTTATCCTTCATCCTTCAATTTTTAAAACTTTATTTAAGAGGTATAATAATTTTTACACGTGACTAATTTTTCAATTTTTTTATTTTTTAATAACAATTCAATTACTGTATTGTCTTTGAAAAGTAAACAATCAAAATTTTTAATCTAAAAATTATATAATAATTTTAATTTTATAATGAACAATTAAATTTTACAAGTATCCTTATTGTACACATTTGTTAGCCTTAGTTTTAGGGATTTAATTGTCATTTCCTAATAAGTTTTTTGTTATTATTATTTAGTCCTTTGGGTATTTTTGTTTTTTTATAGTTTTATGAATAATTAAATTATTTCATTGTCCTTGTCATTCAAATTTTTTAGCCTCGGCTACAGGGGCTTTATTTAAATTTCATAAAGGTTTTGTTTTTGTTATTGTTGTTTAATCATAAAGGTATTTTTAATTTTATGCCCATAAAAAAAGCTACTAAGCACGCGTCAGCAACTTCGCCGCTTTCTAGCAGCGTGTACGACTGGTTAAGGTGGTTGAAATTAAGCTTCCGTCATATTATTTGATGTGTCTCGGTGTTCTCTTTATTTCTGGACAACACATGTATAATAGTGAGGTATATTTTGATGTCAATTGACTTTTCTTTTTCTTTTTTTCTTTTTATCTTTCTTATCCTTCTCTTTCTTTCTTGGGTTACATGTTGGTCATGCAAAAAATTATATTAGCCCTTCAATTTCTTTTTTCTTTTTATCATTCTCTTCTTCTCTTAGTTGTAATTGTTTTATTTATGCCGATTGTTTATAGTTGGATTTTATTTTCAATTTGATCCCTAGTTGTTTGATTTTGTTATGCTTTATTAAATTTAGTTCCTATATTTTTAATTGATGTTTTTTTGGTTTTCAATCATTTTTTTGATTTATTTGTTTTTCTTCAATTTGATTCATCAACATTTCTTTCCATTTAATTTTTATGTTAAGTTTGGTGCCAATTCTTTTAATTGTTATTTTCAATAATTTTTCTTAATTGATTTTTTTTTCAATTTCATTCATAAACATTTAATTTCATTTAAATTTCCCTTGGCATTTATTTTCAGTTGGCTTTTATGTTGAATTTAGTTTTGATTTTTTAAATTGTTATTTGTTTTTGTTTTTGTTTTGATTGTTATTTTTATAAACTTTTTATCATCAATTTTATCCCTCAATATTTGTTTGTTTAAAAATCTTGTTTCTTTATTTTTCTAGGTTTGCCTTTAATGGGGGTCACCTTGATCTCATGAATCGGGTTATAAATTTGAAATATTAGTCTGGGTTGGCTTTGGTATTTTTTTAAAGCATTTTTCTTTCAATTTTTTTTTTCAGATTTTTTTCACTTTTGCTATTTACAAGGTTATTTAAATTTCATATCTCAAATCATGTGTTTTATTTTTTTCACCCGGCTTGACTTGCGGCCTCACTCAAGGTTTTTTTTATTTTTTTTTAATATATTTTCATTATATCAACAAGCGTCAATTCTTTATATTTTCCTGATTCGTCTAGCTTTTCATAATATTTTTTATGATATGATTTCGACCCAGCAGAAGAAGAAAGGAAAGGGGAAGAGAGTCGCCACTGGCAAAACCTGTCAAACACCATCGTTATGATTAAAAAATTTGAAGGAATACATGGCAATCCACCTTCTTTTAGTTGTTTGCCTACTGCTTCATGTTTTTTTTTTTTTTTAAATTTCTGGACAGCAAGATTGAAAACTTGTTAATCATCTACAATTGATTTTCATTAATTGTATATTGGCTAAACGAATACGTTTAAGAATACGGTGCAAATCACGTTTCTAAAAAATTTATTTATTTTATTAAAATTTAATATGATTTATATGTTTTGAATTGTTTTAATGTGCTGATATCAAAAATAATTTTTAAAAAATAAAAAAAATTATTAACATGTATTTTGATATAAAATATTATTTGAAAAACAACCACTATCACACTATCAAATCATAACCGCTAATTTTTTGCTGTACCTTTTCCATGATAAGCTTCACATAATAATTATTAAGTAATATTTTAAAAGGTGTGGGAAAGCATCGTAGCTTTCTCCACCTGTACTTATATATTATAATTATAATAATATAACTTATATATTATAATTATACTTATAATAATAATATATACTAAAATATAGCTGTTTTTTCTTTTTTTTTTTGTATTTTTTTTCTGTTTTTATTTATTTTTTTTGTGTTTTTTTCTTTTAATATATATTTTTTAATTTAATTTGTTAATGTTAATTTTTTATTTAGTTATCAAATTTTCATGACACGGATCCCGGGTTTGATGGGTTAACCCGGAATTTTTTTGACTTTTTTTCTTTTTAATTATTTTTTTTCATTTATTTTAGTTTGTTAATGTTAAATTTTTTTCCATTTAATTATTAGATTTTCATGACACATACCCCGGGTTTGACGGTTTAACCCAGTTAACCAGTCACTTTTTTTTCTATTTAGTTATCAAACTTTTATGATGCGAATCTCAGGTTTGACGGGTTAACCTGGGTTGAAGGGTTAACCCAGTTAATTCATATTTTTTTCTTTTTCTTCGTTAGTTTTTTTCTTCCTATTGGATTTTTTTTGTTTTTATTTTTCATTAATCTATTTAATTATCACATTTTTATAACACGACCTTGCAGCCAGATCCACATCCAAGGCTATTAGGTTTGGTGTTGCAGTCAAACTCACTTAAACTTAGGTTATGCATGTTTAATGTTATTATTAATATTATAAATATTAGTTTTGGGTCAGACATTGCAATCAAACTCAAGACTTTTAGATATAACTTCACAGAAAATTCTAATGTTTTTAGATTTTAAATTTTTTTATAATTTTTATATAAAAAATAGACTCGTGGCATCGTGTGGGTCATAAAACTATTAGATATCAATTTATTGTGGCGGCGTTATCATCATATTTGGAATGTTAAGTAAAAATGGCAATAACAAAGACATAAGCGAAGAGGCAAGATAATAAATAATTAATTCTAAAGAAAAAGAGAGTAGATCTAACTTGGTGCTTGTATTGGATTAGTGTATGATATTTTTTAATTAAAAATGTATTAAATTGATACTTATATATGTATATATATATATATATATATATTGTTTTTGATACTGATATGTTAAAATTATAAAAAAAAATTTAATAAAAAAATTTAATATTTTTTCAGTAAAAAAAATTGGAAACAGAAGTTATTATAATGCAAAATGAATCACCTAATAAATTAGTCCGTGCTTGGTGTCGTACTTTTTTTATTTTCTATTTTTCTATTTTTTAAAAGAAAACATGCAGCATGATCGCTATCAATATTTGCATGTTCACGTGGTTCACGGTTTTAAAAAATCCACTAAATGTTTGTATAAACAAGAAAAATGTTTTCGCTTCTGTACGTTTTACAGGATGTTAGAGAAAGAATTTTAACCTGTTTTTTTATTAAAATTTGATTAATTTTTTAAAATTAATTTTTATTGTTTTTAGATTTTTTTTATATGTTGATTTTAAAAATAAAAATATATTATTTTAATATTTTTAAAACAAAAAAATACTTTAAAACACAACCACCATCAAACTAATAAACACCTCTTAGACTCCTTGTTTTTCTGAATTTAAATAAATTATCAGTGTTACAAATTTAAATAGTTGGCAAAAATATCTTCACTCACGAAATACATCACTACTGATGAGATGAGGTTATAAAAATCACAGGGAATATTCTTAGATGAATTATTCATAAAAATTCTCATACATTATTAATGGTGAATTTAATAACCTCGGCTTTAAGACCACGTAAGCTTTTTACCATAGTTATTAAACCCGGTCCGGGGGTTGACCCGGCCAAGAGGCCGGGTCTTGGGTTTTATGGGTTAACCCCGGTCAACTCGGGTCAACCCGGATTAACCCGGAAAAATTAAACAAAAATTAAAATTTTAATATTTCATATGAAAGAATCCATGTAAATATAGATTATATATATTATGAAGTTTAAAATAATATTTTAAAAAGTTTTTTATTCCACATTAAAAAGATATTATGTTAAGCTTTTAAGTTAAGGTATTTAAACTAAAAACGTTTTTTATCCCACATTGAAAAAACATAACTTTTTTTTTGGAAACATATAGTATATATACTAATAGGTTTCAAATCCCACATTGAAAAGATATTATATTATCCTTTTAAATTGAAGTATTTAAACCAAAAGGTTTTTTTATCCCACATTGAAAAAACATGATTTTTTTATTGGAAACATAGAGTATATATATACTAATGGGTTTCAAATCCCACATCGAAAAAATATAACTTTTTTCATGGGAACATGGAGTATATCTATGAAAGGGCTTCAAATCCCAAATTGAAAAGATATTATGTTATGCCTTTAAGTTAAAGTATTTAAACCAAAAGGTTTTTATCTCACATTGAAAAAACATGATTTTTTTCTTGGGAACATAGAGTATATATACTAATGGGTTTCAAATCCCACATCGAAAAACACATAAATTTTTTCATGGGAATATGGAGTATATACATGAAAGGGCTTCAAATCCCACATTGAAAATATATTATGTTATCCTTTTAAGTTGAAGTATTTAAACCAAAAGGTTTTTTTATTCCACATTGAAAAAACATGACTTTTTTCTTGGGAATATAGAGTATATATACCAATGGATTTTAAATCCCACATTTGAAAAAAAAAAAACCGGGTCTCATCCGGGTTAGCCCGGGTCGCCCGGGTCCCGGGTTGACCCGCCAGGTAGCCCAGGTTTGGCTGGGCTGTTGCCACAGCCGGTCTTTTATTAAACCCGGACCGGTCCAGCCACCGGGTCGACCCGCCGGGCCGGGCCGGGTTTAATAACTATGCTTTTCACTGAGCAAATCTCTCTCTCAGAGAATATAAAATTCTTATGGAATAAATACATGCACAAAGTCCCCCGATGGTGTTGATGGAAGACCCTCCAAAGATCAAATCAATACCAGGAATATTTGTGTAAATAACGACATTAATGGAGATATTAAAGAGCTTTTATAAATATATAAAAAACGTTGGAAAGGTTTAAGGGTGAGGAGAAGCGAACTGAGAGAGAGTCCCCTTTCCTCCTCCTTTTCCCTTATTTTATATCACCTGATTTTTACTGCCTCATGCAACGTATAGGGGGTAGAAAAGTAATCTTGTATAATTAAAAAATATTATCTTACTACTTGTACCATTACATTTGATTAATGTAAGTATGAATGACTTGTTCGTATTTAATAGGATTATGATGAGTATCATAATTATTAATCTAGACTTAAGAGGCTCAGTGTAGAATGACCTTTCAGTTACGCACCCAACATGAGGGACGTTGGACTCAATTCACGTTCGGAGCCCAGGAAAAAACGGGTCTAGCTCGCAACTAAACCCAAAAATGATCAGGGACGGTCACGTCCACCCAACATAGGGTCAGGCGTGGATACATCCAGGTCTAACATGGAGTCGGACACGATCATATCCGAACCCAATGCAAGGATGGTTGTAGATACGTCCAGGCCTAATATAGAGCTGGGCAGAGTCAGCCACTCCTTTACTTTGAGTTGTTCGCCGTAAAAGATATAATTTCATTTGGGATTATAACTTCAGCGCGTTATCTCATAAATGAGATTGATTTGAGAAACCATGACCCGTCATTATCCATCAACAACCACCATTGCTACGTCATTGATTGCCCTAACACAGATATTGTCATTGATTGCCATAACACAGATATTTACAAGAATAGTTATGAGAATGGATATTTATGTATGAAGTTTTTTTATATTTTTATATCTTAATTATTGGTAAAAGAATTTAAATATTCATGTTATATTCATGGGTTTTTGGATATTCTTATAAATATTTACCATGTATATATATATATGCGGTGATCACTTTTACATTTTATCCGACCACAAAAAAACCATTTAGTTAGCAAAATATTTTTTTTACACTAAATCTCATATATAATTATATTTTAAATATTAATTTTGTAGAAATTAAAATAACTTTTTTTTTATGAAGATTTGTTTTTTATTTATTTTACATGAAACAGTTCATCTCATTATATTTTTTTTAAATGGCAATTAAAATTGTTTTTTTAGATTTATTTTTTAAAAAACTATAATCATAAAATCTTGCCAAATGTGTTTTTTACCAGGGATCGAGAAAAAAGGAATACGAATGAATTGAAAGTGAAGGATTGAGTTTTCACTTTATTCAGCAAGAAGGGTCAAACCTTATTCACTTCTATTTTCTAATATTTTTCTATTTGTATGTATCGACTCTCATTTGTCCTTTTGTTTAAATTAAACAGCTAGATGGACTGTAACCTCTCGATCTCTTATTCTTCCCATCCTTTCTGTTCCTCCCATCATTTGTTTTTTTCATCCTCTCTGACAAGACACGTTCTTAGCTCACTGTAAAAATCCCTCTAACTTGGTTATAAAAAGAGAGTCACATATGCTGATAAGCTCAGGGCCAAAACTAGTGAAGGAATTAGCTAATAATTTTTAAAACTAGAGAGACTAATTTAGGAGATAGAGATACTTGAGAGTATAATTGTAGTTGTTTTTAATTTATTTATAAAAAATATATTAAAATAACATATCAAAATGATTTAAAAATATTAAAAAACAATTAATTTAAAGTAAAAAATAAAAAAAATTAATTTTTTTACAAAAACTTTAAAAACATAAAATTATGCAGATTCTCAGTAATTTCTAGAAAACACAAGCAATAAGTTTATCATACACTTCGAATAAGTATCTATCCTTTTTGGGCTAAAAAAGAAAAAAATAAAAGTTTCACCCGTGCCGTGGGGCCGTCTTCGCAATCTCCTGACACAAACTCCTGGAAAGTGGAAACAGAACCTGTACGGTGCCGTTTCAATCCATAACAAGCAGACAATCCTAAATACTATATATAATATTCTCTTTATCTCAAATTTCTCTCTCATATCTCCTGTAGAGTAGAGAGAAAAAGAGCAGCCGCAAAGATATAAAACGCTACGTTTCAGTCCTTGCCTTCTCCTCCCGTTTCTGCCTACCTCGCTCCCCAATCTCCCCAGCAAAGCAAGAATCGAAAGCGCGCACACACGCACACAGAGCTCCCTCCAAGAATCTAAATCACTTCCTCGCGCGTCTCCTACACTCGCCAATACTCTCTGAATTTCAAATTCTACCTAATCACAGTCTCTTTTCAACCTCTCGATCTCCTTCATTGTCAGAAGAAGAGAAAAGAAAAGAAAAGCCAGGGCATTGCTAACATACCTCCAAAAGGCTGCCGTTTTGTTTCAATATTCGAAGGTATGTACAACAATAACACTCCTTTTGTCTTCACTAATTTGGTTTATTTATACCATTATGTGATTTTTGGTCTGTTTACCGGGAAATTGATAAGGTTATGGCGAATGTGTTGAATTAGATCTTCAATAAGGCTTGTTTCGATATTAGCGTGCGTATTTGATTGTAAATGGGATAAATTGAAATTAGGGTTTTGGTTTTTTTGGTGGTACAGAGGAATGCATTTGGATTTTTGCTGGTTTGGCTTTCAAAAGTATACAAGAATTCCTTCTGGTTGATTTATCTCTCGCATTACATCAGGTTCCACGTCGTTATCATGTTTGCTAATGATTTGTTTAAATTAGGGTTTTTTTTATTGATTATTAATTGAGTAGCGTGTGGCATTGTTAACCAATCAATTGGTGAATGTGTAGGCTCTTCATGTGTGCTCATGTCACGCGTAAATGTGAGTGTGTTAAGAAAAGACTTCTTCATTGTTATTATTGCTTGATTTTAATTTTTGGTTGAACCTTATGCGGATTCAGCAAAAATTCAAAGGCTGTATCAGTAATGTAACTGAAGTATCGGGAATGCTTTGAGGGGTCATTAGGGGGATTAGGAGTTTATATTCCAATTCTTTTGTTTTTCTTTTTAATTGGTAGGTTTTTCTTTTTCTTTTTGGGGTCTATCTCTGCTTTTCGAAGTACTGTTTTGCACTAGTTCAGCTGAACCTTGATATCGTGAAGCTCAAGTGATGATTCACTTGAGAGTTGTGAGGTGTCTTATTCTTAGAAAATTATATGAGTGCAGGGGAAGTGGATAGAAATAAAGGGGAAAATGACAGAGTTTCTCTATAAATTTCACGCTGAAGGACTTCTAGGTGGTAACTTTGATAGCTGTCTAGTAAAGAATAGTTATGACGCTGGACAGCTTTGAAGTTTTTGTCCTCCTAGGGTTACTCCGAAGGCTTCACTTAGTTGAATTTTTATTCCAACAGGGACTTGGACTCTTGAATAAGAAATTCTATTGTTTCTACTTGAAAAAGATTCCTTTGTAATTAAGTACATTTGCTATGTGTAAAGTTTCTCAACTCATAGGTTCTTAGTTGGGCATGTATTGATAGGTGTCTTGAAGGAATGACCATCTCCTGATAATTATCATGAATTTTGATTATTAGAAGTTAGTTCCATCACTTGGTTGTTCAGGGAAATATTACACGCTTTTCTCTTGGTATTATTTCCGAATAAGGTTTGCTAGAGAGGGGGCCCAGGGTTGGTGGTAGTTTACTTACCTTGTCTCTCCAACCAGTCGATATTTTCATCGGTGGTTCTACTTTTGAGATGGTAGCATTAATTGCACTGGTGTGGATATGAGCCCCTTTTGCTTTGATCAAGAACTTTTGAGGTAGGAGCATTTGGTGTATGTTGTGTGATTAGTACATGGGTGCTTGACAAAGATAATCGAGGTGGATGGCCTTTTGTTGCCTGTTAAATATGTGAAAGATTTTCTTTCACATGCTCAATTATCATGGCCTTCAATTTTAGGATGAATTGAGGTTTGTTCATGTTTAATGGACTAGGAGATTATATGATTTGTGTACATGGGGAAGTCTTGGGGTTGATTTGGTGCTGGTGAATCTGAATTTTGTGGTTGTTGGCTCACGGTTTCACAGTTGACAAATTTTTCTGCTTTTCTGTTTATAGCACCATTAGTTGACATTGTTGTGATTCTGGATTTGCTATTTGGTGGCGGTTAATCTGGTTGGAGTGTGAGGGCTGATGATGGAGGGAGAAGGGCATGCTATCATCCATTTGGCAGTGTACATTGAATTTAAAATATTAAAAGATGCATTCCAAACAATTTAAATTGCCTTTTCTAATTATAATTGGAGACAAGGGTCAAATGGCCCACATTTGATCCAATTCGGAAGTAATGGATCACATTATAAACACACGCTGCAAATTTACCTACTGATAAAAACACTCAAACAATGGGTTTTGCCTGTTAGAGTATAGGATATGATTCTGAATGATGTCAATTTTTTTTATTTAAAATTTGATCTATTAATTTCTTAAATTACTGTAGTATAGTGACCAGTAATTGAAATTTAAACTAAAATTTATTTATTTTAATTATGGATTTGATTTATAATCATGCTTTCTTTTGAATTTCATTCTGAATGAATTATACGAGAAAGAGTGACATGCTAGGGCTATCTCCATGACTACAGCTGTTTGGTTTTTTATATTATATCGAATTGACTATTTAGATATAAATTTGTAAAGCATTATTGAAATATGTGAAATCTATAAATTTAGCATTAATAATGAATAAGAAACTTTATACATTATATAGTAGAATCAATTAAATCTAATTGCATTGTAAGTAATTTAATAAATCAGACTTACCAGATCTTTCTCCTATTAGCAATGAAAATATTTAACCAAGGAATAAGAATCAAGGAATCATAAAATTTATTGAAGTTGAGTTGCAGGTTATAGGACCCATGTCTCAATTGACAACCAATCAAATTCATTAATTTTGTGAATGATCTGATAAAACAAAATCATGAACCATTCTTCTACCACTAATCCATCAGAAATTCATTATACCAGTCTTTCAGCACTAGAATAATTTTGACACCTATATATATATATATATATATATAAATCAAACCTGGTCTTACAAATATCTGTAATGTTTATACAGTGGAAAAGGCTTTAATAGGATCTAAATTCGAAGCAAATAACCCATCAAAAACTGATGCCCCACTCAATAGATATTTAAATCTAATTGGATTTTTGGGCGCTTCCAACAACAATACTCATTATTTGATCATTGAATAAAATATTTGATGCTATTTTTTCTGCACAAAAGTTTGAGAACCAAACTTTTTTAATGGACACTTTAAATATTATAACACGCTTAATTTCATTGGATTCATTGACTTCCACTAAGCTGCATGCTAAAGGATTCCTTATATTTCGTTTGTATCTTTTAATGCTTAGTTTTTCTTTTTTATTTGGAATTGATCAACTTCTTTGTTTAACTTTTGTTTTTCTGGCTTCTTGAATGACAGGAAACATGGCTCTTCGGAAGTACATTCCTTCAAGTGATGCACCTTCTGGTAGTATGAAGCCTTTGATCTTTTCAAGTAAGGGGCGTGAGAATGCCCACCTTGCAGAGCCAGAGACAAGTCACAGAAGGGTGAAAGATGTGGATGTTGACCTTAGTGAAGTTTACTTTTTAATCATGCATTTCCTTTCAGCTGGGCCATGTCAGAGAACTTATGTACAGTTTTGGAATGAACTTCTTGAACATCAACTTTTACCTAGAAGATATCATGCATGGTATTCAAGACGTGAAAGGCTTAGTGGGGATGAAAATGATAATGGTCTATCATTTCCATTAAGTTACAAAAGTTTGGAGGAGCGGTAGGCAATGCGCTCTCTCTCTCTCTCTCTCTCATTTGTGGGCACACACAATTACTCTTAGTGTTGCTTTTGTGGGGCAAACTACATATGCCTACATATATGGTCAAGTTAAAAATGGATTGAGATAATGGTCCTGGTTTCTTTTGTGAAATTTTGCCTGTATTTCCATGGCTATATAATGTAGATTTTGCCTCAAACCCTCCGATCCTGACCTTTCATTAATTATACCTATACAGGTATCCTCACATTGAGAAGAATCACTTGGTAAAGCTTTTGAAGCAATTGTTGCTCAATACAGCCTCTCCATCAGAAGGCTTGATTTCTGATGTTCCAAATGCTGCTGATGTTCCTACCCTTCTGGGAATGGGTTCATTTTCACTTTTGAGTTGTACGTTACATCTATTTAAGCCTTTTAAATGAAAAAAAAATCTGAATTTTTACTTGTATATGAGGTTTTTATGCTCTTGTGAGATATTGTCTATTCACAGGAGATACTAGAGTTCGTCATCTATTTTTACCTGGAAGTTAATAAGATGTAAAATTCCCCTTTGTGTCTAATTTTGCATCCTCCTCTTCCTAAGGTGATAGAGATAAGGGAAATGGCCAAGTCAAGCACCCCCCTGCTCACATGCGATGGCCTCATAGACATGCTGATCAGGTTCGTGGGTTAAGTTTGAGGGAAATTGGGGGTGGTTTTGCAAGACACCATCGTGCACCATCTATTCGTGCAACATGCTATGCTATTGCAAAACCATTAACTATGGTTCAGAAAATGCAAAATGTCAAGAGAGTACGTGGACATCGGAATGCTGTCTATTGTGGTATGGGTTTTATAGCAACATTTTATGGAATTGGATTATGCAGTTTATGTTCCAATCTTTGGGAAAACCCACATGTCATATATAGTGGCCATTGTCGGCCAAAATCTGAAATGAAATAAAGCATTTATCCAGCTGTATCTTGGATATCCCACCATATGCATTTTCTCTTAATTTTTGTTTGTGTTGGTGGATTTGTACCTAAAATTGCCTTGATGTAAATCCTGCAGCAATATTTGATCGCTCAGGGAGATATGTTGTCACTGGTTCAGATGATCGTCTTGTAAAAATCTGGTCCATGGAAACTGCTTTTTGCTTAGCTAGCTGTCGTGGGCATGAAGTGAGTATGGTTCTATAAATCAAATATGCATCATTTCTTTATCTTTCCATTTCTGTTTAATCACAAGTTGCATTTCAATCCATGTGTGAAAGGGGGACATTACTGACTTGGCTGTAAATTCAAATAATACCCTGGTGGCATCCTCTTCAAATGATTGCATAATTCGAGTTGTAAGCTTCTTTTTTCTTCTGCAAATTAACGGCTTTCTTCCTGTTTATTATATTTACACCCAATATTTGATCGCTATCTCTTGATTTGGGCAGTGGCGTTTGCCAGATGGGATGCCAATATCAGTTCTGCGTGGACATTCTGCAGCTGTTACTTCCATTGCATTTAGTCCAAGGCCTGGTTCTGCATACCAGCTTTTGTCGTAAGGCTGATTGCAATCTTCTTATAATATGCATGCTCTACATTTCTGAGATTTTGTCCTTTGTTTCATCAATCCACTACCTTTGGATTTGACTTGTTATGAGGAATCTTGAAATTGGAAATTTGGAACATGCCACTGTAGTTGCTGCAGGACTTTATTTTATCGCTTGTTAGGTTTGAAACCAGACCTGTTTTTTCCCAATCAGAAACCTTTTGTGATTTGAGGAAAAGCCAGATGCCTACCATGAATGGATTTGATGGAGATGGTTCTCAACTTAAACTCTTGTATCCTTTAAGTTAATGGGAAATTTAATCCATGTATCTTTATTCTCTTCTCTGGATCATTAACTTTGTAGGTTTTTTCTTTTTCCTCATCATGATTAAATTTGTAGCATGTTACCTCAATCTTCTTGTCTCATAGAATTTCAGGCCATCAATTATTTTTGTGGCTGTCAATAAATATCCATATTCAAGCCCAAACAACTCTTGTATTCGACTCCATTTGTTAGGATTAAGATTTAGTTGAGTTGAGTTTGGCTTAGTTGAGGCCTCAAGTCGTATAATACCTGCATTGTTTCAAGTGAATTTTGATTCAAAGTCCTTATTTCAGTAACTATGCGGTAGTTGGTTTTCCTTTGCACTTGGATTTTGATGCATGTAAAATTATGAAGTTTTAGCTTTGGCTTTGTTTTGTTTTTTTCTGTTCACGCAAAATCTCCATTGTTGCTGTTTGAAAAGTAGGCACTGGTACCTTGAAAACTACAGTGCAGACTCCTCATGACTTGTTCTCTGCTATAATTTATAGCTTTTACTCTTGCTTTGCAGATCTTCTGATGATGGAACATGTAGGATTTGGGATGCCAGGTCTTCCAACTTAGGTGCACGAATATATGTTCCAAGGCCTCCGGATCCTGTGGCTGGTTAGTTACCTTTTCATTCAAACTCATGATTTAGGAAGTGGTTCATTTATAAAAAAAAGTTACAAGAACTCTGAAATGCCTGCAGGAAAGAACAGCGGTCCATCCTCAAGTAGTGGTCCTCAGAGCCATCAAATTTTTTGTTGTGCATTCAATGCTCATGGAAATGTATTTGTCACTGGTAGCTCTGACCACCTTGCTAGGGTATATTTGAATTCCCTTGGTTTGCTTGCAATTCTGCATTGTGGTCATCCCATTTTTATCTTCTATATGTGATGTGAATATTGATTTTGGGAGAACTGATGTGAATAATCTTTGTGCCTCTATATTGAAGTGTATACATTGAATAGCTTGTTAGCATTATCTTTTCACTTGCAGGTGTGGAATGCTCTTAAATCCAACACGGATGATTCAGACCAGCCAAATCATGAGATAGATGCGTTACCTGGCCATGAGAATGATGTCAACTATGTTCAATTTAGGTAGTGTTTCTTGGTCTGTGCTAATGCTGCCATAAAAGTTTTTTAGATTACTGACATAGCATTCTGATTTGCTTTGCAGTGGTTGTGTCGTGCCATCTAGATTTTCTATGGCTGACAGCTCAAAGGAAGAGAATATTCCAAAATTTAAAAATTCATGGTATGGAATTTTTCTTATTTGCTTATTTATGTCGTGCTATATTTATAATGAGAATAATTACACCCTTGTGTTGTAGTTAATTAAATCTATTGACAAAACATGCTTTGTAATTAAATGTGTCAGGTATTCTCAAGACAGCATAGTTACCTGTTCTCGAGATGGAAGTGCAATTATTTGGATTCCAAAATCACGTAGATCTCATGTAAATAACCTCTTTTTATGCCCCCCTCTCCCTTGGTTTTCTTTTTTCTCAGGGAAGTAAGAGTCGGTCATGTAGTTTCTGTGAGGTTCAATATAGGTCAATGTGACCTTGAGTAGTATCAGGATTCCATCTTGATTTCTGAACAACAAATATATATTTCTTTCTTTTTGAAGGGGAAAGCTGGCCGTTGGATACGACATTATCACCTGAAAGTTCCTCCTCCACCAATGCCTCCTCAACCTCCACGAGGAGGTCCACGACAGAGAATTCTTCCAACTCCTCGTGGGGTGAACATGATCGTGTGGAGTCTGGATAATCGTTTCGTCCTTGCTGCTATTATGGGTATTGTGTATTTCACTGACAAGTATTCATGTACACATTCATGGATGAATATGTATGTGCAGCTATATAAACTCGACTATCTTCTGCCCCTCAGTTATTAGTTTTTGTTTTAGAATACAGGGGATGTTTGTCCATCAATCCCTGGGCATTCGCCTTACAAGCAAACCCATCTTAAAATTCTTAAGTGCTCCCATTTTCTTCCAGCAAAACCTTCTTTTATGGCAAAATGATGTTTTGGTTGGGACTCATTGTTGAGGCTCTATTAGTCATGCTTTGCTGTAGATATGTTGTATTTGATGGTTATGTTGTCATTTCCCTTTCTATTTTAGTTACTAAATGCTTGAAGTGCCTGGAATGTTGGAGAAATTCAGAAAAGGAAAGGAAACAAGGCCGTGTAATTCTTAACAGGCTTATTCTTTGTGTTGTTGTTGGTTAAAGTGTTTTTAAGATCACAACAATGGTCATTTTCTGTTGAACTTGGTACTAGTGGATTGTATTACTTGTACCAGGTAGCAGATTATCTAGTTTCCAGAAAATTGGGGATAATGGAATGTTATTTACACACTTTGACTCCTGGGCAAGTTCAGGGACATTGTCAGATAAAAAAGGGCAGCTGTCTGTTTCACTTATTCATAATGGAAGAAATCTACACTTTGAAACTTTCATTGCACGTTGAAACTTTCAACCATTGAGTCCTCATTGTTGTCTAAAGATCATCTTTTATTTTTCTGTTGAATTTTATGTTTGTTGTTGCTGTTCACTATTTGGACAAAGCATTATGTGATGATTTTTGTGTATTTTTTTGATCTTTATATGCTCATTTGTCCCCTTATGTATTTGGGTGGGGGACAAGAAAATTTAAATTTCAATAGGCCTGGAAAGGTTTCCAGAGACTTTTTAGTGCTTTGCCCCCCTGATAAAATTTAAACAAAAACATAAATAAATAAATGCAGACCCTTTCCTCCATGTAATTGACCATACCAAAAAAATGATATTTCAGAATTGAGTTGGATTCTACTAAATATTTTTTGAAGTAGGAAATAGTCATTATTTTCTGTAAGTTGATTGTGTGGGGGTGATGATTCTGGTGCAGATTGCAGAATATGTGTTTGGAATGCTGCTGATGGTAGTTTGGTGCATTCTTTGACTGGTCATACTCAATCTGTAAGTGTTTCCCCATTTTTCTAACAAGTATCTTTTTTTCCCTTTCTTAATTAGGATGTAAATGTTGAATTGTCCATATGTAATTACATGTCAGGATGACTGATATGTTCCTCTCATTGAACAATTTCTGTGCTATCATCTCTCCCTATGATATGATTTTTGGACTGGTGAATTCATGGGGTGCTCTTAACTATTTTATTGATCTCTTGTAATGGTTCTCCTTGTTAGTTTTACAACTGCTGTAAATGAGATTTGCTAGAATGCTTTTTCTTCAGGTCATGTAAATGCATTTTGCTAGTTTTATAATTGTTTCATGTTGTTTTTGCCATATCACCTGATTATTCAGTTTAAGTGAATTCTCTTCTAAGTTGATGGTCAAAAACTGAGAAGGGCTGGAAAAGAATTGATTTAGTTTTTTGCAGCTGGTAATTGTATATAACGTTTCATTCTTCTTTGTTAAAATATATTATGTATTTTCACTAATGAACTCAGTTTGTCAGTATGTTTAACCATCTCTCGTTCATTACCATTGATAGTTCTAAATGAAATCTCTGCAAACTTTTGTAATATTTTAAGTGCCACTCTTATCAGCAAAAAGAGAAAATGTTATTTTAATTGTTTCACTAGTCAAATTTTTCCTTTGCTCATTCACTAGAAGAAATTGGTATCTATCTTTTGCAGATTCTTACTGTCCCTACCCATTTTTAGTTTAGAAATGGTTTGTTTATCCCATATGTGTATGTTTTAGCATTTCAAAAGCATATTTTGCTGTAATTTGACATCATTTCAACCTCCCATTCTGTTTGTATACAAGGACCAAAGATACATTGTTATTCTAAGCCTGTTTCCCGGCACCTTCCATGACCGCTGGTGGCATAGATCAACGCTTTCTTGTGTTTCATTGCCTTTCATGTGGTGATTCTTACAAAATCTCGTCATCCATCCATATCACATTTCTATCAGGAGATCCTTGTGGAACAGCTGAAATTTCCTATTCCTTTAGAAGGATGCTATTTTCTGTTTTGCTCTCATTTCTCATTTTCCTGTTTTTCATATCAATGCATTTTATTGTGACACACTGTTGGATTATCTTGCTTTTCACATGTTATTTACCTCAGGTGTCCAGTGTTTCTGACCATGTTATTTGTGTTCCTGGCAGACATATGTTCTTGATGTTCATCCTTTCAACCCAAGAATAGCTATGAGCGCTGGCTATGATGGAAAAACAATAGTGTGGGATGTGAGTCTCCAATTTGCTAAGCCCATTTTATATTCTACTACCTCTCTTTGGTTACAAGTGCATTCATATTCTCTTTGTCCTTTAGATTTGGGAGGGCACACCCATCCGGATCTATGAAATTTCACATTTCAAGTTGGTAGATGGAAAGTTTTCACCGTAAGTGCCTGTTAATGCTTAATGTAGAATCTCCTTTTGTTTTTGTTGATTCTGTCAGTATCACTCTTCTGAATCAATGTCAAGTGACATCATATGAATCTCACTTGCCTTTCATTGTTTCTTGATAGTTTAATATTCTAAAATAGAAGCTTTCTAGACCATTTAATTTACTTTTCTCTTCGTTATTTCAAGATGTTATGTGAAGAATGGTTCTTATTGAAGTTTGGGGAAATTATATTTTAACTTCTTGTAGTTAGACTAGTGGATCAATTTTTATTTTCTCACTTGCTTACGAGTTGACTTGACATTCATGCTCTGTGTATTCCATTGAGAATTCTCCCTTCACTTGTCATAAACCAACTTAAATATTTGATTGATTTGTAGAAAATAACTTTTTATTCTTGACAAACCACATAAAGATACTTTTAGGTTTTAATTTTGTTCTGTTGATAAGTTCTTGTCTGTAGTCCCTGTAACTAATTAAAATGCAGCGGCATTCATATTCATTTTTTTTTCTGGTTGTTCCCTCCAGGAGAGTTGTGTTTGAGATCTTTGAACTTTAAGGCAACTTTGAGATTTCAATTCATGTCCTCCAACAGTTAAAATAAATCCAAATAATAATTTCAGGAAGAGTCCTGGGTAAGGTCAAACATTTGAGACCTTGCCCTCCACTGGACCTTCTATTTTATCCTACTATGTGATGCATGATCGGATTTAAATAGCAGTGTAACCTCAGTATGAGCATTGATTCTTTAAATTTTCACTAGTTCTATCTTTAAAACTAATTGGATTTCATTTTAGCCTCACGGTTATTTTACCAGTTCAACTTTTCCTGGAATCGACTCATCTAAGTGAATGTCAGATGAATTTATGTGATCGTGAATCTATATTTCAGATCTCAAATAGGTGTTTCCACTTAGCAATGTTATATCAGCTTTGCATGATAAGTTATTGTATATGTATTTTATTATCCTTGAGATGGAGTTTAATTTTATGCTTTTGTTTTTTTTATCTTAGTTCTTCTTGATCAAAATGGTGGTGGATATGTCTGTAATTTTTTTGCAACCTTACTGCTGTTGTCATGATTATTGCATATGGCTTTATTATAGGGACGGTACATCCATTATACTTTCAGATGATGTTGGTCAGCTGTACATATTAAATACAGGCCAAGGCGAGTCCCAAAAGGATGCTAAATATGATCAGGTGTGTTATAAATAACCGCTCATGCTTTTGTAGGTTCTGCTGAGAACTGGCTTTCTGGAAATGCATTATGACACTAAACTCTGTGTTCTTTACAGTTCTTCCTTGGTGATTATCGGCCTCTGATACAAGATGCCCACGGAAATGTACTTGACCAGGTTAGCTGGCTGTCATAATTTGGTGACTTCAGCAAACCTATTTATTATTATGCACTACTTCATTTACCTATTGTCAAGAAACATGCACCTTGAGAAGGGCCTAACATTATTAAGGAAACGTAACATCTTGATTGTAAGGCGGCATGCTATAGTAGCACTCTTCTCATTCATTGAGATTACTATTGAGTTGCATGCTCACTTGAAAAAATTCTTGCTCATCCTTCTTGTAACCCTAATTCTGAATTACCAAGTCTTAGCATGTACTTTTGATGTCTGGCATTTACTTATTATTTGCATGCACAAATGCATATCCATAAGTAGAGTTATGGTAATCAATTTATGAGTTTATAAATGATCATAATAGTACCCCTTTGCTATAACTGTTGGGTATTGAAAATTTTACTGATCTAGTCCCAATAGATCCTGCGGATAAGATGTAGTATTTGAACTTCTGCTTTACATTGTTCTTTTTGGTTTCTTGTTCATGTCTTGATTTCAAACAATGCAAACTTTTAATTCAGGAAACTCAACTAGTACCGTTCCGACGGAATATGCAAGATCTCCTTTGTGACTCAGGTTGTAATTTCACCTTGGCAACTCTTATCATTGTAGTATACTTATGGCATGTGTTATTTGCGATTACATTCTCTCAAGTACTTCTTGTTTTTGAGAATTCTAGGGATGATTCCCTATACAGAACCTTACCAAAGCACGTATCAGCAGAGACGATTAGGAGCTCTGGGTGTGGAGTGGAAGCCATCTTCTATAAGATTTGCTGCTGGGCCAGACTTCAGTCTAGACCCAGATAACCAAATTCTCCCCTTGGCTGACTTGGATGTATTGGTTGAGCCACTGCCTGAGTTTATAGATGCCATGGATTGGGAACCAGAAAATGACATGCAAAGTGATGACAATGATTCAGAGTACAATGCCCCTGAAGAGTGTTCTTCTGAGGCGGAGCAAGGAAGTTCAAATTCTAGTTCATCTGAAGATCCAGAATGTACTGCAGAACACAGTGGGGCTGAGGGCGGGGATGGTTTCCGAAGGTCTAAACGGAGAAAACAAAAGGGTGAAGTAAGTGTTCATCTACGATTCTCATTTAAAATTTTGGATTTCATGCATGCTTGACTTATTCTTGATTTCTAGCTTATTCTTCTTGCTCCGACTTCTTGCAGATTGAGCTAATGACTTCTTCTGGGAGGCGTGTTAAGAGGAAGAATTTGGATGAGTGTGATGGAAATTCAATTAGAAGTGATCGAGCTAGGAAATCAAGGATTGGCCGGAAAGTTTCAAAGAAGAAGTCTTCCACTTCAAAGGCCTTAAGACCTCAAAGAGCTGCTGCCCGCAATGCGCGTAGTTTGTTTTCAAAAATTACTGGAACAGCTACAGATGGAGAAGATGAAGATGGTTCGGAAGGTGACTTATCAGAAACTGAATCTGGCATGCAAGACTCAAATATTGAAAGTGATGAATCAAATAGATCTTTGGACAACGACAGGAACAGGAATTTGAAGGGAAAAGATATCCTGGAAGAGTCTGAAGACTTTGCTGAATCACGTGAACTTACTGAATCTCACATGAATACTATAAATAGGAGGAGATTGGTCTTTAAATTGCCAGTTCGCGATTCTATTAAGATTGTATTCCCAGAAAGTGGAATACACAAGTGTGACTACCAGGTTGATGTGGTTGGATCATCGTCCAAAGCTCCTCATGAAGCCACCGAGGTCAATGGGGTTCCTACAAGCTCTCAAGATCCGGGATACTTTTCTGGTGATGCACATTGCAGCAGAATGGATGGAGGAAGAAGAGCACAGATAGACCATTATCCTTTGGACCTGTCTGAAGGATACAAAAATGGGGATATCAGATGGGGAGGTGTAAAGGCTCGTACTTCTAAGCGTCAGAGATTAGGAGAATCCATTTTATCAGCAGCATATACTGGATCTAGTGCATGCCTTGGTGAACAAAATGAAAATGAAAATGAAAATAGTCTCAGCAGATTCTCAAAATTTCAGGAAGATCATGGCACAATACCCCCTACTTTAGAAGTTCAAAATAATGTGGACAATGAAGGAGTCATACCAGTGAATGAAAGAAATGCTGGGCCCGATACCTCAGAGGTTGTAAATGATGTGTCCAGTGGTAAAGTGCACTCAACCTTCAACAGATGCATGGATTTTGATACATTACCAAACCTGGGTCACATGGCTAATGAGAATGACAACCCTCCTGATCTCAGAGAGAGCTTCCCATCTTTCTCAACAATGATAAGGATAAGATCAAAAAAGATATTGAAGGATTCACTAGATAATCAGGGAAATGGTGGGTGTGATTTATCAACTGATAAGTCTGCAAACATGACACAGTATCCAGTTAAGGAGATGCTGGAGCATGATGGTTCCAGTGGAAATACTCCAGAATATAAAGGTGATGGATTGGAAGAATCGGATACACGAATTGGTGAAATTTCCTTGCCATCCTTGGATGACTCAGTTGGGTCCCGTTCACATCCCAAAAAGATGTTTGATGTTGTTTATAGAAGGTCAAAGCCAGGTAGAGGTAAAATTAACTCAGAACGTGATGGCAGCATCAGAGAAGAAACTTCAATTGCTTGTAACCCTCATCTTGACTCCAGAGGGGATTCCTATGAAGGCACAATTGGTGGATCTCATAGATTACATTCCATGGGCTCAAAGGGAACACATGATGCAAATATTGCAACCAATGATCTCCATTTGGGGCAGGGACATGAATCAGATGATACTTGTAGAGATACCCACAATGGTTCTGTTAGTAGATTTCAGCTTCCATGTGAAGAATGGGGATCAAGCTCAAGGATGACAGTTCGATTGAGATCTACTAGAAACAGGAAAGCCAGTTGTCACTTTCATGACACAAGTCCAGTAGATGGAAAGAGGAAGTTGCATCAGTCAGCCAAAAGGGCGTCATGGTTAATGTTGTCAATGCATGAGGAGGGCTCTCGTTACATCCCCCAACAGGGGGATGAATTAGCATACTTGAGACAGGTCACCTGGAAGAGACGCTAAAGATTCCTTTTTTGCTGACCTATAGTTCATTCTTGATTCTTGCCTTTGGATATTGCAATTTAGGTCTTGTGATTTAAATGATTTATGTTCTTGTGATTTAAATGATTTATCTTGGAAGCTTTGTTTTTCAGGGCCATCAAGAGTACATAGACTGCATGAAGTCAAAAGAAGCAGGCCCTTGGAAGACAATCAAGGGAAACATAAGGGCAGTTGAATTCTGTAAGGTTGAAGTCCTCGAGTATGCTCCATTTGCAGGATCTGGGGATAGTTGCTGCAAAATGACGCTTAAATTTATAGATCCTACTTCCAGTGCATTTCAGAGATCATTCAAATTAACTCTACCTGAAATGACTGGCTTCCCAGATTTTCTTGTTGAAAAAACTCGGTTTGATGCTGCCATACAGAGGGATTGGAGTCGCAGGGATAAATGTAAGGTCTGGTGGAAAAATGAGGGTGAAGAAGATGGTGATTGGTGGTATGGCCGGGTTTTATATACAAAGCCCAAATCTTCTGAATTTCCTGAGAGTCCATGGGAGAGGTGTGCTGTTCAGTATAAGAGTGATCCCAAAGAACTGCATCATCACAGTCCGTGGGAGCTTTTTGATGATGGTACCATGTTTGAGCAGCCTCATATAGATGAGGAGACTATGAACAAGTTGCTGTTTGCCTTCTCCAAACTAGAGCGAGCAGGCCAAAAACACCAGGTAATCATGCAAGAGGGTGGGAAATTTTTTTTCTTGTATAAGATCTTTAAAAATGTTTAGATGTGGCTAGTATATCAATTTGGAGATATTGCAGGACTTTTCTGAATTTTTTATTTTTGCACGTCTTTAGGATCATTATGGGGTTGAAAAGCTAAGGCAAGTTTCGCAGACGTCTCGTTTTACTAACGGGTATTTTCTTGTGCCTGTTTCTTGTTATTTATTTTTTTTTAATTTTGTATTGAGATGGTTTTTTCTCAAGAAGTATAAGCGTTAACGATGCCTTAGTGAATGTGAAACCAATTCCCTTGCATCTTGAATGTAACTTGCAAAATTTTGGGTGCTTGAGCTGGTGTTTGGATCCCTGAAATTCCCAGGTTTGCAGTTCCATTGTCTCTTGAAGTGATCCAGGCAAGGTTAGAAAACAACTACTATAGAAGCTTGGAGGCATTGAAGCATGACTTTGAAGTCATGTTGTTGAATGCAGAATCATACTTTGCGAAGAAGGCAGAGCTCTTGACGAAAATGAAACGTTTATCAAACTGGTTCACACGGACATTATCGTCTTTGTAACCTCAAATTGTTGTGATATCAGTTGGGCCGTTCTGTTTTTTCCTCCCGTATTTTTTGTATATAATTTTTTTTACTCGTAGATATTTTTTCCTCTAGCTTCAATTTTGGGAATCGGAGAAATCTCCACTTAAGATTCTTTCTTGTATAGACAACTTTGTCAGCATCGTCATTAATAATAACAGAAACACAGAAAATCTCAACATTTCCTTCGATGTAGAATGCTGTTCACATTTTAGTCCTTGTTCTCAAATTTACAGGAAACTGATTATTTGTAAATGAGTTCAAGTTAGTTTGCTCCAATGGTACATGTATGGCACCTACAGTTTAATGAAAAGGAACCTTCTACGCATTTTTAGCGAGGCGTAAAAATATGAAGACTCGATCATGTAAAAATCAGACCCCGCCCCCCTCATACTGAAGTAGCTGTAACCAATAAAGGATGAACCTCATAATTTGGTTTATCAAGGATAAAAAATTCTTGAGAATTAACTAGTACTCGTACAGAAATATATAAAATGATTGCAAAAGTCTCCATCCGCAAAATTGGCAGATCAGAAACCGTACATGGGGTATCAACTAGATCCGTCTTGAAGGCAACATTTCTAAATGCATCATATTTAGAGCTTTGCTTGGTGGGCAGATGAATCTCAATCTCTCCACCTGTGGCCACAATTTGGGTTGCAGCACACGAAAAACAGCGTCATACCCTCCTCTCCCCTAGAAGTTGCCTGCATGATTGAAGAAAACTTCACATTAGAACTTTGAAGAATCGCTGTTTCGTTGCAGCAAGTTCATTTGATTAATGATCCCAATAAGCACATTTTGAATAGTAATGACTTCCAAGTAAACCAAGCTCTCAAGTAAGCGGTAGTGCCCAATACTTGCTAACAGATAGACTCACCAAAAAACAAGTTGAAAATGAATTAAGAAGACATCGAGCATAATGGCAACTCAGTGGCAGGTACATACATTGACAAACTGGTGAGAAATATCATTCCAGAAAAGAAAACACGACAGCCTATTGTGAGTCCACACTTTCCCTATGATGGATTCTACCGCACACTTGAATCTCAAGGGAACAAGTCAAAAGCTTGAGTTTTAGAATGTTAATAAAGGCATTTTCTATACGTCTATATGAAAGTCACCTTTCAAGAAAAGTAGTTCAAAATTAAACAGAAGATATTACATAAAATTAGAACCCAAATGCCATGGCGTAGATTTAGAGGGATTCTAAAATTGCATTTTAAAGGAGTAACTCAAATATGATTCCAGCAACCACGAAGAGAAACTTCTAATGGAGTGCAACTGCAGAACAGTAAAATATAAGATGAATAGGTTGTCTCTTATGTAAAAATATATTTTACTGGAGACATCTAGGGCGATCCAATCAATGTGAAATGGTGAAACATACATATGAAGAGAGGAAAAACAAGGAAACAATCCAGTACATGCTAATGTAATCTCATTTGTATCGGCAGAAAAGAAACATAAAATGCGCAACCATGTAGAATTAAAAAGAATAATGATTCTCTTAGATATTTCCACTACATCCATAGCTATGCTAAAACTATCTCCAATGTGTTTCTCGTCAAATATCACCAGTATATCCTTCAACTACTTTTGCATGTCAGTAACTCCCAACCAACATATGGCATTGTGTTAAATAAAGCATACCCCGTCCCTCTTCAGCTGCAAATATGCTCTAGCAACCTTTCACACTACACCCCCTTAAAAATCAAACCTAAGTCGTGTACTTCCCCTTCATTAAAGCTTGCATTTTTTGCTCTTATTCAATATGGTTTCAGATCATAACTTTTTAAAATGTTTTCCATATGAGCACTGTCACTTATCATAATAAAGCAAACAATTTCCTGCCAAAGGCAAACTAACAAACGCAACAATAAAATTCAATATAATACTAACAAACCCACACACCAAATATTCGAGAAAATCCAATACTAAAAAAAAAGGAGAGAAAATTCCCATCGGCACAGAATAGCATAAAAAATAGTACTAACCTGGAAGAAGACAGCTTCAGGATGTTTGCATACAGTGCAAGTAACAGCTTTAGTGCGAGGGAGAGTAGGGTCAGCAGCTACATCTTGCAATACCTGAGTTCTCTCTGCTACTGAGTGATGCACCTCATTTCGGTACACACAGTTATCATCAGCAATCTCCTGCAAAAAAAAAAAAAAAACCCAAGAAAAAGAAGATTAGGGTTTTTCATTTTAATAAATAATGGGTTTAGTTTTAAATTGAATTATAATAAAAGTCTAAACCTGGTGATCACAGTTGCGGCAAGCGTAAAGAAGGATCTTCTGATCTCTGTCTTCTCTAGGGTACAGAATGTTGTTGCTGCAAAACATTATGGTATCAATAAATAGATTAATCGAAGACAAAATAAAAGAAGTGAACGCAGTTTAGGTGGTTGATAAAAAGAAAAGATGCTGCTACCATTCGCGGCAAAATTTCATGGTACTCATCTTGATGCAAGTTTTATGTTTTTCTTTTGACAAGTATCCACCCTCTGCTCTCCGCTCTCTAGTCTAGAGAGGTTCTGTCTGTTAATTACAAAGACACACGCTTATGTTATGGAATGACATGTCGTTGTTCGTCAGTTAGCCTAGAAGACAGACACGTCAATTTTGCCTCTGGGGGTCAGCTTTTTAAAGCCATGTTAGACCATGGCTAAAATTAACATGGTGTGTTTATGAACGTAGTTTAAACTGTTTTTTTTTTTTTTTTTTTTTAATTTCAATTTTATTTTTTTAAAAATTAATTTTTTTTTATATTTTAATATTGTTTTGATGTATTAATATTAAAAATGAATTTTAAAAAAATAAAAAATATTATTATTTTAATATTTTTTTTAAAAAATAAAGCACAAAAACATTCTCCGCCATATTCATTAAATTCACCCTGTTTCTGATTGTGCTTTCCAGTCAGTCAATCACAGTATAGATCCTCCTGCTGCAACTAAAGAAGTGTATTTTCCTGTCTGCTCAAGACCAGTGAAAGAGTGAAATCGGCAACCTGTCAGATTACGAAGGCAACTTTGTCATTCTTGGCTTAGAGGGATTGTGGAACTTGAGATTATCATTTATGTTTCTCTGTGTATATGTTGTTACAACTTAGAGAAGCTGATACAAGCAAATTCATAACAATGTCTATTCTACACTAATATGATTTATCAAAGGCTTCATCAGTTATAAGCTCTTGGGAGTCGTCTTCTACCTTGTTTGAATCTCCAAGTCGCAAGTTGGAGCTGGTTCCACTGAAACTCCGGTCTTGGTTCGGACTTCGGAGGTATCTAAACTCTGTTCTTGGTAGAGCTTTGGTTTAGGCATCTGCAAGCCCATCTTGCGAAGAATATATGCTGCATCGCTATTAAACAAACCATTAATATAGTCTGTGTGGATTTATTCGAAAGAAATTCTTGGTATATCGGTGCAGGTAATCCTGCATCTCTAATGCTCACCACCTATTTTCTAGAAACAAATCTTAGTTTTGCAAGTCACAGTTTTTTTTTTTTTTTTGCATTATATGCGAAGGGACTCTTCTTAAGCTTGTAATGAAAACTAGATTGTTGTCCACTTTTATATATAGCTTTTGCTCTAATCTCGCGCTTTTTATTTTTCTTTCTTCGGTCATAACCCTTAAACAGATTTTCATGTGTGATACGGATCCTCTGCTGATTAAAGACACGACCCACTTCAACTTTCATTTCTTAAAAGACTCGACAGTCAAGGCAATATAGCAGTCATACTGTCTACTTACGCATCTGGTGAAATAATATCACACTTGATTTTGCAAATTCCAGACATAAGAGTCAATAACTAAAACTCCCAGATACAAGAATATATTCAAAAGCACACAAATTTACATCATGCTACCATGAATATCCATTATCCACTAGCGACTAGGGATCCTCTTATTCATAAACCCACTTAGAGTGCTGTGTTTTTTTCAACCCATGAAAAAGCCGTTCACTGACATCCCTCCACCAATACAAATGACCTGTCCGGTTGTAAAAGATGGCGCAGGGAGGCAGAGAAATGCGACAACAGGAGAGACTTCTCCGGGTTCTCCAGCACGGCGCATGGGGGTCTGATAAGCAAGCTCCTTCACCAAATTTTCATTTTTAAGACCCTGAAAGGAAAATGAAATAAAGGTTATTTAAGTCATTAGGTTATAATTTCAGATGATCATGAAAATCCAGAGTCAAATAGTAATTATATGAAGTGATATACGGCCATTCAACCTGCAAAACAGCACAGAGAAGACCATTGGAGTGACCGTTTCTTTTTTGAGATTTGATTACATAGACAGTAAGAATGTTAGATATAATTCACTCCCAAACATCACACACAAAAGTACCTGTATTTTATATTTTCATGTGAATAAGAATTGAATGGGAAGACAATGCCAAAATGGAAAATTAAGCTTCCATCAAACAATTAATAGGTTAACTAAATTAAAAGCATATGAATATCAGAGTACTACATCTTCAGTCATCGGGGTTCTGATGAACCAAGGGGCGACGGAATTAACACTTATACTGTCTTTAGCCAATTCGCATGCCAGGTTCCTTGTGAGTTGATGAATTCCCCCTGCAGCATTTTTTTTTATCATAAACAAGTTACAATATTTAGAACAACTTTTAACTAAACACGCAAATTCTTGCAAGAGAATTGAGTACCTTTTAGCAGCTGAATAAATAGGATACCCAATGTTGACAGATACCATACTGCAAAACAAAGACAATCCTTCCAGCTCCTGAAGCTTTCAAAAGTGGATGTGCAAGTTGGGACAGATGGAAAGCGGATTGGAGATTTGTATTCACTAGAAATGAGAAATCCTCAGCCGTGTAATCTTAAGTTTGTTTGTACACATTGGTTCTAGCATTGTTTATCTGCAAATTAATAGAAAGTTAGTATTTTTATAAAACAATTTTTTTAAAATTATAACCATAACAGTTACCGTAATATCAAATATATTCTTAGTAGCCGACACTCATGACCTGAATATTTTTTAAAAAAGTATGAAGACAAGTACATCATAATCATGAAGAAATTAAACTTTATTTATATGCATGGACTGATGTTGATACTTACAGGGATGTTAGAACCAAACAGTTTTCCACAAAACAGGGAGGAATCCTCGTTTATCAGCTTCCCTCGGTCAGCTTGAGAGGATACATTGCAGACGGATCCACTAACTTTAAGACCCTTCTCCTTCCATTGACGGATGCATGCATCAAGCTGGCTTAGCTCCTCGCACATGTATGAACAACTGCTCCTAGTGGTGCCATTTCTTCCACGATAGCATTCCTGATTAAATTTAGTTCTTAATAAATTAAGAACCAAAAAATCACAGAAAAATATATGTTTTATTACGGTTAAAGAATAATTAATTATTATTCAAGTGAATATAATTAACGATAAAAAAAATATACGTAATTAATTACTAGCCAGGTAGAGATATAATGCTTCCATTGCTTTATACACACACACACATGATATTCTAGATGTTCAGCGCGGGTTGAATAAATTTTTTTTTGAAAACATATAATATTAAGTTGAATAAAATATATTTTTTAAAAAAATAACGATAAAAATAAGGAAAAAAAACAATATCAACTAACCAAATGTTAAACCATTAAACCCACCCAAGTCATTTAACCAGAAGTAATAAATTTAAATAAAACCTTAAAAATTAAATTTTCAACTAACCAAATGTTAAAAAATTAAATTAAAAAAATAATCAAACATATAAAAAAAATAGTAATTATAAGTTAAAAAAAAACTTGAGAATGGTCGGATCAGCCCACCAGACCTATAGATAAAGTTATGAGACCAGGTTAATCCAACAAAAATAAATAATAAAATCTAATTTTTTTTAAAAAAAACCAATATTTAATGTTGAATTACAAGATAAAAAAAAATTAAAAAAATAGTAATTATAAGCGAGAAAATAACTTCAGCCCACATGGATCAACTGGCTAACTCACAGGTCAGGCAATAAAATTAGAATAACCTAGAACAAAAAGAAAAGGAATAAAATAATGAAACTTAATTTTTTTAGAAAAAATAATAATGATATGGGAGAATCTTATGCTTCTTATCTTCCTCAGGGCATAGAATATTGTTGCTGAAAACTTACAAAATCCGTAAACATAATCATACTTGACAAAAACATAGTTGTGAACGTCAATATGCTTTGCGCACAGATGAGATGGTGATCAGTACTGGTTATCAACAGCAAATTTAACAAATTTACCCATGTGGGAACTTTCAGAGAGACTGTCTAAGAGATCTTTTGCAGGAAACTTAATTAAAGAATTCAAAACAGGCGTCGGCGGATAATTAATATAAGATGGGGCATGGATATGCCAAAATAATATTAAATCCCGTAGAAATAGAGAAATGTCCACCATTAACATAGTGAAGGCTGAAGAAGTGGGAAAACTTTAGTAAAAAAGCTAAGGAGTCCAGATAATCATAATTAGTCACAAATTATCTGCTCCTGGATAGCTTAGCACTAGGTTTGTCAATCATGGCAGGTTCTTGAAATGGAGATATGAAGATAGATAGCAACAAAAAGAAAAGGCTTACCGTTCAGGGTAGAACTGGTACACATCAATTGTAAAAAGATGTTTCTTTTGCAACCTCTTCCTGCAATTTCACACAACTGATCCCATCTCCTTTGCTCCTCCCGTTCTACATATCAATACTCCTGCCAGAAGGGGTGGCGGGGTATCAAGAGAGCACTATGGAAAATGTGATAAATTAGCCCAACATCTTTTAAAGCGTTGTTTTTATTACGTTATAAGTTAACTGGACAGTCCAAATTCAGGTAAGAGGTGGAGGCATGGTAGGCGTTTCTTCCATGTTCTAAAGAGGACATAATCGTGCCGCTTTAGGAAATGTGCAGAAAGAATTGTGCAGGACATGCACTTGGCATCTTAATCCTTTAAAATGTTCGGCACTTCAGCCCAGCTAGGTTAAAACTTGGATGCTCGTGTCCCTTTACTAGCAAAGCGAAATGCTAGCTTATTCTCGAGATTAACTCATGAACTGTCCCAACAACGCATCCTGAATGCATATGATTTAATCGGACGTCGACCGAGTTCACTCAATTTCTTGAGAGAACCCCATCTCAATAACAAGAATCATTAGTAACTGCCTCGAATGGCTATCCCATTTTGTTCTTAAATCTATCAGCAGAATTGAGGGGCTATTATCACCTGCCAAAGTTCCCAGCAGGTATGGCAAGAACATCTGGCTTCAGGTCTGGTTAGCAGGTCAAATTTGAATCTGCTAAACCACAGGAATGGACAGCCAGCAAGGTAATTCAGAAAAGAGAATAATAACATACACAATTTAGCACTGAAAGTTCAAATGGTTTTGATACTTCAATACTAACGATACTTTTTCTACAGAACTAGTAACCTGAACCATTACTTAACTAAAACAACAAGTAAAAGTGCATTCCACAAACAACCATTTGAAAGAAGAGCAGATGGCATGCCATTTTCACATATCATATTCATGACTACCTTACAAAACCAAGTTTAGGAACCACAGAAACTGTTACAAGTTTAGTGATGCAATTACGACCAAGCGTAATTGCATCACAAAGCAACTACCACGACCAACAAAATATGCAAAAACACACGAAGAAAACACCTCAGCTAACTTATTTTACTTAACCCACCACATTGGCCCCTGATCACAGTATGAGCTCCAAAGCTACAGCTGAGTCCAATATAAGGGAAGCTCATGATCCTAGAGCCAGACACACAAGACAAGACAAATGGCTCCTTTGTTCTTGATTAATTCTCTTCATCTCCTCCTGCTATGCCTCCTCTTCTTCCTGCTGCTCTTGTCATCAGAATCAGATTCTGAACCCGAATCCGAATCAGAAGACTCATCGGAGGACGAGCTATACCTCCTGCGCCTCTCCTTCTTCTTCTGCTTCCTTTTCTTCCTTCTCCGCCGCCTCTCTTCCTCCGAAGAAGATGAACTGCACCCCGAACTACTTTCCTCATCCGAAGACTCCGACCCTGTCACAGACGACGACCCACTATCTGTCTCGAAAACAGAAGCCTCGCTGTCACTCCCAGAATCCGAATCTGACCTGTGCTTTCTCTTACTCTTCTTCTCCCTCTTTCGCCCCTCCTCATCCTCCCCTTCTGGATTCTCCAAATCACAAGAAGTCGAAACCTCCATCCTCAACTTTGGATTCTTAAGTTGTTGAGTCCTTGATGGCCTCGACATATAAACCCTCTCATTCTTACACTCGTAAGTCCAATGCCCACTTTGAAAGCACTTCTGGCACTGTCCATTACCACCAAAAGCTTTTGACATAGAATTAAGATCTTTTCGCTCACCCAATCTCACTGCTTTTTCCGTACTCATTAAATACATCTGCCTCTTTGCTTCTCGTTTCTCTTGCCATCGACTCGGCCCTTCTTCCTTTTGCCCATAAGCGTTCACATTACGAGCAGCAGCAGCTGCTGCCCGTTCTGCTTGGGCTCTACTTAAACCTTTCGCCGCACTCAAGGCTGCGGCCTTTATCCTCTCCGCCGCAACCTGAGATTTCTCTTCTTTCTTACTTGACATACTTACAAAACCCTTTTACAGTAATACCAAATCCTTAGATCACCTGAAATAGAAGCTCGGAAATTTTGTTTCCGTGAAATCGATCTCAAAAAAACCTCGTTTATTCGTGAATTACCCTGCAATAGATAATAGAAAAATGAAATTAAGAGACTCTAAAACCCTAATTTCGAGCGCTAAGAGCCCTAATTTTTAGAGAGAGCAAGGGAGGTGCATACGATGAAGATCGCGTTATAATTTGCTGGGACCTGATGGTCCTGATCGATATCAGGCGAGAAGAGATGATGAAGACTGTATATATAGAAGTCCAAGGCGGTCGAGATCAGAACGGGCCATATTCATCAGCCCAAGAAATAGGCCTAATATCGGCCTGGATCTGTTTTTTGTTTTTTTTTAAGTCGTCAAATGCTTTTTGTGGTCACTTTTGGACGTCAAGACAAGATTAAAAAAGGGCATCCCTAATAACATGTTTATAACTCTTCAAAATAAATTTAATTTAAAGATTTTAATAAGATTTAATTTTTAAAATGGTAAAAAATTAAATTAGAACTTACTTAAACTTTAAAAGATGAAAAAAAAAAGTATAATAGTTAGGTTATCTTGTAGTTTCTATTTAAAAACACATTGAACTCTAATTAGAATATGTCTGTTTTTTAGTTCAAAAACAATTTTAAAAAAGTTTTGTATTTTTTTAAATTATTTTTTTTATTTTATATATTGATATCAAAAATAAAATTTTTAAAAATATATTATTTTTATCCATTTCAAAGTTTTAATTTTTTTTTAAATTTCCCTTTTAAGTTAAAACTAGAATTGGAAAAATAATTTTTTATTCTAATTTTTTACTTTTAGAGTGATATAAGAATCTTAAAAAAGGACTACTGCTTAAGAAACAAAGAAAAGAAAATAAGGTATTATGTGCATAGGTTCATCTCAATTCACTTAAAAATCGGTGAACAATTGCCACTCAATAAAACACTAAGATAAAAACACAATAATTTTGACTCCTGAAGGAAAAATTACATCTATCGGCTCATTCTGAAAATGTCTAAACTGGGCTCGGAAAAACACAGGATTACGCTCCAAACTCCCATTATGAAGCTCACGGTGAGCACTCCAGTTTGTGGCATCGCCACATCAAATGTGACTGCAGCAACAGACAGGATCTTGCCAAGTACCAGCTCTCTAATCTTCATTTTTAGTTATCTGTCTCACTACTTGGGACCTCTTTGTTTAGAAATAGCTCAAAGAATAAAATATTGAAGCATTTTCTCATTATCCAAGCCTATCTCAATGTTGGGCATTTGATCCCAATCAAAACATGAAAAGAACTAAATAATTAAGCTTTGTTATTACATGAAATGAAAGGCAGGCCAAAACCTCCATCTAGGGATCACAGATTATGATAAAACATCAAGTTCAAAAAGAAATCTTAATAAAAAATACTTAAGACTGCAGCAAAACGTCACGAACTAGATTGAAAAATGGAAGCCAAGGTTTGATAACTCGAGACACCGGTAGTCTCTAATAAATTTCTAGTTTTCTACTTAGAATATCCCTGTAAGAAGATTTGCTGCAGTTGAGATCGCAGCACCAGTGATAGCACATTGCACAATCTGCTCATGGGATATATCAGCTGTTGTAAGTGCCAGTGCCACACCTGTTATTGCTCCAGCCACTGCTGTGTTTTTCTGCACCAATTTCAAGGGAGATTCTTAGTATTGAATACAAGGAGTAATCTAGAGAGAGAGAACTGCCTAACGGAATAGGCCTCGCACAATAGCATGTGAGATGGAAATCATGTGGAAATCATCAAGCTTTTTTTACAGCAATTATCCTCAATGTCAAAAGATAGAAGATAGATTTACTTATCCCTGAAAGGCCTTATTACCCAATCATGAACTCCACGAGCCTCGCTTAGTCCATAAGTGAGACCTGAATAAACTCCTGCGGCCAGTCCTGCAGCATCAGTAAAACAGTTTTCTTAGCCATTTTAATCCATTTTTTTTCACTGCCCTCGGAAATTCTCACTCGCTACACTGGGTAAATGCCGCTTTTAACTGCATTGCAAAATATAATTATACTAAAGAGTTTACACAGATTAATGAACTGCTACAAAATAGTGACCTAAACACTAGCTCTAAATGCAAAATCATCCCACACCCCAACACCCGACCAAAAAATATTAAGAAAGTAAACAAGATGATACAGTTATCAAATGTATTCTCACCCCATTGTAAAGATTCTTTTCCAGTGTTCCTCACCTATCAAACAAAATAACAACGTAATGTTAGAGACATAGCAGTACTCGAAAAACATGTCATGGGAAAGCTATAGTTGCCTCAGAAAATAAGTCCCTCGGCAAATTTACAGATGGGAAAATTGAAGTTTCAAATTCCTAAAGATGTAGCATAGAGAAATAGTTCGTTTAAACCATCTGACTTAGCATGATAAAAATCAGATCGAACTGCATCAACAGAAGGAAGTAATTATTCGAAGGCAGATTTGGTGACAGCTGCCACAGGTAAATGTCCATAATCTGAAACCATGTTAAGGTCTGAATACGAGGACAAAACGTAGGATTTGAAACTCACCAAGGCTTCGAGAGATTTTCTGTTGGTTTCACCTGTGAAGCACAAGAAATTATATTAACACCGTAACTCATGATATGAAAATCTAGACTTACAGCATCTGTTTCAGCCAATAATCACCAGACAGATTAACTGGAAATTTGTTCATGCCCCACCCGAATACTATCCTAATATTAGGGGAAAATCGCAGCTTTATATCCTGTCGAACTGTGTAGCACTTAATAGAACACTTGGATCGTAACTTATCTATTTCAAAGTTTCAAACACGTCATGCAATATGATTTCTTCGTGAACCAAATTCATAACCACCGCTAATACCATTATCTAGCAAAGTAAACTTCATTGCCACATTTAACAGATCGAAGATCTGAGAGAACAGGCCGCGTACCTCTGAGGTCAGGGGCACGATGGAGCTTCTTGCCATCAACAGAAATCTCCGGGGGCACACCACCACTTGACTCAAGTCCAGCACCTAATAATAATTAACATCCACATACATGCAATGAATCAAACAACAGTAATTCCAACACAAAAGTGAATAGACAAATAAATAAAGCAATAATCAAAATTAAATGTGTGCTCATCGTACGTCACCTTCAATGGCTGTGAAATAAGCCTCCCGTGACACCGCTTGAATTGCTCCAATCTATACATGACCACCAAGGTATTGTTAATTTTATCTAAGGTTTGGCATGTAACATAAATACCACTACACGCATTTGCAAACACTAATTACTAGCAATTAATCAAGAAATGCAAGTTTACCCCAGCGACTTTGACAAAGCTCTCAGCAATACGGTTAAGGAGAGGGTGGCCAAAGTCGAAGAAACAACATTTATCAAAGCGACGGATTTCACCCATTAATGACCTTGTTTCCAAGTTGTGGCTCATCTTTCTTTTCACTTCTTGGTACGTGCCGAGATTCTACTATGAGTGACGATGATAAGGGAAGAAAAGCAATGAATGAATCGCCGGAGTCACATGAATATTGACCAGTGTGGTGCAAGCAACTACGGATATGGAAGCAACCGAAATGCAAGTGTGGCCCCAAAGGGACACGTGTTTGTGAGAGAAGGTTAACGTGTCTTCTTCTACTAACCGTGAATCCTTACTTCGTGGCGATTCCTGGGATCTTATTGTTTTGCGGTTCATGTGTCCTTAAATTAACAAAAGCATCGTGCGGCACTGCTATGTTTTTTCTTTTCTTTTCTTTTTATTTTATTTTTTATGAATGAGATCTCGGTTTTATTAACTTTAATTGTAGAATAAAGAGTTAGATAGCCAGACAGAGAATGACTCGGGAGAATTACAGAATTAATCACACTCAGCAGAAGGAGATATAACAATAAAACAATAAATAACAATAGTGAAGCGTGGACTTGATGGTCATCTTCTTTGATAGCCAGATAGTTAACCCTTCAATCACAAGAACACTAGCAGCCAGCTTTGTCAGTCTAGGCACCAGAAGCAAAAGAAATCCATGAAACACCGGAGAAATCTTATAGAGATCTTGAAATGCAGCTCACAGCAGCACCTGAGACATCCACTCTTGGATGTCATTCACCTGCCATAGCTGAGCTTAGGATATCCCAGGACACAATAATAGGGGGCGGGAGGGGGGCGGGAGCTGATCCTGCCCAAAGTATTAAAAACTTCAATTTTGGACACAATAATTATACACTATTCAATTATGTCCCTTAAAAACTTGAATTAGCATTGTCCCCTCCTTGATTTTTGTATAGTACGAGTTTTTAACGATAATAAATTAGTAATTATTAGTCATTTTTTCTAAATTTAAATAATTATGTATAATGTTCACTTACATTCTTAAATAAAATAAAATGTTTATTAATAACTAGATCTAATAATTATTTTGTTAATTTTCACATATTTTCTTATTTTTTAGAATCAATAACTCAATAAATTATATAAAATATATTATAATAAGAAATATATTAGAATTTATATATTTTTAAGATGTTATATGCGTGTATGCATAGAAATATACCATTAATATGGATCAATTTAATTTTGGGATACAAACCTTTTGTAAAAAAAAAAATTAATCTTTCACACACAAATCGACACACAGATAACAAAACAATGAGTTATTGGTTCTAACTATACACTCTAGCTTTCTAACATAAAAATTGGGTAATTGTGGAATTTATAACCCAATCTATAAATATGAATTAATGACAGTGATCGGATCAACTGGCCCCGTAACATTATTAAAAGAAAAGTTACTATTTAAGACACTAATTCAAGCGCAAGTTTGAGATTATAACAGAGATTTTTTAAAAAGTATTTTTTATTTAAAAATATATTAAAATAATAGTATTGATTTGATACTTGATTTTATGATTATTTATTTTTATTATTATATAATTAAATAAATAATAGTTTAAAAAAATAATAAGTTATTAATCACAATAGATTCTATTACCCAATTTGTGGGTTTGACTGTTAATCCGGGTTATTCAATTATGGGTTTGGTAGTTTTACTCATCAAACCTGACATGTTTTTTTAGTCCTTTAATTTTTTTTATTGTTTTTTTTATTTCATTCATTTTAAATATTGAATTAATTGGGAAATAGAATTCATGGTTTATTTTTTTTTACTTTTTATAGGGTTATCATGATCTCATATAAATATGTTTTTAGAATTGTTACTCGATTTTGCAAGCATTTATTTTTATCACAAAATTAAATAAAAATAATTTTCAAAAACAAAAAAGTTATTAAACTCATTGAAATTCATGATTCCAAGTCACAGGATAACCGAGGTCAATTAAATTTGGTATTGTCTCAATATTTTTTTAAAAAATTATTATCTTAAAAATTTTTTAAAAGTTATGTCATGTTTCTACCAGTCATCTAAATTGTTTTTAGACCCATTAAATTAATTGATTTATTTTAGATCAGCTCATACATGGTTTAATTGAAAACTCGAGCTAAATATAGAACCAAATTAACAAGTTTTAAGATCGAACTGATTGATTAAATTTAATAATCCTGTTAAAAAAATCTTTATAAGCATAATATTTTTTTTAAGTTTAAAAAAGAATAATCCAACTCATTGCGGATTACGAGCGAATTTACTATTTATACATGAAACTGTCTCCAATTTTAATGGTTTACCTTTATCATAGTTGGTAGGCCTTCTAGTACCAAAAACTTTAAAATACTTAGTAAAAATATTCAGATATATTTTACTATTTTTGGTTATAGCATAATTATGTTTTTTTGTCTTTCCAAGAAAAAAACAAAAGGTTTATAAATTGAGGACAACTTAATTTTTTTATATAATCTATTAATCATTATAGATTTAAAATAAACAACTCTAAAATAAAAATATTATACACCACAATATTGATAGCCATGATCGTTATAATAAGCCCGAACTGAAAGTTCAGAAAATCATACCAGGCTCTATGACAACTTTTTCCGACGGCTTAAATTCCAGTGTCCACTGTCCAACACTCGTCACGTAATGGCCTTGAATTAATCATCCACCGGTCCTCCTGTCCTCTTACCGATCATCAAAGAAAATAACATCCATTTCGAGGTCCAAGAAGGAAATCAAATAGCCCACGTTCTTCTTGTTCCAAGGAGCGAGAACTACCTCCTTGCGTTTTTAATTTTGGATCCATGGTGATCGGGACACAAAGGATTAATATAACTCTGGTGAGTAGGGACCCCACCGGCTCAATCGGGTCTAAGGGTTTGCGTTCTCTTCTAAAGTTAGCCTAGCAGTTTATCCCGAAAGGATGGGAAAGTGGGGTCCCGGTGGTTTGTCTTGCGATCGAGGCTTTACATTGTCTTGTCTTGTGTGGTATCTTCGGCCTGCGCCTTCTAGGATTCTATCATTTCTCCCGTTGAAGACTTTTTTAACTTGAAGCTACAGTAATTGTGAAACCACAAGAAGCCTTCCAATAATAATCACAATCCTGAAATTACATCCAGACTTTTGGTGTTTAGCTTTTTTATCAACAACAGGAACTTGCGAGTATCATCACAACTGCATCATTACGTTCGCATCTTGCTACGTTAGCTTGTCTTGAGGATGGAGGAATAAGTCAAAACAAGAACCATAACCATCCTTTGTGCGGAAAAATTGACTAATTTTAGTTAATGCTGTGCTCAAGAAAAAGGGAAAAACATACGAAAACACTGAATCAGAATCCGGCACAAGGATGGGAACGTATTTTGGTTTACAATGGTCATTAAATAAGATTTCAACTGTAACAAGGGGCCCTGTTATAAAGGGCAGGTATTGATGCCCTCTCTATCATGCTGTTTACACTGGCTATATAAGAGCAGAAACAAAATTAAGGATATTTAAATTGACAAAAATAAAGAAAATGAAAGGAAAAGAGAGTGGAAAGGGGAAAAATGGGAAAATAGCCCGTTGGGTGGTTGTTTTCACAGAAGCCACGATTTCTGTTCAAAATCAGAGAGGCTGGTCGGGCATTTGGGCACTATACAATATACTCTTACCATAAATGGAAAGCTACGAACGTCATTCACCCACCTTTCGTCTCACTTCCTCCAGACCATGCCCTTCCTTCAGAAAAACAAGCCTGATTTGTGACAACCACGAGTCAAATGAAACAGGGAACCAAACACGTCAACCTGCTAACCACAATCCCGATAGATAACTTAAGAACCATTTACAGCCATTTCTGGTGAGGATTTGGGGGGTGGTATTAATGGACCATCATCTCCAATTATCTGTCCATTTTCTGATGTGCTGTGCAAGCAGTCAGAACAGCTTTTAGGACCAGCAGGATCCTTCTCCCTGTGGTTTTCCTCACTTGAATTGCTGTTGTTATCAGAACAGCTTCTAGAAATGACTGGATCATTATCTCTATGACTTTCTTCAACTGGGCCTTTGTTTCCATCCAAAGGAGTTATGTGCATGGCAGTTGCAGCTTTCTTGCTGGGCAAGACGGCATGGCTAAGTGTTGAACATAAAGCAGCAAATACACTCTCTTTTGGCTTCGAGTGTTTAGCTAATCGCTGTTTCTTCACTAGGTCAGGCTCCTTATCCTTGGAAGGCAATTTCCGCTTCATCCTAAGGGATTCACTAGTTCCTTCATCTTCCTCAGGTGTTTCTAGCTGTTTCTTAGGAGGTGGTCTATAGTCTTCGTCATCTTCATCATCATCATAATCAACAAGTCCTCCAGATCTTGGACTACAAAATCAAGTGGAAGACATGACAAACATACCAGATATTATAAATGTTTTCCCTGATGTTTACTTTATGAGGCAATTACAATACCTTAATGACGGGTAGCCTGCAGCAACCCCATTGGGAGAGACTGATTGAGCTTGTGCCTTTTGAGTATGGGATGCGGATGCCGTGTCTTCTTCATCACTGCTTAGGTATTCATGTTCAAAAGTCAAGGATGGGAAGGTCTTGTAAAAAAAGTCTTGGCATCCAAGCTCACTGATCACAAAACATACCTGTCCCCATTGAAGTAATCTTCCTCTTCCTTTTCTAGTGCACGCTCATCATTTCGTTTTCTTGGATCCAATGTGCTACCAGTACTTTTTGCTCCACACTGCTCTAGACACTGGAACTATGCTTGTTAGCACCAAGATACCACAAAGACACATGATAAAGAAGAGAAAATTGGATAAAAGTGAAGAATACCTGCTCATATTTAACTTTTAGAGCCTGAATGGAGGTCAAATGCTCGAATTTGACCAAATCATTCCAGAATGAATCAACTATATACTTGAGCAACAATTTCAAGTTTTCCTGAATAAAACATGTTACACCGCAATGAATAGTTCTGGACATATATTCAAGATGGAAGAAAAAAAGGGGTGACAATATGAGAGTTACCTTGCGGATATACTCAAAAAGCTCTAAAATGGCAGAGTTCAGCAAATTATAACGATCACCATTGCTCAAAAAGGCATCTACAATTGGTTTGAGGAGGTTGTTCTTGACAAAATGATTTATCAAATGCTCATCCTGTGAGTAAAATATAATTGAGTATCAAACATTTATATAATGACAAAGTTGTCAATCTTTCTTTTCGTTAACAGCAGCACCAAAGATTCCTACAAAAGTGAGATAATTTGAGTATTTTGGATGTATTACTGCCAAAAGAACACTCAGTTGCCAAGTAGAACTTATGCATTTTACTCATAAAATCATATCCAAACGACTAGCAAAAACAATTACAATCAACTTTCAGTGAAATTCATTGAACAGCGACTCTTGTACCACCCAGACCATGAAACAGAAGCATATGAATTGGTGAACCCTTGAGAAGTTCCTGCATCATTGAACTGTTTGAATGATACACAATCTCCTGAATTTCTGATTTCCAATTTTGTTATCAAATAACTCCATAATCATTGCATGCCATAATATACTCAATTTATAAATAAAAATTGCCCATATGGTAACAGCTACAAATGCATGCTAGCAACCATAATTAATATCTCTCACCAATTCCATGTTTCATGTAAAACAATGCCATATATAGGCTCAATTTATAAATAACAACTGCCCATATGATAACAGCTACAAATGTATGCTGTCTAATTTTGTGTATACGTGTTTGTGTGTTGGGTAGGGAGATTATGACAAGTCAAGAACTATCAGCACAATCATAATCTTTCCCTGGTGGGATCTGTTCCATCGAGGTGACTTACATGGCGGGAAAGGATAGTGCGAACAAAACGAACAGCAGCAGCAACAAGGTACTTTTCTTTCCTTCTTGTCAGTGTCAAGACTTTTTCAATAACATTATCAAGGAGAAAGTTACACCTGAAAGAAGAAGAAAAACACGTTTTATTCGTTAAACTTGAGAGCAGGAAATTGAGTCCTTGTAATTGAAAATAAAGCATAAAACAATTACTTTATTCTATATGGATGGTGCAGAACACAGAAGCATAGCAATTCACATATGTTTGATAGTATTTCTGGCTTCACACCATTATGAGTGTCAACTCTCTCAACAAGCCCTGAAGATTTACCACTTGATCGAGGAAGAACCTCATCAGGACAAGACGCTGTTATAACATCAATTAATTGGCTCAGGTGCTTCTCATAGAAGATTTCAATTATATTATCTCTCTGCAGCAAAGAGATACAAAATCACTGTAATTCAGTCATTGACGAGATAAATTCCCATAGTGCATTTAAGAAAAATATTCTGTTTGCATCAAAGTAACCACAACATTGTCCAAGAAGTCACCTGCATATGCATAAACACAAACATAATGCACACACCCCAAATGCATGCTATAAAATGGAAAAAGAATTGCAAAAGTATCAGCAAAGAATGTGCCATCTAGAAACAAGAATGGATAGGTAATAATTATTAAATGCAAAATAGCCAAGGATTTTTTTTTCTTTCCTAATAATATATATATATATATATATATATATATATTATTCTCAATGATGGTATCAAACATTGGAAAATGAGGCACACTCTATAAAAACAAGGAAATGAAACAACAATCAATAGAAGAAAAGAGCCCTCCAAACCCTTTTGACATTGGAAAAAGAAACCCCGGAGAGCCCCCCAGAGCAGAACACCATATCACTGCCAAGAAGACCAATCTATCCTGCAAAAGCTGTTTTGATGGAGATCTTCTAACAAGTTATACAAAAATCACTTTGATTTGTGAACTTATCAAAACTTTCCTTTTGAAAGAAAAAGGAATGTAAACACAAAAATGGACAAGGAAAAGATAACAGGATAGTTACTTTAACAATATTCAGATACCGGACAGGCCTGACTACAAGCTTACAAATAGAACCCAGGCTCATAGTGAGGCAGGGGAAAAGAGGAAGCCAAGCCGAGTTATCTTTCAGTGTGTAATTAACACAGTGGAGTTGCTGGCTAAATACAGAAAAGGAGCAGAATAGCAACCAAAACAAAATTTCACAACTGGTATGGGAACTCCATTTACCACTCAGCAACTTAATGACCAAACATAACAGCTGCATAAAAGAATGAATTATGAATTATCAAGAGTAGTGCCTGTGCTCCTGACAGTGTATAGGAATCCAGTAAACTGCGAAGAATTTCAAGAAACTGGCAGTGCATGTCCTCCCCAAAGTCTGTTATCATTCCTTTAACCTGTAAGTAAAATAAATTTAGTTGATTGGCAAATAGAACACATGCACTTACAATTGAATAGGTATTAAAAATTCAGAATACAAAATGCAATACAGCAAAGAACTTACGAGCAAAAAGTCATGGCAAAATGCAATATACTATGAATAAAATCAGATGCCAGCATAAGAGGTACTGACAGAGTTATTAAAAAACAAGCAAATAGCAGAGCATCACCCTAAGGCAAAATCTGCCGTTATTAGAGGCACTAGGAAAATTTGATCCCAAGGGTGAAGGAGGTTTCCTAGTTGGAGCTGATGTAAACTCTTCAAACAAGAACAACACTGAAATTGGCCTTGATAAATTATTTCATGTATAGATTATCAAGGCATGTTATACAACTGGTTGGTCATTCAAGTATCCATAAATTGCTGAACAATATCACCCAAATATTAAATCAACAATTTTCAAGGTCAAGAAAACAACCAATTCTCTTATCTTAAAAGGCATGCAAACAAGGCTTATTTCGATTTTCTTTCACACTACAAATCAACTTTGTAAATGTAGTTTTTACATGACACGTTATAAAACTAAATTTCAAAATCAAGAAAATGAAATTGTATATTGAATTTAGTTCTGTGAGCAATGCAATTAAAGGATAATTGATTTTTGTTCATAAAGCCTAAAGGCCAAACAAACAAGAGATTTTTTCACTTATCAGGATTGTGATAAATCTCATCTTTCAGGTAATTAGGTTTGTGCAAGACATCGTTGCATGTGTTAGTCTGAATGTCCAAGGATATTGAAAGATAGATGCATTGTAAACAGTTCATAAAACACAAACCGACAGTCCTAGTAGTGGGATTCCTTCCTGCCGAACAACATAAGAACGCAGAAGGTTTGGATCCTGATTCAAGAAAAGAATGAGGATATCTGTTCTGCATCCATAACAATGGTATGCTGTTAGTGGTAGGTAGGGAACCATTGAAATTTAAACAAAAAAAATAAAAACGAAAATGAACAAGTTACCCAGTTAGGACAAGTTTCTTGTCTTGACTCTGCAATATATCAGCAATGATGTCAAAGATACCTTCATTCATGAGCTCCCTACAAGAAATGAGGATTTGATTGTTTTACCATTTGATCAAGAAGAAAGCAAAATACAAAAGAAACTACTCTAATCTGATATAACCACAGAAGACAAAATCCTAATCTTGATACATACAACTTCTGCATCACATACCTAAACAGTCGGAGCTGCTGGACCATCTGCATGCTCTTGCTCAAACTACAAAACTCGTGCAAGAAATATACCTATATGCATGGGGAAAGGAAACATATCAAGCTGGAGGATATCATAAGAATCGCACAAAGCTGTAACCATACATTAATAGGAAACAGAAAACAGCAACACACTAACCTGCCAATAGATTCCAAAAATTTAACAAATTGGACATCAGCATTGCTGTTCAGTTATGACAAATAACTGGCATTTAAGGATGATTTTAGCTAAGTATTTCAAAGTAAGAACTCTTTTTCCCAACTAATATTTTCAATGTAGCATTACCCTTAAACCTGTTACCATGGAATTGAACATGGAAGCCGATCCATAAAAGATATAAAAGGACTTGGAACATTCCACAAAAACAAATCTATGATTCTGATCACAAGATGAAATTATCCCAATAATAAATGGAATCCCAACAAATAGATGCTGGTTTCATTTTCTCACACAGATATATTTCATCAAAGGAAGAAGATGGAATCTAAAACCCACTACATACATGTAAACCATATAATTAGGAAAATCTTCAATACCAAAAGCCATAATACACACAAAGAGCATCTGAAATAATATAAAAAAGGAATTTTTAACCTTGTATCTTAGAATTAAATTCAACATGTTTGAACACTTTGAACGCAGTTTGGTAGAACAGGGAAGTCATTGTTCATATACCTAGCTCACCACCTAAATGTCTCAAAAATAAGCATCAACAGAATCAGCAGTTTTTAATTATTTGAAAAGTTCAAAGAAAAGAAGTAATTGTTGAGAAAGTGAGGGTGCACTGCACAGAAGAGAATTTTCTACCATGTTAAAACAAATAATAACTTATCAATTTTTGTTCCATCTTCAAAGTTGCACTTTATCTATTAACTGACAAACCAAACAATGATTATTTAGATGTTGACAATTACCAAATTTTTCTTTGATTCTGCAGATGTGGTGGGCGATCTCAACCTAGCAAACAATTCTTGAATAAAGGTATTGTCATCCTTTAACAAAGAAACAACCTATAAGGAAACAACAGGGTCAGAGTTGAACTTATATGGACCTTGTAATGTATAATAAAATAATGAGTTTTTGAATCTTACAACAGCATTATTTGCATGAATTATGGAATTCAGGTTTGCAACTGTGGCCTCATCCAATACTCTAGCCAAAACAACATCCTAAAAGAGATGATGAATGTAAGAACCCGTTTTCCAAACAGCAAACTGAGTCATCCCAAACTTCAGCATTCAAGAAACAAACCTTCAAATAACCAACTCTGTACGTCTGATGTATCTTTGACAGGACATGGGGATCTTTGATTGGTATGGCCTTAAACAATGGAGTGGAGCAAGTGTCAGCAATAAATAAGACTTCACTAAATAACTTCACCAAACCCACCCACCCCACCCCCCACCCCCCCCCCCCAAAAAAAAAGGGTTAGCAATAGTATCTTACCTCCTTGAAAACAACGTGCTCTTTCAGAAAACCACGATGATGTTGGACATGAGAAATCTCAGGATCATCTGAAAACAAAATGTAGAATAAGCAAATGATGAAGGACTATTTTACAAAAGTATCAACCAATTATAATTCTTCTTCAGCACTCAGCAACAAACAATGCTATGTCCAATACATGTGAAGTTTAAACACGAGGTGCAATTTTTTTTGTGAAGAGAGAGAGTTATGAATGGAAAATATTAAACAATTATCAACCACTCAACTATATATGAGAAAAATTAATGATTGTAAACAGACCACCAGGCAGCTTAGAAACAAAATCAATCACAAATGCGAACAGATGGAATGTTTTACTTTTACCAAGCAAGAATTTGAAACTTATATTCTGAGCATAGGTCTAACTTAAACATGAACCACCACATAATTCACATTGCTACAGCACTAGAATTATGCAACTTGCGCAACAATTTGCTTGGCAGATCCAATGTTTGTTGATGTTAGAAGAAAAAATAGTAGTTCTGTCCATTTGAAGAAATGGAAAAAAAAACGACCATAAAAATCTCAATCAGAAAAAAAGAGTTGAAACAATAACTGCTTGAATGCCAGATGAAAAAAAAAAGTATGACAATCATAAAATAGGAACCAAGACCTATCAAACAGTTGTTGTAGCTGTGACCAAAACTGCTCACCACTCTCTTGTAATCAAACCATACAAGCTAAAATATGCCAAAATAATCTATGATATAATAATACTTCAATATTTCAAAATTAGATGTGCAAAGGATTAGAACCAAAATGCTCCAATCCAACAAAGAGAGAGAACTTACACTCAAGTGAACCAATAACATCCATGATCAATTCATCCCCAAATATTTTCTCAAAGATTTGAGGACTGTTGAACAAAACTGCAGGTAACAACACACAATTCAATGTCAGTCAACAAAGGGCAGGCAAACAAGCAACGTATAATGAAATACAACACCGGGTAGGAGTGAAGGAGTACTCACTGATCCCTCTGACTATTTTGAATATCATGTGAAGACCTTCAATGTTTTCTAGGTCTTCACAGATTCTGAAAACATCCATCAGCTTCTGGAAAAAATCATGCTGCGCAGAAAATAAAATTAACAGAGAATGAACAATCAATCATGTTAACTTCACCATAAAGTCAGATGCACCCTCCAGTACGAGGATCCAATTTTACTCCCTATCAGCATCCAGCCAGACAGAATTAGACAAGACAAAATGATATGTTGTATGATTACAAGATGCAAATTCAACCACTCTTGGTAAGCATGTTTCAACTCCTATCTCCAGAATATTCACAAAGCAGCTTCAGAATCTACCTCCAATGACATTAAACCACATTTTCCTTCTGTTTCAGTTCAATACACAAAAAATTGGACTTGAGAAAGAAGAAATATCCCACAGTAAAAATTTCAAATATTAAAAATGAATTATATAGAGCCATAAGCCTAACTTTCAACTATTAGTTGAATGTTGTAGGTCAGCCATTTCTATTTCTTTTAAGCTGTGGAGCTGAAGTGTGAAGATCTTGCAAATTGAATATTGATCATATCAACTAGTAAAACAAATTCATTGAAAGAATGCTCTACGAAAAGAGTAGAGTTGTATGATATGCAGGCGATAGGATCTGAGAAAACATGTAGCTAAAGATGAACAGTCTTGAACCAAATTTAAAATTGATCAGCAGTTCATCATCAAAGCACACAGTAACCAGGTCAAAATGATGGAAAATATTTATGCAAAGCTTACATCATTCAGTATAAGCTCTGTCAGTCTCATCTGATCTGCAATACCACTCTCAGACACGGTCTGCAAAGCAAATTCATTCAGCTCAATTAAAAGATCATCCATGACCATAAAGTCAATAAAGAGCTCAAAGTGTTTCTGGCCAACTTGTTAATCTTTTATTTTTCATATCAATAACATATCAACCTGGAATCTACACTAATCCTGGATTTCAGAGCAAGGAAGTAAAAACACTAAAATCAACACAATAGCACAAAAATCAAATCAAAGTTGCAAAACAGTTTAACTATGATGCAGAGCAAGAGAAATGGGACTTCTGTTAAAGCAGCTTATCAGAATAACAAAAAAAATTACAAGACTATAATTATTTGCCTTGCGAGAACTGACTCAAAAATACAACAGAATCAAATGAAAAAAGATTAAAAGCAAAGTAAAACCTTAAGGATCAAAGGAAGTGTGGAAAGTTCAACAGCAGGCAATTCTCTCAACTCACTGTTCATGCTGTGAAATGTCTCACCTGCAAATTTTAGAAAAGAGATAAGACCACAGGTGCTCCAAGCAAAATAAAAATAATAATAACATGACACTGAACCAGAGCAAATCAAGATGATCTCTACAAATAGTAAGAAGTTTATGTCTGTGGAAAGATTGGAGAAGGCGCTCCCAATAATTGGTATACTTAAACAATATTATTGAGATCCTTCAATATATTTGTGGAGAACAAGAAAACCATTCAATACCAACTAAAACTCTTGATGTATGTCCTCAAGCTCATTCAAAATTCTCCTTCATTTAGAAAACAAATGTGGACAAAAATATTAATAATATACAGGAATACATCAAACATGTGACGGTGCCATGAGGTCAACTTGCACATTATTGCCTTGTAATATGACAGATAAAAACATTAAAGTTTCTCAATCCTCAGTATTGAGAAAATATGATTTTCACTCCAGAATAAGATCACTTTTGTAGCTGATTCACTTCTGCTTGTAATGCTAATGCATCCAGATAGATGAACCATGACTACAATTTATTATATTAAACACAAGGCACGCAATCAACATGAACAAGGATGGCAAATCTGGACCACTTAGAGGAGTACAGATAGCGAATGATTTGGTTGCTACTCTAAACACAAGGTTCACAGGAAAACACAGAAAAGGAAAATAACAACACCATCAACAACAGCAACATATCAGGACACTTTAGAAATGTATGGAACAGCCAGTGAATTGGGTTGCACCAGATAATATAATATGTCCTTTCACAATTAGGGAAGATCCAAATCTGGTCCTTTTGGGAGAAGGGAATTTTTTAGACCTGATTTTGAGAACTGCGATCCATGTATGCTGCATGTTCTAGATACAATCACTAAAAACACAAAATTACAAGATGCATCGTTATTTACATAGGCAGTGCGTTATTTAAATTGAATGGAATACTCACTGTTTAGAGTGCTGAACTGTAGATTTCTTTGCACATTACAGATATGATCCCTAAATTAAATAAACATGGTTTAATACAATCACATTACTGTAGAGCAAAGAGAAAATTAAGTGCAACAACATCAGATATAAACATAAATTAATACCAAATGTACGAACACCCTGTAGTTTCTTGGAAGCTTAGTGCTAATTCTGTAGAAAATTCTGGATCTCTCCATGAAATTATTGTATCTGAAAAGGTAAGTGCAGAAATCATTTGCTCAGAACTGAATAATAATTCAATAGAGCTTCATACACCAGACAACATGTTGCTAGCATTAGCTAATAATTAGTAGAAACACACTTGTTATAAATCCCTTTCTGGGAAAACTCAGATACCTTCTTGTTTTCTGTAAATGTCATCTGGGGTTATACGATGCAAAAGCAATGTCTCGTTGTCTTCTTCATCAATAACATACAAGCCTAGATCTTCTGATCTCTGCATGATAGCAATTGCATTCAATAGAGCCCACGATATGGTTAGCTAATTATGTTTATAACAAAATCAATTTTCAGTTACCCAGATTAATTGCATATAAATATTTTGGTGTTACTCTCAAACGCATAATCGAGTCAGGGACTTGAACAGACCTCCAAATAGTCTACAGTAACATGCCCAGTCCCCTGGTCATCCCATTTTCCATCGTCATTCAAACGGTAGACCTTCACCCGCTGCATTTCCAAAACCAACCTTAATGAGTCGTTTATAAAAGACATGCCATAATCACTAAAACTGCAGTAAAAACCTGAAAAATTTGGCAAGCAGCACCTTATCTCAAAGTTAAGAAGCAAACGAAAATGGTTTGTTGTTAAGAAGTCTTCACTTGATCAAGAAAAAAGGCACCAATAGAAAACAAAAGGCGTCTGGATCATTTATATAAGTTATACAACTAGTAAAGCCGACATTGTAAGCCTGAAATTTACAGAAATAGATCCCCAACTAGAAATAAACAACAGAAATTAGTGCTCAATGAAATTTCCAGTTTGTTGAGGTGAACCATAGAACAGAGAAGACAACGATGGATTGAAAACATTGCTGGAATTGTCAGAGGACTAGAGACTAATGAAGGTTGAGCACATCAAAGACAAGATTTAAATATAAAGAACAACTTCTGTCCGTGTTAGTTACGTAGGTCAGCAGTCCAATGCAGCATTTTAAATCAATAATCAAGTGAGCCAAAGTCCAAAGTCTGGATAGTTAAATTCTAGATAACATCAGACGTCTGTGATTATGCTGATTTGCAGCATGCATATTCAGCCTGGATGCAGTCATTTAGTACAATAAATAACTACATTGATTGCAGAAGCAGACAAATAAGAAAGGAAAGAGAGTGAATAATGAACACCAAAAGGACAACAATAATTGTGCATAGCCACTCCTACTTCACTGTAATGTCATCTATCAGAAAAACTTGCTTAAAGAGAATCAACAAATTGTCACCGAAAAAGTCACTGTTGATGCTCCAGAATCCTCATTCACCACTACACATCTAGCTAGAGCAAAACCTGAGAAGCCCCCTCAACCCCATGTCATAACTAAATCAAGATTCAAAGTGAGCATGATAAGTCACAATGAACTCCAACATGCCTGTGGATAGAAATGGCTCCCCGGTCACAAACTCCAAAAAGTTTCGACATTTTTTATAGTGTCAATTTTCTAGCTAATTCAATCTTACTCTTCAATCAGCCAACTCTGTATAACAAATATCCACATTGAGACCTCAAATTTTTTAGCGTCTTTCTATGCAAACATGGGGGGTATCTAACCCGCATCCTCCAGCAGCTGTATCAAATACTTCAATGACATAAATTTGCAACGCCGAGTTAAAAAACATCTGTACACCTGGTCCTTGAAAATGCTAGCCCCTTCAACTAAAACATGCCCATCTCGATAGCCCACTAAAGCCCCAACTCCAAAACTGACTTTACGTCCTGCCAACTACAAATACCAATACTAACTAACTAACTAACAATACGATAAAACATAATTCTACCCTGCAATAATCACACTTACACTGCCAAGATTAAACAGTAGATTCAATTAACACAGTCAGATCATATTAAATAAAACTCAACAGATGAGAAAACTCACGCGTTTGAAATGTTAATGATAAGTTAAACAGTCTCCAGTTCTAGGGCAAAAACAATAAAAGAAAGAAAAAAAAACCTTAACCGTAAAGCTCTACTAGAGTTGCACGGAAACGGACTGACCTGTATCGAGTTGGAGTTCGCTTGCGATTTCTCTTGTGCGCCCATAGCAGCAGCAGCAGCAGCGAACTCCTCTCTTTAAGATTCAAATTCAAAAATTTCCAGATAAATTCAACCAGGCTGGTCACAATTAACTATAAACACGTGAGATTTGGGTTTACAATGGAGAGGGATAGTATGCAGTATCGAAAATTGAGAGCTTCGGGGATCAATAGCGAACCCTAACTGCCATAAAATCAACCTTCGATTTTTCTCTCTCCTCTTTTTTTTTATTAACTTTGGTGTTGGAATCCGGACTAATTAATTTATATACCCCTCAACTAATCTTATAAATTATAAAATTAATAATAATATATATTTTTAATTATTATTATATTAAAAATTACAAAACTAATATATTTTAATTAATTTCATATTTTCTAAAATTAATAATAATATATGTTTTTAGTAATCATTATATTAACAATTAGATAAATAAAATAAAAATATATAAGTTTATTATCGCTTTTATTTTGTGTAAATTTTACGGAGTAGCCATGGACCTTTAATTTGTCTGCGCGCATTTTTTCGGATGAAAAATCATAAGTGATCCCTCAAGTTTCAACATTCGGTCATCTGATTACTTGTGTTTTATCAAATTGAGGTTGTTGCTGATGTATTCAGTTATATAAATATCAAGCAAAAATAAATTTCTTTTTCCTGCCCGTGATTTTAATCTTTTATCAACTAGCCGTGGACCCGTGTTGGGCTGAGGAACCGGTCTTTTTTCTTCATAAAAAATGATGATCAGGAGTTATAGACACGAATAAAAAAAGAAGACAGGTATGTGATTTAATTCATGGACTTGATTGAAAGAAATAAGTTGACTTTACTTTAATTGAATAAAAAAAAGCAAAAACAATAGATTAATTAATTAAATAAAATTATCACAATAATTGTGAAAATAAATCTAAAAGGGGACAATGATATAGTTAATTCTCAACTCACGAGAGTAATCTAAAAAATAACCTGAAAAATCAACTTAGGTTAAGAAGATGAACTTATAACCTCGGTAATTAGGGTCAATTCAATCCAAGTTATTTTGTTAAACTTCAATCGGGATACCCCGGTATAAAAAAAATCACAAAACTTAAAGTTTTACAAAACAATCAGAAATAAAAAATAAAAAAAAGTAAAGTTCAAAGTAAAAGTCACCATAAATTAAATGACAACTTTGAGATTTTGCATGGATGACCCGAATTGAGAGAATAAAAGAGAAGAAAGGGAGGAAGAAAAGTGTTATCGGCAATAAACCGAGCCACCAACAACCATACACATCACCCCATATAAAAGACTACACAACAAAACTTATAGTGACGTGATGGAAAAAAGATTTTGATCGTCAAAAAATATCATATACATCACCTAAATGATATAAACACTTCTAATATGCCAGTGCATGTGTAGCGTGCACTTATAACTATTTATATTCTATTATTTTTATATACAATGAAAAAATAAAATTGATTCTAAGTTAATTTGATAATAACAAAAAATTTCATCATAAAAAAAACAAAAATAACCTTTTAGCACCAATTTAGTTTTTTTTTAGAAAAAAAGTATTTTAATTTATTTACTGTTTTTTATTTTCAGTCTTGTTTAGTTTTTTTTAGTTTTACATATAACAATGTTATTACTCATACCATACTGTTCTGTTTTAACTTGTTACATTTTGTATTTATTTTTTTAATTAGTATAGGTGTTCGAGTCAACTTGTATATATTTTGACTAATCTCATTAATTACAAAATTAATCATCATATATCCCTTTATTATTAATCCTTGTAGAGTTGTTTATGGTTCGATGTCATTTTCTTTATTCAAGTAAATTACAGTTGAATGATTGAGGTTAGTTATCCTGATTCTTATCATATTCTTCATATTTATGATTTCTATCTTTCGCTAATTTATCTCTTTCGTTGTAAAAAAAAATTGACAGGGTTTATACACGCAATTTTACATTCTAATCGACACATCATAATATTTTATTTTATTCGACAGTAAACTAGAGGATCATCATTATCATTACATTTATGCAATTAAACTTAATATATTATCATCTTCTTAATTAAATTGATGATTAAAAAAAAATACAAAACCAGGTTAAATTACACATCCAACAATATTAATTTATATTATAGAATTGATAGCACCGGAATTATAAATTAGTCATTTTCTCAATTGATTTTTTTCACCATTTACCATTTAATTAACTAGAAAATAAATTTTTTAATTTATTTTAATTTAATTTGTATTAGATTATTCTAATTCATGACTCAATAACATATTTGATAAGTTAAACTCATATCAATTAAATATGTTATTATTTTAATGTTTTTTTTTAATATAATCATTAATTTTTTTAATAAAACTATATTGTTATTAATCGTTTAAATTATTCTTAGATCTATCAAGTTAACCGAATTATATTAAATTAATTTTTAAGCAGTTTTTTTTACTAAGAAAAATGGTAATAATATCTAAATATTTTATTTATATTAAAAAAAATATTATGACCTCAAGCGGAACATTGATGGCATTAGTTAAAATTTTTGTCTAAGACTGGCATTGAGAAAACGGTACTGGTACAAGTACGAAACTCCTGCTCGGCCCTTTTCTTTTCTTTCTCGCGATCCAGCCACGCAAGGAAGGTCTGGGGGGTGGATCCCTTTTCTTACCGTGATGAAATGTCACATACAAAGCTTCCTCTCGCTGGCAAATTGCAGCACGTGTAATTTACTCCTCGGGGGAGTTTCTGCTTTCCACACAAGGACTTTTAGGTGACAGGACGGTGACAGTTTGAACCAATCATTACAGAACAGGTAAACACGTGAATAGAGTTAGCACCGAAACAAATACTTGAGCAGACATGAGATATTAGTGACGAGGGGGTCATCAGAGTGACGGAGAAGTGCCACGTTGGATGACACGATAGACCTGTTGTGTTGAACGGTCACGGTTTAGAGAGAAGGGGATCCTTTTGGTCCTCTCGAGAGTACAGAGCCACTGCTGCTCTGCCTGGTAGACTGGAGAGTCTAGCACGGGCAATGTGCGTGGGCTTGGCTTGAAAGGCCGAAACGTGCCCGGTGCTGAGGCTCTTGTCCCTTAAAAAAAAAAAACATTCTAGTATAAAATTCTTCCTAAACAAATAGAAACAGTGATACTTTCATTTGTGTCATTTTTTCTTGAATATTAGAGATTTTCATGATTTTTTTTTTGTATTTTTTAAAAATTATTATGCATGAAACTATACTAACATTTTTTCAAAAACTTTTCACATAAATATTTGACGAGAATAATATATATATATATATATATATATATATTATTGATTTTTTAACAATTTTTTGTATTGTTTCATCGAGTAAATTATTCTTTTATTTTTAATATAGTCATATAAAAATTATTGAACCATGATTTTTTGTTTATTTGTTAAAAAATGCTTTAAAATCATGGTAAGTTTTTATTTGAAAAATCATGTTTATTGTTAAAAGACATATTTTTTTTGCTAGGGTAAAAAAAAAAGAATCAGGAAACAAAAAAGGCCATACGATGAAAGAAATACATGATTTTTTTTAATTTAAATCATTTAAACTCATTTGATTATTTTAATTGCGTATAAGTTTTTATTCAGATAAAAAATTCATGATTTCATCAATACAAAAAAAATGCATGGACAGAAAAAAAATCTTGACGGAAGAAATGATGCAGTTTTTGCCTGGGAATCTAAACAATTCAGATTATTACGAGTATTTATTTTTATTGCCACAAGATGAAGCAAAATATACAAAGGTTTTGGGAATGACCCAACGAGCCCGTGTAGGCATGAAAACTAGTTAGACGTGTACTCCAAGTATGTTTTCCTCTATAAATGAAATAATTGTAAATTTTACTTATATTTTTTAATATTAAAGTGGCAAAATTATAGTTTTTTTTAGAAAATGAGTTTTTATTTTATTTTTTTCTCTTTGCACTTAATTTTTTTTTATCATTTTACACTTGGTTTATTCATCATAATTTTCTTCTTGTCTTTATTTTTTGTAATATTTTTTTAGTTTTTCTTTACACTTTTTTTTTAAATATTTTTTTTTATTTTTTACTCTTCGAACATTTATTACTTTACATTTAGCTTATTTATATGATTCTCTTTTTTTTATATATTTATTATTTTGTAGTTTTTTTTTTACACCTTTTGGTTTTTTTTTCAAATTATTATATAAAAACTAAAAATACTGTGTTTATCTATAGCAACTGTAAACATTGTTTTACTCTCCCACTACATTAAAAATCAGCTTAATATTTTACAAGTTTTTATCAACACGTGTGATTTTTACTATGTCTTGTTATATGTAAATATCAACCTTTTAATTCATGATTATATTTTTTACTCGATATCAAGGAATATGTTAACAATATCTACGCATTAATTCTCCCGCATTAGAAAAAAAACTATATGACTTGCAACGAGACAAGTTAAATAGATCTACTAACACTTTGTTTTCTATATTTATTAGCACAAATGGTTCTTAATGTAATTAATTAAATGTATGCATGAACCTTTTGATCTATAATTAGATTAAAAAACACGTTTAAAAAGTTTGTATATTTACTTTTTTCTTGCAAAAAACAAATATTTGACTTATAGCAAAGCCCGAGTTAGATAATTAATACATGTACTATAAGAAAAATAATATTTCTCTGTATAAATGACATGATTGTAAATTTTGCTAATTTTTTGTTTATTGTAGTGGTGGCAAAATTGTATTTTTTTAGAAAACAAGTTTTTCTTATATTTTTTTTCTTTATACTTGGCTTTTTTATAATTTTACACATGGTCTATTTACCACTATTTTTTTAATATTTTGTTTTAGATCTTCTTTTTTTCTCTCTCAACATTTTTTTTGAAAATATTAATTTTCTTTTATATTTATTCTTTTGTTTTTTTTTCTCTACTCTATACTTGGAATATTTATACAATTCTTTCTCTTTTTTTAGCGAGTTAGGTAATTTTTTTTTCTCTACTCTATACCTGGGCTTATTTATACAATTCTTTCTCTTTTTATATTTATTTTTTTGTAATTTATTTTGTAATTTTTTCACTTGTACTTTTTTTTAAAAAATATATTATACAAGGACCAAAGAAAAAATGTTTCACTATAATAATTGCAACATTATTTTACTTTCTTGCTATGTTAAAAATTAGACCGAGATCTTGCGTATTTTTATATACAAATATGATATTCACTATAGTTTATTATATATAAATATCGATTTTTGATTGATATTGATATTTTTTACCTGGTATAAAAAAAATACTCAATTTGCAGTAAGACAAATTAAATAAACATGTTAACACTTAATTTTTTGTATTTATTGACACACATAGTTCTCGATGCATGTAATTAAATGCACGTATACGTTTTTTAATTTATAATTATATATGTATATATATATATATTTTTAAAAAAACACATCTGAAAAAGCTTATACATTTATTTTTTTATAAAAAAATTATTCTATTTAACAAAACCCGAGTCGAATATAATGATGCTTTACTGTTGATATTCAACTATTCATACAAACATGTACCGTTATGGACGCATTTTGCTAGTTATTAAATATTCCCTTGCAACCAGGATTCAGGTCTTTATACTTTTTAACATTTACAACTCGGCATTGCAGTTTGTTTCTCTTACAATTCATTATCAGGACGTTGAAAGATGAGAGATAGGTGACATCAGAGAGGTAAGAAAGAGAAAACTCAAGTTGGCTATGTTATCGCATATAAATAAATCATTAATATAATTGGCGTGGTTTGGCTCTTCTTTAACAGAGAAGATCCGTCGATGATGACTGAAGCCTCCACGAAGCTGAAAAAGGTCAATCGAAGGTATAGCTGAAAACAAAAATAATTCATGCTACTTTTAGTACACAAACATCATCCAAACCACCTATCTCGTGTCACCTACGAGTAATGTTTGAAAAAAAAGTTTCAATTTTTTTTTAATTAAAATTTGATTTTTTAAATTAAATTTAAAATTTTAGTATTTTTTCATTATTTTGATTAGTTAATATTAAAATAAAATTTTTAAAATAATAAAATATTGTTTTAATATATTTATAAAAATAATAATTTATGATCCCATAGTTAATCAAAATAGTCCCTTAACAGCCACATCATTTTACCTTTTTTTCTTTTTATTTTTGCAAGATTGAGATAAATACTTTTTTTTTCTTTTATAACTATTACAAATAATGAAAAGATTAAAGATGTCTACAAAAAGACTTTCATAGAAATGTTATTTTGTTGCCAGGTTACGTTGCTATGACTATTAGTCTGTTTAGAAATATAATAAATATAGTAGATATTATTTTTTAAATTAATTTTTATTTAGAAATACATTACAATAATATTTTTTTATTTTTTTAAAATCAATTTTAATATTAGTACATTAAAATAATTTGAAAAAACCAAAAAAATATTAATTTAAAATAAAAATAAAATAATTTTTTTTTCAAATTAGTGGAAAAAATCTTGCTGCACAAAAAATAAAATTAACAGAGAATGAACAATCAATCATGTTAACTTCACCATAAATTCAGATGCACCCTCCAGTACAAGGATCCAATTTTACTCCCTATCAGCATCTAGCCAGACAGATTTAGACAAGACGAAATGATATGTTGTATGATTACAAGATGCAAATTCAACCCCTCTTGGTAAGCATGTTTCAACTCCTATCTCCAGAATATTCACAAAGCAGCTTCAGAATCTACCTCCAATGACATTAAACCACAGTGTCCTTCTGTTTCAGTTCAATACACAAAAAATTGGACTTGAGAAAGAAGAAATGTGATATCCCACATAGGAAGCGAGCGTCCAGAGTCAGGGCCTTATTAGTAGTGCTGGTTGCTACTTTGTTGTATGTGTTTTGGGGTGTCAAGCTCAGAAGTGGGCTCGTGCCACCAGGAACAAAATCGTGAGGGCGGTAAGGCCCAAAGCAGACAATATACAGCATGTTGGGCCGGGCTGTTACATTTGGTATACAAGAAACATCCCAAATTAAAAATTTCAAATAATAAAAAATAAAAATGAATTATATAGAGTCATAAGCCTAACTTTCAGCTATTAGTTTAAGCTGTGGAGCTGAAATGCGAAGATCTTGCAAATTGAATATTGATCATATCAACTAGTAAAACAAATTCATTGAAAGAATGCTCTAAGAAAAGAGTGGAGTTGTATGATATGCAGGCGATAGGATCTGAGAAATGTGCAGCTAAAGTTGAACAGTCTTGAACCAAATTTAAAATTGATCAGCAGTTCATCATCAAAGCCCACAGTAACCAGGTCAAAATGATGGAAAATATTTATGCAAAGCTTACATCATTCAGTATAGGCTCTGTCAGTCTCATCTGACCTGCAGTACCACTCTCAGACACAGTCTGCAAAGCAAATTCATTCAGCTCAATTAAAAGATCATCCATGACCATAAAGTCAATAAAGAGCTCAAAGTGTTTCTGGCCAACTTGTTAATCTTTTATTTTTCATATCAATAACATACCAGCCTGGAATCTACACTAATCCTGGATTTCCGAGCAAGGAAGTAAAAACACTAAAATCAAAACAATAGCACAAAAATCAAATCAAAGTTGCAAAACAGTTTAACCATGATGCAGAGCAAGAAAAATGGGACTTCTGTTAAAGCAGCTTATCAGAATAACCAAAAAAAATTACAAGACTATAATTATTTTCCTTGCGAGAACTGACTCAAAAATACAACTGAATCAAATGAAATAAGAATAAAAGCAAAGTAAAACCTTAACGATCAAAGGAAGTGTGGAAAGTTCAACAGCAGGCAATTCTCTCAACTCACTGTTCATGCTGTGAAATGTCTCACCTGCAAATTTTAGAAAAGAGATGAGACCACAGGTGCTCCAAGCAAAATAAAAATAATAATGACATGACACTGAACCAGAGCAAATCAAGATGATCCCTACAAATAGTAAGAAGTTTACGTCTGTGGAAAGATCGGAGAAGGCGCTCCCAAAAATTGGTATATTTAAAACAATATTATTGAGATCCTTCAATATATTTGTGGAGAACAAGAAAACCATTCGATACCAACTAAAACTCTTGTTGTATGTCCTCGAGCTCATTCAAAATTATCCTTCATTTAGAAAACAAATGTGAACAAAAATATTAATAATATACAGGAATACATCAAACATGTGGCGGTGCCATGAGGTCAACTTGCACATTGTTGCCATGTAACATGACAGATAAAAACATTAAAGTTTCTCAATACTCAGTATTGAGAAAATATGATTTTCACTCCAGAATAAGATCACTTTTGTAGCTGATTCACTTCTGCTTGTAATGCTAATGCATCCAGATAGATGAACCATGAATACAATTTATTATATTAAACACAAGGCACGCAATCAACATGAACAAGGACAGCAAATCTGGACCACTTAGAGGAGTACAGATAGCGAATGATTTGGTTGCTACTCTAAACACAAGGTTCACAGGAAAACACAGAAGAGGAAAATAACAACACCATCAACAACAGCAACATATCAGGACACTTTAGAAATGTATGGAACAGCCAGTGAATTGGGTTGCACCAGATAATATAATATGTCCTTTCACAATTAGGGAAGATCCAAATCTGGTCCTTTTGGGAGAAGGGAATTTTTTAGACCTGATTTTGAGAACTGCGATCCATGTATGCTGCATGTTCTAGATACAATCACTAAAAACACAAAATTACAAGATGCATCGTTATTTACATAGGCAGTGCGTTATTTAAATTGAATGGAATACTCACTGTTTAGAGTGCTGAACTGTAGATTTCTTTGCACATTACAGATATGATCCCTAAATTAAATAAACATGGTTTAATACAATCACATTACTGTAGAGCAAAGAGAAAATTAAGTGCAACAACATCAGATATAAACATAAATTAATACCAAATGTACGAACACCCTGTAGTTTCTTGGAAGCTTAGTGCTAATTCTGTAGAAAATTCTGGATCTCTCCATGAAATTATTGTATCTGAAAAGGTAAGTGCAGAAATCATTTGCTCAGAACTGAATAATTCAATAGAGCTTCATACACCAGACAACATGTTGCTAGCATTAGCTAATAATTAGTAGAAACACACTTGTTATAAATCCCTTTCTGGGAAAACTCAGATACCTTCTTGTTTTCTGTAAATGTCATCTGGGGTTATACGATGCAAAAGCAATGTCTCGTTGTCTTCTTCATCAATAACATACAAGCCTAGATCTTCTGATCTCTGCATGATAGCAATTGCATTCAATAGAGCCCACGATATGGTTAGCTAATTATGTTTATAACAAAATCAATTTTCAGTTACCCAGTTTAATTGCATATAAATATTTTGGTGTTACTCTCAAACGCATAATCGAGTCAGGGACTTGAACAGACCTCCAAATAGTCTACAGTAACATGCCCAGTCCCCTGGTCATCCCATTTTCCATTGTCATTCAAACGGTAGACCTTCACCCGCTGCATTTCCAAAACCAACCTTAATGAGTCATTTATAAAGGACATGCCATAATCACTAAAACTGCAGTAAAAACCTGAAAAATTGTGGCAAGCAGCACCTTATCTCAAAGTTAAGGAGCAAACGAAAATGGTTTGTTGTTAAGAAGTCTTCACTTGATCAAGAAAAAAGGCACCAATAGAAAACAAAAGGCGTATGGATCATTTATATAAGTTATACAACTAGTAAAGCCGACATTGTAAGCCTGAAATTTACAGAAATAGATCCCCAACTAGAAATAAACAACAGAAATTGGTGCTCAATGAAATTTCCAGTTTGTTGAGGCGGACCATAGAACAGAGAAGACAACGATGGATTGAAAACATTGCTGGAATTGTCAGAAGACTAGAGACTAATGAAGGTTGAGCACATCAAAGACAAGATTTAAATATAAAGAACAACTTCTGTCCGTGTTAGTTACGTAGGTCAGCAGTCCAATCCAGCATTTTAAATCAATAATCAAGTGAGCCAAAGTCCAAAGTCTGGATAGTTAAATTCTAGATAACATCAGACGTCTGTGATTATGCTGATTTGCAGCATGCATATTCAGCCTGGATGCAGTCATTTAGTACAATAAATAACTACATTGATTGCAGAAACAGACAAACAAGAAAGGAAAGAGAGTGAATAATGAACACCAAAAGGACAACAATAATTGTGCATAGCCACTCCTACTTCTCTGAAATGTCATCTATCAGGAAAACATGCTTAAAGAGAATCGACAAATTGTCACTGAAAAAGTCACTGTTGATGCTCCAGAATCCTCATTCACCAGTAGACATCTAGCTAGAGCAAAACCTGAGAAGCCCCCTCAACCCCGTGTCATAACTAAATCAAGATTCAAAGTGAGCATGATAAGTCACAATGAACTCCAACATGCCTGTGGATAGAAATGGCTCCCCGCTCACAAACTCCAAAAAGTTTCAACAATTTTTATAGTGTCAATTTTCTAGCTAATTCAATCTTACTCTTCAGTCAGCCAACTCTGTATAACAAATATCCACATTGAGACCTCAAATTTTTTAGCGTCTTTCTATGCAAACATGTGGGTATGTAACCCGCATCCTCCAGCAGCTGTATCAAATACTTCAATGACATAAATTTGCAACACCGAATTAAAAAACATCTGTACACCTGGTCCTTGAAAATGTTAGCCCCTTCAACTAAAACATGCCCATCTCGATAGCCCACTAAAACCCCATATCCAAAACTGACTTTACGTCCTGCCAACTACAAATACCAATACTAACTAACTAACTAACAATACGATAAAACATAATTCTACTCTGCAATAATCACACTTACACTGCCAAGATTAAACAGTAGATTCAATTAACACAGTCAGATCATATTAAATAAAACTCAACAGAGGAGAAAACTCACGCGTTTGAAATATTAATGATAAGTTAAACAATCTCCAGTTCTAGGGAAAAAACAATAAAAGAAAAAAAAACCTTAGCCGTAAGGCTCTACTAGAGTTGCACGGAAACGGACTGACCTGCATCGGGTTGGAGTTCGCTTGCGATTTCTCTTGTTCGCCCATAGCAGCAGCGAACTCCTTTCTTTAAGATTCAAATTCAAAAATTTCCAGATAAATTCAACCAGGCTGGTCACAATTAACTATAAACACGTGAGAGTTGGGTTTATTACGGAGAGGGATAGTATGCAGTATCGAAAATTTAGAGCTTCGGGGATTAATAGCAAAAGTCAACCTTCGATTTTTCTCTCTCCTCTCTTTTTATTCGCTTCTGTGCAAGAGTGCACATACATTGAAAATATATAGGTTTATTATCGCTTTTATTTTGTGTAAATTTTACGGAGTAGCCATGGACCTTTAATTTGTCTGCGCGCATTTTTTCGGATGAAAAATCATAAGTGATCCCTCAAGTTTCAACATTCGGTCATCTGATTACTTGTGTTTTATCAAATTGAGGTTGTTGCTGATGTATTCAGTTATATAAATATCAAGCAAAAATAAATTTCTTTTTCCTGCCCGTGATTTTAATCTTTTATCAACTAGCCGCGGACCCGTGTTGGGCTGAGGAACCGGTTTTTTTTCTTCATAAAAAATGATGATCAGGAGTTATAGACACGAATAAAAAAAAGAAGACAGGTATGTGATTTAATTCATGGACTTGATTGAAAGAAATAAGTTGACTTTACTTTAATTGAATAAAAAAACAAAAACAATAGATTAATTAATTAAATAAAATGATCACAATAATTGTGAAAAAAAATCTAAAAAAGGACAATGATATAGTTAATTCTCAAGTCATGAGACTAGTCTAAAAAATAACCTAGAAAATCAACTTAGATTAACAAGATCAACTTATAACCTCGGTAAAGGCATTGAGAAAACGGTATTGGTGCAAGTACGAAACTCATGCTCAGCCCTTCTCTTTTCTTTCTCGCGATCCAACCACGCAAGGAAGGTCTGAGGGGTGGATTCCTTTTCTTGCCGTATCATACAAAGCTTCCTCTCGCTGGCAAATTGCAGCACGTGTAATTTACTCCTTGGGTGAGTTTCTGGTTTCCACAGAAGGACTTTTAGGTGACAGGACGGTGACAGTTTGAACCAATCATTGCAGAACAGGTAAACACGTGAATAGAGTTAGCCCCGGAACCAATACGTGAGCAGACATGTGATATTAGTGACGAGGGGGTCATCAGAGTGACGGAGAAGCGTTTACAAACACAAAAACAAATAATACATAGGGATGTTTGGAAGTATGATATTTATTTTTTAAAAAATATTTTTTATTTTTTAAAAAATATTTTTGATATAAGTATATTAAAATAATATATAAAATATAAAAATATTATTTTTTTAAAATATCTTAAATGTATTTTTTAAATATAAAAGCAAACGTATGCTATAATTTCAAAGAAAATTACGAATATGACGAACCACCCCCACGGTCCCCATCCCTCCATGGTGAAAAATAAAAAGTAAAAATCACGTCCATATATTAGCAGATTAAAAACGCGCCGTTATATCAAAATAATCACCGAGCCCAATTTTCATTCCATGCAGCACATGGAACTCGGCAGGTTATTTGATGCAGCTCACTTGCAATTTCACCATTATATTTTTAATAATATAAAACGTTTTCCAGGTCATTCTTTAAAAGGAGAGTAGGTATTTGTTAGGATTGTATTTTCTTCGGGTCATATTATCAATGATATATAAAATTCCAAAGACCTGTGCCAGTGTTCTAATCAAGATCAAATCAAGGGCCGTAAGGAAAGGGTAAACTGCAGACCCTCCATCCACTGGGTAAGTTCTTACTGGGTCTCTTTTCCCTGGATCAGTCCAATCTTACCCTCGATCTATAAAAAAAATGCCAGTGTCTCCCTAGCACTGGTACAGAAAAAAGAACAAGGATCTATATGTACAGAAACAAACAGTTTAAGGACCTACTCCATAGTTTGTGAATAGAGAAAGAAGTCAGTTCAACAAATGCAAAATGGTACGCGCCATGCTACAGCGTACAGGTACGACAACAAAAATAAAGGAAGACAGCAAAAGTAGCTCATCAGCCGCACTTTGATCTCTCCGCCCCTTTCAACGGGATTCTCTAAGCCCTCTCCTTCTCCCTCGAAAAACTCTAAACAAAAAAATAAAACCATCCTACTATATTTATATCACCATTTCCCCTCTCCCTCAGATCTCCCCTCTCTCTCGAAAAACTCTCTCACATTTCAAAATGCAATCCTCGCTCGCTCTTTCGCTCTCTCAATCCGCGACAGCCTCAACCATTCCCAAATCAAACTACACACTTAATCACGCTCTCCGTTTTCCTCCTTCTAAGCTTATAAATCTCCGCTTCTGCGGTCTTAGAAGAGAAGCCTTTTTAGGTTCCTCCTCTCTCTCTCGCTCCCAATCTCTCCAAAATAAAACTCTCTCTAAGAAAATTAACAATGCAATCTCAGCTTCTTTATCTGGCAATGGAAGCGCACCAAAATCTTTTGATTATGATTTGATCATCATTGGTGCTGGTGTTGGGGGCCACGGTGCTGCACTTCACGCTGTTGAGAAGGTAGTGAACTTTTAAACTGTTTTTTTTTCTACTTAAATTAAGTATAGAAGCTTAGGTTAATTATTTAATTTAGATAAAGCTTAGATTAATTGATTTTAGCTGTATAGTTTTTTTTTAATCACATTGATTTCCAGCTTTGTATTTATTTTTAGTGTCTTAGTTATGTATAGAAGCTAGATTATCCATGCTTTAGTGCAACCTTTTTTTTTACTTTGTGTTCGCGATTTTCACTTTTTTTTTTTAATTTTATTTGAACTGTAGTGATTTTGAGCTTTCAGTTTTGTTGAATTAGTGTTGGTTAAGTTTACAATCTTAAATTAACTATGCCTTTGATAATTGTACAAGCTTGGATTGATCATGCTTAATACTACGACGCACACACACATATATTAATTCTTTATAGTTTTGCTCTATTGTTATTTATATGCTACTAGTTGCTATTTGAATTGTGTAGAAGGGTGTGGATTTTGACAACTCAATAATTACAGGGTTTGAAAACTGCTATCATTGAAGGGGATGTGGTAGGGGGGACATGTGTGAACAGAGGATGTGTTCCTTCAAAAGCACTTTTAGCTGTAAGTGGGCGGATGCGTGAACTACAGAGCGAGCATCACATGAAAGCTTTGGGTTTGCAGGTAATAGAGTTTTTCATTTTAATTTTTTTTGCTTGTCTATGTGGATCAACATGGGAAAACAATGTTATGACATGGTGCTGTTCATTTCTGGGATCTGTGAATAGGTTGCAGCTGCTGGATATGATAGACAAGGAGTGGCAGATCATGCTAATAATCTTGCTATGAAAATTCGTAATAATTTAACGAACTCAATGAAGGCCTTGGGTGTGGATATATTGACCGGTTTTGGCTCGATTTTGGTGAGTTAACATTCTGTCATACAGAAGTGATAGCACCATAAACAAAGTTTATTTGCTTAGTTTACAGAATACAACTTTTTTTGGTCATGTTCTATAGTGATATCATTTGGGACTTTTACTAATTCCAATGCTTTTTATTATCGATTCGTTCAGGGCCCACAAACAGTGCGATATGGGAAACTTGATGATTCTCCAGGCAACACAGTGACTGCTAAAGATATAATCGTTGCTACTGGTTCTGTCCCTTTTGTGCCCAAAGGCATCGAAGTTGATGGTAAATATTCTCTCTTTTTTCATTATCACACAATGATCAAACATTCTTGTTAAAAGTTTGATCCAAAGCAGTTTAAATATCAGGGGTTTGTCTTATCATATAAGATGCGAAACCTCTTGAAAGATGATGCTGATCCTCTTGTTCAATACTCTTTTTCACATCGATTAAAGGAAGAAGACGCAAAATGTTTGGCAAACTTATGTAGTAGAAGAGCAATTAGCTTGGTAAGAATTATTTATGAACAGCCTGGCAGGTATTGTGATTTGCAGAAAGCATGTTTGTTAGCCTCATCTTCCTCGAGAATATAGGAGCCTAGCATGCATTTTGTGGATAAAGTGCCATCTATGCTGATAATATGACAAGGAATATTCTAATTTCTGTGTAATGACCTTCAGGGAAGACTGTAATTACAAGTGACCATGCACTCAAACTGGAGTCTGTTCCTGATTGGATCGCAATTGTAGGAAGTGGTTATATTGGTCTGGAATTCAGTGACGTGTATACTGCGCTTGGAAGTGAGGTATTGCTGTTTTTCTTCTACTTGTTTTTTCTGAGATCCATTTAGAAAATGCTGTTGACGAGCATTCTTCTGGGAAAAATCAGCATGATAAGCAAACACTAAGTTTTTTTCTTTTTTTCCCTTCCCTCCTTTCATTGTTGTTTAATAATTGCTGCTTACCTCATCCCTTTCTCATTTCAAGATTTTATTATACACTTGACTTTGCTACTGATTGGAACCCAGCTTTGCATGGGAAGCACCTTCCCAACTTCTTCAGTGCTTATATGCAAGCTCAATATGATCCGAGCTTTCCAATCTAAATAATTGTATATATTACTAGCTGATAAGCTATCTCAGTTCCACCATCGCAGATGCTTGGTAGATGATTTAGTTTGCAGTTTAGATTCTCATGTACTTAAATTTTGTTAAACGATACATGTATGAGATGTTTGTTCTGTAGATGGTTGCATCAGTGTCATGCCTAATGCTTCAGTGCGTGGAACTTGAATTCAAGAATAGTTTGCAGTTTAGATTCTCATGTATTTAAATTTGATTTGATTTTTGTATAAAGAAGTGGGTAGTGCCAACTAGTAACTTGTATTTATTGATCAATTTAACTAGTTGGCACCGTTATTGTTCAGATTATTTATCCCAGCATCAAATTTTGATGGTCTGAACTTCTTTTTGCTGATAGTTGATGTCATTGAGTGGGTTTTTTTGCAGGTCACCTTTATTGAAGCCCTTGATCAGCTCATGCCTGGATTTGATCCTGAGATTGGAAAGTTGGCACAAAGGGTCCTAATTAATCCACGCAAAATTGACTATCATACCGGAGTATTTGCAACCAAGGTTATCATAATTTCATATATGAGTAGCTGTCTGTTCCTTTCAGAGACTGCCACAATTTCTTTTCTTCATTCATTCCTAGCATCACTTTCATCTTATTTTGTGTTATTCATAGATCACTCCAGCTGAAAATGGGAAACCAGTCACCATTGAGCTTATTGATGCCAAGACCAAGGAACCCAAAGATACTCTGGAGGTAATGTAAATTGTTTCAATTAACAGTTTGTTTGGAAAAACAATTGTGGTAGGAGGGGAGGGGAAGGAAAGGGATGGAAAGGGGAGGGCTTGGAAAAAATTTACCTTCTATTGTTTGGATAAATAAGAAGGGGAACGGAAGAGATAAATTTTCTTTGTTTGATAGAAAGGACATAAAAGATAATGAATTTTAAATGTAAGGAGGAAGTGAAAAATAAGATCGACCAAGTTTATTTATTAAAAATTGGATTTTCCAAAAAGGAAGAATGTTAAAATAGTAAGTTAATATCAAGAAATCATATAGCTACTTCCTTCCCCTCCATTACTCAAAATTGGGTGTGATTCTTTGGAGGGGAATGTCCCCCCTTCCCCTCCATTGAAAATTCTCTCCCCAAATAAGGTGAAGATGCCATTAATCTTCATTACCCTCTCCTCCCTTCTCTTTCCCTCCATTCACTTCTTTCCCAAACAAACTGTAAATGAAGTCTGGATGTATGATGCTAGCATCCATCGTTATTTTGTTCTGCAGAGCAAAGTGGATTGCTAAAAAATCTATCACTTCTATATGCTCTTTGAGGAGAAAAGACCTCCACGTCAAAATTGTAGAACTCTTTGGGTATTTTTTTTGTTTTTTTAACTTCAGTCATATGCCATGAAATACTTGAGCTACATCATGAACTTATTGAATGAGTTTTAGTCAATAAGCATTGTTTTTGTATTGCCGTGTATATCTGTTGAACATAAGGTGGCTAATTTACAGATGGAACTCTGTTATGTTTAAGCCTGAAATGTGATTAGACGTAAAATTTGGCCTTCATGTCAATAATTTTCTGTCATCTCCTGCAGCTCAGGCACCATCACTTGCATGGGCTCCCCTAATTTAAACATTAATCCTCAGTATGATTTAAAATCCCATCCCACGGCATCCATCGTAACTCTGATCTTGCTTTCACTATAGGTAGATGCAGCATTAATTGCAACTGGAAGAGCTCCTTTCACAAAAGGTCTTGGCTTGGACAATGTACGAATCCTTTGATGTTAATGTTGCTTTTATTAAATAGATTTGTCACCAGGAAGAAGAAATGATTTTAATCATCTTTCTCTCTCTTTCCCACAGGTCCAGGTAGCATTGAAAAATGGTTTTGTTCCTGTTGATGAGCGTATGCAAGTGCTTAATTTTGAGGGGAATCCGGTTGGTTCAAATTATTTTCTCATGATCAAAGTTTAATGTATGGCTGTTGCAAATAATTACTTACATCTTTTTTAATAATTTCAACTCTTTAGGTTCCTCACTTGTATTGCATTGGTGATGCTAATGGTAAAATGATGCTTGCTCATGCAGCCAGTGCACAAGGAATTTCAGGTTAGTTGCAAGCGGATCAGTTTTTTGTCACCTCAAATCTGATGCTTCCTTTTACAGTGTTTCATCTTTTGCTCGAATTCTTGACACAGTGGTTGAACAAATCACTGGAAGGGATCACGTGCTGAATCATCTAAGCATTCCGGCAGCTTGTTTCACTCATCCTGAAATCAGTATGGTTGGATTGACAGAGGTAAATTTTAAAATCTTGCAGGTGCATTTAGTTCTATAAATATGCTATTATGCTCTAGTTACTTCGTGATTTATGATAAAGTTAGCTGAAGTCTGCTTCTATACAAACAAATTGCATTCCTTACATCCTTTTTATCTGTTTCTTTCCTTTCATGTTGCAAACAAAATTTCTTATTTTGTGTTACCTTTACACATGAAATTTTGACTGAATACTATAATTTTCAGCCTCAGGCAAGGGAGAAAGCTGAAAAGGAGGGTTTTGAAGTAAGTGTCACCAAGACGAGTTTCAAAGCCAACACAAAGGCCTTGGCAGAAAATGAAGGAGAAGGGATAGCTAAGGTTAGATTTCATTACTGTTCTCCTTCCTCAATGCGCTGTGCAAACATAATTTGAATGGTCAATCTTGATGCCATCCCCTCTCAGTGTATAGCTAGGGATCCTTTCCAAAGCCACTCTGGTCGTACGTGAACTATTGACTAGTTTGTTATGCCTGTTGGATCTAATACAATCTCTTGCATAGGTGATGAGCATCATGAAATTTGGAGCCTGCTGATGTTCTGAATCCAATAAATTTGCCTTTATACATCATTTCTGTATTTTTCTCATGTTTACATGCAAACCTTTCAGTTCTATTTGACTCTGTTGATTAATCTTCTCTCACTAACTTCCATGGTTGGTACTCCTTTACTTTCTTGCAGTTGATATACAGACCTGACAACGGAGAGATACTTGGAGTGCATATTTTTGGGTTGCACGCTGCAGATCTCATCCATGAAGCATCCAACGCAATAGCTTTGGGCACTCGTATTCAGGTATGCAGCTGCATCTTTATTTATGGTGTGAAATGCCCTTTAGAATGAACTACTTAATGAGATGTTGGAAGTTTATTACCAGGCTGCAACTAATAACTCACGTCTCTATTCTGTTGGTCTTGAAAATGCTTCTTCAGATCTCAGTTTTGTACATGCGTGCACTCTAACAAGTGTAAGCTTATAACATCTGGGAACTAATTATAATTACGTTTGCACAATGCAGGACATAAAATTTGCAGTCCATGCACACCCAACTCTATCCGAAGTTCTCGATGAACTTTTCAAATCAGCAAAGGTGAGCTTCTGAATGAACACATGCTTTTAACATCTTGCATGCCATAAAAGAAAAGGTACCCGCCTACACACGCACACAGAGCACGGGCATGATCGTCTCATTTGTTTGAGTTTTTTGTGCTATATGGTAAAACAATTCCAGAAGAACAAATCACATGCGCCTTCATGATTACAAAGTTGAGATAACATCCGGGGTTATGCTCTTATTTCATATGAACTCATCTTCGAACTTTAAATGTACTGAAGAGACATTGCGTGTGTACTGACAAATAGATGGTGGATAGATGTCCCGTGAGAAAAAGTCCCCCCCACAATTTCTTTGCAATTTATTGCGTGTTGTTAGCATGTCAACTTTTTCAGCAAACAGCTGTTTAATCCTGATACATGTTCACCCACGTTTGGTGGTTGCATGTATTTGTTAAGCTGAGGAGAGCACCATCCACCTTCAACCTAGTGACAGAAGTTCTTAATTTATGGGGCAGGTTAAAGCTCATGTTCCAGGCCCAGTAAGTGAACCAGTTGCTGTTTGAGCATGCAGGCAAAATTTCAAAGAAAATTTGCTTGTATTAGGAGGTATGAAGGAGCATGCATACCCAGGCTAGAGATAAATCCACGTATTTAGTACACTGCCACAAGAAACATCATCAAGAGATCACCTGTTACAGCCTGAAATCTTTCAGAAGTTGCGCTGTTGTTTTGTTGTTTCTCAGGTTCATATATTATTTCCATTCTGAAAATGGTTTTGATTCTAATCAATTGAACAGAGACTATAATCTACTCCATTGAAACTCTCAGCTTGCAAGAATCCTTGTGGTTTTGTTGTTTTTTTACATTACCCTTGCTCTCTGAACATGGCAGCCAGATTACAAGATCTCAGAACGATATTATTAACTTGCCGTTACCAGCACCATCAAGTACTTAGATAGCAGACTGTTTTTTTCCGGGTTCTTCCATCTATGTGCAGAATGAGAGAACCCCACAGCACTGCCATACCTGCACATTCAACTCGCCTTCCCCTAACAAACCAACCAGCAGGTGCGGGCACTGGCTTGCTTAGAGCAACGGCAAACACACCACGATATATGACACGTGTAGCATTACTCTTAAGAAAGGTCAGTCGATGCCCTAACCTAGTTACTACTGCTAAATCATCGCTGTATGTCATACAACTGTATCAGGCATGCCCGGAAACAACTCCCTCCACATATAAGTGAGATCCACAACAAAATCATCCATGAAAACCAAACTTCATGTGAGCACAGCTGTAGTTACTCAATTCCTCTGATTTGGTGCTAGAATCAGCTGCTGCTTATTTCTATTAACGATAGCTCGAATATTTCTAGCCACTTGCATCTCCAACCACCATTTCCGCTGATCTAAAGAAACCTAGGAGCGGGTGACTATTTTTTTTCCTGGGTTGCAAACCAGTGCATTTATTATTATTAAACGTAAAATCTATTAATCATATTTCATGGCATAAATACTAGTCTTTGAGAAATCATTAGCAATGCACGCTCAAGGCAATTGCGTCACAAGTTCTATCCTGAACATACCAGGATAAAAGCGTCAAAATGAAAAAATGCTCGTTTTCAAGTTTATATCATCTTATGATCTACAGCATTGCTATATCTGTTATAACAATAATTAAAAAAAAAAGCAAACAAACGTTAAAGAAACTCAACTACAAAATCGTTTTCATCAGATACAGACACAGCAGATCAAAAGGAAATATAATGCACAATTCCTTTTTCACCCCTCTTAAAAAGAATGAAGAAATGCAGTGGATTATTGAGAAATTCACAGTTCAGGCAAAACTCAATTTTTTTTATCATTGATGATATGTAGTCAGAGACATTAACGTGAAACCACAATTTCAGTTCACTATCAAATGCCACTACCATAGTTAATTTCGGTGAGCTTACTGACCATTCACACAAAGCAACAGCCATAAGGCTAATATGTGACTGGCTAATTGGCCACCATCATGACAGAAAACAGCTTTACCTAAATTAGGATTAAAAGACAGTGAAGATCTCTATGACACGACAGGCAAAAACCATCATCAAACTACCACTTAAGTTTCTATAGCTTGATCCAGAATAAATAATTTCTAAACTAAATAAGCTGCTGACAACTGACATCAAAGGTGAAGCATCTCACTGTAATAAACAAAACTCCTAAAAACCAGAAACTGCATTGCTCCTGAATAGGAAAACCATACTGCTAAGCTAGTAAATTTAACAAGGCACTGCTGTATGCAGGTGCCAACAGCTTTGCCGTCTCTTGACCAGTAAAACATGCAACTTTGCAGCACCATAACACATCTCACAGCAATGTAAATAAATTGATCTATCACCTAAATCTAAAAAAAGATAAAAAATCTCACTACTCCATACCGAATAAGTAGTAAAAAGGCTAAGATGTTGAAAGAAGAACATACTCATCGCATAACAATCCAAAGCTATAAGAATCTTAAACAAACATCAGTAGCAAAGATCCAAAATCGAAATTTCTGGTTTGACAGTACAGCCAACTACTGGAAAATAAAACCCAGAAGTAACATGGAGATACTACACTATAAAGGTATAGTAGTGCCCATTTAGAAAGCAATGCTTCTACTCTTCCTCGGTGGCCGAGTCACCACACTTCTTGTTATGCTTCCTTGCATATCTCTGGTTCCTCAAAAACTTAGGGTCCATCTACACACACAAGAGAGACCCATTTCAAGAACAATACTACAGAGCGAGAAAAAACGTACAGAATCACAAGAAAGGAAAAGTACCCCTTTCGTGGAGGTGTGGCGATGCCTCTTGGGTTTCTTGATGCCATTCTTGTGAGCTTTGTGGGACTGGTTGTGTGCTGTGTGATTCTTTGACTTGGCCATCTCTGCAACACGAAAACGAAACAGTCAATGCTCACACAGAGACAACTTGATCTGCTTTTATAACAAGAAGAGGGTATTGATGGTGAAATGAAAGGGCAGACCTGATAGCGAGGAGTGGATGCGGGCGAGATGATAAGTGGCAAGAGCAAACCCTAATTCTCTGGTGACTTTATACAAACCGATGGTCACAAAAAAACTGCCCTAAGACGGCCCTGCTTACGGGCCTTTGTTGTTGTAAAACTCAATGCAGGGTTTTCAGTGGGCTTCGAGCACTTGGCCCATGCAGCTTCATACGGACGACACAAACGCCTCATTTCATGTTCGGTTTTGTCTCTGCCGCAACTCTTACAAGTTTATTTATTTATGCTGTTGTTGTGTTGTTTTAACAAATATATATAAGCATAAGTAATTTCTTACATTGTTATAGTTCAAAATTTATTCTTTATAAAGAAATTTATGCGCCTGGGAACTAACTTGAAACAATTTCTTAGAGGAAACATGGTAATATGAGCCAGAATGGAAAAATTATAAAATATAGTTTTTTATTCAAATAAAACACTTACTCCATTTCACAACAGTAATAATTATTTCTAACCTGTATATTTAAACTCTTCTTTAAATTTAAAGCTAGAACACAACTTAAATAAAACAACAAGAGTCTCACCACCTTAAGCTAAAATAATATTTAACTCGAACAAGAAATAATAAATAAATTGAGTGAATTTTTTTAATTGAAATCTAAACTTTAAATTATCTATTTCAACTCATGTTGTTTTCGTTGTTGAGGAAAAAATTGATTTTGTTGAGTGTATTTGACTTCAATTATTTTCGCAATATATCATCAATAAAAAAACAACATTTGTATTATGATTCAAAGCCGATAAATACATTAGACCAAAAGTGGTTAATAATTCAATATTAATCTGTGTGTTTCGGAAATGAAACGTAATGGTAGTTGTGTTTTACAGTTGATGAAGCCATGAAAATTTTGTAGTTATGTTCTAAAATAGATAAGTTTTGTTATTATTTTGAACTTGTTTTATTATTTTATTTTATTTTATTCAAAATTATCAATAAAATAAATAATTTTGAACTTGTTTCTACAAAATAATAATCTTGTAGAAACAAGTTCCATGTCAAAATATGAGATGCTTTGACATTTAAGTTAATAGTATATAAGAAAGATAAATAATACGAGGACCATGAGAAACATATATTGAATGAACAAGTTATTCTTGAACTGTTGAATGGGGTTATTAATATTTTACTTGCGGTGTGCCAAGTCATAGCTATTTATAGACATTAAACACGTTAATTTATCCCATGAAATAAAGATGGAGAGCAATCTCATGATGATGAGTAAAGAAAAACAAATACCATTATTGAAATGAAGGAGATTGATATCTACTATTAGTTTTGTGATGGTGTTTAGTGTTTTGTGTTTTATTTTTTAAAAATAAATGCGTTTAAATGGACAAATACACGTACAAAGAATATATATATATATATATATATATATATATATATATATATAAAAGAGAAAATATAGCTTAATTTATCCCATGAAATAAAGATGGAGAGCAATCTCATGATGATGAGTAAAGAAAAACAAATACCATTATTGAAATGAAGGAGATTGATATCTACTGTTAGTTTTGTGATGGTGTTTAGTGTTTTGTGTTTTATTTTTAAAAAATAAATGCGCTTAAATGGGCAAATACACGCACAAAGAATATATATATATATATAAGAGAAAATATAGCTTAAATGATTATGTTTAAGGTTTATTTTTTAAAAGTTATCAATTCGAGTATTATAAATCATAAAATTATTAGAAATTTATATAATTATTAATTTTAAAATTTTAATAAATTAGCCAAATACATGCATGTAAGTTGATATGAATACTTTAAACTCCTTGAAATAAATAATAATAATAAAAAAATATACCTGAGATGTGTATGTAACACTGGGTGACGCGCAACTCCTTGAACTCCTAGAAACTAGAAAAAAATTACATGAAGGTGTGTCTAGGACAACAGGGGGCGATCATGTTTCCCATCCTTCACGCCGAAAGCCATGGTGGGAATCGATACTACCCGCAAGTTCCTCAATATCTCGTCTCGATGGACTTTTTTTTTAATCTTTCTATGAGCAATGAAGGTCTAATTAGCACTCCAAGAAAAGCGAAAAGGGAATAAAGACATCAAGCAAACACTCTTCAGCTACAAATCAACAAACAAATAGAACTTTAGATACCAATCATACACCTTTGCTGGCATTTTTTTTCTATAAAGGTTTTAACTATCATTCTCAAGTTTTAGACCAATCTAGATTATATTTTATTTCCAGTGAAAGGGCCATTGCGAGAAGCGAATCCGTTCACAATCCGACCCGACGAGGTTAAAACTCGTCATTTCATTGCCTCACCTAACCCTGGGGTCGAGCCAAGCCAAGGGTAGCCAGCCAGCCATGGTGAGTGTAATAGAAAAATAGAAAACGACAAAGGAATTGACTGAGAGGGGGTTTTTTTGAATACATAATAATTTTTCATCTTCGTTGTCATAACTAAGTCTCAGTTATTATTTTTTCAACACCCCCATTCATTCTGGTCCCTAGCCATAGATATCCATCCATTTTTTTATTTATTAGATCTCTCTCCCCAATACACACGTTATTATTATTATTTATTACCGGTCCTCTTTGGCTCACAAAAAATCTGAAGAACCCATCAAGAAAGAAAGATGTTTCTTTTAGATTGGTTTTATGGGGTTCTTGCATCTCTTGGTTTATGGCAAAAGGAGGCCAAGATTCTTTTCTTGGGTCTTGACAATGCTGGCAAGACAACCCTTCTTCACATGTTAAAAGACGAGGTCTTGGTTTCTTTCTTTCTTGATATAAAGTTCGCATCTTTATTTATTGGTATATGATTGTTCTGGTTTGGTTTATTGAACATGGGATCTGTTGTTTTATAGAGATTGGTACAGCATCAACCCACCCAGCATCCAACATCAGAGGAATTGAGTATTGGAAAAATCAAGTTCAAGGCTTTTGATCTGGGTGGTCACCAAATCGCCCGTCGTGTTTGGAAGGATTACTACGCCAAGGTTAACTTTTGTTCCTCTAGATTCGATGCTACTGTTCTTGCCTTGATTTGTTTATGATTATGTGTTTTCTTGAATTTTCTTGTTGAATCGCATTCTGGGCTTTCGATTTTTTGAAGTTTTTTATATCTAAGACGTAAGAATAAAGTTTGTGTTTGTCAAATGGATGGAGAAAATGGTGATTGTTGATTGGAGGGTACTTCGAACCTGTTACTTCTGCATGTTGTTCATTTCATGCTGTTGATGACTTGTAACTGTCGAATGACACAACTACTTCGGTTTTAAAATGGTGTGATTTAGGGTGCTTTGACTATAATCTCTCGATTTTCTTGCCAGAAAGATGTGATTAGAATTACCGTTTTGCTTCCTCTAATTGTGCGATGCGTTGTTATGTCACATGAATCTGGAATGAGGCAACTGTATTTTCTAGTTGCAGTCTTTTCCAGTCCTGCTCGTCATTGGTTTGTGATAGATCTGGTTGTGAGCTGAACTGTTGAAATTGCTAACGTGTTTGGTCGTCTTCCTGTTAGCTGTGATGGCATCTATGTATGCTTTGCCTTGCAGAGTTACATATGAAAACCATCTTCGCACCTTTTGTCAAACTGGTTTTTGCAACTTTGTTTTCAGCTGGTTGACTTCTCTAGGTGAAAAGATATCTGATTTCCCTTCTCACTTGTCTTGCTGTGCCTTCATAATCCCAGCTAAACTTTGCTTGTGTTTATCTGATTCATGGGAGGCCAGCATCAATATTTGAAGCTTCGCTGATAGCACCTTTTTGTTTTTAGGTGTTCCAATAGTAGCTTTCCAAATAACTTATTCTGGGCTTTATGGTAGTGCTTTATGAAGTTGACCTAGGAGAGTCTTTCACTTAGAAGTTAGAACTGAATAATGAACATGGTGTTGAGCTCATTGGTTGGAAGTGGTATGGATTAACTATGTTTTAATTGAATTCAAGTCCCAAGTTATTTCCTGCACCCAATGATTCTGTTGTTCTCATGCAAGGTATCAGTTGGTACTGATTCCAGCAATCATTCTGTATTCATTGTTTCTCCAAGTGGCTAAATTTCGAGTACAAGTAGATATTCCCTGTTCTGTCTCAATTATTGTGAAGAATCCATGCTTTTTTTAAGGACAATGTTTGGAACGTCTAAATAATATGAGATCTTGGAGTATAAACCATAGTTTTTTTTTCCCTCCATAACAGGTGGATGCGGTGGTATACCTAGTGGATGCCTATGACAAGGTTAGGTTTGCTGAGTCAAAGAAGGAACTGGATGCCCTACTTTCAGATGAATCCTTGGCTAATGTTCCATTTCTGATCTTAGGCAACAAGATTGACATTCCCTATGCAGCTTCAGAAGATGAGCTTCGTTATGATCTTGGGCTCAACAATTTCACTACTGGCAAGGGGAAGGTGAATCTTGTGGACTCCAATGTCCGTCCTCTCGAGGTTTTCATGTGCAGTATTGTCCGCAAGATGGGATATGGCGATGGCTTCAAGTGGATGTCTCAATACATCAAGTAGAATCGGGAGTAACATATGGCCTTGTACTCATTTGGAGTTTTTCCATCATTTTTTGCACCATCTTACTACAAGTACATCGAATATGGAATTTTGTTGTCTGTAGTGGTTTTATTTGTCGAAGGATTAACAACTGTAGTAACATTTGATTGACAACTCAGCCATTGTGAAATTGAAGCTTATCGAACAATATTGCACCTATCTATGTGACAGATTGTTACTTTCTGTGGATCAATGAGGTAATTGTCATTGTTGAATTCTCACTACTGTCCGTCTTGGAATTAGCAATCCGGGCTTCTTTTTTTTTTTTTGTTGGCTTGTTTTGGGTTATCATTTCATGATCCGTCTATGCTCTCACATGTCTTGTTAAAACATAGATTGATTTGTGCCGAAGCTCTGTTCCCCATTTAAACGCAATGTGTTCTCATTGTAGAGTTTCGTAGCAGAGTTTCTCAGTGCTTCATTCAATGCATTGTATAGCATTCGAGTGCAAAACTTGATCGGGCCAACTCACCGACACCGGAATGAGGGATCCGTTTGTAGGCGTGCCACTTGTCATCTTATCGTCACGGATGGCACCAGGCTGCGACTGTAGACTCGTAGTACTTTTATTCCTGACACGAGCTCATCGGCTGGCTTGAGCTTTGATCTAGGAAACAGAATAAAAGAATGGGAAAGAAAACTGATGGTTGGGAGTGCATTAGCTAGATTTTTTTCTTCGATCTGCAGCCAGGCCACCAACCACGACCTTGTAACTTTGTTGGGAAAGAAAGGAGTTGTTGCTGTCATTCCATTGAATAAACTTCCTCGTCGCCCGCCCGCCCCCCATGATGGGTTAATTTTACACAACAAACGAGATGATGTAGCTGGTGAAGATTTTTGACCGAGTCATTGTTGGGCTGATTCAAAATAAGTTAAAGACAGAGACTTGTACAGCAACGTTTATGTTTTGAATATCGTGTTTGAATTTTAAATAAATAATTAAACTTTGATGAATATTTAATCGATGATATGATTAATCATGCATAAGGGATGTTTTTTTGAAAAAAAGAAATATAATCCTTATAGTTAGTAAAACAGAAAAATAAGTTAAAGACAGAGACTTATAAGCCATAACTCAAATTCAACGATTTTTTTTAAAACAGTAAATAGTAAATTCATGGCAGGAATCATGATGCATAATGAGAGTGTTTTTTTTTAAAAAAATATATTAAAAATATATTTTTTTGACATCATTATCACACCAAAATTATCTAAAAAACAATAAAAAAATATTAATTTAATTTTTTAAAAAACAAACACTTTTAAAAAGTATATAAAAATAAAAATTACTGCATTTCCAAAGGGGTCATGCTCTCCTCAAACGGGCAATATGACTTGTAATGTTATTTACGTTTGCTATAAGGAAATCTAAGTCAATGATCTGAAGGTCAAAATGAACCAGCGGTCTGAACCTTGTAAACATCGTGTATCATGCTATCCCTGACCTGAAGGGAGTCAAGTCTGTCGTCTAAAATTAATTATATTGAATAATATTTATAATTTTATAGATTGAAATTCAATACCACTGCAGCAACTTAGAAATTATTTTGTTAAGCTGAATTGACAGCTAAAGTTGATCAATTCCGATGCAAATTTGGGATTTTGTTTGCTGAATGGAATTTGAATTTTTTTCAATTTCTATATTGTCAACTACACTGTACCTGGATGGTCCTAGATTTGTTTTTGTTTCACCTTCCTTCCTTTTTTTTTTTTTTTTTTCATTTTAGCGTCCACCAATATAGGTCTACAAGGATATGTTAGTCCTTCATCATGGATGATGGATTCGAGTTTAAATACAGTATTCCACACCAAGTATTACAAGAGATTTGAAAAATCGATGAATTTTCTGTTGGGATTCGAATTTAGTACCTGCACACTGTATTTTTTTTAATTTTTAATTTTTTTAAAAAATTAAATTAATACTTTTTATTATTTTGATATATTAATATTAAAAATATATATTATTTTAATATATTTTCAGATAAAAAATACATTTACAAACATTAACTCAAAACATCCCAACCTCTTGTAAGGAGAGCAATTGCATCACAGTTACAAACATTAACTCGATACATCCCAGCCTCTTGTAAGGATAGCAATTGAATCCCTTTTTCTTGTAGTTTTCTTTTCCTTCGCTAGCTCATTAGCTAATTCTAGGCCGCAGCTTGGGCTAAAATTCTTTGGAATATAAAAAAATAATATCTTTTGAATTTTTTTTATATTTTTACTAAACTCAATTGTAAAATTCCAAACTTAAAATTTTTTAATTTTCTTTATTTAATTTAAATTTTAAATTAAATTATATAAAAGTTATCAGGTAATAATCTTCTCTACTGAGTTGGACAAAAAAAAATTTAACAAGTCATGTTTATTCTAATCAACTCGTCAAACTTGTAGCTCGTATTATATAATTTAATGGGATGAATTAATTTTTTTATTTTATTATATAATAAAAAATAATAATATCGATACAATCAAATCAATACAATTAAATTTAAAACTAGCATTAAAAAATAAAATTTAAAAATATTAACTACAACTTCAACTCGTGACACAGAAGAACCAGAGCCTCGTGTTAACCAAGCAAGCTACGGAAAATATGTGTTTAACAAGTGATTAAAAAAAAAATTTAATCTGGTTCACTGTTTATATGGGCAGTTAAACCAGTCCAATCCAATTATTAGTTGTTATGTTGATGTGAATATTTCATTTAACTATGAAAGAATAAAAGAAAAACGAAATATCATGACTTTTTTCTTTTGATTATGGTTTATATATTGGAGTTTTTATTTGAGAGGGTGTATTAAAAAATAATATAAATTATATATTAAAATTTCACCTAATAATTTAAACTATTGAGTTGAGATAGTTTTTTGATATTTTACTAAGCGAATACTGATTTTATGTTTAGTATAAAGTTAGAATAGTTGGAATGGGAGAGGGAGAGGGAGTTTATGAAAGAGCATACGACCCGTTGTTAGAGTCAAAATCTAGTCATCTTCAGGGGAGGTGACCATCTGACCTTGATGGAAAAGGTAGATCTTTCCGTTGCGATTGATTTTTGGTCATGCAAGGGCAAAACAGATCCTATTATATCTAACACTAAGATGATAGATTTTACTGGTAATCAAGTTGTTGTGTTGAATTGAGCAGGTTTTCTTTCATAGGTGGATGCTTTTATTTATTTATTTATCTATCTATCTATTTTGGTACAAAACTCTATTTCTTCATCTGAACTCCAACATTTTTTCCTTAGCTTCAACAAACACAGTTTTCATGTTTAAAATGTGCCACGTATTCATAGTGTAGGTGGGCATTGTAGTCTGCTTGGTTGACGCTTTCAAAAGGGAAAGGTTTACAGAGTCCAAGAAGAAGCTCCATGCTATCCTCTCGGATGAGGAACTTGAATACGTCCCATTTCTCATTCTAAGAAACAATGTTGATTTGGGCTATGCTGCCGCGGAAGAGGAATAGCGTCGCCACCGCGGCCTTCCCAACTTCACCACTGGCAAGGGGAGAGTCAATCTAGATGCTGAAGAAGCTCGCCCCATCGAAGTTTTCATGTGTAGCATTGCACGATATGCTGATGGTTTTGAACGCCTCACTCAGTACATACAATATTTGAGTGCATTTGCCCGTCATGTCAATGAAGATATACTGGCCCTCGTTCCGAGTAAAAATCGAGAATCTATAGTATTAGGTATCACCAATCTCGAATTTGTAGAATTTTCAAGTTCGGAATGACATTGAAAATTCAATTTTCCCATTAAATGTCCCTGTTCATTAAAAAGAAAATATCATGCCCAATTATTTCCTGGCTCGGAATGGGGTCTCAATCACAACAAAATACAACTCATCATGGTTTCTCTAGCGGCAATATTCACGGAGATTCCTAGCCATCATACTTTCTAAACCATGTTGAAACTGATTATAGCCACACAATTACAAAAGCCGAGTTCAATTTAAAGCCATCTAAGAAGCCTAGAGTCCAATAACACCATCAAGGACTTACCCATAACTTAATACCAACATGGGAATCATCATAACCCTCTCGAAAGCTTAAAAACAGCTTGAAAGGGTAAAACGAGCACAATTGATTAATCTACACAATTTACCAAGATGTGCAGGCTACTACAGTGCATAAACCTCCTTTTGCTACATATTCACATGCAGGCACAGACTATTTTACAAGGCCGAACACCATTGCCTAAAAGTCACTTTCAACCATGTCCGTGTCAAGAAGGCCTTCATATTCCACCTGAAGAAGCACACGAGAATATTAATTAATCTGCAAGACAGAATTATAAGACTAGCAACTTCCAGGTAAATCACCTACAGTTGCTTGGTTATAGGTTAATTTCATCCTCCGGTATTGCTCTTGTGCTTGCTTTGAACGGAACATTGCTTGAACCCGTATTACAGATCTCTCAACACGTTCACCCGCCTGTTTCTGGCTGATTTTGTAGAAGTCTTCCTCCGTATCACTTTCATGTTTCGGATCTACATCTGTTTCAACAGGTTCAACTTGCAGTCCACGAAAGCCTTTTCTCTTTAAACGCCATCTCAAAATTGCTTTCTCAAGCACTCCAATTGACCAGATGATCTTACGGTACTGCCTTCTCTCTTGGAAGCCTCGGAAAGCAGCCTGTATTAGAACAAAAGGAAAATCACTTACTAATTTCCTGGATTTCCTATGCTAACAATAATATCTTAGGCATGCAACAATGAGAAGGAATGAGGAAAACACTATTGTGTTTTAATGTTCATTGCATTTAATTCGTTACTGGAACACTTATTATGGTCTTATATTCTGTTTAAGTTGAAAGAGACGAACAGGTGAGCTTTTTGGGATATTTGAAACCAAAATGGTCCACTGGCAGACTCAAAATGCTTTGGCCTCGACATAAATTATAATAATCACTTTTGAATCAGAAAAGAATAAAAAATAGGCAAATAGCTTCTTAATTTCCTGGATTTCTTATGCTAACTTAGGTATGCAACAATGAGAAGGAATGAAGAAAACAGTGTTGTGTTTTAATGACTTTTTATTTTTTGGGTCCTATATTCTGTTAAGATGAAAGAGATGAACAGGTGAGCTTTTTGGGATATTTGAAACCAAAATGGCCCACTGGCAGACTCAGAATGCTTTGGACTAGACATCAATTATAATAGTCACTTTTGAATCAGAAACGAAAAGACGATAAAAATCATCCACCACTACCATGAGATGAAAGGTAATCTTGGTTTCCTTTCTATTTTTCCCCTTTGGTGTCAGTTACACATAAATTAAACCGGTATGAAAGGGGAGTGAGCACTTACTTGAATTTTGATAGCCTGTCGACGCATATTAAGGAAATTCTTCCGCGTTTTCCAAGTACGGAACCTATGTTGAATGTGGGCAGCAGCTGCCATCTTTTTCTTACTATCATAGTTGCGAAAGGCATGTTGGATCTTCATTGCTGCAATAATATTCCGCGCTTCATCCTCTGGACTGGAGGACTGAGCTGCTTTAGTGTATACTTTTAGCGAGTGTTCTCTGAAAGCAGCCTGTATACGTGCTGCTGCATCAGCAGCTGTGCGGTAAGCTGCCAAAGTATCCTTCAGATGCAACTCCTCCTCACTTAGATTCTCAGAATTTACAGTGTCTGTTGCAGTCATTTGCAGCGAGCCAGAGGCATTTCCAGCTATTATCATAGACTCAAATTGTGCCACCAAAGCCTTTTCAGACAGATAAGCAGCTAAGCCATCATAACCCTTTGCAGATGCAAGATCAGCAGCGGTGCACCCACCAGGATTTTCTTTAGTGGGATCTGTAACCAAGTTTGGCTTTGCCCCTGCAGATAAGAGAGCTGCAACCATTTTCTCCCTGTACATATAGATCATCAAAATTGGAGAAAAAATGACAGTTACTTCGAGACTGATATACATTCGAGTCAGTAAAGAAGTCTTAATATATACTCCTGGCCCTTTAGGATACATACATCAGGTTTTCTTGACTGCTTATAATGCTATCATATTTGTGCAGCCCAATGTTTTTCTATTTCAGAGAGATGTATATGATTTGCTTTGGCATGAAGAGACAGAATAACATGGAAGCAGTGAAATGGAGTGAAGCTGTGACAAGCAAAGGGAAAATGGAAGAAGATAAAAAATGTCCTAGTTCATTTTATTCAAGACACTTAAAGAAACTGAAGCTGGACAACCACAGAAGAACTGCAAATTAAAACAACAAAGAACATGTCCATACCTTCCATAATATGCTGCCCAGTGCAGTGCTGTCCATCCATGTTTATCGCGAAAATCTAATGATAAGCCTGACCAAGAAAACAAATAAACTGCCCAAGTGTATCCGATAATAGCACATAAATGGATCACTCCAAGGCCTTGAGCATCGTATTCTGTGGTTTTACAGCCCTCAAGTACTCTTTCCAATAGCCATTCCTTTATTGTGTTTTTTAAAGAAAGTTCAAACAAACCATCTTTTGCTTGTGCAACTGAAATTCTGCTGTCCTCAATTGACTTAATCAAGTATGCCCAACTATTAGAAATATTAGAAGTTTTGTGTGCGAACTTCTTAGCCTCCTTCAGTTTAGCCGGTGACACTTTACTAGATAGAACATTAAGGGTCTTGGAAGTAGAAAAGAGCAAATAAGCAAGTCTCATCTGAAGATGGAACTCTTCCCACTTGGATTTGTCTTCTGAAAAAACATCCAAATCATGTACTGAAGGAGCACGGTACTCAAAATTCAAAATTTGGCTGATGGGTTTGGATCCATCCAAACTCAAACATAGATTTACTAGTCCAGGGGAATGCGGTGACACCATACAGCTATAGACCCCAGCCTGGACAATTTCTGCTGGAACAAAAGCATCTCCACAGATACAGAACAGATTGGACTTTGCCAGATGCAGATACTGCTCATGGAAATATCCAGTGACTAGAATCTGTAACCAAGATTAAATAGAGGTCAAAAATACAAAGAAGAAGAAGAAGCTGTGTTGTTATTTTATGAACATGTTTTGAGCTATTCAAACAGATTTCTAATGGCTGATTCTATTTTCAGATTGATGAATCCCATAATGCCATGAAAGGTTCAACCAGTTAACATGAAATACCAGCTGACCAAGAATTTTCAAAACTTTTATCTCATGTCACAAGACATTTTTTTCTCCACAAATAAGCAAAGGCCAAAAAATCAGCTCCTTTTTACATCCAAACCATCAACAAAGAATTAAAGCCATAATAGACACCACAAGGATATCAACAGAGGATTGTATGATAAGTAAATGAACCTTGGTTGTTTCATTTGAAAAGCCCCACGCAGGTGAGAAATCAGTTATGATAAACATTTGTTCTTGAATAGAAGATTGATGTTGATCCATTCCTGGAGAAGCAAATGAATCATAACCGGATGAAATTGAAGATTCAACCGCTGCATCATCTACAGAAACAGGAGAGTCATCCATGATGGAATTCATCCACCTTCCAAAACTATCCTGACTTTGCAAACCATCATTAATCAAAATATCCAATGAATCACCAGCACCCAGGACAACAGAATTCTTCCTCTGAGCATCCAAATATACTTGGGAACCTGTTAACTGTCTGTAAACATTATCTGGACCACTGAACTGAGTGTTACTGTTCCTAACAACAGCCTCAGTTAAATTGCCCTTCGCAGACTTTTCTGCTGATAATTGGTAGCCTGAAAGAGTGCTCCCCTGCAAAGAAAATTAATTAGTTACTTTACTCCAATATTTAACCAATAATTATAATCAAGCAAGCAAACTGAAGTAATTTGAGAAATCTCCAAAACATCAATAAATGCAACATTACAGCAGATGTCAGTAGAGGACTAAAAGCATTGAATTCAGAATTTTCGATAATCATAATGGAAAGAGATGCATGGAAATTAATTGATAAACTTCATCATCCTAACTAGCAGAACAGAATAACACTGCCACAAGAAATTTGACAGGCCGACTGGCATTTTATTATAAATGAACATAGATTATATTTTAAAAAGGTTGACTGCTAAACTGCAAGTACCGCCAAGCAAAATCAAATGAGTAAAAGAATTAAACGCTTACATGTGGAGCAAAAGGATATACGAAAATAACTTAGAATTGCAAATTTTTCTGCTTACATCGTTTACAGACCCCTTAACTGCAATCTGATTCTGTTGGTCAAAGGATGGAATCTTATCTGTTGACAATCAAAACAAAAGATCCAAAAAAAAAAAGGAAGGAAGAGAAAAAAGGAAAAATTAGGTTACAGATAGACACCTATAAATGGATTTCCAAGCTATTGAAACTGCATGATTGTCACATGGAGCATCTAGTCTGTTACCTCCTCCATGCAAGATTGAATTGCCAGGATCATTTGTCAACAGCTCATCCCATTCAAGTGTATTAAGCTCATGAAGCCTGATTGCATGATTAATGACAGTTAAGCTGTCACTGGGCCCTGATAACTCTCCATAAAAAGAGAACAGTAAGATTGAATGATATGCAATTTTGTAAAAAGAGGAAAGATTATGGACTGCCGAATAAAATTTTGAGGATTAGATGCTTAAAACCATCAAGAATAAAGATCATAACAGTGAATTTTTATCATATAAACCTTGCTACACCGAAAACTCTTGCTATAACATGTTGAATGTGCAAGTTCTGTAATATTACCAAGATCTTTCTCGCCTGCATAATATCCACGAGCGGCTCCAGAATCGGATTCTTCTGATAAAAGCCCGGGAGCAGACTGATCAGAGACTGAACTAGAATGTGAATTCACAGGTGTGGCTGGAGAACCCTGCAACTGTATCATAAGTCAACCACAACCCAAAATAAGGTTTAAACAACCATATGTTTACTGGAATCAACAACAGAAACTTACACACAAATACACACTGAGACAGAGACAGCTTATTTCAAAATGAAAATACGACCCCTCCTCTGTCATGAAATAAAAAGAAGCTCAACAATATGCTAGAGTACTTGACACTGCTAGCTTTTTTCCTCGAAGTATAAATAAAAAGAAGCTTAAAAATATGCTAGTCTTTGAAACTACTAACTTTTTCCCAAAAAGTATTTGTAGACAAAATTAAGGATCTTCTTGGAATGATAATCACAGTATGATTGAATTCCCTTGTTCACAATAACAATAATTATCTTTCTGAACAAAAATAGAAAGGAGGAAAGCACCATGTCCATATATTCTTTATGAAGAAATGCAGTTTCTAGATGGCACTACATTCAAACCTCACTGAGGGAAAAGCCTGCTATATGCAACCAGCATCTGCATGCTATGACTCATTGGTGAAAATACAAAACCAAAGATAACATATCGATGACAACAAAATTTCAAAAACAAAGCACTTTAGTAACAGATAAAAAGCAACAATGAACCAACCTCCTGGGTCTCACGGTAGTGAACAAGAACTATATGTTCCAAAGTCCTGTAACAAACACAAAATTGAAAGCAAAAGTATGAATGCTCCATCAAAACCCAGAAACACAAAGGGAGAGAGAGGGAGGGGGGGAGGGGGGGATTCATCTTCTCTAAACCAATCATCATGTCAACTTTTTTTTATGTCATGGATACATTCGAGCTTTAATTGTTACATACTTGTCTAGCAGCCAATAAATCCTGCGAACAAAGGTCGGGATATCTTGGCCATGTGCGTAGTATACATGAATCCTCTCTTCATTACCAACCTAAACCAGGAAACAAATGAAAATTCATCATACCAGAGACTTTTCAACAGCACAGTTAATGATGCACTGATTAACTAAATCCTAAATCATCTTAAAGAATAATATGACAATCTGAGATTCAAAAATAAACTCAAGTACATGTGGAGGAACAATGTCAGTCAACTAAGCTGCATAAATTTAATTGAAGCCATTTGTAACATCTTAGAAATGAAGAGTTTTACTTATTATCCGTGAAAATATATTCAAAGTTAAACTCAAAGAATCTATTATAAGAAAAAAGTCAGTTAATGAAACTGCCTCTAGTTGGTTCACATATAACACTTCAGAAAATGAGAGATCTCACTTTTAAGTGTTCATGAGCTTCTTTAACAGTCTTCCCATCTTTTTTCTTTTTCCAGTTATGACCATCTTTTCGGAAGTTCCTAAGCATCTTGCGGTCAAACAATACAATTGTGCCACCTGTTACATTACAGAAAATCAAAACCGGAGAAACACTAATAAATGAAGGGTTGTTTGACCCTATATATTACTTGATGGAAGGAGAATCTTAATGATCCATCAAGATGCATTCAAAACCAACAAGAAATATGTCCATTTGGCATATGCCATGCTGACCATTGCTCCAGTTCTGATCATTTGCACATGAATGGTAGAAAGGCTTACCAGCATCCATCAGCAGGCATTCAGATTATCAATAGCATTTGCATGAAAATAAACTCTACTATGGGAAGGGCAAAACTTAACCAGGTAAAGTAAAATTACAAGCAAATAAAACCAGAGGAACAGTGAAATTAGACATGGATGAATGAATATGGTAATTAAAATTTGCAAAAACATGGTAGCAAGAAAAGAATAAAATGATGGAAATATTACATGTTATAACTCTCATGTTCAGCAGGAACCTCAAAGTGGCTGAGCATATTAGAATATTGCTTGTATCAAAACAAAAATTATTTATCATAAAATTTTCTTTGCAAGGCCAAAACCATTCAACTATATTCATGCAAGAATAAAAAATAACATATACTTACTCATGGGTAATTTTACTGGCTTTACATTAATGGTGAAATACTTGTGATTGCATAGCATTGCATGGATTTCATTTGGACGGAGCCATCTTGTTCTAGATTCCTCCATTATGTTTGGAACATCCAAATCTATCATATAAAAATGTCATCATTGCTAGAACAAGTGTAACTATTTGTAATAATAATAAATAAATAAATCATTAGATAAGCAACACCAGATAAATATATATGAAAGACTACTAAGAAATGATGGTTCGCCATGGAAACAATAAGAGCATAGAGTAAATGAATCCACACAACTCTATGATTAACATCTTTCTCTCTTCAATTTACCTCCTCTTCACCTTTTTAACCATTGAAATTCATTGCACATCAGCATCTTTTCATTCGATCAAAATTTATGAGAAAAGCATCCATTTCAAAATCCGCCCATTTTCTCCCCACCCATATTTTTCCAATCCTTCACACAAGGTTCCCATCAACCCCGAATGCTAAATAATTATATATGAAAAAAAGGAAGAAGACAATTCATCTTCAAAACCTAAGTTGGCTTGGTTGGTCCCACTGAAATGCCACAGAGCGAGCATGCGAGCGAGCCATGACTCCAACGTAACCAGTTATTAGGTGCTCGACAAAATGAAAGCAGCAAAAAGCAGCTTAACAAAATCAAGAAACAAATATACAACAAAACAAGCAACTAATTCCAGCTAGCTAGAGAGCAAAAACCAAACCAGACAATATCAGAAAAGCAAAGCTACATAACAAGCCAAAAACATAGAAAATTACAGCGTGCTTTTGCTCCCCAAACCGATAATAAGAAAAGAAAAAAAAAACCTTTCTCCAGTGTATACCAAGCCATGCCATAAGCAGCTAATTTCCAATTTGAACGAAAGTACAAAAAAAAAATCAGTACCTCGAAGAGTATGAAATCCATGAATCTCTGATCCTACAAGTCGGTCCGAGAATCCACTTTCCATTTCAAAAAACGCATAAAAAAGTAACCTGGTAAACGAAAATCGTCGACTAAATTAACAATCAAACGATGATTAACAACACCAAGGTGTCATAATTTGACACACAATTACCTGTTTAGACCCGAGCCGAGAGAGAAATGAAGGGTACACGGAAGAAACGCCTTTATCAAATTTTCTAGCCAACAAGTCAGTTTAAAGTGACAGAGGAGCTGAGATTGAGCTGATTACCAGTAGATATATACGCGCGCGCGCGCTCGCGTGTAAAAAGGAATGAGAAGACTTTTGAGTAGCTTTTCTCCACTCTTTTTTTTCTTTCTTTTGATGGTGATAAACTGATAATTAGTTTTCTCTGTTATTATTTGTTATTGCTGAGTTGTAAAGTAAAATGATAATAGAGCTGCTTCTTCTTCTTTTCTGCAAACAGATAATAATAGTTGTTTAGTTTGGAATTATAATTAATTATGATGTTGAAATCCTCAAAATTTAATTTAATTAAGAGATCATGTTTGGAAATTTTTTAGAGGTTAAAAATTAAATTTAATATTTAAAAATACTATAAAAATAAATTAGAGATCAATCTTTTTAATTTATAATTTTTTTAAAAAAAATAATATTAAAATTAAAATTAAATTTTATAAAATATTTATTAAGCGAACCTTTAAATAAATAAAATGAAAGTAACAAAAATAATATAAAAATAAATTGAATTGAGTTTTTTTTAATATATAAATTAAATTTATTTATTTATTAAATTTAAATTAAATATTATAATTAAATTTGTAAAGACTTGATAAATTGTAATTCCAGTAGTGTAAAATATCATGTATGATCCCTCAGTTGCTTACCGTTGATTAAATTTGATCCCGTGCTTTATTTTCAACTGAAGGCAATTTGAAATTCTCGTTTAATTAGATAGTAATTGAACGTTTAGCAAAAAAAAAAAAAAAAAAAAAAAAAGAGTAATGGATTATTTGTTTTTGTGTTTTAAAAATATTTTAAAAAAATAAAAAATTTTATTTTTTATTTTAAATTAATATTTATTTATGTTTTCGGATCGTGTTAGTATCAAAATAATTTTTAAAAAATATTAATTTAATATATTTTATAATAAAAAATACTTTAAAAAAATAACTTATATCATATTCTCAAATATACTATAAAAAGGTAAAAATAATTTTCAACAATAAAAAAAAATTATTACTTTTCATTTTTTTTTTAATTTTAACTTGTTGCAGTCTTGTATTTTCTTTCATTTATATTTTGAACCATAAATGTATATTATTTTAAAAAAATTGTAATCATACATTGTATAAAAATAATTTTATTTATATAGAGGTCCATTATCATTCATAATTTTTTAGATCTTATTAAACATCCTTAAAACTTCTCATTCTGATATTTTTTACACCCTTAACATTTCACCCTTAAATCGTATTTTTTTTATTTTTTATTTTTATTTTTCAGCTCAAATTAAATGCAACCTCATGAATAGTATTTGTCTAGCTCTGTGACTGGATAAAGGGACTGAAATCACCTTTTATTCGAGACAAAGGAGTTCATTCTATTCAATTCCAAATAAAGGATAATATCGCTAGATATAAAAAGTAGAGGGGTCACCTGTGATTTTTAGTCTCTTTCGTTTCTTCTGCTGTGTGAGAAGGTGTACGAGAATTTGAAAGCTGATTTATTTTTAATCATGATCTAATTAAATTAATGTCTCGTATGCAGGTTGATGCTTTATGTATATATCCCGGGAAGGCCTTTTATTCTTGTTTTTACTTTCCTTTTTTGACCCTACAGGGTTTGATAAGTGCTAGCTACTCCCTTGATAGCTTCGTCGCCTGGATGTAGTTATTTTTTAAATAATTTTTTAAAAATAAATATTAAAATAATATTTTTTTATTTTTAAAAATTATTTTTAATATTAAAATATCAAAAATATATTAATTTAAAATAAAAAAATTCAAACTTTTCTAAAACGATTTTAAAACAAAAAAATAAATAGAGCATTTAATATTATAGAAAACTATCGATCGTAAACTGTTAATGAAGATCAAGAACCTTGATGAGAGAGGAAAATACAAAACTTTCTAGCTCCTTTACAGCTAAATTCCCCGTGATTTGAAGAAGTCTCCAGGTGATAGTAATAATAACGACGGCGACTTGAATTTTGAAATGCATTAAGGATCAGTGCTTACCTTATTTCGAAAGGATTGACATTTTAAAGGGAAATAAAGGTAATAATATTTTCTTAATTAATGGACCGTGGACAGGTGAGAAACACACGATTGCAAAGACTATCTGATTTTGTCAAAATGACACGTGTATGGTTACATTTTGCAAAACTCGAGGGCCCGTTAAATAATACCACTTGCAAAACACGGTGCTTTTAGGACAGTTGTCTGGTTGTTGTTTTTTTAAAAAATATTTTAAATATTAATATATCAAAATAAAATAAAATTTTAGAAGATGCAGCCGCGTTTTCAAGCACAGCTCTCTCAACACAGATATTTTAGGCGAGGGGTATCACTTGACAGCTTCGATTGGTGTACGGCGAGTTTGATGACTTTATGCTCCTCTGATGTGGAAGCTTTAATTATATTTCTTTCTTTCTTTATCATTACTTCTTCTTTCTTGTTTGTTTGTGCGCGACCGCGACTCCCCTCATGTAAATTATGTATTTCATGCTTTTCATGAGCTTAAACAAACAGGCCTTTAAATAATATTTGGTATTGTAATATTAATTATTTTTTTATATAAAAATACATTAAAATTTTTATTTTTATTTTTGACAATATCATATCAAAACATGAAAAAAAATTAATTCAAAACAAAAATAATTCAAATTTTAGCAAAAATACAGCTAAGCTGCATTGTCTACATGGGATTAAATTAAACAATTAGTAGTTATATTTTAAAAAAATTAATAAATTAATCCTCTAGTTTCAATGATTTTCAGTAAATTTATTATGTTTTTAAAATCTCCAAATAACTTAGAGCTATTTGTTATTATGTTTGCAATCTGCATTTAAATAAAAGACGGATCTAAATTAGTAAATCTCTATATAGAGTTGTCTAATTTTCAACAGTTATTATTTCTGTCGCCTTTTCCCATTTCAATCAACTCTTGTTTAAGCTTGTTTAACAGTGTAGCTATGGATGTTTTTTAAATATTTTTTATGTTAAAATATATATTAATAATATTTTTTTAATTTTTAAAAATTAATTTTAATATCAACATATTAATATTTTTACACGCTCAAACTTTTCAATTCGTGTCGATCGGGATCTTTACAAAAAATTTTTCCTATCAATTCATACTTAGCCGCGAGCAATCCACGTTTGTGATCTTGTATATTTCGCTTCTCTGACGTCTTACTGAGTTTCCCCCTCATCTTTTTGCGCTGGGGGCTTCTCGTAAGCGGAAATCCCACGCGGCTAAATATGAATTGATACGAAAGCTTTCAAGGGCCACAATTATAGCGGGGTACCTCTGCCTGAAAACGCGCTCTAGCAGCTTTTCCATGCATGTTTATTTACACGGTAACTTTTATTTTTAAAATAAATTGTACATGTTGAATGTTGAATGTTGAATGTTTAGTAATACTAAAAACATATTTTACTATTCACATTGAATCCGTATAAATTGTTTTTAAACCGTTGGTTTGCGAAAAGTAGTTTTTAGTTGTTTCCCGCGAACCTGCAAACAGTGAAGAATTTCACTCTTTATTGTTTTGGTTGGATCGAGTTCAGTTTAAAGTTAAATACATTGAATCAGATCAAATCTAGTTAAAAAAATTAATTTTTATTTTTATTTTTAATTATATTTTATTTAAAAAATTAGAAAAAAATCGTTTGATGATGTAAATTTTGCAGGATTTGATCGCAATTCTAATTTTGTTCTTGATGATATTTTACTGGTGTTGTTGCGCGCTTACGAAACTAAGGAAACTGTAGTCCTTGTCGGATGGATTTCGTACGTGATGAAATTGTAGATAGTTTAATGGAACAATAAAAAATATTTGATATAAGTATTATTTATTTCATGATATAATAGCAGTAGTTAAATTTACAATATTTAAATTAAAAATAATCAATATTAATATATTTTTATATATATATTTTATAACCTTAATTTAAAAAGTATTATTTTAACCAAACACATTAAACTATTTTTTATTCAATCTTAATTTTAATCATAATTTTAACTAAAAATATATAAATACCAAATTAATCTCAACAAAAAATATTTTTTTATAAAATAATTTTTTTCAGAGCAGAACTATTATAATACTAAGCATAAGAATCCATCTTACCCGAGGAAGAGATTCTTCGTACAGGTGAAGTTTAGAATACCGTTCTATTTTTTTTAATTATTTTTTAATAATTTTAATACATAATGTCAAAAATAAAAACTGAGAAAAAATATTAATATAACTTTCATTTGCAAGGCACTTTGCACGCTAGTAGACAGTGTTCATAACTCTCACACTGTCCATTAGATAATTAACATAGCCAAATAAGCATTTAGTTTAATGGTAAAAAACAATTACATGAGAGATGAAAGGGATTTGTAACGGAACAATAAAAGTCGACAAATGGCAAGGTTTTGTCAATTAAGCAGACAGGATGGGATTTGGAGTCATGGAACTTGGGCGGTTCCAATCTTTTCATGTGCCCCGCTATTTTTTTTATTAATATAAATATTTAAATTAATTTAATTTTATAATTTTTAAAATTAATATTCATATAAATTTTTAATGGTCTTAAAATTTATAAAATTTAAATTAGTAATATTTAAAAAACAGATTTAAAATCTAATCAGTTGAGCTATATTTATTGAAATTACTTCACTAATTTATTAAAACCTCAACATGACAGGTCGGTACAGATTGCTTTTTATGTTAAAATCATGTTTTGTGATTTTGTGATTTTTAATTATTTTAATATATAGATATTAATAATAATTTTTTAAAAAATAAAAAATATATTATTTTTATATTTTTTCAAATAAAAAACAACCACTATTATATATTATATATATACTGCCTGAGCCACAACTCTCCCTGTGGCGGAAGCTGAAAAACTTCAATGCTATTTGCTCGTCCCTGTAGCGAATACCTTGAGCGTTGAGGTTCGACAAGGACTACTGGTCAATTGATGGTTCATAAATTTAATTCTCAAAGTTTTTTTTTTGCACTTGAAACTTTACACACACACATATATATATATATGAATTTATTTAATTTTTTATTAATTGTAATAATAATAATAAAATTTAAACTTGTAACTGTTTAATTAATAAAACTTTAATTTTATATTAAAAAACTATTTTAATCTAAAATTTTAGATTTTTAGATTAATATAATTTTTTTTTGTAAAATATATGCTGTGCACATGTTTCAACAAAACATTAAATGGAGTGGTTGAGGTCCATGCAACTATGTTATGGTGATTGATAATTCAGGACCACCTAGCAAGACGTACGCCTGTTGTAGCTAATTTAGATCCACCTACTCATTTATTGATTGTCGAATAATTTTTTCAGGTAAAAAAATATAATTATAAATCAATATATATATATATATAATTTAAAATAATTAGAATTATTTATGCTAGTAAATAAAAAAAATAAAGTGTTAATATTTTTATTTAACTCGTATTACTACAAGTTAAATAATTTGTTTCTGGTGCAGGAAAATTAATATGTATGTATTATCAACGTGTTTTTTTAATTTAAATAGTAAATATAATCGTAAATCAAAAAACCAATCTTTATATATAATAAAATATAATAAAGATTATATGTGTTAATAAAAACATGTAAGATTTTAAGATAATTTTTAAAATGATAGAAAAAATAAAATAATATTGCAATTGATACAATGAAACACCTTTTTCTTAGTATTTATATAATAATTTAAAAAAAATAAAACAAATTACAAAATAATAGAGATGAGAACAAAAAAAATGGTATAAATAGGTAAAGTATAAAGTGATAATTATTCCAAGTATAAAAAATAATATTTATTTAAATAAAAATGTATAGAAAAAAACTAAAAAAACATAAAAAAAAGGGTGATAGATAGATCAATTGTAAAATAACAAAAATACCAAGCATGAAGGGCAAAGAATATAAAGAAAACTTGTTTTAAGAAAAAAAAAACAAAAATTACAAGTTTTCCACTGCTACGATAAAAAAAATTAGCAAAATCTACATTCTTTCCATTTCTTCAAGAAAACACTGTTTTAGCATATGTATAACATTCGCAATCATTATTTATCCCTTAAAGTATCATAATTTAGGATTTTATGGTGTTGCTAATTTTTTTATTTTTTTAATACGTAATTGAAAGTGCATGTTCGTTATATTTAAAATGCATAATTGATGCATAGGAATATCCATGGTTTCCACAATATAATAAATACATATTTTAGCACGTTCATTAACCTTTTTATTAGCTTCACGGTATTCCGAAGCTGATTCCTGTACAGTGACTTGTTGTTTATATAGTCAAAGAATTCATGAGAATTTTTTGTTCGGTATGGAGGATAAAGCGTGTGTGAAAACTAAAAGCTCCACGAATGATATCAAAGCTAAGATGAAGTTCCACCTGAAGATTTTGCCAAGTCAGAAGACAACACTCGAAGGAAAGAACCTTTTCCGGTGAAGTGGCTGGCATGAGTATTAGTTTCGGAAGAACATGTTGAACAAAGCAAAACCAATTTCGATGCATAAAAATCTAACGTCGAGGACTGTCCGGGAAGGGGTCTTCTTCTAGTCCTAAGCCTGTAAATGCAATCCATTCTCTTGTTGTTGACTTTAGACTATCGAACGGCTGATCCTATGGTTGCCCACCATGCCATACTTATGGACTGTCCGGTTAAACTTCAATAAATCTTGCTGTAGGTTGAAGAAGATTCAAGAATTCTGGGGAGATTATTTTAGTTAAATTCTTGTAATTGACAAAATAAATACTTTAGAAAGGGAGAAAAGTTATTTCATGGACTAGCACAAACATCGTGGGCCTTCTACTTTTTTAATTTGAAGGTCCACGATCAATATCCTGCGTCAGCCTCAGGTCAGGTCCAGGGACGGAATTAATTTGATGGTGTAATAAAACCCATCTCATCTGAGCCTCAGCAAAATAAATACTGAAAGGCCCAGGATGCAGTCAATCGCAATAATCAGCCTAGTCATTAGCCCCATAACATTCTAACATGTCAAGAATCTCTCTGCTTGCGGTGGAAGAAGCATAGACAGCAAGCAAAGAAATTCTATTAACGGAGGCTAGTCACCAGCCCCATTTTTTTAACTAAAACCACCAAGAAAAATCCCACAACTCACACAAGCTCCTCGATACCAGGCATAGCTGAAATGGAGACCAAATGGTGCGTTCCTGTGACAATGGCATTGCTAGTAATGCTAGTGGTGGTGGTAAGTGGAGATGAATCATCTCCAGTAAAGACCTTAGTACTGAAGATAGTGAAGGGAAAGAAGGTGTGTGACAAGGGATTGGGAGTGCAAAGGCTTGTCTGCTCGTTGCTGCAACCAAACCATTTCTGATTATTTCCAGACCTACCAGTTCGAAAACTTGTTTCCGAAACGCAATGGGATCACCATTCTTTTATTACTGCAGCTGCAGCATACCAGCCTCTTGGATTTGGTACCACTGGAGAGGGAAACTTGTGGGGCAGAAGGAAGTTGCTGCTTTCCTTGGGCATGTTGGCAGCAAAACCTCATGTGAGTAAGAGAAAAATCAACACTAACTGATTCATGGGATGTAATGTTTTTCAATTTATTTATGTCAGTACTTACTACGTGTGTAAGGATTATTATGTATTATATCATCTACGAATTTAATATTTGAATAACTAATTTTACAATACACACACACACACTTGTCCGCTCCAGATTATTTATTTATAAACATAAAAAAATGTTGAATATAAAGGTATCAGGATCATTAAATTAGATCAAGCAGATCTTTAAATTTATCAACTCTACTTCTTGTCTTACTCAAGTTTCAATTAAAATCGTTTGGGATCTAATTCAAAATAAATTGTTCAACTTAATGGATTAAAATATAACTTAAATGACCGGTAAAATTATGTCATGGCTTTTAAAAAAACTTTATAATGATTTTTTTTATATTAGAACGATACCAAATTAGATCGATCTCAGTCACCTTGTGACCTGGATCATGGACTTCAGTAGATTTAATAACTTTGTTATTTTTATAAATTATTTTTATTTAACTTTATGATAACATTAGATGCTTTTAAGATCGAGCATCAAATCTAAAAACATATTTATTTGAAATTATGATAACCCTGTAGAAAGTAAAAAAAATATTATGAATTCTATTTCTCAACTAATCCAATATTAAATAAAAGTGAATAAAAAAAATTAGAAAAATTAAAGAACCATAAACTAAATATATATATATATATATCATGTTTAATGGTAAACATACTAAACATGTGAATTAGGTAATCGGGTTCAAAATATCAAACCCTTAAAACCAGGTAATGAACTCTATTGAGATTAATAACTTGTTTTTTTAAAAAACATTATTCGCAAAATCAAGTGCTAGACCAATCTTGAGATTTTTTTAAAAAAAACTATAACGATCTCGTATAAAACAAAATGAAAAAAAAACTTAATTTTTAATCAATTTAGTATCAAATGATGAAATTAAAAAAAATAAATTTATATATGTATAAAAAAAGTTAAACTCATTATACACGTCAACGGGGCCATGAACTCTCTAAAATCTAATAACATGTTTTTTTCTGAAACTATTTTTTTAACTATATGATAAAAAGAAAAATACACAATGATATAATCAAATTCAATTAAAAAAAATACCCATTAAACTTGTAAATAGAGGCAACCAGGGTTATCTTACCAAATTGCAAACCAGGTTATTGATTCCACAAAGTTTAATAACCTGGTTTTTTTAAAAAAAATATATTTTTTATTTAACTATATTTTTTTAAAAAAATAGATCATGCCATTATACCAACGATGTTTTTCTGATACCAACATGATACCGAGATATTTTTTTGATACTACAACAATCATATAAAGACAAATTAAAATAAATTATTTACTCTATATCTCCATAAACACATCATGGAAGGACTGGATTAAAAAAAAATCAATAACCAAAGAAAAAAGAGTCAAAATAAAAAAGAAAAAGAAAAACACCGTGGATTGCTATAGTAAAATGTATTTTTCCCACATCTTTTAGCTTAATTTATAATAAAAAAATAGACGATCACATAATCAAGTTAAATTAGAATAAAAAAATACCCTGCTAAACTTGCAAACATAGACAATTAGGGTTATCTAGCCAAGCTCACAAATCAGATTATTGACTTCATATAGTTTTATAACCTAGTTTTTTTGAAATTATTTTTTATTTCACTAAATATTTTAAAAATATATTATATCGCTATGCTGAAATATTTTTTTAATACTAAGATATTTTTTAACATTGGAACAATCATATAAAAATAAATTAAAATAAATTTTCTATTCTAACTTTCTATAAACACATCATAAAAAAAGAATTGAATTTAAAAAAACCAATAAGCAAAGAAAAAAATAAAAGTCAAAATGAAAAAAAAAAAAAAAACAACAACACTATGATTACCCGTGATAATGTGTGTGGGGAACAATGTTTCCCCATATTCTGGCTTTATTTATAAAACAACAACAAACACCAGCGGTTCATGGCACGAGGTGGGCACGTTGGGGCCACCTCCTCCATGTTCCTTGTGGTTTTTTAAATTTTAAGTTAAGGTCGATGCTTTCCAGCCGAGTGGGGTACGTGCCTACATGGGCTTCAGATAGATTGCTATTCAAAAGTTTTCACATGCTGCTACATTTTTATTTTTATTTTTATTTTTATTTTTATTTTTATTTTTTCATAACACGATACAACTACCATTAATGTTCAAAATCTAAAACAGCTAGACTTTGAGTAAAAAGGTAAGAGAAATTACCTGAGAGAAAATAATTGTCATTGGTAAGAGTTTGAATTAAAAAAATTATTTTATCCGTGATTTCAAGTTTAAATCATGTGGTTGGTATAATATAAAAATTCACTAGAAATTTACATGATTGTTAATTTTAGAACCTATGAGATTAATCGAGATAAGCGTAAGTTGGCTCAAACATCCATGAAAAAAAAAAATTACTTTTATAAGATATCTTTATATCAATTTGGATACTAATTTTAATTAAATATTATTTTAAAATAATTTCAAAAATAAACAGTACTAATTTGGTGCTTTCAAAAGAGAGGACAAACCTCCACCGAATCCTTTCCTAAAGATCTGTAATCGATGTGATATTTTACATTTTTTATGTAAAAAACAATTGAGTAGATTTTTTCTAACAGAATAAAAGATTCGGGGTGAATTATTTCTTTATTGTTTGGCAATATGGTGTAAATTATATTTTTAAAATATTTATTTTTTAAATTTTTTTAATATAATTTATATGTTTTAAATTGTTTTAATGTACTGATGTTAAAAATAATTTAAAAAAAATAAAAAAATATTATTGAAATATATTTTGATACAAATTCTTTTTAAAAAAACAATTATTATTACATTGTCAAGATTATCGCTTAAACATATTATTTGAAGTGCTCATGCTTTCCATGTTTGATTGATTATAATTAATATTTTAATTTGCAAGGCTTCGAAAAAAGAAACTCTGAGATATGAGTTTGAGATTCACAGTAAAATAAAAATAAAACCAGCCTAGCATGATTCTCGAGGATTGATGAGGTAAAATTAGAAGAGTAAATTATATTCATGTCTTAAAATTAGTGAAGAGATTAATCTCCCATACATGTCATATCTAACAGTCAGGGATCGTGGGTTGGATAAATAAATAAATTCCTAAATGTAAAACAAAGCTTAAAATCCAATTTTTGTGATAAAATTTCAAAACATTAAAACATCAAAATTAAATATTTTTTTTTGCTAACATAAATGCTATAGAATGAAATATTAAATTATTCAGGATCAATTACATACGAGTGGGAAAATAATATAAAAAAACTCCTGGTGTAAAGCCTAATAATTTTTTTATTTTTTATTCAACAGCCCACACGTGTGTGTGTCCACGTCGAAACTCATCTTCTCTTTCGAGGCTCGTGAACAGGGATTTTTGTTTGTTTATTGAAAATCAAGAAAAAAATTTTTCGTCTGGATTGATTTTTTCTACTTTCATCTCATGTAGTTATTATAATTTTTATGCGGGGAAAAGGTAAATTGTTTTTCTTGAATTTTTTATATATTTAATGTTAAAATACATCAATACTGAGTACAGCAATTATTGAATCATACAATGCAATTTATGGTAGTTGTTTTCACCGACTGATAGTAAAAATTGTCGTAAGGATGAAAGGGTATGATTTCCACGAAATCGTTTGTTTAATAAGTCGGGCTTCAACAAGTAATTATATTTTAAGATGTTCATATATTTTTATTTCTAATAACCTTTTTTTTAACTAGAAAAGGTATTTTTTATTTATATTTGAAAATAAAATGATTAAACTGTTTTTGAATTTAAACCCATCAACATCTGTTAAAAACATATAATAATAATAATAAAATAGCAAGTTGAGTGAGATCTTTGACCATCCGCACCCAGCCTAATAAAACCAATCTGTTTTTGTTCACAATTGAATAAAACAACATGGAACCTCAAATCAGTTGATGTGATGTTGAATATCCATTCAATGAATGGGATGGAATCATCATACTTGCAGAGCAAATTAGAATATGACTGGGTACTTCACCCGTGACATATTACGGTGTTATTTTTTATTTAATAATATATTAAAATAAATTTTTTGATATTTATATATAAAAATAATCTGAAAATATAAAAAAATAAATATTTAAATTAAAAAACACTTTTAAAATTTTAAAACAAACATGCCTACATATGTAGTAAGATAAATATAAGTTTTTAAATTTTAATTATAAATTTAAAAGTTTATATTTAATTAAATATATTAAAAATTATTTATAATAAAAAAATATTAAAATGTTTATCCAGCTCGATTCACTTAAGGTTAAAAAATTAAAGATTTTTTTATTATGAAGTAAGCAATATATCTGTAAATTAAAAGGTTAATATTTAAATATAATAAAATATAATAAAACTTATATAAGTTAATAAAAATATTTAAAATTTCAAAATAATTTTTAATATAACATAAAAATAAAATAATATTACAGATGTTACAGTAAAATGCTATTTCTTTAGTTTTTGTACAATCATTTCTTATTTCTAGAATGCCTATGTCAATGGCCCCTTCAGGAACCTGGCATTCAAGAATCAGTTTGGTCAAGCCGTCACTTGTTGAACTGTTTTTTTTTTCTCAAGACAATAAAAAATTATATCTTGAATTATAGCTGGATATATCAGTTTTCATATTTCATATTATTTCTCGTCACGTGTAGAGACGAGAAATACAAGTAAGAATTTTATTTCTCATTGCCTAAAACCTAATTTGGATTTTGATGATCAAGGAAATAACACTCTCTCCCAATCGTTCGTATCAATCAAGTTGTCAAAAATAATTTTTTAACATGACATAAAATATATAATATAAATTTTTAATAAATAAAACGCCTTGAATCAACCGGAACTAGTATGTAAAACTCGCAGCTCGAGATATAAGGTTGGATCAGCCACATAAAAAAACAAATTGAAAAAATAAACAACACTGAATCTTTAACGATCTAGATGTACAAGGAAAAAAACTAGTCAACAAAAAGAAACCTAGAGAAACAAAATGCATACAAACCTGGACAAGATTATCAAATTTTATAAGTTGGATCATACGAACAAGATAAACTAATACAAGAAAAAATTGCGAAGCTTGGTTTTAAAAATAACATGATTTTAAAGGGTAAAACCATAAAATAATATATAAAGAAGTGACCCAAACAAATACCAAAGCTAAGTGGTTAAACATGTTGTTGAGTCATGAGATTGAGATAATATAGCCGAAAGGAATCAAAATAAAATCATAAAACCAGTTTTTTTAAATAAACAACGTCTAATGATAAAAAAAAACTTGTGTTAATTTTGCAAACTTGTGATTTGAGTTACTAAAGCAAAAACATTCCATCTAAAAAATATAAAGTTCAACTCTCAACAAATAAAATATTAAAGGATGAAATTGAAAAAAATTAATTATACCAAATGATCCAAAATACGAAATAACAATTAAGAAAATGAAAATCAAATTTGAAATGATAATAAATGAGAGGACAACATAGAATTTTAAATTGAAAGGAAAAATTAAATTTACAACCAGACCCAACATAAAAAAATAAAAATTGAATGGAAACTGTGAGGTGTCAAGAAAATTTAATTCTTAAATTTAATTTTACATTTATTAAAATATCAAATTAACTCCTAAGCCTAATAATAGCTAAAAAAACAAGGATAAAGACAATAAAAATTTCTGGATGTGCATTAAATAAGTTTTGCTTTTAATATTAATTTAATAACTTTATTATTTTTCTTAAATGCAAAAATACTTATATTAATTTAATAATAACAGATAAACCTTATAAAAATATCATATTATTTCCAACAACTAGTTCATCGTTTATTTAAAAAAGTAAATTGATCATTATACTATTCCCATAAATAATATATCATCTTACAATAAATGATGTTTCCCCCTTTCATTAATACGGCTTGAAAATGCGTTTTGGAAAGGAAAAAACTGATCAAGAATCGCCCTAAAAGCGCTAAAACTGGCAAAACAATAATAAAAATAAACTATTTCATACAATCCTTGTCAGAAATTCTCAAATTTATTTAAGGTTCAAATTTTCGCCCCCTGATTTTTTTTTTTCTAAGAATATTGGGATAAAGCCAAACACCGAAAAATGTGCTGCCAACATGGTCCTTGCACGCCAAGCTCGTTTGCGTCGCCACCTTGATTTAACGTCCACGTTCATGCTCCCCTGTTGAGGTTTCAATCGCTAATTGGCAATGCTTTTGGTTTTTGTCGTGTTGTTAGCTATTATTGCTCCTGTTATAGCTGTTACTTTTAGTTTTAATTTAAAATATATTTAATAAAAATTATTGCTAAGAGTATTACACAATTAAAATTAGTTAATACTATTAACCATAAATATAAAACGCTTAATTTTATTAACCGTTGTAGATATTGATGATATTTGATACTGTGTTTTGAATGTATTTTTAAAAAATATTTTTTTTTTATTTTTTTATTTTAAATTAATATTTTTTTTGCTATTTCTATATTATTTTGATAGGTTAAAATCAAAAATAAATTTTTAAAAATAAAAAAATATTATTTTAAAATAAAAAATATTTTTAAAAATTATGATATCACACTTTCAAATACTTTGATGTAACGTGAAAAAAATGACTTTTTCCTCTTGTAATATATATATATATATATATATATATATATATTTTAATATGGGAGCAAAAACACCTGTCCTTTGCATTATCATACAATCCCTAGCTAGTCGGCTAACATATAAAAAACAATACCTTTCAGTAGTATTTATATCTATTTATTCCCTACCCAAAATAGAAAAACTACCGAGAGAGTCTTGGAGGAAGAGCAAGGCAGATACAGAGAGAAGAAATATAGCCCTCCTCCTGAAGATGGGGAAGACGAGAGATATCGATGATCTACCAAAAAACCCAGCAAACTACACGTCTTTGACCCCACTATGGTTCCTGGAGAGAGCTGCCACTGTACACCCTACAAGAACATCTATTGTCCATGAATCAGTACAGTACACGTGGCAAGAAACTTACCAACGTTGCCGCCGATTTGCTTCTGCTCTGTCCAACCGCTCTCTTGGCCTTGGTAGCATGGTATGCACACTACTACTACTCTTGATCATCCTTTTTTGTTCTAAGTTGTGCTTGGCTCTTTCTTACAAATAAAAAGAAAGTAATGGGCTCTGGGCTGTCTTTCTCTCCCTCCGGGTTTTTTTTTATAAAAATTCTGGTGTGGTGTATTTGTTATGAATTTTGTTCAAATTTTCCATTTTATTTTATTTTAGTCCCTCTTTCCATTCGAGCTCTTTAAATTCCTTTCCTAGCTGGGATCGAAAATGAAAAGGTTTGATTTAATCGTATATGTTTTTTTTTTTTTGAAATTTAAGAAGCACGTGTTGTTCGTTAAATATTATAGAGTTGAGGGGTTGTGGTGTAAATTGAACTTGAAAACATTGTTTTGGTGAATTGCTATACTCATTGAGGCAAAAGCTGTGGTTTGTACTCAATTATGATAAACCCCAGAAGAAAAAAGAACCCTGTGCGATGTGCGAATCGTCACCAATCAGAGTGAGTTTTGCAGATCGTGATTACACTACATTCCTATAGTTAAGTTCTCGAGCGTGATAATTCAACAGTAAGGAAATACCTGCTTAATTACATCCGAGAAGAAAATCAATGAACCAAGCTGGGGCCGCTTGGATTGAAATAAAGAAGAGAGATTTTGTCCTTCTGGTGCTGGAGATGTTCATTTGATAATAGTCTTCAATGCGGATAATTGAAATCATGATACTATGGCACTACATTTTGGAAGTTGGCATCTACATGAAATGTCTCTTGCCAGGTGGTGTTTGGGAGTGAGTTTCAATATGTTTTTCATCATTTTTTTTTTTTTAGCTTTAAATTAATGTTTTAGTGTTTTTGGATTGTTTTTGAATTTTTTTAGTTTCAAATTAATTTTAGTGTTTTTGAATTGTATTTGAATTTTTATAGTTTGGATTGTTTTGATACCACGATATTAAAACACTATTTTGATGATTATCCTATCCAAAAATACTTTGAAAAGTAATCGTTACCATAATTTCAAATACTTCCAGTTGTTGCTGGAGCTTTATATGAACGCGTTACTGGTTCTCAAATTTCCCTGTATGCTGCGCCTTTTCCACTTTATCATGCATCCAGACTTGTCAATTTTAGTACTTAAAATTTATACAACTGCGTGAGTCCTGTATCTGCCCGTGTTGGCCTTTTGTGTTTTCTGCTAAGATTGCATAATCTCCCCCATTGCTGTCCAGCTTGATTGCATTTTTCCTCTTTTCACATGAGTATTCAAAGTAAAACCCAGTTTCTGCTCTTCACCTGTCGGACAAACTGTTGAGCACGGATAAGCAGGCAATAAAACTATGCCTTGGAGCATGTAAAGGCTACCATACCAACTTAAACCACTCAACCCTGCATTTTGTATTCCTTAATGATTCCTACATGCTTTCTGTAAGTGAACTTTCCTGTAGGAAAAAATTTCCAGTGAAAATAGAGCCATGGATTGATAAAATTGTGACCATCACAGTCCTTTAGTGATAAAATTTCTTTTATTCTCTCTTAATTTTTCTTTGAAATGTATTAAGGTAATAAGTAGTTCTATAGTTAGTTGTTTATGTCGTACCTTTGCATAACATGTTTTGCATGCTTCAAATTTGAAAATTACTTATTGTGCTGATGGTGTTTGTTTCTGTTTATATGCACTGGATCTCTAAATGACAGATAATGTCTGAAACTATTTAATTTTCACATCGTGCTAGATCTGATTCATTGGGTTTACTATGCCTTGTATTTTAGGTTGTATTCGAGCTCACAGCTTAATAATATCTTCCTAATTTATCCTGGCAGGTGGCTGTAATTGCACCTAATGTCCCTGCTTTATATGAAGCACATTTTGGAGTTCCAATGGCAGGAGCTGTTGTAAACTGCGTTAATATTCGTCTAAATGCTCAAGCTATTGCTTTTCTTCTAGGTCATTCAAAATCTGAAGTTGTGATGGTGGACCAAGAGTTTTTCACTCTGGTGGAGGAAGCTTTAAAAATCTGGGAAGGTAACGAAAAGAATTTTAAACCTCCACTATTGGTTGTCATAGGTGATAAAAGCTGCGATCCAAAGTCTCTGGAATATGCTTTAGGAAGAGGAGCCATTGAATATGAGAAGTTCCTTGAAAGTGGAGACCCTGAGTTTGATTGGAAACCACCTGAGGATGAGTGGCAGAGCATTGCCTTGGGTTATACTTCTGGTACAACTTCCAGCCCCAAAGGAGTGGTGCTGAGCCACCGTGGAGCATATCTCATGTGCTTGAGCAATCCTATTATTTGGGGGATGGATGAAGGGGCTATTTATCTGTGGACTCTGCCGATGTTCCATTGCAATGGTTGGTGTTTTACTTGGACACTTGCAGCCCTTTGTGTGAAAAGTATATGCCTTCGACAGGTAATTTTGTGTACTTAGCAATCCTGTTTGTTTAGCTTCATAATATGGAAGAATTTTGCTGATGTTATTGTACAACCACTTGCACATGTGTGCTTTTCTCGATTTCAAAATAGCTAATTTCATTTACTTGGATGGCCAATTTGTGTGTAGTCATGCATCTATACCTAGATAAACCCAAATTGTTGTGGTGGTCTTGTCTGTTTAGAAGGTCAGGTTCTCTAGTTAAATTCAGTAACAATTTGAACGGGGAGTGGAGAGCTATATTTGGAAAAGAAGTCAGCTTGTAGGTCTTGCATGACATGAGGTCCTGGTTTTTCCAGCGTGCCTTTGTAAATTAGGCTTGCTTACAGAAGTCTCATGCAATATTGTGCACTGAACAGTGCCTATATAGATACTTATTTCATGAAATTCCCCGTGCAATATTCTACACTTGGATGATTACAAGATGATCACTTGTTTTCTACAGGTAACAGCTAAGGCAATCTATTCAGCCATAGCATATGCCGGCGTCAGTCACTTCTGTGCTGCACCTGTGGTTCTTAACACCATAATCAATGCTTCAAAGGAGGAGACTATCCTTCCTCTACCCCGTTTGGTGCACGTAATGACAGCTGGTGCTGCCCCTCCCCCTTCTGTACTCTTCTCTATGTCAGAAAAAGGCTTCCGCGTGACACACACCTATGGACTCTCAGAAACTTATGGCCCCTCCACAGTGTGTGCATGGAAGCCTGAGTGGGACTCGCTTCCCCCAATAAAACAAGCCCGTCTCAATGCTCGCCAAGGTGTTCGATATGTTGGCTTGGAGAGGCTAGATGTTGTTGACACTAAAACCATGAAACCTGTCCCTGCAGATGGAAAAACCATGGGAGAAATCGTGATGAGAGGCAATGTTGTGATGAAGGGCTACTTAAAGAACCCAAAAGCCAACGAGGAAGCTTTTGCAAATGGATGGTTTCATTCCGGGGATCTTGGTGTAAAGAATCCCGATGGATATATAGAAATTAAGGATAGATCAAAGGACATTATCATCTCTGGAGGTGAAAACATAAGTAGCTTGGAGGTGGAAAACGTATTGTACATGCACCCAGCTATCTATGAGGTATCGGTGGTGGCTCGACTACATGAGCGCTGGGGCGAGTCACCGTGTGCTTTTGTGACTTTGAAACCTGAAATGGAAAAATCTGATAAACAACAATTGATTGATGATATAATGAAGTTTTCTCGGTCAAATATGCCTGCTTACTGGGTTCCAAGATCAATAGTGTTCGGGCCTCTGCCAAAAACAGCTACAGGGAAGATTCAGAAACATGTCCTCAGGGCCAAGGCAAGAGAGATGGGACCTATCAAGGAGAGTAAGTTATAGCTAATATTCTGGTGCAAAAGACTTCTGGCTGTTGAAAATGTTATCTCGTGCCATGGTAATAAAGCTAGTGCTTGAAAAGCCTACTAGAAATAAATTCTTGGACTCCTCTTTTTAGATGAATATACCCATCTTGGATAGAGCGGAGCCCTCAAATGTGTTATGACTATTTTTGCACTTCAAGATAGTAGGATCCCTGGGGGGGTTTCAGACTTTCAATGTTTCCATGTGTAGAGTAGTAACTAGAATTGTTGTATATTGTTTCAATTCTACTTTGTTTTTGTTTGTTGTTTGTTGGTAACAAAGGGGGCTTAACGCCACCAAAAAAGAGAAAAAAAAAGAGAGAACATAACTACAACTTCTGAAGCCTCTTATTCCTACACAAACTTTTAACAGGCGTTCCAATATAAAAGCAGGAGCTTCTGTAAAATTTACATAATACAAAGTTATTGAGACCCACCCTAAAAAAATGGAGGCTGTGAGCGCAACAATTTGCCTCCCTGTGCACGTTAAACACTTGCAATCTAATTCCAGCGACGAAGCCTCCTAATTTGTTCGAGAAGCACAACCAAAGGCCTTATTTCTTCTTGGTAAGCGGACAATAATTGTTTCGCAGCCCAAGAATCCGCTTCTAGAGGTAGACGCTCGTTTCAAGTCTCCTTGAAAGAATTCCAAAGGCGGAAGAGAAATATTTTTGCTTGTGGACTTGGCATGTGTCCATCGACCGTATAGAGTCCCGAATGAAAAATTTTCAATCCATACATGGCGCAGGAAGTGAAATGGGATTCAAGGGAAACATCCATTCCAAATAATATCCACATCGAGAAGGTGGATTCAATTCAAATGGTAGGTCCCAAATGATAACAAGTTAACGACGATGGAAGTAATTTAAATTGTTAGGGGAACTCCATCCCTGAGGTTGTGAATAGGTATTTTCCGCCCGAACTATGATGCAAATCAAATACTCGAAATGATCAAAATATTGTGATATATATTAGATGGGTTTGAGATTGCAATATATTGTGTTTTCAAATATAATTTATTTGTTTGAAACTACTAGAAAATATTAAAAAAATATTAATTTAATATTTTTTAAAATAAAAAATATTAAAAAAAAACATCAAAAAAAAGAAACAAGAAACAGAAGCACTTCCAAACATCCCCTCAAATTGCGATGATTGCTCTCTAAGGTATTAAGCTCGATCTATATCCATCAATATCCATGTCATAAGGTTGGACTAAGTACGTCAAATTAAAGTTTGGCCACCAAATAATTTGGGTTAAGATCGGGACATGGAGCGAACTTTACGTGTAAACTTGTTTAAGCAACATGAATTCCTAACGACAAAAGCAAAATGGATAAGGTCAGGACAGCTGCAAATTGGTTGGTTGGAAATTAAGGATGTACAATGGCATTGATGGTATTTGCAATGCAACGGATAAGAATGTTTTATCCAATCAACATCTCCAGCCGATGCAAGATTGCTGCGAGTCTCAAGTGAGCCCTATCACCCAGAGCTGGTGGTATTATGAACGATCCAGTTAAGCCACTTCGGGCCAGTCCTGGGCCCCATCTCCAACCAAACATCTCCTTTGTTCTAGAGGACCCCCACTCTAAATAATATATTTGGACCAAATTTTAAATATTATAGAAAATTCCTCGGACAAAACATGTTCGTAATAAAACCTGATATTCATAAAAGAATAATGTACTTGGCATATGTCTGGTTCCTTATACAGAGCAGAAGATTTGCATCTTCTTGACCATCTAATCAATTCCATAGCCTCATTGGTCCTGTCCTCCTTCCATTCACAGTGCAAGGAATTAAGCACACCTCCATATATCGAACAGATTATAGCAAGAAAGAGGCCTGGCTTCGTTGTCACTGCTAGCTTGCGGAAAGAAAACGGCAAAGCAATTGTTATTACACTCTTAAATACCTTTTTAATATCAGCATATTGACATGATTAACCTGGTGGAATCTTATCGCATCCGTTCTAGTCTTGTGTGGAAGCTAATTTGTAGTTAAAACTAATTATTTAGCTACTCTCAATTGTCTTAATCCTCCCCCATGAAGGTTTTATATATATATATATATAAATTAACTCATTTATTAATTATACGTTTGCGTAGCTGATCATGATCCACCGATTATTCGAGCTATGGTTGATGCGCAACAAAAAAAAATCGCAGTTAATTAGTTATGGTAGCTGTCATCAAAAGGGTGAAGGATACTTTACCTGGTGCTATAGAATAACCATGCTAAATTTCAAGCAATAATTTATTGGATTATGGAGCATCAATTGGCATATAATACCTGCCTACCACCTAGGCTACCTTATTTCTCTACGCACATGCTTCTGGTCTACTAATCACATAATGCATGAAAAAGTAATTATAAAAAGGTAAAGCTATATTTTAATCCCCGTTGCATCAACAACTATATATTAATATTCATTTGGACCCTCATTTTAAAATTCTTTAATATTAATTTTTTTTTTAAAAGTTTCAACATGCTCCTTTACCATTAATTAAATAGCTAACGGTAACCGAATAAGAATGTTAATCCTTTTTCAACGATATTATTTTTTCCCATATTTTTTTCTTTCCCCCCTCCCAAGAATTTCTCAAGTGTGATATCATTTCACAAAAATCCTTAAAAAACTAAAAAAAAGCGAATCATGACATAAAATAAGTGGTCCTGACACTGGACGTTGAACAATAAAGGGAATTACTGGAATTATATGGAAACTCTGATTTTGAGATTGTAAAATTTAACTTAAGGAGGCTTAAGTAAAATATTGTAGAATCTGTAGAGGGTCGGAATACAGTTTATACAAAAACAAATCAAAATATTGCATGCTTTATATTGTGTGGACTGTGGATGTACTTAGATATATCATATATATATATAAAGTTCCTGGCATTTTCTGTCAAGCTTGCCACGGGTGTATCTATCTGACTCACAACCAAAGAATACAAGCCCTCGGGTAAAAGAACCTACACACAAAACGACAGTTCAAAAGATGAAAAAATTTGTCAGTGAGAAGGATATGAGTCACGAGATTGCTTTCTTTTTAGTCAGTGAACCCAAAGTGATATCACGAGTGTGAAATTTATACTAGACAGACGTGTGCAGTCCTCTCAGTTATATATATAGCTGGTTATATATAACCTTTATCTGTGAAAATAATTCTTCCTTTTCTTCAGTGTAGAAAAAAAGAGGAAGGAAAGAGATAAAACAAGCTCCGAGTGGGTACCCTTCTGAAAAACTAGAACAGCTGAGGATAGCAATATTCCACATTTAGTGCAGCTAACGTCACATTAACGTACAAAAATATTATCATCTTAGAAAGATTCTCTGATCCGTGACTATATCTATCAAATATTATAGGGTTCACTCTCATTTTCAACGGCCGTGCTAGGTTTCGGCTAATATTATTGTTAAAAGAAAAGCAGTCTTAACTTCTCAGTCCTCCAAGTGAGCTTAGCCAGTAGTGACCATCAAAGTGCCAGCGGCGTGCCCTACTAATTAACCATCTCAATCGATCACAGACACACACAGTCCCTCTAGGCAGTAACTGTGTTTGTGTTTAGCTTCATTTGTTATAATATCTTGATGTGGGAACCTAATCAATAAATATTGAACCAATTTCCTCACATTCAAAACGCAACCTCCCTCTATATAAACCGTATCTCTTAACCTAGCTATACTACAACAAGCAGCAACAACATTACGCATCTGGCTCAACATGGCTGACAAAATCAACGCACTCCCATGTCTTTCATTTCTATTGTTTCTTCTTTGCTTATCCAATCACACTGTAGAATGCCGGGCACCTTTCGCTTGCGACGCAAAAAGTGGGCTAACAAGAAGCTTGAAGTTCTGTAGGGTTAATATGCCATTACACGTGAGAGTGAGGGATTTGATTGGGAGGCTGACATTGCAAGAGAAGATTAGGCTGTTAGTCAACAACGCTGCTGCTGTACCTAGGCTTGGCATTCAAGGGTATGAATGGTGGTCTGAGGCTCTTCATGGTGTGTCCAATGTGGGACCAGGGACCAAGTTTGGTGGGGCTTTTCCCGGGGCCACTAGCTTCCCTCAAGTTATCACTACTGCTGCTTCCTTCAATCAGTCTCTGTGGGAGGAAATCGGACGGGTGAGAATCCTTGAAAATCTTCTTCTTTCACCATGCCTTACTGTATTTCTTAGCATAGAAGTTTTTTATAATTTTTTTTAACCAGGAAGTTAACTAGCTTTCTATCGAGGAATGCTACTCGACAATATGACCCCAAAAGCGTCCTTATCTCCGCCCTCTCGAAATGTCACAATTCAAGTCTAATCTCTTGTATAACCAAAGTAACTCGTGCCCAGCCTCTATAAAAGTTCTTCCTTCGAAGCAAAGAGGATGTTGACTCGAATGATCTGAATCTTGAACTTGCTAGCTTGAAAAAAACACAGACAAACAGTTTACTACTACTTTTAAGACAAGAGGCTATTTTTTCAAACTATTACTAGAAAAGGTTTGTTTGGATGCCTTCCACACCAATATGTCAGACAAAATTAAAGAAGAAATAATTAAGAAGGGAGAGTACTGATTTTGGCACGGGCACCTTACACATCTCATGCCTAGTGTGCACTAAGACCGTTGGTCCACTTCTAAGTTATGAGACACACTCCCATGTGTCACATTGTCCCTTCGCAGCCTTTGATTTTAGTTACGCAGGAAAAGTGTTAAAACTGTTTAAGCTTTAGAGAGTGGTTCTGGTTCAATGTTGGGTCTAGAAGTGGGGGGGATGAAGCCAATTGCTAGGATCCAGTGAATTTTCTCCTGGCTTCGGCTAGAATTAATAATGGGGGGAAAATTCTCTCTCTTGCAAGTTATAATTAAACTAAAGTGCATAGTCATTAATGGAAGGACCGGGTCCGAGGCAAAAAATGAAAAAAGAAATGGAGAGCAACTTACCTATTCTCTGACTTGTAATTAGTCCTTGAAAACTCCATGGCGCCAACTTCAGCCTGTCCCTATCTATCATGATCGATGCTAAACTTATTCTTTCATTGCAATTATGCTGCTATAAGTAGTTTTGTACATTTCTACAAAGTTATCAATATGTAATGAGGGTGTGATGTGTCTCTTATGGTAAGATTTTCTTTCTTTCTGTCTTTTTTTTTTCGTTAGTCAATTTTCACAGGCTACTATTAGGAAAACCTTTAATATAGTCGACTATTATTAAAATAATAATAATAATAATAATAATAATCAATGACCTCTGGGAGGGAATATCTACTCTCATATATATATATATATATATATATATATATTTCACCTAATCTTTTTATGGAAATTTAGAAATCTTAAAATATTAAGTCTTTGGTCTCCTTGCCCTTGGATGATCACATTTTACATGGAAGATACATATGGATAATCAATAGTGATATTTACTTATGTGGAGCTGCGAAATGCTGTCACTAGTAAAGATGCGCTAATTATATGGTGTTGACAGTTAATAAAGTTGGCATATTAATTCTTAGTTCGAACATTAATTTGTTTCGAGTGTTCAAAGGCCGTTATTTAACGTATTCATTTACCCATTTTTAATTTAAAAGTGAGAAGGTATTGGAACCTGGGAGAAATTAGTATTATTGTCCAACAAAAAACAATCATTTGATCCATTAATTAGAATTTGGGATTCTGCAAAAATTATACAATATAATGATACAAGATATTATCGTCCAGGTAGTGTCTGATGAAGCAAGGGCAATGTTCAATGGAGGGATGGCTGGCTTGACATATTGGAGTCCGAACGTTAATGTATTCCGTGACCCCAGGTGGGGTCGGGGGCAGGAAACTCCTGGTGAAGACCCTGTTGTTGCTGGGAAATATGCTGCAAGCTATGTTAGGGGACTCCAAGGTAACAGTGGTTTCAGACTAAAAGTTGCTGCCTGCTGCAAACACTACACCGCCTATGATCTTGATAATTGGAATGGAGTGGATCGGTACCACTTCAATGCCAGAGTAAGTCATTTTTAACTTGTAGTGGCTGTATCTCACCATCATCATCATCATTATTATTCGCAAAATTATTCAGAGTTTGTAACTATCTTTGGGCAGTTTAGTTACTTTATCTAGGACAAGTTTTGATTCAATGAGTAGTTCAAGATTCTCAGCTAAACCCACAGTAGCCATGTACAAATTAGGACCACTTATAAGCAAGAGTGGTAGCTAGTGGTGTGGAACTAAATTTTTTCTTTAGCAAACCATAGCCATCTCGGGCACAAGTTAGAAGTGAGTTTGGCATATTTGTTTCAACAATTAGGACACTCGACGTGTTACCTGTGAGATCTGTTGAAGTTTCTGCCTTTCCTTTTTCGGTCTGAGTTGCTGAAATTGTTTGTCATGACTTCTAACTGAGGCTTTTCCCGTGACCTGTAATGTTATCCTTAGAATAATCAAACGATTATGACATTCTTGTTGCGTTGTGATCTTTATCATCAATTGTTGCTAACATTATAAGCAATAACAGTTCCTATCGTAAATACACTGGAATATTTATTTATTTTATAAATTTGCCATTAATTTCAAGTAAAGGTCCTGATTGAACTGTGAGGTTAAGCCATATTTTATATATCTATGTGCACGAACAAATCCCAATGCCCTCTTCTTGAACCGAAAAGGGAACGAAATTGTATCCACAACTTGGTAAACATTCCGAGCTATATATGAGCTGCGAGTGTGTTCGCCGAAGTGAATTCACGAGTCTTAATTTTTCGGTGGTGATTTGTGAAGGTAAGCAAGCAAGACTTGGAAGACACTTATGATGTGCCGTTCAAGTCCTGTGTGGTGGAAGGGAAAGTGGCCAGTGTAATGTGCTCTTACAATCAAGTCAATGGAAAGCCCACTTGTGCTGATCCTAACCTCCTTAAGAACACCATCCGTGGTGAATGGCGTCTTAATGGGTGAGTGGCACCATCCTCATTCGGCTCCCAACACCCTAGAACATATCGTGTTAAATTGCCGGAGTAAATGATTTTTTTTATATATATTTATTTTGATGGGCTTCTCATCTAAATCTGTTGATGGGCCCAAACAGATACATTGTATCAGACTGTGACTCAGTTGGGGTACTCTATGAGAACCAACACTACACTGCCACACCAGAAGAAGCAGCTGCGGCCACTATTAAAGCAGGCCTAGATTTGGACTGTGGCCCATTCCTGGCTATCCACACCGAGAATGCTGTGAAGGGCGGATTGCTAAATGAAGAAGATGTAAACATGGCCTTAGCCAATACAATAACTGTCCAGATGAGACTCGGCTTGTTTGATGGAGAGCCATCAGCCCAGCCATTTGGTAAATTGGGCCCAAGAGATGTTTGCACTCCAGCCCACCAACAACTGGCTCTCCACGCGGCCCAACAAGGCATTGTTTTGCTTCAAAATAGCGGGCGGACCTTGCCTTTGTCCAGAACCAATCTTACTGTGGCAGTAATTGGGCCCAATGCCGATGTTACCGTTACCATGATAGGAAATTATGCTGGTAGGTCCTACATTTGCAATTTTGTTTTAATATCTATAAAATATTAAGTTCATTTGTTATGTGACATTCATAAGAGAGTTTTAGCCTTTGCCTTCTAATGTAGGTGTTGCATGTGGTTATACCACTCCTCTTCAAGGGATTAGTAGATATGCTAAGACCATTCATCAATCTGGATGCATTGATGTGGCCTGCAATGGGAACCAACAATTTGGTATGGCTGAGGCTGCAGCCAGTCAAGCCGATGCTACTGTTCTTGTAATGGGGCTTGATCAATCTATAGAAGCAGAGTTTAGGGATAGGAAAGACCTTCTCTTACCTGGATACCAACAAGAACTTATATCAAGGGTGGCTAGGGCATCAAGAGGTCCAACTATATTGGTGCTGATGAGCGGTGGTCCAATTGATGTCTCATTTGCTAAGAATGATCCTCGTATTGGTGCTATATTGTGGGCTGGATATCCTGGACAAGCTGGTGGTGCTGCTATCGCTGATGTTTTGTTTGGAACAACTAATCCAGGTATATATCTGTTAGATATATCCCCAGATGGATTTTAATTTTAATATTTTTTCTTTTGTGGGCTTGATAATTGAACATCAATGCTGGGACCATTGCGTTTAGACTATTCAAGATGAGCAGTACTGATGCACCTCTAAGCTTGTTGTTCCAGGTGGGAAGCTGCCAATGACATGGTATCCACAGGACTACCTTGCTAAGGTGCCGATGACAAACATGGGAATGAGAGCAGACCCTTCAAAAGGTTATCCAGGTAGAACCTACAGATTCTACAAGGGGCCTGTTGTGTTCCCCTTTGGGCATGGAATGAGTTACACCACCTTTGCTCACTCCTTAGTGCAAGCTCCACAGGAGGTTGCGGTGCCATTTACAAGTCTCTATGCCTTGCAAAACACTACTGCTGCCAGGAATTCGATCAGGGTTTCGCACGCAAACTGCGAGCCACTCGTTTTAGGCGTTCACATCGATGTGAAGAACACTGGAGATATGGATGGAACTCAAACGCTTCTCGTGTTCTCCAGTCCACCAGAAGGAAAATGGTCAGCAAACAAAAAACTGATTGGTTTTGAAAAGGTTCATATAGTTGCAGGATCTAAAAAACGAGTCAAGATTGACATTCCTGTGTGTAAACACTTGAGTGTCGTGGACCGATTCGGAATTCGAAGACTTCCGATCGGCAAACATGATCTTCACATTGGAGATCTTAAGCATTCTATTTCACTCCAAGCAAATCTAGAGGAGATCAAATCCTAATAACTTATGGGATACCGACAACTGCACGATATATAAACAGACAAATAGGTATTGTGAGTCTCAATAATTCAGATGCGAATAGGTATTGATTCCCGACTCATTAAGTTCGAAAAAAACAAAAAAGATCCGTGTGAAAAAAAAAGGGGTCAAAGGTCTTCAAGCCAAGCACATCGCCAGCTAAAAGAAAATTGTCAACATTTTCGTTTATTTTTATTGTTGTTTAATTAAATAAAAATATATTATAATAAATAAAATTTGTTAAATGTCTTATCCCCCGTGAGGTTAAATATTTTAATATACATGTTTATTTCTTGATTTTTAAAATTTTATTTTCAGGTATCATTAATAACTTTTTATTTATTTATTAGCACATATAATTTTTTATTTATTTAATTACATGTGTATATATATTTTTTTAATTTTTATTAAAAAAATTTAAATTATAAAAACACCTTGAGAAAATTTCATATACAATATTTTTAGAAAATTAAAATGTCTTATCCATGACAAAACAGTTATAAAAGATTTATCGTGACCTGTACATGCGACCTTAACATTTTTTTGCAGTGATTTTTTTTTTTGAATGCAGTCTATGGAATTGGGCGAGCCGCTTGGCTAGAATGAGGTGCTAGATGATTTCGATCAATTGCAAAATCACACCTGCTGCTTTGCTTGTGTAAAACTTTGTTTACTATTGTTTCTGCCGTGGTCTTGTTTCTAATCAAACTGGTCTGAACCTATCTGGACACCTTGGAATATGTTGTCCACTGCTGTTTTTATTTTCTTTTCTGAAACCTATTTGGACACCTTGTCGGAGAGAGCTTTGAAATTCCCATCCAATGGAGACATGATTCAGATTGAGGAAGTTGGACAGGTACTTGAGATTCCACTTTCAAAAAATGGCAGAAAAAAAACAAGAGTAAAGACAGCTGATTTTTGGGTGAACTTCAATTTTTCTTTTACAGAAATTTGTCAATGTTATAATTGTAGTTTTCAACAAGTTTCAACGTTGCCCATGATCACAAACCATCGAGGATCCTATTCTTGGATTTGTGTTTTTGAATTTCTAAGATTTATAACTGTTTTCGAGAGATATATGTGAATTTATGACGGAAAAAGAAAAGAGAGAGAAAGGAGATATATGTTAATCACTTGATAACTAAAAAAGATTGAAATTTTTTTGGAAACTATATACAGAGACAATTAGGAGTGTTTATTTTCAGTTCGATTTAATTTTTATAAAAAAAATACTAAATCAAATTTAAAAAAAAATTCGAAACCGAACTGAAACCGGTTCAAACCGATTGGTTTCGGTTCGGTTTTTAGAACAAAACCGGTTTAAACCGGTTTGGCTCGGTTTTTTCCTGTTTGGCTCGGTTTTTTGGATCCAGGCTCGGTTCTGTTTTTTCGGTTCGAGTTCGGTTCCGTTTTTTCGGTTCCAGACTTAAAAACCAAATTAAACCAATTAATTATTTTAAAATTTTAATTGGTTTAATCAGTTTTTTGATTTTTTTAAACACCCCTGTAGACTACGTTGAAAATTTTAACGGAACATTAGAATGAACTTTACCTCTGGTTTTTATTTTTCTTTTCTTGCTAAGATATTGGACTGAAGATTTCACATGCAATCATAAAGTATTTGAAGTTATATCATGACAGGGACTGCATTCAAGAAATGACCATCTTAGCTGCTTGAGATCGATCCCTCCGTCCGCCCTGTCTTTTTACTGTGATTTTGATGTTGCAACTTCTTAATTATATCTCTAAAACGCTTTAAGAGTATTATGGTCAAACATGATTCTGTGGCTACTTGTAAGAATTGCAGCTAATTAAATTCTTCTGCACTGCAAGTTGGATTAGTAAACGCTTCTGTCGACGTTTTAACACCATGAGAGGTTTTTTTTTTTAAAAAAAAAGAAAAGCTGAAGAAATAAAGAGGCTGCCACTGTTAATTTCTCCACATATTTTCTCAGTTTTAATTTAATACAAGAGGGTTGCTAAATCTTTAAGAGTTAGTAACATTAAATATATTGGATGTTACGTTGACAAACAGAGAGATTGGTTTGATTTTAATCCATGACAAAACAAATGCTAGCATTTAATGAGGAGGGTACGTATAAAAGTGACAAAATATTTAGATTTCTCTCTGAAAGTATCTCTCGTTTTTTAAGTAAATCTTAAAAAAAGATCAAGCCAGTGGAGGGATTTCTTACCTATGGTGAAATATATAACTAAATTAATACAATATTCTCAAATCAAGAAAATCTCTAAATAAATAAAACAAATAAATCAGGACAAAACGTGCTCCATGAATGGAAGTGTCGGTAACCGAGGATGTGTTGTAGCGTGAGATCGTACGGGGCTGGGTTTGCCATGGACCGAACTCTATTGATGTTGATTTCCTAACTGTGCAGCCATACTTTAATTCCTTTGATATTTAATTGCTGACCAAAAATAATTAAATAAAAACTTGTATTATAATATTATATATATAATATATATACACACGCGCGCGCAAACATGTGCATATATATATAATTTTGTTTTTCAAACATGTAAGTTACATACAAGATACATAATAAATACAAGCAGTTGTCCACCATTAATCCTCATTTCCACCCACCACCACTCCTCTTCCTTGTCATACTGGAGTCTTGTTAGTTAATTAGCCTTTTGTTTCCAAGGCCCCGTTTGTTTGCAGGAAAGTAATTTCCTTTTGGAAAGTGAATTCAGGGAAAGTGAATTCCGGGAAAGTATTTTCCGATGTTTGGTAGTGTAATGAAAAATAAGTTGGAAAACACTTTCCAGTGTTTGGTTATGTTATGGAAAATGAGCTGGAAAATAACTTATTAATGTTTTATTTTTTCAAGTTTATTAAAATAATGAGGAACAAATCTTACAAATTAAAAAGTTGAATGAGAATGAAATTGAAAAAAAATATAATTTCATAAATTATCTCAAATAAAATAAATAATAATCAAAATAATAGAGATCAAATCTAAAAAATTAAAAAAAAATGAAAGGTGAAGAAATTAAAATAATAATAATTAACATTTTAAAAATTATTTCCAATAAAATAAGTAAAAATCAAAAGAATGAGGACCAAATTTGATAGATAAAAAATTTCAATAAAAAAATGATAAGAAAAAAGCAAATAGCAATTATAAAAATAAGGACCAAAATTAATATAAAAATTAAATTTTAAGAGATGAAATTAAAAAATAAATATTCAAAACAAATTATATATAACAATCAAAAGTTTGAGGATCAAATTTGATATAATTAGCAAATAATGACATTTCTAAATTTTTCACAACTTCCGGAAAGTGTTTTCCGCCCAAATTTTTCAGGAAAACACTTTCCTGAAAACCAAGCCAAATTTTCCTTTGACTGGAAAGTGTTTTCCGTTGACCAACTTTTCCAATAGCAAACAAACACAAGAAAGTTTGGAAAGTGGTTTCCCGGAAACCACTTTCCGGAAAACAAACACAGCAAAAAAAGAAAACACATTCCTAGAAATCAAACCAAATTTTTATTTGATTGGAAAGTGTTTTCCGTTGACCGAAAAGTGTTTCCGTTGATCAGAAAGTGTTTTCCGTTGACCGGAAAGTGTTTTCCGTTAACCAACTTTCCTAATAGCAAACAAACACAGGAAAGTTTGGAAAGTGCTTTCCCGAAAAATGAATTCTGAAAAACAAACACGGCCCAAGTTTGCTTCTAATATTTCCTTGTATATATCCATAGACGCCTTTTCTCTTCTACTTTTTTTCATCTTATATATATATATATATATCTCTTTACCCGTGTAGTATATTCTTATCTCACCTTTTCACTCAAGAACAATCCCATTCTCTCTCTCCATTGGCCCTTCTTTCCTTGACGTCTCCGTCCTTTCACTCTTGCATATCTTCCTTTCTCTGCAGCAAGGTAATGGAAAGATCCCTCTCCTATATCTCTCTCTCTCTCTCTTGCACTGGCACATAACACATGCACGCACCTTCTTTTCTCACCGCCGGTTGCGAGCACCGTGGCCCTTGTGTATAAGGGTTCCAATTCGTGGCCATTTTTTTGCCAGTGTTTCTTAGGCTGTTAAGGAGTGGTGGCATCCAATCTCTTTGATCTTTTATCCCACTCACAATTCTAAGAGTTGTTTTTTGTCTTTACAAGTTTTTGTGTTTGATTCATGGATAGCAGGAGAGAAGAGATGGCAGATTGCAACAGAAACGAAGACTTCTATGGTTCTCAAGAGATCCAGGTACGTACAAACCCGATTGGCCAATGACATTTTCTTAATTAGGAAATCAAAATAAGATTTTTTTTATTAGCAAAATAAGACGATATTACTAACATAGACATTAAATAACGACTAAAAAGCTTGAAGCATGCATCATGTGAGGTGACCATAAAATGTTATGGTGCCGAGCGATATGGGACCTCACGCACTCCCCAATCGAGCTCGTTCAATGCGACAGAGCTGCCTCTTCGAATTCAATATCGACTAGCTAGTCTGTAGTTTAGGCCCAGGCAAGTCTGAAAGTGTCGTCGATGATCAATGGGAATGACAGTTGTCAACTTTACTTGAATATCTCTTATCATTAATTATTTGGATTTGGTGGTAGATTATGCAGTGATTTAATTTGATGGTGTCACCATAATTTTTTATTTTTTATTTTTTTGTACTTAATTTATCTAAAACAAGGGACCAAGTATAGGTGGTATTTCTAGGGCTGGGCCCAAATAAATCTCTTTACACAAGATTTTTCTTGGTGTAAAATTAGTAGCATGTGATCCTTCCTCATCACAGTCATTGTAATATCTGCGGTCCCTAAAATGCTGACATCACTGACATTCCTTGAGGTGTCGCCAATGTACAATCGTAATTTGTACGTACCACACAGTATCCCATAAGACTTTACCCAGTAGAGCTGTCGAATTTCAGTTCTGTTGACTGCGCGTGCGCTCGTGAGTGTGAATTGGTTAAGTAGCCACTCCCCGCTGCCTGTAATTTTTTGTTTTTTACTGCATAGGCACGCTTGAGATATTGATTTAAATGGTAAATCGAGTTGTTGGGTCAAATATATAGAGACGTTGCGAAGAAGAATTGTTTTCATGAAAGTAATAACTCAGACGCTAATGATAAGTTTGAACTAGATTAGAAAAGAACAAAACAAAAAAAAAAAACTAGTTTTGTTGAAATAAAAAACTTTCAAGACACGGTTTCTTAATTTTGTTTTGCCTGCCTAATCCGTTGATGTGGTCAAAGTAAACCATCATTCAGACTGCAAGATCTGGTCCGCTGTACCTAACTAAGCTTTTGAGTGCTAGTTCGGGGGGTCAACGTTTTGTTTTTTTGGGTGTAATGATCTTTAATCAAATGAAGTGGGTGGTGTTTGTTGACCGTAATTTTTTAATTTATTTATTTTGTTTTTTTAATTACTTTGACATCAAAATAAATTTTAAAAAATATAAAAACATTATTAAAGTCTAGTGGTAAGAGAAACTGTTTCAATTCCACCTGTCTTTCACGTTGCAAGAATTAAGTTACACGCAAGTTGTGACTGCTGCTTGTGTGTCATTCGCTAGAAAGATTACTCGTGTAGGCAGCTAGGCACGGAAGAGCCTGTCCATGTGTAAGTGCACGGCGGCCCAGTGTGTGTATTGGATGGCGGAAAATGGAGTGATTTTATTCTGCCACCAAACATTCCCTTCAATGCTTTGCTGATGTTTATAGTCAATTTACTATATATTTTTTAGGAAGGTTTTATTTTCTTGGAAAAGGAATTGTTGAAGATTTTTTTTCAAACTTGCCACATCAAAAGGTGATCATTATGTTTTTTCATTACAGGAAGCATCCATGACCAAGAAATATGGAGGGCTTGCACCCAAGAAGAAGCCCTTGATTTCAAAGGTAAGCTAAGTAACATAATTTATCAAGTGATATTAAAGCAAGTCTGTACTCTCTCTCTCTCTCTCTCTCTATATATATATATATATATATGTATGTATATAAACATGATAAACGAGAACGACCCTTTAATAATGCCTGCAGGACCATGAGCGTGCTTTCTTTGATTCAGCAGACTGGGCATTATGCAAGGTACTCTTTTCATTACCAAAGAAAAAATCACAAATTTTCATGTCTTGTCCCGTCAGTACTATTTCCTGTTCGACAGTTGCTTTAATTACAATCAACGGTCCCCATATTTTGCCTTTAATAGCCTGTTTTATAACTCTCTTCAAAGAGTTCAGGTGTTTCCAGAAGTTGAAAGTAAACTACAAGCAAAAGCAAAGCTATACAACTCTCTTGTTTAGAACTAAAATCTTGATCCTGCCTCAGCTATAATATATTTTACAGATAATCATGATTTTAGTATTAATTACCTCATTTACTGGGTGCAGAGAAGAGGAGAGAATTTTAATCGCAAAATATAAAAAATATTGATTGTTTTATTGATCTGTCTGTGCCTGAAACTCTATACATCTCACCTCCTTGTCTTTGTGTTTTTTTCCCTTCCTCCGACAGCAAGCAGCTGGAGTGAATCAAACGTCAACAGTGGCAATAGAAACTTTGCGACCAAAACTACAGGTAGTCATAATTTACACCCTTCTATTTTTTTTTTCGTTTCTTTCCCCCCCTGTAACGAGCCAGAGATAATCTTAGCCCCTTCTCCTTCCTCCAAAAAAAGAAAAAAGAGAAAAGTTGAATGATTATCTTGGAGCGCAAAATCCATTAAAACTTGTTTTAAACAGAGAATTATGCTTTAGATGATTGTGCTCTCCTTGACAAACTGCAGAGAACACCTCACCATACACTCCCGCCTAGGAGACCAGCTTGTACATCTGGTAGCAACGTGAGTCTTGACATGGATCGCGTAATATGTTCTTATCAGGTTAACTTTGGATGCTTTTAACATAATTCACTGGCTTTCTGTGATCTTGTCTTGTTGTTATTGCAGGCAGACTTGGATTGATTGAATGCTCGGAGGAAGAGATTTACTGTGTTTACCAGTCATATCTATATCCATGAAGATTGTACACATTGCAATCGGCCTTTGAATGTTGATGATCTCGACTATTTTTAATAAAGGAGTTTAGTTATGAGAGAGAAATTAAATATTTGCTGTCCTCGGGTGTTTTATAATTTGAAAAGATTAATAAATAATCACTGGGATGGGAATTCTCTGACGCGGCGTCATCACCCTTCCGTCCTTCTAACCATGTTCGCGGTTGCAAGAATGTATAATAAGGTGCCTTGATGAATTTGTGTTTTTTTTTTAAATATGTTTGCTTTTGTGTTTTGGAAGTTGTTCACTTGAATTAATTTTTTTTTTAGTATTTTTAAATTATTTTAACATGTATATATTAAAAATAATTTTTAAAATTTAAAAAATATTTTATTGAATTTTCGATAGAAAGACATTTTTAAAAGTAATTTTAAATAATATTTGTTTTTGCAGTCAAATAGCGCTTTTGAAAATTTTTGAATTTTTTTTTCTGGTTTAGATTTAATTTTTTTTATGTTTTTGAATTATTTTGATGTGTTACTGTCAAAAATAAATTTAAAAAAACAAAAATAATATTGTTTTAATGTAATTTTAAATGAAAATCACTTTAAAAGATAATTACCACCACAGTACCAAACATTATTTAATGCTTGTTTTTGTGTTTTAAAAATTATTCATTTGAAATTAATAATTTTTAATATTTTTAGATTGTTTTGATATGTTGATGTCAAGTATAAATTTAAAAAAAAATAAAAAAAATATTATTTTAATGGATTTTCAAGCGAAAATACTTTTAAAAGTAATTTTAAATAATATTTGTTTTTACAGTTAAACGAAGCTTTTGAAAAATTTTCTTGTTTTAGATTTATTTTATATATATACTTTGATTATTTTGATGTGTTGATATCAAATATAATTTTTTTTTTAAAAAAATATTAATACTAAACACTATTTTAATGCATGACAACTACCCGAATAAGTAAAGAGTACATTCAATAGAAACAATCTAGGTGGTGACCCAGTGACAAGAGCTTGGGACCAAGAGGTTTGCTCTTTCAGTGGTCTCAGGTTCGTGCCATGTGGTTGCTCATATAATAGCAACTGGAGGTTTACATGGTCGTTAACTTCAGGACCCGTGAGATTAGTAGAGGTGCGTGCAAGCTGGTCCGGACACCTACGTTAAACTAAAAAAAGAGTACATTCAATAGAGAACTATTTTTAATAATTTTTAGAATAATCTATATTATTTATTTATTTTCTCAAAGAGCTACACCGTTTAAAAATTATAATAATTATATACATATCTATTATGTTTTAAAAATTAAATGATTTGGGATCAAGAGGTTTGCTCCCTCTGTAGTCTCAGGTTCGAGCCCTGTGGTTGCTCATATAATGGCCACTGGAGGCTTACATGGTCGTTAACTTCAAGGCCCGTGGGATTAGTTGAGGTGCGCGCAAGCTAGTCCGGACACCCACGTTAAACTAAAAAAAATAAAATTAAATGATTACATGATAATTCTGCTTTCTTATCAAGTATTTAGTATGATTGCATCTGATCAACTTTCAAGAGTTTAGAAATTGGAAATATTCTATCCTTTTAGTTTGGGTAATGTTACCAAACAAACCCGGACTTTTCATAATATAATGATAGGCTTGTTGCCGACATGTCACTCATATATTAGAGAGAACACCCAGTCGTTTATGAAAACCGTCTAGTCGTCGTTATGCATAAACGAAAGATGAAACGACGAGTCACTTTGACTCTGGCAATGAAATTCGTATAAGCAAAACTCCATTTTGTTCCACTATCAGCAGAAAGGACATGAGAGGGCTTTCTTTAGCTTCTAGGGCATCATCACCTGCACTCAATAACCTCTCTAAATCTCAAAAATCATGCAATCAGCCAAAACTCACCACACAAAAGCACCCCTCAAAGTCCAATACTGATCGATTTCAAAGGCAAACCAACCACACTGAAGCTTCTTTAACAGGTAATAATACTCTTTCTTCACTAAACTCTCAACTTACAAAACCCAACTTATTATCAGTCCCAAAAGGTCATGTTTCACATAACAGAGATACCAGGTCAGTTGATCGTCATTATATTTCTAGAATTCTGTCAAGAAATGACTGGTTTTTACTGCTAAACCACGAGTTTAAGGCAAAGAGGATTAATTTGAATACCCAGTTTGTAGTTAGTGTTTTGCAAAATCAAGAAAATCCAATATACCCGTTGAGATTTTATATCTGGGTTTCGAATGTTGACCCGTTATTTATTAGGAATCAGGCTGTTAAGGGTGTTTTAGCTAATGCGTTTTATCGAAAAGGTCCTGTTGTATTGTCTGTTGATTTGCTTAAAGATATTAGAAACTCAGGTTTTCGAGTTGACGAAGATTTGCTTTGCGTTTTGATTGGTAGTTGGGGAAGGTTAGGATTGGCAAAGTATTGTGAGGAAATATTTGGACAAATATCTTTTTTGGGTATTACTCCTAGTACAAGGTTGTATAATGCTGTTATTGATGCATTGGTGAAATCAAACTCTCTTGACCTTGCCTATTTGAAGTTTCAACAGATGTCAGCGGATAATTGTAAACCTGACAGGTTTACTTATAACATGCTTATTCATGGAGTTTGTAAAATTGGTGTGGTGGATGAGGCACTTCGGTTGGTTAAGCAGATGGAAGGTTTTGGATATTCAGCTAATGTTTATACATACACTAACTTAATAAATGGGTTTTGCAATGCAAAGAGGGTTGATGAAGCATTCAGGGTTTTTGAAACAATGAAGCTTCGGAATGTCAATCCTAATGAAGCCACTATCAGATCATTGGTTCATGGGGTGTTTCGTTGTGTGGCTCCACGTGAGGCGTTTGAACTGGTGATAGATTTTATTGAGAAGGAGCCTGTTTTGGGGAGATTGGCTTGTGATACTTTACTCTGTTGCCTGTCAGAGAAGTGTATGCCAAGAGAGGCAGGTGCATTATTGAGGAAACTTGGGGAGAGAGGTTATTTGCCTGACAGTTCGACATTTAACATCACAATGACTTGTTTGTTAAAGGGTTTGGATGTCAACGAGACATGTGGGATATTGGATAAATTTATTGCGCGGGGTGCGAAGTTGGGGTTTAGCTTTTATCTTGCATTAATTGAAACTCTGTATAAAGCAGGAAGAGGTATGGAGGGAGATCGGTATTTGAATCAAATGGTCAAGGACAGACTTGTGTCTGATGTCTTTTCATATAACATGCTAATTGATTGCTTCTGCAAAGCCAATGTGATGAACAAGGCAGTAATGGTTTTCAAAGTGATGCAAGATAGAGGTGTTTCTCCCAACCTTGTTACTTTCAATACCCTTATTAGTGGCCACTGCAAAGATGGAGAGGTGCGTAAAGCACGTGAACTGTTGCAGATGCTTTTAGAACTTGGATTGAAGCCAGATATTTTCACTTTTAGTTCAATAATTGACTGTCTTTGTCGAGCACAACAGTTTGATGATGCTTTAGGTTGTTTCAGTGAAATGGTGGAATGGGGTATCTCTCCTAATGCTGTCACGTACAATATATTGATTCGTTCTCTGTGTCTTATAGGAGATGTTGGTAGATCAATGAAACTCTTAAAAGACATGCGAAAGGATGGAATAAGCCCTGATATTTTCTCCTTCAATGCTCTCATTCAAAGTTTTTGTAGGATGGGAAAAGTTGAGAAAGCAGAGAAGATGTTTGTTTCCATGTCTACCTTGGGTTTGATTCCCGACAACTATACTTATGGTGCTCTTGTTAGGGCATTGTTTGAATCAGGGAGATGTGATGAAGCTAAGAAGATGTTTTTTTCAATGGAATTGAATGGCTGTGTTCCTGATTCCTTCACGTGCAATTTGATTTCAGAAAATCTGGTTAAGCAAGGCGATTTTGAAGAGCTTCAAAATATAGCAAAAATATGTTCTGAGAGAGGAATTTCTCTAAAATCCATTCCTGCAGTATAGGATTCTGCTGCTCTTGGTTCATAAGCTAGGGCTGATTTGTTTGAATATTCATTCTTAAGTTGAGAGCCAGCCATAAAGCAGCCGGCTGGTTTTTGCTTGTGGCATTTGGAATCATGTATATTGAAGAATTGTATAGAAGATCTCCATTCTGCTCCAATCAGATTGTTTCATATTTTTTGGCAGAAAAATCACGTTGATTCCGGTGTCATACGCATGTTGAGTTGGTGGATTTCTATCTTCTGTAAAAATTACCATCTTATATCGCTTTTGCTACAATTACCATCTTATGACTACCACAATTCTCACTGATATTTTTTTTTATTAACATGAGTATTTGGGTCAGTTTGTGCGCACCTCAATTAATCTCACGGGCCTTGAAGTTAACGACCATGTAAGTTTCCAATGGCCATCATATTAGCAATCATAGGACTCGAACCTGAGACCACAAGGAAGCAAACATCTTGATCTCAAACTTTTACCACTGAGCCACCTACTATATGGTTAATTCTCATCAATATTATTAGTATCACAAGTTCTACAACTATAATTAATGTTATCTATATGATGAAGCTTATAGTATTAGAGTTTCTCGGGTTCTAATAATTATAATTCTAAATTATAGAGATAGAAACTAAAATTTTCAAGTATAAGATTATAATCTTTAATGATAAAGAAAATTATATAGAAAAATCTATTATATTTTGAAAGTTATTTATTGTTTAAATTCTTCATTGAAAAATAGCTTATAGGGTTGTTTAAATACAAGTAAAACATTTTAGCTAGTAAAATTTTAATTAAATTGGAAGTTATAATCTAAACAAAAAAAAAAGGAAAATAAAAAAGTATCTTCATGTTTTCCTAAGAAAAATATTTTCACAAAACAAATATAATTTTAATTTCTAACAGCTTTTGTTCTTGTCATATTAATCAACTAGAGGTTTGACCTAACTCAAGCTTAAGTCGTTGGATCGACAGATCAATATAAAGGTCGTTGAATTATCCTTGATTAATATTAAAATAGTGTTATTTTGGATAAAAATTAAAAGAAAAATTGAAATAACATTGTTTTAAACAAAAAATTTTAAAATATTTTTTTAAAGTTTATTCGAGTATATCTTATTCATGTTTAGTTGAATCAACTGAATTGTAAATTTATTTGTGAAGTTATTAAAATTTAATCAAGTTAAAACAACTAGAAATAAAACTTAATTTGAATTAGATTTTAGATATTTTCTAGTCGATGTGGTTGTTGTGCTATTGCAAGTTTGATAACTATGATACTTTGATGTATCATAGTTATACTTTAATGTATATTTACGAGTTTTACCTTTAAGATCCCAAGGAGAAAATAGAAATGTATGTATGTATTTTCTCTTTTGGCCGGCACATTCTCGAAGTTAGCACAGGCATAACTTGGTTCGCGTGCGTTTTGAACATTAATTTAACAATTCGTTACCTAGAAGAAAAGCTGAAACGTTTAAGCCAGGGTTCCAAGTGATTCAATGGGATTATCTGAATTCTCGAAGACCTTGCTTTAACAAGCCAATTATCCTAAATTAATAGTATGCTCATGCTCAGGCTATGCATTACTCGAGCCAACAGGCGATGAAGACATGAAGTAACTATGCTGAATCTCCTCGTTAGTGAAGTTGAGAAGTAACCTTGACTTGTCGTAGAAGTATTTAACCAGAAAGTATTTTTAGGTTTGAATTTTGTTGCTCAGAGAAACTCTAGGCGAGTTAAAGTTAGGTGGCTTGCACTCCAACTGCTCTCTTCTCCTTTAGTCCTCTGATCCGTTCAGCCAGATTTATGCCCAAAATAGAGGCCAAACCACTATGCTGACACTTTATTCCAAAAAAAATCACCAACCTACTATTATTATCACTACCATTTCTATATATCATTACAAATTGTCATGAAGATTCTCCAGCTCCCCAAGTTTCTTGCATGAATTCTTAAAGATTAATATTTTAGATCATTCGGTTTGTGGGTCATTCCCAAAAGATGAAAAGTTACACGAATCATATAATCTCAATTTAGAAAGAAAAAAACATTAACTGGGAGTGTGTCATGGTATATTAGGCTACATTAGTCAAAGTAGGAATTGAATTGCACCAACAGCAAGCAACTAATAACCGCGACATGTTCTAGGTTGATGGCACTGCTTTGGTATATAATTAGCCCCATCCCGTCCCCTTTTTTTCTATAAGCTGTGTTATCTACCATCTTCAATAATGGCACAATATGCAATCACATTTAGACTCTGGGTTTTATCTGCAGTTCTTATTGGGGTCTCTATATTCTGCTGCAACCTAGGTATATATGTGACAGATAACAAACAGATAGTCCTGAGAAATTAGTGATTTTAATTCAGGAGCATTAACTTTAATTTGCTGATCCTTCACAGGGAAGGCAGATGAAGGGGAAGATGTGCCTCAAACAGGCACAGGAATTATAGGTGGGGTGCCTCAAACGGGCACTGGTACTATTGGTGGCGTCCCTCAAACAGGCACTGGCACTACTGGTGGTGTTCCTCAAACAGGCACAGGCATCGTAGATGCTGATCCGGCTGAAATTGTTGCCAAAGCGTTGCTTTGTTTCAGCGATAAATATGTAAGTTTATAGTTTTCTTTACTTTCCTCTACTGACGCGTTAAGTGCTTCGTTTCTGGGAGCTGCCTCTAGTGTGGCCTTTGTTTTCCCGTTAGCACAAAAAAAAAACCACTATCTTACGAATTGCTTTGGCCTTTTGATTTCTTCCAAGTCTCAGTTATACAGCAGCTGCGAAGTAGCCTATAGATTGACCCAGACAGGTAAGCTTAACGTGCCTCCTGAATACGCTGATTCCTACTGCGGTGGACCATGCCTTGTAGAGACACATTTGGTGCTCAGCTGCATTGAAAACATCATGAAACATTTTGTTTTCTATAATAAAGCCACCATAGAGGATATCAGAGACACAATCAAGGCCGGATGTGGCTACGGTCCCGAGAGAGGTATTTTACTAGTTTATGAAGTTGTTATCTTTCTCTGGTTTCCTCCACAAATTCATAATCTGATACTGGTGTCACCCCAAGGTAATTTTGATGTGTCCGAGCACCTTCAATTTGAAGAAAACAATGCATTCAAGACTGCAAACCAGATTCTGCTCGGAGTTGGCTTCATGTTCGGCGGGCATGCTTTATTGCTTTGATACCTGCGATGGCGGCGTCTGCTATCTGTGATTGGAGATTTATTGCTTTCAGTTGAGATGGTCTCAGAGATCCAGGAGACATGATCGTTATTTTCGCTAGCTTTATGTAATAAAGAGATGTTGAAGTTAACGCCCACCTTTTGGCACTTTGGAAGAAAATAATAAGTTTATCTGTCCTTATATATATATATATATATATATATATAAAAAAAAAAACAAGATAGAGAGTAAAATGTGCAGTGAGATGTGATAAGTAGTTAGTTACCAATAGATTTTGTTGAAGCCACACATCTATGATCTATGACTATAACCAACGGTACGGGTAACAGGATTTTGCTACTTCACATTCAGCTCTGTGATAAATACCCGCAGCATTGACTGTTCTGTGTGCATTAACAATTGAGATAACCAATGCCTAGAAAGATAAAAGTCTCCCATGTCGATCCTCAAAATTAGAGATTCTAAATCGTATTAGAAATACCCGGACCGTTATATATGATTTTATTTAATTAAGATATTTTTTTTATTGTGATAGTTGTAATTTTTTTAAAATTTTCCACTCAAAAATATAATAAAATAATATTTTTTTTTTACTTCTTAAAATTTATTTTTAACATCAACAATAAAAATAATAAAAAATTTCAAAAAACATATTTCATCATAAAAACAAACATTTGAAATTTTAGTGCTTATGATTTTTAATCATATTAGCTTTTTATTTAAAAATATATTAAAAAATATTTATTTTTAATATTAATATGTCTAAAAATATTTAAAAAATATTAATTTAATATTTTTTAAAGTCAAAAATATTTTTGAAAAACACTGAAAGTGAAAGTAGAAGTAGAAGCAAAACATCATCTACATTAATTAGTGGTCAGATTTTTTTTTCCTGAAAATTGTTAGTAATTTTTCTTTATAAAGAAAAGGAAACCGTTGATTTTAAAATAAATTGTTCAAATTCACTTCCACGTAAGGTATCATGTTACTCCAAACTTGAGAGGAATCAAATCCCTAGAAAATCATCATTATTTATCGATCCAATGATGGGTGATTTCCCACTTACGGTGGGCCGGTGATTCTCGGAGATTTTTTTCACGGAGGGAGCATGATTGCCGATGATAGCTAGGATTGAGGCACACTGTCGCATTGCAAGAGCGAAGAACGATAATTAGTATAATTATGAAGAAGAAACGTATTTTTTTAGTGAAAAATATTTTTCATGTTCATGTAGTTTTTTTTAAATGAAAACATGTCTAAACAGGGTTTATTAAATAATGAACAATGAGAATTAAAAAAACATTCATAAAAACTTTGATTTGTATAAAAGAGGAAAAAAATGTACCTTGATATAATAAAAAATAATAAAATAAATATTTTATTCTCTTTGAAAATCAATGAGTAGATCTTTTAAAACAATTGCATGCTAGGTTAATATATAACTTTTCATAAATTAATTGTTGATATTACCATAAAAAAACTCTAATTTTATTAAGAACTATGGGAAACTGGATAATTATTTAATTGTTGTTTTAATATCTTTATTTAAAGACAAGTTATTCTTATTTTTTTAATAAAAGAAAAGAAAAAAAGTTAACACTATTTAACAAAAAAGACCAGGCCTGTCCGATCTAAGAGAATAGGCCCATTCACATCTAAAAACCCAAACCCACGTATGCTTAGCTTTTTTAAAATGGATAGACTATGCATCATATAATTTTTTTAAGGGAAAAAAAAAAAAAACTATCAATTACAAAACGCATAAAATTGGATATAAAGAGCAAACCCAACGAGCCCATTAGAAAAAGGTAAAAACAACCTTTCCCTCCAAATCTTTTTTCTGTTACAATGTACAGAAACAGCTAAAATCAACCGTGATATAAACAAACCGGACGGGGACTCCCGGATTCAACTCTTTCTCGTTAACACTTCCATGGCACCTTACAAGAACCTTTTCACCACTTCCATTAACATCTCAAGAACCCTATCTTTCCCTTTACCAAGATCAAGAACCCACCGTTTAGCCATTGCCCTTCTCCTTCTTTCGTTATTCTTCTTCTCCTCGACATCACTAACCAACCAATTGCCGTCTTTTTTAACTGTATCTTCTCTTGCTTCTAGCATTCTTTTTGCAGCAAACTATATTTCTCCGTTCTCTTCAATCACATCTTCAAGAACATGTTTAGTCTCTGACTCAACCGATAACTGCACACTCTCTTCTGTTACTGCAATGGAGAGAACTCGCATGAATCCAAGAAAAGAAGAAGAAATTGATGATGTTATTGCAGGCCTTAGTTCTTGCGATATATTTAATGGGAATTGGGTTCTTGATGATTCTGATCCTATTTACCAACCTGGGTCTTGCCCTTTTTTAGATGATGCCTTCAACTGTTTCAATAACGGAAGGCCTGACTTGGACTATCTTCGATATCGATGGAAACCTCATGGATGCCACATTCCAAGGTCTGAAGACAAATTCACTTGGTTTCTTTTAATTTTCACATGAGTTGTGCTTTTCTGTATGTGAGGATTCTTTCTCTGTTATTATTGTGGGTTTGTTGGATTGTGCAGGTTTGATGGGAGACAGATGTTGCGAATGTTGAGAGGGAAGAGAATGGTGTTTGTGGGGGACTCGTTGAATAGGAATATGTGGCAATCTTTGGTATGTGCATTGAGAGAATCAGTGGAGAATAAGAGCAGAATCTTTGAAATTGAGGGTCGGCGAGAGTTCAGGACTAGAGGCTTCTACTCTTTCAACTTCGTAGTGAGTTAAAGAAAATCTAGTTTTGTTAATTCTATCAGTTAATTGCTGTTGGTTGTACTACTATCATTCATGTCCCTTCAGTCCTGTTAGGTTCTCCATGCATTGCTCACAATGGCTCCTGTAATTAATTCATCCATTTCTGATTGCCAGAGACCTCCTCTATGCTCAATCTCTTTTGTTAGTGATTAAGGTAACACATCTGAATAACGGGGTTTATCATTAGCACACAGTAATCAGGTCATTACAGAATCTCCTAGTAAGCAAATCTATCTCTAAGTGTTTATTATAACTGGAAATGTCAGCACTCTTCATTGGAACCGTGTCCAAATCTGCATGTTCTGGTGGGTTAATTTAAGATGCAAAGCCTGCAATATTGCATCTGCAAAACCATGGGCTTATCCTCACCAATACTCTTTACTCTGGGCTTACAATCATCCAACCACAAATCCCTCCTACTGCGTTTTTCGACGTCTAGAAAATGCTGTAGAAAGTCGAAAGAAGTTTTGAAGTTGCAGAGTTAAACATCTGACTGTGCTCTTCCTATGATGCAGGATCATAATTGCTCAATAGACTTTGTAAAATCGCCATTCCTTGTTCAAGAATGGCGAAGCTCAGACAGGCGTGGAAATCGAAAAGAAAGACTCAGGCTTGACATGATCCAAACCCCTTCTTTCAATTACCATGATGCTGATATAATCATCTTCAACACCGGTCACTGGTGGACGCACCAGAAAACATACAGAGGGTACGCTTTCCATTAATTTCAAGATTTCGCATGATTTATAAGCAAATTCGTAACCCGAAACCCTCTATAGTCATCATCATAATCAACATTTTATTACCTTTACCATTGAAAATTAATATGCTAATATCTTGTCATTTTATATTCCAGCAAAAATTACTTCCAAGAAGGCAGGAAAGTCTATAACAGGCTAGAAGTAAATGAAGCTTATAAGAAAGCTTTATGGACATGGGCAAAATGGGTTGATTCTAACATCAACAGAAGCCATACCAGGGTCTTCTTCGGTGGATACTCAGCTTCTCACTTCAGGTAAACAAGAAAATGCAACTGCAAATTATTCCTGCTACCACCCTTGGTTTCACAAATCTTGTACATTAGTTGATCAAGTGATCTTACATGGTAACACTGCTAATTCTGATTTTTCCATATCAGGCTTATCGAATTTTCTTATTGTGGCATAGCAGGAAAGGGAAATGGGATTCAGGTGGGCATTGTCATGAAGAGAGGCAGCCTGTAACAAACGACACTCTACTTAAACCATATCCATTGATGATGAAGATTCTCGAATCTGTTATATCAGAGATGAAGACGCCAGTTTTTTACCTCAACATTACCAGAATGACAGGGTACAGAAAAGATGGGCATCCTTCGGTTTACCGGAAACCTAATGTCCATCAAAGAATTCCTGGGATTATCCAAGATTGCAGCCATTGGTGTCTTCCCGGTGTTCCAGACTCCTGGAATGAGCTTTTCTACGCCACTTACCTTTTATCACATCATGATTTGTCAAGCAACCACTAGACCGACACTTGTGGTAGTTCATGTTGTCCAACTGATAAATAGTGTAAAAATTCAAATGTCTTACACAATCTTGTAGCAGTTAACCGTGACCCTTGTAGATAGAGAAGATGAAATGCGAAAGAAAGCTTGAAGTTGATTGTTTTTAAGCTTTACTTTCTCGAACTTGTTAAAAAAAAAATTATTCCTTTATTAGACAACAGGTGTGAACACCAACACAACAGTAAAGACCTTAATAACCGGCACAATTTCTTTAGAGTGGTGGACTTTAGAGTGTGTTCAGTGTCCGACTAGAATCCCACCAAATGGAAGGCATTGGTCTGGGATAATAATCGACTGTCCTTTCCATCCTGCTCTATAGGCATTGAAGATTTAAATCCTACCATTTATTGCATATCATTTTCAGTTATCAGAAGGAGCAACGCATTAAACGTTCTAAGGGTTTTTAACCTTCGCTCTGAAAGTATTTGATAAGAAAAATGATTGTGCATGATCTCTAAACAATCGAGTATTACATAGGTTCGAGAAGGAAACTTGTATATTTGCTTGTGCTTGATTTGAGGGAGCCTGAGAGCGCGTGGGTTAATAATCTATGAGTTTGCAAGGTACAAAACGCTGGTTACTAACATCACGGCCAAGGGGAGGCAGTCCCCTGAGAATTTGGGTCATCTGTGTCATGAAGATTGGCATGGGGAATGTTTTATGACCTGCCATGCTGGCTGCAAGTTGCGAAGGAAGGGCAGAGATGGCCACATGGTTTCACACTTTTTAATGTCATTTGGATGCTTTACTTTTCATTATAATTAATTTAATGATAATTAATGTGATTGGATTTTTATCTTTTACATGTATAAGTCCATAACAAATCTTTTGAATCAAAGATGAAGAATTATTTGGTTTGTCTGAAACCAGAGGAATTTTTATTTTTTTGGCATTCACTTCATTATTATTTTCTTTAAAGACGATATTTTTCTTTTTCCTTTTTATTTTTTTGTCGTCATACTTCTTTCCAAAAACAATTTAGTACACCATGCTCTAAAAAGTTATTGCAATGAGTTCCCTAAATGTCAAATTTTATATTTTATTTTTATTCAGTGGATTTTTTTACGAGTATGCATGCAGTGGCTTGCAATGAAGCCATGTTAGCTGGTTTGTTTTTTCTTATCCATAAATGCTTCAACATCTCCTGAGTTTTCTCAAGGATTAGCAAGTACCCGCGCTTTATACCTCCACAGAACGAGCGTTTCCTGAGATACGCATTTCATTGATAAAATACAAAACTAGATGCTTAATTAGAAGACTTTACAAAGTTCATGCACTTGTCTTGTAGCAGAAAAACTTCATAGACTGATCAGTGGAATAAGAGAATTGGTTTTATAAAATGGAGCTCAAGTGATGGTCTCAGTTGAACCAGAGTTCACATTTTATGTATTTATAGCCTGAACATTCATAAGCTGGCTCCTCCAATCCTCGATCTACAAGTTATGAGCACTCTCATCGATTCACAAGCCAATAAATGAAGCAAATAATTAAGAATCTTATGAACATCCCAAGAAAAACACACTTGGGGATCTCCCTCGTACAATTCTAACGAAGCACAACCACTAGGTGTTTGTTCTCCACAAGCACAGCCACCATACAATTTCCCCAATCTCTCTGCACCGAATATTATCTCCCTGCTATTGGCATCAAAACCGCAAGATATCAGCAACCACTTCATTAACCAATGAATTAAATATTTGGTTTTCAAACTCCACTCCAAGTGCATATGCATCTACTTCAAAGTCCAGCCACCTTCCATACTGACTGCTCATGTCCTTGTCTACAAGTTCATCCACCATACAATCCCCCATCCTGCTCCATTCAGAGATCTCCTTGTACATATCTTCGGCTAGCCATTCCTTTCTTCTCACCATTGTTGTCCCTTTCACCCACGCTTTGTATCCACCACCAACATATCGTCTGCATCTCAAATTCAAGCATTCACTTGCACAATCAAATAATACTTTCCGCTCTAGCCTACCATCAACATCATCACTTTCAAGCATACTTTTTTTCCTTTCCAGCTGATGGAAGAGATGAGGGTTTATGATCTCGGAAGCCCGACCTAATGCCAAGTCCTGAAACATCGATTCGATATTGCATAGTATCTTCTCCACATATTGTACTTCCCACTTTTTTGATCTCACAAGGCCTGTCACAGCTAACATGTTTGAATGTTTTCTAGCCACTGTTCCAGTTGATGTTGAAGAAGCAGAATCTGATAACTCCATGTCAGCATCTACAAAATGAACCCTCTTTGTAGAGCTCAAACTAAGAACTTCCTGGGTTTGAATGGATGAACAATGCTTGTTCCCTGAAATTATATTGCCATCATTTTAGCCTTGTTGGCATCAACTGGTACCCTTATGAAATTCTGAACGACTAAAAATAAAAGTACATGTAATTAAAGATTGAGAAATGCACTGCCCTTACCTTCTGTGCTGCAACTATCCATACTGTCCAAAGAGCTGCTACTTTCAGTTGAAAAAGAATGTTCAAGAACAGAGACTGGACTAGGACGTCTACAATCAAGCAGCTGTCTGGAATCATTTGATTTGCTGTTACAGTCCATCTCATCAACTCCCTGATATTCAACAGTTGCATCAACTACCCGCACATGAAATAGTGCCAAAGTTGGCAATATTAACCTTTGAAACTACGTTAACCAACCAGATTAATAACGAGAAGAGGGGGGGAGCAACCAACTGGTGGAGAGTGCATAAAACATTAGAAGATCTAAAATAGCATTTTTCAAAGTGCCAGCTCCACAAAATCTAAAATACTATCTGTAGAATTTTCTCATTTTGAGATTCATAGCAGCGGCATTTAAAATAAGCACCTAAAACCATTTTTATCATATACTGAAAACTAAACAAAATTTCTTGTGCCTAGCAAGATGTCTTCATTAAACTTTTACACACACACACATAATTGGTAATGTTGGACTTTCTTCTTATAGGAAATTCAGAAATGTGCACCTGAAAAATGCGTTTCAATCTGAGAGCTGCAGGATCAGTGAAGAATAAGGGAGAGGGAGAATCATAGCAGCTATCTGATTTATCTATGCATGAGACACTTTGATCCTTGTTATCATGGAAACTTGGTGCAGCGCCGCTTGAACTAAAAGTGGATATAGAACTAGAAGACTCGACACCTTTAGTCAATTCCCTTAACTTTTGTTCCAAAAGAGAACTCAAAGCATCCCCTCCTATCACATTATATCCCACTGAAGATAGCTTCATACTATCTGTGTCAAGCAACAATCTCTTGCTACAATTATCCATACAAGAACCACTATTTTTCTGTACAGCCTGAGTAGGTGTTTCTGAACCAGGCATAGACCGTGTCAAGGGGGCTGTGAATGTAAACGAGACAACATCCATGCCTTTCCTTTTGCTTTCTTCTGCCCACCTAAAGTGCCTGTCAATAACTGGAGTAGGTTCAACAGCCTTCCGATTTCTGTCAATCAGCTTGTTATCAACAACCTGGTTTTTCTCAGCATGCAAATTTCCATCAATTGATCGCTTCTTCCTGGGATTATTCACCGTACTATAGTTAGAATTCCCCTTCTGGCCTTCTCTCAAATCCATGTCGAGCTTCCTGGATCCATTTTTGGAGCCAAAAGGCTTACCAGAAGTTTTGTGCCTCACAGGAGGATTCCCAGACAGAACTCTTTTACCCTGCAGGTTGGAAACCAAGGGCTTTGAAGGCAATTTGTCTTTATCCATTATGCAATTTTGTTTCTGGTTATTCTGCCTAAGCACACCAGATGTATTGTGTATTGGAGATCTTTTTTGCAAACTCTTTTGGACATTAGGTTGGCACTTGAAGGACTGGCTTGATGAAACCTCTCTCAGTTCTTTCTGGCCTACAAAGCCATGACTGCTACTTGAATTCAAACCTTCTCTTCTCTGAACATTGACCTTTGCTTGGATTGCAAGTGAGATAGACTTTCCCTTGGTCTTTGAGCTAGAAGAACCTTCATCAGTCTCAGAAAAAGCCCTGCAAGATGTATCATCTGATCCATTCCAGCTTTTGTTCAAAGACTGCCCCTTTAGATGCTTGGCAGCATTTGACTCAGCTGGTCTTCGAGAAGTTTCTGCAAGTCTCAAAGTTTTATGAGAAACTTCCACTTTCTCTTTTGGTTCTCGAGTTCTCAAGGCTGCTGAAGAGGACCCAGCCAGAGGCATTTTCTGAGCAACCTCCAGTTTTTCTTTAAGATCCCGAACTTTCAGTGGTACTGAAGAAGACCCAACAGCAGGCATTTTGGGTTTGGCTGCTGCTTGGGGACCAGGCTCAATAATTTTTGCAGCTGCTTCCATTATGTGAGCAGCAGTTTTGTTCGGAATGAAACCAGGACTCTTGATTGGAGATAAAAGTTTATGGTGGGTAATTGGAATCGATTTGGCCGACTTAGGAGGCAGGATTTCAGTTTTAAACTTTTCAATAGGCCTGCTCAGGACCTTCTGAGGCTTAGACTCCTCAAAGTTTCTAGGAGGGCCATCCTCCTTATCAAGCAGATTTCCTGAGTATGCGATTTGATGATCCTGGTAGTAATCAAAATTTCTCCTGCCACGAGAAGCATCTCGAAGAGATTGAGTGTCAAAAAAAGGTGTAGAATTGGGCTCTGATAAATTAGATGTTGGTATGGAGTCCAATCCCATGAGCCTGGCTACTACCCCAGGGGCCCTAGCTCCATATCCATCATCATCAGTTACCGATGAAGCACAGCTATAATCACTGCCCCCTCTAACACCCGACCCTGCTCCATTTTCATCATCATCCATCTGCAAATGTAATTACAACTATTAGATACATCATCATCTCAAAAAATTGAATAACAAGATAAGCAACAAAAGATTAACAAATGGCCTTAAGTCCACAACCCACCAGATGAAGCCGAGTCATTGGCAAGCTCCCATCACTTCTCTTTCCTTGTTTTGAACGCTCTACAAAGAGTCAGATGAAGCCGAGTCATTGGCAAATCCATAACCAACCATAGAAGAGACTAATCTATACATGAAGATGTAGGATGTAAGGAAAGAGAAACTTATACGTGGTAAATCTGACTTGCTTGAAAACAACTTTTTCCTAGATTTTGCAGTCCAATCAAACAGCTGAAAAAAACCACCCACGTATCCTCCTCCACTTTTAGAACCTTCTTTCTCAATTCCCATTTTCTTAATATAAAAAGATCAATCCCTCTTCAGCATCTATAAGTGGAAAAAAATAGAAGTCCACACCTGCAATTTGATGAGAATGAAACATGGTTTAATCCCCGACTAAATTGCATTCCTTAATGCTTTCCACGAATAATTTACACTTTCATATGGACACTTCAAATCATAGGGAAAAGTAAAACTCATTAAACAAGTGAGAAATAAAATTAAGATTAAGGAAGCTCATTCATATAGCAATAAAATTACTAAATCTTAAAACTAAAATTCATATTTGGTTATAATTATCCATAACAGTCCATTTATATAAACCTATGTTTCTGAACTAAGACCCAAATATTTCAAGCAAATGGTACACTGTTCTAGCTTAGATTCAAATTTCAATGAGCTGCAATTTTCTCAGCAAAAACATACCATCATAACAAAGATTAGGACTTTCAGCTAAATAAATAGAACCCACGAAACACTTTCACTGGTTATGTTCAACACATAGTCTATAATCTCCTAATTCAATCTAATTATAACAAAAGATGCTATAAAGATTAAGACTTTAGATTAACCAAACAAAACCCAGAGATTATTTTCACTTATTATCTTAAAAAAAAATTCCTGACCCAATCCAATTATATCTAAAAGGGTCTCCGGAGTTTGAAACTTGAAAAAAAAAAAAAAAACCTTTACATGAAAGCAACGAGGGAGTGATGATGTGTATCAGCTAAAAGTCCTTGCACCCTTCTGTTCCCTTCTTCAAAAGCAAGCAAATCTCCTGAGAGTGTAAAGTTTCAGTGAGAGAGAGAAGTCACGAATGATTTTGCAGAGATTAATGGGAGACTGGGAGAGTGAAAGATTGTGTCTTTCTCATCGGTGGTGTGTGCAGTTCAAATGGAATAAATGGACAGACAACTTCAAGAGCATTAGCCTATGTTATTTTTTTAAAAAAAAAAAACAATAATAATAATTATTATTATTATTGCTGTTGTTATTATTTGAATAGTTAAAAAAAATAAAAAAGAAAGTTATAACGTCTCTTTTTTTCGGGGAGGGAGTGATTTCAAATTTCTAAACGGGCAACTCAGTTTGAGTGACTCATCATTTGAAGGCTATGATAAAGTAAGAACCAGATGTACAGGATAAGTAAAGGATTCCAGTGATCAATAGAGACGTGGCTCTTTAAAACACGTGCCAATCGGCGATTATTGGTGTAGAGAAAAAGTATGCACTGAGAGGGGATGCCAGCAAGGTTTCGAAAAGTCAAGTACTGGAAGACGGATCTGCAAGAGGGGGCTCCAGATCCATCAAGGGGAGGTGAATTATCGTATGTTACTCATATATTTACCTCGTGACATTTTTTTGAGGGATGTGTCGGTTCACATGTTGGTTTATTTTCTGTATTGCCATTTCGGATATCAATTTTTTAAAAAAAAATTAATGTAAGTGTCCGGATTATCTTGAGTGTATCTTAACTAATCTCACGAACGCTGAAATTAATGACCATGTAAACTTTTAGTGGTCATCATATTAATAACCACATGACTTGAAGCTAAAACTACAAAAAAAATTAAATCTTTTAATTTTAGGCTCTTACTATTAACCACCAACTATATATTTCATTTCATATATGAATTTAATTAGGTGTCTGCTTGCTTGTAGGAAATAGAAGTGTATTTTTTTTTTAGACAATGAATTTCATGAAAGATATATTACAATGAAAGAGATAATTATTTTCCAATATTTATTCGTAACTAGAGTTTGTCCGTTTCTTGTTAAGATGGAAGGATTTAATATTTGTTTTTTTTCTTTTGAACATGAAATGAAGTTCGAAATCTCCTTCCTTGAAGGTGAAAAAAATTAGAGATATTGGCCGAATATTTAAAATTCAAAACGAGAAATACTTAATCTTGCTATTATATAAATATCACAGGTGTTTAAACTGATTGAATTGGTTTATGAAACATGCTGTAAATTTATTATATACGAGGTTCGCTTGTATTTCAAGTTAAAATCATATTGGACCTTTTGATTTCACATAAATATTTAAACATTAAATACTAAAGTGTTCTAAGAAATTAATGAAATGTTAATGAAAAATTATTCTCAATAAATTTTTAAATGGTAAAAGTTTCAAACTTAAAATAATTTTGTAACGGTAGATTATGAAATCATGGACTCATAAGTTTACGCTAGAATTTGATTAATAAAAATTATTTTTTTTATTAGATATCAGTTTGATTAATAATTTATTTTTAATCTCTAAATTTTTTTAATATATAAACCAATATATTAATTATATTATGAAGATAAATGTATTCATGAATACGTTTCATGAATTATGGATATTTATGAACTATGAGGAATTCATATATTGTGAACATTCATTACTTAGTATTAATGAATTATAAATAATTCATTAACTGAATAAATATCTATAAATTATAAATATTCATGAATACTAAATGTTAATATTTTGGTTTCTAAGTCCTGTAAACAAGTGTCTTGTACGAGTGGAAAGGGATGATAAAATTTATTGAATTCTTTCTCCACTTGTTATTGGTTTTTATTATATTTGTTTTTCTACTATTTCTCTATGTTATAAAATTTAGATTCAGTTTTTGTAAAAAAATATTAAATATAATTTATTTGAGTGCATTTACCCTTGTTTATAAATGCAATTAAATAAGATGGTATTGTTAGAATTCTAAAAAACTTATAAATAAACCTTTTTTACATCAAGTTACGAGTGATAAAGTTTGAATAACAAACAATTGATAATCAATAACAAGAAAGTCTATCAATTTTAAAGTAATTCAATAGATAAGTATCTATTTTATTTTTAATTTAAACATAGGTATTTTATTTATTAATATTCATACGAGGAATTTGATTTAAAATCAAACAAAAATTTGAATATATTCTTGGTATGCATACTAGATTATAGATTTTTATAATAATTACTATATTTTTACATGTTTATGTTATTATAAACTAAATATATATTTTTTAATTGTTGAGTTTTTAGACAACACAGCCCACACACAAACGAGAGGAATGTTAAAATGAGCATGAAACTATGTGGGAGGGTTAATATAATAAACAGGTTCAGGCTCGAGAATGAGAGCAAATAAAGAGTAAAGATAGCGGGATTGCAGGATTAACGTGCCTCATTATTCATCAACACTTTCAGTAGTCAATGGTAAGGTTTTTTACTGAACAAATCGACAAGCATGTGTGCTCACAATATTATATATCGACCGGTGAATAAAAGTGACAAGAAATTACTGTTATTTAGCTGGTGCTCGTAGTCATTACTCATCATGGCAAACGAAAAAGAGAGAGGGTGTTTTGCGCTGTTATTTTATCAATTTATAGAGGTCTTGAGATTGTTGATTAAAATTCATTTTTTTTTTATATTTTGGAATTGTTCTGATTTAAAAAAATAATATTTAAAAAATAAATACAATTAATTGTGAAGTATTAAAAAAAATTAAAAAACAATAATTATCACTTTTTCAATCACCGTTTAAGTATACTCCTAACATCCCAAATTAAAAAAGAGATATACATCCAAGTTTAAGAGGACAAATAAAAAATACAACGAGGGTGTTTGTAAGTATGGTGATAGTTACTTTTTAAAGTGTTTTTATTTGTAATATTAATATTTTAAAATGATTTAAAAATATCAAAAAAATATTGATTTAAAATAAAAAAATTAAAAATTTTATTTTTTTAAAATATATTTTTAAAAAATAAAAACAAACATATAATTAGATGCAATAATGAATCCGCTTGTGTTCATTATTTTTTCCAAAGCAAAACTAATTGGAAAAAAACAAGTGCTGGCCTTTTCTCTGTAATTTGAATCCATCTCGTCTCAACTGTAAACTAGATTTATTTTTACGTTTATCAATTTAACAATCCAGCACCCCAAAAAAATAAAATCTTTAACTGTGGTGCTTGTTTCAGAATCAGCTGCAACAATTGTGCTTCACACCCTTGTGGGCCAACTATTTACTCCTTAATCAACGGGAATGAGTTAGCGTAGCGTCGATGTAATTTCCTTGACGGTAGCTTGTGAAAAAAGTAGCACATCCATTTGGATCGTTATACCCTATTTGTTTTTATATTTTATACCCTACTTATTTTAAAAGTGTTTTAAAAAAATATTTTAGTTTTATTTTAAATTAATATTTTTTAAATATTTTTAGATCATTTTAATATACTGATGTTAAAAATAATTTTTAAAAAATAAAAAAATATTATTTTAATATACTTATAAATAAAAAATATATGATGCAACTAAAATGGTGGCTCTCTTTTACTGCAACTGCAATCCCATGATATTTATGGCGCAAATGGTATTGATCTAAAAGGTCGCATATAAAATAGTTTTTTTTTTCCTTAAAATTATATTAAATTAATATTATTTTATTTTTAAAAATTTATTTCTACATTAACAAATCAAAACAGATATATATACACACGCACGGAACACCAGTGGAAACGCGGGACAAACACCCCTCATTTTAGGCTGCACAGTAACTGTTTGGAATAAAGCAAAACAATGAAATTTATTCTAATCACGACTTTCAATAAACGAAAATATGTCTGGGACTGGTCCCACGTATTAGTGATTAAAACAAGCAAAAGCAGCTATTTATCGAGACCAAAGTCGTCTGATAATCTAAATTCGGTTGTTGACTTGAGAAATTGCATCTACACCGCTCATGTTCATTGACTGAGGTTTGACTCTTCCTTGCTGCGATGAAACATTAAAAAGTGGCTCCAGGGTTTATTGTTGAATCTTTCAAAACAAGGTGAAGATTTATATGATAGCGTAAAATATTTTTTAAAAGTATTTGTTATTTATAAATATATTAAAATAATTTTTTTCAACATTAATATATCAAAATCATAAAAAAAATACTAAAAAACACCAACTTAATAATTTTCTCCAGCCAAATATATTTTTTAAAATACTTTCAAATACAGTTTCAATGCAAAAACAATATGTACCCAAGAAGAATGAACATTTTTTTGAGACTATTAATTTGCATCTTGTCGAGGAAGTCAGACCATTCAATTTGGATGACTTCATCTTATGGCTTTCAGATTGTATCTAAATTTTTTTTATCCCCTTGCAGCAGGGCTTTTTTTTTAATAAAGTGTTTCAATTGTTTTTTAAAATGTTTTTTTAATTAAAAATATATTAATATAATAATTTATTTTATTTTTAATTTTAACAAGTAAAAACAAAAATAAAATTAATTTGAAATAAAAAAATTGAAGTTTTTTTCTTAAGAAGTACAGTTATACTGTAAAAACAAACACAGATTCCGTCACGTAAACGCGCATAATTACAGTTTCCCCACGCGTGGTCATGGGCTTTTCGCTTGGAAGGTTGCGATTTTAAAGTTCCCAAGGTCTGTGTTACGGAGGTTATTTGGACTCTTATTTCCTACATCAAGACTATAATACCCATGACTCCGTGGACCACCCATGTTCGGACTATATTCATAGAAATTTCTTTTTTTTTTTTCTTTTTTCTTGAGATTATATAACTTCAGCTGTGTTTTACAAGTGGTCACTGGAGGTTAAAATTTATCCCTGTGAGAAATTATCAAGGACGGATAATAGTTACCATTAAATTAATCACTAAATTATTTTTTAACATTTTATTATTTAAATTTCCCTCCTTATACCAAACACAACTTGGAAGAAAGGAATCTAATTTATTTTGAAAAACAAATCAAAGAAAAAGGAAATATCTATACCCACGCAAGCAGGCATCCCCAATCCATAAGGGTAATATTGGTAAATACCTATTTCATTACTTCCATTTTTTACAGGTACATACTTCCAAAATCTTAAGCTGTATAGATTATGAGGTTGTTTGATAGTGTGGTTGCGAGTAGTTTTTCAAATAGCTTTTCATATTAAAATGTATGTTAATGATGTTTTTTTATTTTTTAAAAATTATTTTTGACATCAGCACATCAAAACGATCTAAAATATACAAACTATATTAAATTTTAACAAAAAAAAATTCAAATTTTTTGGGAACACGGATTGAACCGTGTTCCTAAACATGCTTTAAGTTTCCAATTGATAATTGCGTATTCTTCTTTAAGCTGAGATCGTGTTTAGAATTATAATAAATATTATTTTTTGAAATATTTTTATTTTAAAATATATTAAAATAATTTTTTTAATATTAATGTATCAAAATAATAAATGAAACAATTCGGTAAGTTGGTTGGCCATCGATCCATTGTTATCAATTCACAATAATAATAATAATAATAATAATAATAATGGATATATACTTTTCATTAATTTTACAAAAGAGGGAGCGAAAAAGGCTGAACAGACCCATAATACTTTATTTGGGTGGCCATCGATCCATTGTTATCAATTCAAATACCGGCCCGCCCGTGGATCTAACGAATTCCAACATTTGAAGCCCAAACACTTCAATCATGGTCCAGTCTAACGTACGCCACCCACCTGGGTTATGAAAAGCGAAACCCACAGGTCAAAAACACAGTGCAAGCCTCTGATTGCTTGAGTTGATTTCTTGCGCAAATCTCAGCAAATGAGGGAGGGCCCTACTAATCCCTACCCTACATGACAAAATCAAAACCCAAACGTTTCGATCCAACGGCCAGAAATCATGCTGTGGCGTTGGACAATACCATGTATCATGACGGCGTACAATAGCAATCTCCCCTGTGAATAGTTATCGTTCTCCATGGGATGCGCTCTGCTCCCCTTCCGTTTAATCACCCGCCACTTTCAGGTACCTTTGTCTTTCTTTTGAATTCCAGGTTCGTTATTGACCGTTAAAATACTACCAAATCCAAACCCCGGTATGTATACACATCTACTTTTATTTGATTTCTGTACATCACAATATTGTCTTTTTTACTTGCTTTATTTAATTAATCAAGGCGGGTTGGCTGTGATTTTATTGAGGACTTTTGGAGAAACGTTTTTGCTGGGATCGAATATGAATTTTTGAATGTTATGAGGTTCATCCATAATTCTGAGCTCTAAAAAAGGGCTTTGATCTATTTTAACTGTTGTTCTTTCCCATTTTTGTCTTCAAGGAATAGCAATGTCTCATAAAAACTATGTGCCCGCATTTGTATCAGTGCATATGCATTAATTGTTTTTAGGTAGGCTATGATGCGCTAATGAATGCACTTACTAGGAAATATTGCAGTGGAACCAACAAGGGTTCGTGAAAATATGAAATCTAAACAGCTTAATTTGACGAGTGATATAATGTGAACTGCCTGCCGTTGCGAATTCTGGTTGTGTGAAATCTTAGTTAAAATGTACAAAGAAAAAAAGATAATAAGTGCGAGTTGTTTCACATGTCTAATTAAGTGGCTGGATTTTAAGTTTACCAACAGTTGCTCGCAGGTCTGATTGTAAAAATTGGTTAGGAATGTCAGAGGGAACAAATATGGTGATGGGGTCTTCTGAGGATGGGACAGATATATCTCAAGATGATAAGGGCACCACGGAAGAAACACCTGAAGACGCGATATTGTTACGACAGACTTCAGTAAACCTTGTCCCTTTCATTGGCCAAAGGTTTGCATCCCAAGATGCTGCTTATGAATTTTATTGCAGTTTTGCAAAGCAATGTGGTTTTTCAATTAGGCGTCACCGTACTCGTGGAAAGGATGGAGTTGGTCGAGGAGTCACGAGAAGGGATTTCACCTGCCATCGTGGTGGCTATCCACAGATGAAACTATCTGAAGATGGAAAGATGCAAAGGAATCGCAAGTCATCACGTTGTGGCTGCCAAGCACTTATGCGTATTGTGAAGCGGGCAGATTTTGATGTCCCTGAATGGCGTGTTACGGGCTTTAGCAATATCCACAACCATGAAATGTTCAAATTGAATGAAGCGCACCTCCTTCCTGCCTCTTGCACCATTTCTCCAGATGACAAGAGTCGCATTTGCATTTTTGCAAAAGCTGGAATGTCGGCGCGACAGATGTTACGATTAATGGAGCTAGAGAAAGGTGTGAAGCTGGGATGCTTGCCATATACAGAAATAGATGTGAGAAACCTACTACTGTCTTTCAGAAATGTTAATCAAGACAATGATGCGATTGATCTTATTGCAATGTGCAAGAAACTGAAAGATGAAGATCACAACTTCAAATATGATTTCAAAATTGATTGCAACAACAGGCTAGAGCATATTGCATGGTCTTATGCTTCATCTGTTCGATTATACGAGGCATTCGGTGATGCAGTGGTTTTTGACACAACCCACCATCTGGATGCCTATGACATGTGGTTAGGCATTTGGGTTGGAGTAGATAATCATGGGATGACTTGTTTTTTCAGTTGTGTACTTCTGCGTGAAGAAAATATGGAATCTTTTTCTTGGGCATTGAAGGTATGTATCTGTTGATCTGAGGATGGCCATTTTTTTTATAGCCCAGTTACTAGCTTGTCACATGAGAGCCAAGTGGATATCTCAGAATCACAAGCTTTTTCATCTTGGCTTACCTTCCAATGTAGAGCTTACTTTTGACTGAGATGCCAAATAAAGCTTTAAAGACAAGAGAAAGAATTCTCATGTGATTTTGTTTAGGAATGTCTGTTCCAACTCCCATTGCATTTTGATGCATTACCTATTAGATTTTGATGAGATCCTCTGTGGGCTATATTCATGATCAATTACAGATGACCCTGCCATCATGCTGTCCTTATAATCATGGTGTTCTTTCCGCCCTTTCTCTCATGAAGTTCTGATTGTTTCTTGGTTTTGAGCTGTACCTAATATTCCTGATGTTTATGTAGGCATTTGTGAACTTCATGAATGGAAAGGCTCCCCAAACCATATTAACTGACCAGAACATGTGGTTGAAAGAGGCTATTGCTATTGAAATGCCTGACACTAAACATGCCTTTTGCATATGGCACATCATTTCAAAGTTCTCAGATTGGTTTTCTATACTGCTTGGATCATGTTATGATGACTGGAAAGCTGAGTTTCTTCGACTCTACAATCTGGAATCTGTACAAGATTTTGAGGAAGGATGGAGTGAAATGGTTGAGAAATATGAGCTTCATGCAAATAAGCACATAACTAGTTTATATGCATTTCGTTCATTTTGGGCATCATCATTTTTGAGGAATTACTTCTTTGGAGGAACGATGGATATATGTCAGTCTGGCTCAATTACTGCTTTCATTCAGCGATTTTTGAGTGCACAGTCTCGGCTAGATTATTTTGTAGATGAAGTGAGTACATTATCTTCTGTTTCCTTTCCTTTTATTAATTTCAATAGCCTAACTTGTCTATTATCGCCTTTGCAGCTGGCTGATATTGTTGATTTCAAGCCAGAGTTGCCACAAAAGCTGCATAAAGTTTACCTGAAAACAGGTTCACCCATTGAATCACATGCAGCTTCTGTTCTTACTCCACATGCCTTTGGTAAATTCCAGGAAGAGCTCGTGTTAGCTCCACAGTATGCATCTTTTCCAGTAGATGAGTATTGTTTTCAAGTCAGACACCATACTCAGATTAGTGGTGGCTGCAAAGTCATTTGGGATCCTTGTCAAGGGCATATCAGCTGTAGCTGCAGTTGGTTTGAATATTCAGGCATCCTCTGCAGACATGTTCTTCGTGTTCTGTCAACCAATAACTGTTTCCAAATACCAGACAACTATCTACCCACTCGATGGCAGTGTGTTAGTTCATCTTCCACTTCAAGGATGCATTCTGAGAAAATCCAGTTACTGGAATCCATGGCTTCTACACTTATGGCAGAATCGGTTGAAACAGAGGAACGCCTTGATGTTGCTTGCGAGCAAATTTCCATGGTATTATCACATATTAGGGACCTTCCTACACAGACACACGGTGAAAGTGCATACAACTGCCCACCAGACTCCCTGATTTTAACAGAGGTAGAAGATTCTGGTGGAATAGGTAACTTTACTATTGAGAATCCTGATGATCCAATCACTCTAGCGAAGCTAAAAGATAGACAGCCCAGAGTTGGAGTTGATATTTCTAGAAAAAGAAGGCATCATTCTGGTCCTTGCTGTGGGCATTTTGGACATGATGCAACAGATTGTCCAATGACGAGAAGCGAACAAATGAATGGCACTACTCTAGGATACTTGTAGATTAAGATACTGGAGATAGTAGTTTTGGTAGAAACAATCAGATCACAGTTGTTGGTGTTCGTTTCTAAAAACAGTTCATTTATTCTTCCAAATTTTACATTGCAAAAATTTGATTTCTCTCTCGCGAAAACATCTATGCATTGTTGAAGGGTTTTTACATTCGTTGAAGATGTAGCATGTCCACGGTCACATCTCATGATTAGTCAAGCCTGCGAAAGAATTCCATTTCTTTAACTTAAAATCATGGCATTCTTAAGCAAGTTGAGTATGTGCTAGAGTGAATTCCTACAAGACGGGTTATAAAATATTTGGATATCCCCATTTCTAAAAGCCCCATCTATGAAAAAAGGCTTCTATTTTTATCCCTTCTGATTCGATTTTGAGGTATTTTCTGATCATTGTTTTATTCTCAAACTTCACAACCAAATGAAACTTTATTCGCTGGAAAATTAGGAAATCAAATGTCTCTGGGTTCAGAATACTTGAGCACAGGTATGGATCTACGAACTTGATTATTTGGACAGGAGAAGCTTTTATGTTTCATTTGTTGAGAATATTTTTAATAAGAAGTCATGTTCCTTCAAATCGATTGCCTAATTTGCATCCCCGTTTATTCATCTAATTATTGCAGATGCCTTGCATGCTGCTTTCATTTTGTTTTTTGATGATTCACTTTCTTGGTTGATCGTTGCTATTATTTTCATCGACAGTGTTAACATCATAAATTTGACCTTGTTTCCCTATTCCCTTTGTTGCTTATGTTGGTAAAGTTGGTTACATCTGAACAGTTAAATATGCAAATACAGGTTTACTCGATGAGCCACAGGGGAACCAAAATCTTGCTTTCCCATATGCTTTACGTACTTGCATAATTTTACAACAATTGAGCATAAAATTTTGCACAATTGGTTTTTTTTTATTTCACACTGCAAGCCATGCTGGTGATAATATACCCGTCGTAAAACTGTCCTGGTAAGAGCAAGTTAGATGTCTTTCCGAACTCCTTAAAGTTTCATGTATTTAGAGTGATTTGATCTTGTTCTTATTGTGATAATTACCTTTATTAATTTTTTTTACTGTACACCAAAACATCTGCTTTACACATGTTTGAGATCCTATGATATTATACGTTGTGTTTCTCTTTTCTACACATCACCATACAATCTAGTGCTTCTGCATCCCTAAAGTAGATATTTCTACAATCGAAACAGTACATAAACAGATATACCTTAGTCGGACGAATCATCAGCCAAAGAAACCTTGCTTAGCCTGCTCGGCAACAAGTTAGCACCATTGTTCTTGATTTTTCTTCCCCTAGTGCGATAATTCCTCGATCCAAAAAGTGCTCTCTGTGCAAGTACTTTCTCAAAATTAGAGTTGCTTGTGCTAGGCGTTTTGTTTGGAAGAATAGCTTGTTTGTTGCTGGTGGAAGCATTGAGATCACCAACATTGGCTTTCTCAGAAGACATCTCCTCCAGGATGCAGATTTGAAATGGAGGACTGTGGGACTGGTTAGGCAACAAGATTGGTGAGTGTTTTCAAGTTTTATACATGAATTGATGATATATAAAAAAAATCTATGGGAAGCTAATAAAGGAATATGTTGGAAATAAGTGGGGGGCGAGGGAGAAGCCATATTTGCGGGGTGCAGAAAGAATCTCCAATTAAAAATTCTTACCCATGGAATAAGTCTCCTTTATCTTCCGAGTTACGCAAATGAAGATGCACCAAGGCAATTATCCAGCCGTTGTTTCTTGGCTCTGAAAGTTCTCAGAGAGTACTGACGAGGTGCTCTTTTAACATGCACTTCATAGTTGATTGTTGAAAAGATATTTTGTTGAACAATCGGGAAGGGCCATTCAATTTCTGCCGTTTGTGAGCAAATGAAAACAACATAAAGGGAAACACCATGGGAAGTGCATACCTCGACAAGTTGAGTGTGATTAAGCACCATCTTTTTATGGAAGGAATTTGAATCAAAAGAAAACGTGCAGATTCCACTTCGAGTCAATTATACAATCCTTTTGACTCACCGGTTTCTGGTGATTTCAGAATCACCGGACTCTTCCCCGTTATACTGGTCCAGGGGTCGGACCAAGGCTAGTACTCTAACCAAATTATAAGGCCGAAACAGCCATCCAAATTTCTCTACATACCGTCTTCTGTCATCTGTTCCTTCCACTTCTGTGTTTTTTTCCAGCCAGCAAGATACTTCTTCTACTTTGATGTTTACAATAAGAAACCTTGCGATGTCAACCCTCAATAGTTTAGGGACCAAGAATATATATTAGCCGTCCATTTATTTTCTTTTTCACTTTTCTTTGTCACGCATAACCATCCCTTCATGGTTTGTACATCACATACTAAAAATCATAGAACCTTTATTGGACCGAGATTGATCAACAGGCTTGCCTTTAAGTAAAGTCTTGAGCTCAAAGAATCTGATGGGATGCCTATCTTTATAGTAATGAACTGTACAATATGCCAGCATCATTTTGCATCTGATGTGTTCCTTAAGGACTACTCCTTCCGTTCGAACTAAAAAACCTCATTTGTTAAGATTAGATTTTCTGATCATTGGATTGAAGTGAATGCTAACGCCGTTCGAAACTTTTCGACGCTGGAAATGTTTCACACCGGCTCTGGATGAGCTGCATAAATAAATCAACAGAACACCGAAATCCACCTTGAGCCAAAGGTCTAGAAAAGAAGAGCGGATAAATGCACTTTGGGCTAAAGAAGACTCAAAGGGGAGAATTAGCAAACGCCCTTATTTTTATCGAGCAAAATTTAATTAGCTTTGAAGCAAAATCTTTTAGAGCCAACTATTCTTGTGTGAATACTTAACACTAAAGGCCAGAACCTGAGAATCTTTGGCCTTTAAGCAACCTTTGCTCCAAGCTATTCTGCATTCTACTGTCCTCTTTATGAAATGAATTTTAAAAATGCAGTTCTTATTTTCTTCTTCATCCTCTTGAACCTGCATGAATTGCAATCATCTTGGAATCAACCATGCCAAAAACAAGAGCAGTCACACATGCCGATATTGCACCAAGTCCTGGAAGTACGGATTTGGGTAGCAACACAGCTGCCTTCCTCGTGGTTTTTACCATAGCTTGTGGCCTATTTTGCTTCATTCTTTGCCTTATAGCTGAAGCCACTCGTTCCCAGGTAACCCTTAATGAAGATATCTTTGCACTGCACATTACTTGAGAGCGATATTTGACATTTAACCTCGTGGGGCATGGTTTTGTAGGTGACATGGGTGAACTCTGATAGTAAAGAAATTGATGACGATTCTCAATGTATATATAGTGGGAGTGGCAGGACACCATTTTTGTGTTCTGCTATTGCATTTGTAGTACTGGCAGTTGCCATGGTGGTGGAACATATGTACATGTTAATTGCAGTGAGCAAAGCACCGCCTCCGGCTCTAGTTGCTTGGGACGCTAATTCTGCTTGTGCCAAGAGCATCACAAGGCAGGCAGGATTTTTCTTTGTTACAACCTGGTATGATCAGCCAATTTTTGCTTCAAGTTTTGCAATTATCAGTCATCTTAACTCTTGCTAATTATGTCAACCATTGATGAACACGATTTTAACAGGATATGCTTTGCTGTTGGAGAAATCTTGTTGTTAATTGGGCTGGGTGTGGAATCAGGGCATTTGAAGAATTGGTCTAGACCAAGGCCGAACTGTCTCATCATTAAAGAAGGCTTGTTCTCTGCTGCAGGAATATTTGCATTGTTGACAGTCTTCTTTGCTTCTGGATTATACTTGACAGCATTGCGTGCACAAAGAATGTCCCAAGAGCACGAAAACACTCGGCGAGAAATACTCGAGGCCTCTGCCCTCTACGCGTCTCCGCCAAGGTCACCTCAACATCACATGATCACCGCCATTGCCAGAGAAAATCCAGTTGCCGCCAGAGAGAATCAGACTCAAGAACCATCGTTCACATATCCACCAGCTTTCACCAAGCAGTTACACTTGGTGTAAAGCAAGAAAAGGATATGTAAGTTGGTGCTCTTAGCTGCTTAGCAAAGCCATAGGCAGAATTTAGAGGATCTATGGTGGCAAGTAATCACGAGGAAATGTATACATGTGCATGCGGGAAATTATGATTGGTATGATTCTGTAAATATGCTCTCCTAAAATTTTACAGGATATTAACCTCGTAAGTGTTATGTGTTGTTGTTTTAAGGAAAAAAATATGGAAGTCATATATCTATCAGAGACTACATCAAACAAAATTATAACGATAAAAAACATATAACACAAACATATTGAGTTTTTATTAATTTAAATAAGTTATATGATAATAAATATATAAAATATTTTTTCATGAATGCACTGGTGGACAATATATCCAGGGCTCAATTCAAAAAAAGATATTAACTATTGATGTGCAAAAGAGAATATCCTTGTAGATAAGAGGGGGGAAAAATCAATCATTGAAAAGCAAAAAAGTCAAAAAAGCAATAGAAATACATAATAATATTGTATATAATTCATAAACTAAATGAGATAAGATAACAAAAATTAAATAACAAGCAGCAGCACGAGGCAGGAAGTAAAAAAGAAAGAGAAATAAATCAGATCGATAAAAATAAAAGAGTAAAAAAAATTAATTTTTCTTTAATATTTTTACTAATTTTAATGTGTTGATATTAAAATAAAAATTTTAAATTTTTTTAATATATGTTTCAATAAAAAAAATACTTTTAAAAATCTTAAAAAAAAAAAAGAAGGATTGATGACAGTTTTCTTGGACAGCGACAATCAACCATCTTATTTGGGGATCTAAAGAATACTAGACGTTGACCTTTTGTAGCAATGAACATTTATATTATATATTATTTGGGCTAAGGGATACTGGCCCATGGGGCCCTCCTAAACCACGGGCCTTCTCCAGCGGGATTAAGAGCCCAAAAACTAGCTACTACAAGACAGAAATACGCCAGGCCAGGCCCACCTCATCAACTTATAGATCATATCCATGCTCAAGCTCAAACTATAAAGGACCCAATTGTTAGGCGAAAAAACCTCCACCTGAGTCACCTTCTCCGAGCGTAAGCACGACCTTGGTCCCAGGATGAGAGATCACAGCCTTGATATCATATCTTAAGCACATTTAATTTAATAGTTTGGTGTTTATAAAACTGTATCTGCATATTATATTAACACACCACCCTATTGGTCCAACTAATTTGTTTACGAATGATTATGCATATGACATGTGGCCGAGCACCACTATTTTACATGATTACCTATAATTGTAGCTTCTTGGAAAAACTATGTGGTCTCAAATTTGAGTCCTGTGATTGCTTATATAATAACTACTAGAGGCTTACATGATCGCTAATTTTAGGATCCATAGAATTAATCGAGGTACGCGCAAGCTGATTCGAACACTCACGTTAAACTAAAAAAATAAATACTCAATCTTATTATACGGACTGAATCAGTCAATTGATTCAACTTATTTTAGTTGGTTCACCGGTTCTAGATCAGTTTTTTTATTTTTCAAAACTGAAACCTAGTTTATTTTCAACGTTGTTCAGCATCTTGTAAAGAGCATTCCCAACTTTCTTTCCGAGCCTGAGTATATGCTTTCATTTGATTCAATAGAATGACAAGCACTCGAACAAGGTGTGTAAGGCATGATAGATCATAAATAATACCTGCACAGAATTGTAAGTAAATAAATTAGGACAAAGGGCAATGGATTCAGCAAGAGATCGAGGCAATAAAGCAAAAGACAGAGCGGAGTATTTGCACCGATAATTATTAGCTAAAATTCCTTATTTTAATGGTAGAAAACTTTGACAATTAACCATAGACACTGGAAGAAAACAAAAAATGAAAACTATGCCACTCCAGATATTATCCTACAAGCAGACATGCAATATAATGAAAGGACTTCTTACCCCGTCTAATTAACTTAACAAAGTTAGTGAGGGTGGTTGAAGCTTGCTCGAGAGAGAGAAAATGCTAGACTTTTGTCAACTTTGATCAAAAGTAAGCCTATGCATGTCCCAGGGCTCCTCTTTAATTCATCTTCTAATATTCGATCTAAGGTAAACAATGTTTTACTTTGCAAAACTGCATCATGAGCTTGATTCATGAGTTCATAATGCATCGATGTTCTGTGAAATGATGGAGCTCTAGCAGTTAGCGTTTGAGGCAAGTTTGGTATGTTACATAAAACAGAACCTTGCATCAATATTGTCCCCAGCTACCTAAATATATACCCGTCTTTTTATTGATCATTGCCTAAGGTCGGTGACGGACTCTTTAATATCCTTGGCATACTAATTACCATGATCTCACCTGATGAGCAATGCTCATAATAATTACCTAAGAGGACGGTATCGTATGTATATAGTTCAAGAGCCGGTTTGCTTGCGATCAATAAAAATTCTGGGTTTGTTCTATAATTTATTAGTTCAAGTTTTACAAATTTAAAATTGTTAAAAATTAATTATATAGTTATTAATTTAAAAACTCATAAAATTAATCAAGATATATATAAATTAACCCCGACAATCATATTAATCCAGCAGGCAACAGCAGCAGTATCATGCGCCCCCGCGTATATAATATAAAATTCTTTCACTTGATTTGATCAACGATACTGCCAAGACACTAGGCATGGAATTATGAAACATTAGAGTTGGAAAGAAGAGTGGAAAGCACATAACTAGCAAAAACATTTGATTGCTTGCATTAACAATAAACATGCCACATATATTGTGAAATATATTGCATAAATAGCAAGCTGGTCAAATTTGAGAGCAAAGGGTCTACAGCTTCATGACAAGCACGTTCATGAATAGCCCCACGGGTGAAAAATAAAAGAAACGAAGGACCAGCATGATTAAATAACAAAAGAAATGTATAAAAGAAAGGAAAAGTATAGCATAAATTATAGCCATTTGGTTCAGCAACGGGCAATTGGCCAAGATTGGCACAATCTTCTTCTTCTTATAATTAATAACTGGTTTCTTCTTAACACCCCATATCAGGAGATGGGCAAGATAGACACAAGATTACCAGGTTTCTGTCTAAACAGGATCAGGCCTCGTGTTAGAGTCCGCTCACCACCTATACAAGCCAAGCCTAATCTGAATTCTACTAAAAATGATCAAAACAATGAGAATCTTGACAGTGCTGTTGGAGATCAGGAGAAGCCTGGGAATTCGGAGGGAAAACCCGTGGAGTTAATCGGTAGGAAAATCATGATAGTGGTCGATTCAAGTATTGAAGCTCAGGGAGCTCTACAATGGGCACTCTCTCACACTGTTCAAAGCCAGGATCTTCTTATTCTTCTTCATGTAACTAAAGAATCTTCTAAGCAAGGTTGGTCTGCATGGTGTTATTATTATTATTTTTAAATCTTCTTCGTCATGGGATTATTAGACGTATTTTTAGACAATTAAACTGAGGAGGGTTTAACATTTGACTGCAGCCACAGGGACAAAAACCCGCAAGGAGAGAGGAGCTCCAAGGGCCTGTGAACTTGTAAATTCTGTGAAAAATATGTGTCAGGTGAAGAGACCTGAGGTGGGTATGATTAATTCAATTTTGCTAGCTTTTTTGTCTTGTTTATATATGTATAAAATGTGGCATACTGCAGATACAAATTGAGATTGCAGTGGTGGAAGGAAAAGAGAAAGGTCCATTGATAGTGGAAGAGGCCAAGAAACAAGAGGTGGCACTTCTAGTTTTGGGGCAGAAAAAGAGGTCCATGACATGGCGGTTGATCATGATGTGGGCAAGCAATAGAGTCACCGGTGGTGTGGTGGAATACTGTATCCAAAATGCTGATTGCATGGCAATTGCTGTGAGGAGGAAAAGCCAAAAACATGGAGGTTACTTGATTACCACAAAGCGTCACAAAGATTTCTGGCTTTTAGCTTAACCTAGCATTTGCCTAAACATGTATGCAGCATATCAATTTGATGTTTCCCCTTTCATATGTGGAGTTTTTGTTTTGTTACATCGTTTGTAAATCAATGATAAATTCTACTCTGCTGAGAAATTATGAAAAAGGGATGGAGATTGGGGTGTGAATTTGAAAAAGTAACGTGCGTCATTATTCAGGGCACCTGCTGTGATGGCTAAGGGAGACACAATGGGGTCCCTCGATTCCTTTGGACCTCCTCCGTGTGCTACAGTAACCGGCTAAAGCACATGGTTCCTGAGCTTTTTCGATGATGGCGAGGATCTGTTAGTTAGGCCATGGACCATAGCTGGGGGCCTCGCCTTTATCCACCTTCAACTGCCATTGTTGTCACTTGAAGATAAAATACCAGTTACGCATATCCAAGTTCATACTATCGAATTCGTAAATGCAACTTCAATGGGAACAACTGATAATAAAATGGATGACAATGTAGGATTAATTTTCGCTGCACTCCCTCGAAGGTCCCTGACTTTCTTAGAGGAGTCAACAAGTCAGAATGAATGGCGTAGGTTTAAGCTAGCAAGGGTTTGAATTCATTCAAACCCAGCAGTTTTCAGGACGACAATTGACAGTTGTCAACTCTTATGGCCAAGTGGGTTAACCTAATAATTTGGTGTGTTCGAGTCCTAAATTGAGTTGAATTTATAATCGAATCGGACTTTTCGTGGACAAAACTCAACCGATTCCGCTGGGTCATTTATATTTTTTTAAAAAAATACTGCAAATGGAGAGGAAAAAAAATCATATCTGGGAATCTATCTTCAGGCCCATATTTAACGACCTAATAACGACCTTGATGGAATCAATCATATGGCAACCTAGCTGATTCCAAAGCTATGCTCCATGGGCCAACACTCGACAATACAAGCTGGGTCAGGTGTTTGCTTTTTCTTCGGCAATGCACTGTGTACAGCTGGAGTCCCTCCACTTTTCTTTTCTTTTCTTTTCCGAGGGTGAGAGCCCGGACAGTGGTCCATTCCAGAGAAGAAGAACTGATTTACCCAGTTTGTCACGTGGATTCGAGTGCAAACATCCACGATACATAAACTAAAGAAGGCCCATTATAGTGCCAGACCTCTATGGCAGATGATTTTTTTAATGTCTTGTTTCAATGTCTTGTTTCTGATCAAACTATTTTTTCTTTCACCTGTTATTGTCTTAGTGTAGCATGGAGGTAAACATCTTTTGTAATTTTGTTCCTGCAGTTTTGTGAAGGGTAGAGATTATGTTCAGGACCGTGAACAGGCTGAAAGGAGAAAGTTAAAGAAACTCCTAAAAAGAGAAGCTAAAGGGCCAGCTCGTGAATTATTTCTTATTCGAGGTTAAAGAAAAAGAAGGGGCACTGCTGGAGGATGAAAGAGCAGAGAATTATGGAAAGAACAGGAACACGCTTTCAAATCTGGACAATTAGGAGAGGGGAGGAAGAGAAGAAGGCGAACCTGATTCTGGTGTTTGTTTTACTTGGATGTTTATTATTTTCGTTATAGTTGCATTCTCAGATATCCAATGGAATTGACTGGCTGTGGCTCAGGAGTAGGGGTCCCTGTATATAAAAGAAGCCAACCTGTCCCATGTAAAATTTTGGATGTGCAATATTTGTAGTTTCTAACTAAGTTTTGAAAGAAATTTGATTTGCATTTCTAATTTCTCAATATTCCACTCGAAAGTTGGAAAATTTGCAAACACTATTAGAGGACTAGAAAAATTGCATCCATCCATGTTTTCGCAAGTCAATTACATGAATGTGTTGCACAATATAGAGAGATACGTGAGCATAGGTGCCCTACTCCGAAGCTTCCCAAGCCCCACACTTTAATTTTCTAACTTGATGCGTTGTTATATCTCGATCTGGTTTGAAGAATTAATTTATTAGTTCCTTTATATATTCAGATATAGTGAGGTTTTATATCAGATCAATCATCAATCATGTTGAGAGTTGATTTTGTTAAATTCAATTGGATCTGCAACTTAATCAAAACCAACTTGATAAAATTTATTTTGATTTAAATAAAAATAATGGTATCTATTATCACCTAACTTGTAACTCAAACCGTGTTCTATAGACACCTGCAACTTGATCAAAATCTGATAAAATTTAATTTAATTTAAATAAAAATAATAATAATTCAAGGCGTGTGTTATAACTATGATTTGATGGAAGCCTTGTACATCGGAAGATGCATGGCATTTTCTCAAGTGCATATTAGTTGAAGGAAAGCTCTCCCAAATCCTCAAGCTTTGGCGTGTTGCGAAATATTCAGGAATAACAATTCAAAAAAACAAATTTTATTTATGCCATCTTTTTAGACTAGCTTTATTGATATTCTACTTGCGCGAGTTGCGAAAATCATGTCGTGGCGCTTTCTTTGTTTTAGCACTGTCAGGAGGACAGAGCCTGGAAAAAAGGCTATGCGCCAGAAGACCGATCTCTGCCACTGCGCCAACCAGAGCAGCTATTCGAGCTTCTTCGTTTCTTCCAGGCATGTCTGACCATAAGCACCTGTTGCAGACCCTGTGGCCCTCTCTGTTTCACAAATCTATTTCGCCCTGGAGTTCCTGTTTCTGTTATTCTCAGCCCCTGACTGTAGCCAAATGAGAGTGGGGTTTATATAGTCAATTTGTGAACTCGAGAGTCTTATTGGAGATAACCTGAATTATGGTCGAGTTTTCATTGAAACAAGTGGGGGGAAACGAATATAGAAAAGGAAAATAGTTTCGTATTAGTCAACAAACTCCAATACTCTCTAGATTTTTTTCTCCCTTCTCTTCAGTTTTTGCTACTGGGTTAATCTCTCATTTTCAGTCTTCTAATAATCTTAAGATTTGTTTTGAATCGAAGGGAATTCACTGTGTTTTCATCTTCAAGTTTTTCAACATGAGTGTATGATCTTTGATATCATCAGATTTTAGTTTGATTCCAATAATGCAATATGGATGTTGCTGATTGGGATGTCCATTTGTTATTTGTCCCTATATTTTTAATAACTTAATATCAAGATTTTATATTTTCTGGCTACAAAATCAAACAAGCTTCTAGGAACAAAGATCATTGTTATTGCTGGTGATGATTTTATTGTTTGATTAAGGAATATATGGCCATTCCATCTCCCTATATAATTGATATTTCGTAGAGGAAAAAGAAACAACACTCAAAACCGTCGTCTAAATCAAACTATCGGTGGCCTTTCAAGGGATTCACTGCAACGTGTCTTCGTAACAGAAGCGTCTGCCTAAAAAAACACTCTGCCGCTAGCATTCCTCATTTTACCTAGTACAGTTTCAGTGCTTTTCGCTTCTTGCTTTTGACCCCTTGATCGCTTTCATTATTTTCTAAATCAACTATGAGAGTTAGGTCATCCCAGGCCATTAATTATCCATTCCCGAGATTCTTCCTGAAAACACCCGAATTTAGAAATCATATGTAGAGTTTTTTCTTTTTTGATACAACAATTAGACGCAGAGTTACAAGCAAGTGATAAAAGCATCGTTTGCTGTTATATAATACATAGTCCGGGGCACTGGAAATTCCTGTTTACAGCATCATCAAAGTTTTATTGCTAATTATAAAACACACTTCGAGATAGGTAAGAGCATCGCAGCTTCCTATCCTCTAAACATTCCTGCTTTCTACTTGCGCAGGTCTTTGAAATAGCTTTTTGGGTCTCGCTCAAAGTCAGCCCTGGGAATGCGATAATCCCTTCCAGGAGCTTTCATTGTCTTCCCGGCACCAGGTTCTGGGCTTGAGAAGACAGCACTGCCAATACCCCAGGCCAAAAGAGCTGCTCCTGCCACAGCACCAATAGCAGCGGCTATTCCAGTTCCATTGATGCCTTCATCTTCTGTTTCAGTCTTAGAACTTGCTGCACCTTTACCGCTATTCATTGCTCTGCAAAAGTTGATTCTGTCCCTATGTTTCTTAGCTTTCTATTTGCAGGTTGCTTGGCAATACAAGAGAGTGGAGTCCTGCTTATATACTACTGAATGGTGGGAAACGGAGAGGCCTTTGTATTTGATAAGTATGGGAAGCCAGCGCGTCACCTTTTGCTTTTGCAAACGTCATGGGTGAAATTTTTTTGCAACTTGGCAATAAAGATATAACAAAGAATTTTTTTTTTATGTTTCATTTAATTAGTCAAATTTTTTATGTTAGTGGGTATAGTAAAAAAAAACTTTAAGACTTGAAAATCTAAGTATTTATTGCTTTTATTATATTTATTGTGAAGTTAAAGTAATATATTGATTTGATATTCCTCGAATAAGATACAATAAAAATTCATATTTATCTAAGATAAAGTTTTTTTTATTTATATACATAACACACATAAGTTATTCTACAATAAAACTTCAAACCTCTTAGTCATATTCCTAGTTCAAGCTTCAAATTAAATTATATAAAAATTATTTTTTTATTTAATAATACATTGAAAAAATATATGTTAAAAAGAGCATCATCCAGATACTGGTATGTTTTTTTAACATCATAATAACTTTATAAAAAATAAATTAAAATAAATTATGAAATTCAATTCATAATAATTATGTTTTTTTTAAATTATTTTTTATTTAACAATATAACAGAGAAAATAGATGATTATAAAACTGAGTATCAATCTAATATCGGGATATTTTTCTAAAACCATGATAACTCCCGTATAAAGTAAAGTAAATAAACAATATTTTCAATAAATTAATTCAATATAGAAATATATATATATATATATATATATATATATATAAAAAGCAAAAGGTTAAAGGTAAAAAAAAAGTTATTATTCGAAAGATTTGCACTCCTCCGTTGGCTCTGGTTAATAACTATGGGAAACAAAGAGTCCTTCATATCTAAGTAAGTACTGTGGAAATCAGCTCGTCACCTCTTGCTTTTGCAAAAGTAATTCCTTACTTTCTATGTCACTGTGTTTCTTTATCGTACTGCACTATGTTATTTTTAAAAGTAGTGGCCGGCGTTATCTTAAGCAACCTTCATGGCAGCATTAATTCTCATTTATCCTTGTTTGTTAAACAAGGAGAGGCTGGGATGTCCAGCCTATGCAAGCCTTTCAAATACATGAGAGAAAACACAAGAATTAAAGGGGAAATTAAGAGAATAATCCCACAAGATTATAAGTTATATTGAAAGTGAGTGTGCGCGATATTTTCTCTAGAGATATCACTAATTGTTATCGTTATTAATTATTAATAACGAGGGATTATAGTTCTCGTAAAACTTATCCGTGAACTTAACCAAATTTAAGTTAACCAAGCAAATTCTCGTATGTTTTATTTTATATTTTACCCTTTTTTTTTTTAGTTTTGTATTGTCGGGTGATCCTAACAGTAATTCTCTCCGTGATTGGCTATACACTGGCCCGTGTTGGGAGAAGTGCACCCATTAAAGTTCCTGTTCAGGGAAGAAAACTTGCTAGTATAGAAGCCTAAGAGCCCAATGCCGCTAGCATTCCTCGTTTCAGTGCTTTTGACCCCTTTATCGCTTTCATTATTTTCTAAATCAGCTATAAGAGAGAGGTCATTCCAGGCCATTGATTATCCCTTCCCGAGATTCTTCCTAAAAACACTCGAATTTAGAAATCATATGTAGAGTTCTCTTTTTTGGTACAACAATTAGACGCAGAGTTACAGCCAAGTGATAAAAGCATCGTTTGCTGTTATATAATGAAGTCTGGGGCACTGGAAATTCCTGTTTACAGCATCAACAAAGTTTTATTGCTAATTATAAAACACGCTTCGAGATAGGTAAGAACATTGCAGCTTCCTATACTCTAAACATTCCTGCTTTCTACTTGCGCAGGTCTTTGAAATACCCTTTTGGGTCTCGTTCAAAGTCTGCCCTGCGAATGCGAGAATCCCTTCCTGGAGCTTTCATTGTCTTCCCGGCATCAGGTTCCGAGCTTGAGAAGAGAGCACTGCCAATACCCCAGGCCAAAAGAGCTGCTCCTGCCACAGCACCAATAGCAAAGGCTATTCCAGTTACATCGATGTCATCTTCATATTAATATGTTTGTAAAATTTAAATGGCAACTCTTCTTATAAGTTAACTAAATAAATTGATAGAAAATATCATTCATAATTAATTAATTCTGAAAACTAGTTAATTAACTTAAATTAATTAATTATGAGCATCGTCCCGATGCTAGGTATGTTTTTTTAACATCGTAATAATTTTATAGAAAATAAATCATGAAATTCAATTAATAATAATTATGTTTTTTAAAATTATTTTTTATTTAACAACACAATAAATAATTTTTTATTTATTAATATGATAGAGAAAATATAAGAATGTAAAACTGAATACTAATTTAATACTTTAATATCAAGATATTTTTCTAAAATCTAAAGTAAAGTAAATAAATAACAAAGTTAAATTTTTAATAAATTCAATATTGAAATATATATATATATATATATATAAGCAAAAAGTTAAAAAATGTTATTATTCCAAACAACAATAACACATGTGAAGAGGGGAATAATGATTTACAGTCCTCCGTTAGCTCGCTCTTGTTAATAACTATGGGAAACAAAGAGTCCTTCATATCTAAGTAAGCGTGGAAATCAGCTCAGCACCTCTTGCTTTTGCAAAAGTAATGGTTGGCGCCAAAAGCTGATACTGACCCCGTGTTAGGAAGAAGCGCCCATTAAAGTTCCTGTTCAGGGAAGAAAACTCGCTGGTGTAGAAGCTTAAAAAAATAAAATAAAAAATTTTAAAAAAAATTAATATGATTTGTATATTTTGAATTGTTTTGATGTATTGATATTAAAAATAATTTTTAAAAAATAAAAAAAGTTATTAATATATATTTTAGTATAAAAATTTATTTACAAAGCAACTACTACTACTAAGAGCCCGAAGGAGTAAAATCACCTGGGAAATGTAAAAAGCAGCGAGTGGTTTATAGATTTTAATAAATGAATTGTGCCAAGTCTTCTGTAATGAACTCTTCGGGTACTTAACTTTCCGAATTGATATTTTGGGTTGCTGTGCTTTGGCATAAAATGATCAAATAGTCTTGTCACGTTGGATAGAATTGATAATCTCGAATGTTCATTGGTGTTTTCAAAATGCTTCGGAATTATGCCAATCTGTTGGTTGAAATACTATTGGAGGTTGAAATTACAGTGGTTATGGCATTCCGGCGTTTTTATCTCCAGATTTTGCCGTTTCGGAGATGTTCATGTAGACGATAATACAGGGAGGACAATTTTATATGTTATGCAACAGAGAAGGTGACTTATTTAAGAAATTTAAGCAAAATATGATGATCTAATTGATTCAGTTTTCCATTATCAAAACTACTTAAATTCGTAGCAGACTTTTTATCTCCCTATTTAATTTTAGGTGACATAGATGCAAAATCAATAAAACATTGCTTTTAAGAAAAGAAAAGAAAATAAAATATTTCTCATTTTCATGTTTCATTCTCTCTCTTCATGCTATTCTTTCTCGTACACGAAACGAGTCTCAAAATTGTTTCGTTAATAATTTTTAAGGTTAAGTGATGATCCCTTCCTCCTACTTTCAAGTTAAAACATGTATATTCTTGTTTTTCCTCTCTCGCGAATAAAATCCTGCAATGTTTCTTTACACGCACACTCTACTGGTGCAACTTTATTTTGTTGAGAAATATGGCCCCTGCTAAGCGTTCGACAATGGAGCCTGCCATGAACTTAAAGCACGTCTCCGGCTACAATTTGACAGCTCCTAAATTAAATTACTTCATTCATCAAAGCGAAAAGGAAGAAGAAGAAGAAGAAGAAGAAGAAGAAGAAGAAGAAGAGATTCTGTATAACTGAAACTAGAAGGTCTTGCCTTGCTTTATGCGTGATAAGCTTATGAAACTCGCGTCTTTGGATTGCCTAAATTTTGGGCCTCCTGGTTAATGAAATTATCTCTTGGTTTGTTCAGAAGAAAATGAAGCTCTGATTTTATTAAGGGCACAGTGGTTCAAATTACTGGACTTTCATCGCCATCATCTGAATTTTTTTTTTAATCGCGATTCGGCAAGAATAAATAGTAATCGTGGGCCACTGTAATTTTTTTAAAAATTAAAATTTTATAGTGTTTTTAGATTATTTTAATATGTTAATGCTAAATAACAAATGATAAGAAGAGGCTATGCATACACAGCAGCCCATAATTAAAAATCAAGACATTTTTTTAACGTTGCCCGTCTCCTAAAAACTTTAGATTTGACAATGTCCGATACCTGAGTCCCCATACGACACCCACCCCTGATTCCAAGTGACCGGCTATCTGTAAACTATAAAAAACCCCTTCTCCTGCAACTACATATACCTTGCGCATCAGCGATGGTAGCACATGACATATACTCTGTAGTCGAAGGCGGAGGAGGATGCACATTGTTAAAAGAAATGTCCAGAATTCGTCTGCTGGTGCCAACATGTTAACTTCCACAACATCTCAGACATGGAAAATGGGGTAGCTGCAGCTGCTTTTTCTTTGATATCACTTCCTAAGCACTCTCTATTTTTCTCTAATCTAGTAAGGCGAGTTTCTTGGAACTGATCGTGGAAGACTGACTTGCAATTTACTGTACTGATCATAGCGGACCATTATATGGTCATCATTGTAAATTGTTGGCCATAAATGCCAAGCGTAAGGATGACAGACTTCTTAACATCGTCTAGAATGCAAATTCAAGACTGTTTCCACTTCCATCCATGACAAAAACATTAACAACAATTAATAGCTCCGCTGCTAGCAACACTTCTCTTTTGAGAGAAGGTAACGGGTTAGACACCCATTTTCACTTATTGTTGCAGCCAGGAAATTTGAGCCGAACTATATATTTATGAAGCATTCACCCAGTTTCACCGAATATACTCGGTGAAGATCATCCTTGCGTTTTGCTGCTTCGGACCTAATTAGCAAAAACTGTTAAAAGTAACAATGAGAAGCCTTGAAAAGAGTTAACAGAACCCTGAGTCAACTAGCTACTATAAACTATATGAAAGCTTAAATCTGGGACAATTATTCCAATGTTTCGGCATTCCTATCAAATTACCAATACATGGATTCTGAATGTGCGAATCCCGATTTTTTCAAGATAACAATACATAAATTTACTCTGATTATCATACTTGATGGTAACTTCCGACATTTTGTTTGTTTAATTTCAATGCACAGCATTACAAATCCCCTTCAGCCACAGCAAGTACAATATTTTCATACCAATTAACATAAACAAATATCTGGATTAACAAGCTGATCTTTTACTTTATAAAACACGAAGCAAAGACCTACCTCAATTCCGGTGGCATCACTTTCAAAAGTTCAAACGTTTGGGCCCGTTTGGAATCACATCAAATGTAACACCAGGGCAATCTTATTGACATATATGCACCAAGCTTTACATGTAAAATAGCTGCTGAAGCAGAGCAGCAGTTACATTTTTTTAAAATCATTATCCGACATCTCACTCAGTCAGTATCAATGAATATTCAACTATGCTAACTGCAAGAGACAGTATTGCTACTACCGGGTATCAGACATGTAATTTCCTCAAAATATATGACAAAATGCTACAAACCCTATTCTTGACAGACCCGCAAGTGTAAACAACACCTTTAAGACAATAATTTCACTAATCGAGTAATGTTATAACTGCTTCACAAATATGAATGTGCAGAATTCTTTAAATGGTATTTTGACCTTAAATGGTGTTTTGACCTTTTATTAGCACTAGTAACATGAAGTGGACAAAAATTTCTCCTTCATGCGGGAAATAAGCTTAAATTTTTCCTCAGCCTCAACTTGCCGACGAATGTCAGTTTTTGACGCACGGTCAGGATGAAATTTTAGCAAGGCTCGCTTATAAGCTGCATGCACCTGAAATGACCACTAATCACTATTAAAAAAGATTATAACATAGACACGCACAGAATCAAACAATATATAGTGTATTTCTGGCAACTTCTCTAAGGCTGTCTGAAATGAATGAAATCAAACACACATGGGTTACGGTATAAAAAATATAAAGCATAGCCAGAAGATTATGATAGGTCAATTAGTTTAATTTAATATACATATCTCAAAATGTAAAGCCATCAGTTCAGGTTTCTGAATTACAATCTTCAGTAAAAGCAAAATTGGTGGCTGCCAGGACCATCAGAAACATGGATCAATTCAACAAGTTACAGAGACTTCACTTGTATCATGTGCATTGATATGATTCAGAATTCAGGTGGTATAATCAGAGTGCAAAAGAATGTAACTTACCTGATTTGGCAAGGGTTGGAAACCACCTTCCACATGGATTCCCAAGCCACGAAGTAAGGATGCCATGTTAATGCAGGTAACCTCCAATCTATAAAGCTCCTTCCTTACTTCAACACGAAATCTCTCCTTGATGTTCAAATTCTCCTCATCCTATATTCACCATCAGATGACAGACACATGGATTTATAAAAGCTGGTTTCAAAATGAGTAATGCTGAAGAGATAAATGCAAGTGATGAATATATGGAATCAAACCTTCTTTTGTGTCTCTCTCATTTCTTCCACACGCTGTTTTTGCCTTCTCTCCATGTCCAAAATACGCAAAGTTTCAGCTTTTCTTCTCTTCCGCAATCTCTGAGCCTCTTCTGCCTGAAAAGGAACATGCAAATTGCAAATCAGATGAAATATTCATTTACTTAAAAGCATTCGAAAGTCAATTGACATCAAAAGTATATTTTTTATACCAAAAATCAACTTGAACGTCTTCCAATGCAACACTAGAAGGGCTCCATATGGCATTGAAGGTGCACCAAAAACAAGGCTTATAGTGGCTAGAGATTTCAAAACCATGGGTTTTGTGTGTGACACACACACACACACACACACACACACACACACATGTATATATTTTGCGCGTGCGCGCGCGTGTGTGTTGGGGGGGGGGGGGGGGGGGGGGGCAGAAACCAGCTTCAAAAGAACCTGATTTTTTACTCAACAGCAATTCCACTTGCATAGGCAACGCGCGATAAGTGCATTAAAATAACATATAAATGTAATGGAAGTTAGTTGATAATATTTGTGGTAAGTCCAGCCTCAATCTTGCACCCGTGTGTAATTAAATATTAGAATTATGTTTCGGTAGCACAACACAATGCTCGGTGGCAAATCAAGGAACTAATATATGAATAAACCTGAATCTGTAGCTGCTGCTGTCTAGCAGCCCATTCTTCTTCCATTGCTTGTTTGTATTCTTCAGTCTCCTTGAGCTTTTCTCGGTCATTGATTATATCCTTTACAGCATAAGGAAAATGAGCACCAGGTAAAGCACATAACGGATCCCTTTCATGATGAAGTTGACTGCTGGATGCAAAATCAGTACACGCCTCCTTTCCTTCTGCAGAATTTGATGTTCCTGGCCTACCTAGTCTGTCGTGACATTGTGAAGACTTTTCCCTGGCAGCTCTTTCAACCATTTTCTGATGACCAGATTTCTCATCACTGACTTCTTGTGTAGTACATGAAGGAGCTATAACATTTTCAACCACTTTGTCCTCAGATGATCGAGCATAAGACACAAACTTCTCTCTGCATTGTGCCTCATTTGAAAGAATCTTGCAACTCGATGGCACCTGAGTAAATTCTTTATATTCCTCCTTTGAATCAACTTGACTGTTAATAAAATCATGTTTCTCACCGAGAAAGTGACCATCAGGTAAAGAAGCATCTTCATTCAAAACACTAGCTTTCCCATCATCTGAGTGCAAGTTAGGTCCACTTTGGTCATTTGGAAAAGAATGCCCTGTCGCAGTGTTTTGTTCCATATCCTGAAAACATGCTCTTCTATGATGATACTGTTTATCATCCTTTTCTTGATTGGACCATGAAGAAGGCCCTGGAGGAAACCTAGTGCCAAGGCCATTTAAAGATGGAAACTTGTTATAGGAAGTACTACTATCATCCATGAATCTCTCTCCTCCACAAAGATCATCGCTCTTCCAATGAAAATGAATATTCTCATTTGTTCTTGATTTCTGTGGCCTTGAAAAGCTTTCACCTTTCTGGTTATAATTTGCAAAAGGATTTTCCATCTTGGCACTGGAAGAACAACCACCCAGAACTCCATCTCTAGCGGAAGTGGAGGCACAAGTGTTCACTTTCTCAAAATTTACATTTTTTGAACTAGAGCAAACAGAAGGATCTGGATTTTGTTTAGTTCTGTTTTCTACTTCAGGATTTGGATGAACATCACCGTGGGAACTGCATGGACTAGCCTGGTCATCCAGACCTTTACAGGACTTGGATTTTCTCTTCAGGGAAGCCTTTTCCCACTGTTCTCGAACCTCTCCAAAAGATCCTTCCATGACTTCACAGTCAGAGGTGCTATCTTCAGACGAATCACTCTCGGAATCTGAATCTAAACCATAACGATTTCTGGAGGGAGCTTTCTCAGGATAAGTTCTATTGCACTTTCTCAACTTGAACACAGGCCTATTCTCCTCAGCAACTCGACAACCATCAGCATCCCTATAAACAGATTTCCCTATACAATCAGAGGCAGGACTGCTGTGACTAGAAGTGCCATCACTATCCAAGTTACCATCACCTTGCGCATTAATTTCATGATCATCCACTGTATCATCATCATCATCAATGCTTATTATGCACGGAAAACTTCTTCCTTCTCTAACAACATTAGAACCTCTTAATTTCTGCTGTAAAGACTCCGGGACATCAATGATAATAACATTATCAAACTCATCATCACTATCGACATCAATCACAACTATATTATCAAGACTCCTTGTCGTTCTCTTTCCAGATCGAATTTTACGTCGAGAATAATCTCTCGATACTCCCTTCCCTTTCATTTCATCCACTGCTCTGCAACCAAAAAGGTATGCATCTTTAATTATAGCCAGAAAAACTTAGGTGGTCTTTCTAATTCATGTCCTAAATCAAAAACCCTAAAATCAAATAACCAACAAAATACAGCAGTATCAGACCCTAAATGAATCAAACTCACTGAGCAAACGGCCAAAAAAGAATAGAAAAAAAACCCTAATCAGACATAATTCATATCACAATTCCATTAATAAACCATAAGAAATTCAAAATTAATTAAAACTTCAATAACAATTCATATACCGAACTTACCATTCACGGGAAATCTTCCTCTATTTCCTAAAAACCGAATCAACACGCCATGCTAGAGAGTGAATTTTTTTTTTTTAATTCTGGTGTAGTAGAGGTAAATGCGTGTTCCCAATTTCGAAAACTTCGGTGCGAAAAAGAGAATTTCAATTTTTTTCAAGTTCTTTTTTTGTTTTTCGCTAGATCTTCGATTCAACTTACCAAGCACGATTCTCGTAGCTTTGTTTTCTTGGGTAGGTCATAGTGCATTTTAACGGGATCGAATATTTTAAAAAAATATTTTTTTTATTTCAGGTCAAAGGTACGACGGGACATGGATTTCTACGGTAAACAGCCATAACAGAACACGGGGTTTTTATTTATCCACGACACAATCAGAAATTGTTCACGGCCTCCTCCAAGGTCCCTGTATTTGCAATTACCGATACATATTAACCATAAATCGAAAATCACACCAACTCTGACTAAAAAACATAGAATAGCAAATAAATTTATTACCTCTTTAAAAAATAAATACTCTTAATGATTTGTTTAGAAGTATAGTTATTTTTTAAAATATTTTTATTTAAAAAAATATTAAAATAATATATTTTTTTAAAAAAATATTTTTATTATCAATACATTAAAATCATCTGAAAATATAAAAAAAATTAAATTTAAACCAAAAAAAAATTAAAATCTTGTTGAACGAGGTGCAAAAACGGTCTCTAAATATCTTACCAGAATTTCAGTGAAAATTCCATGGTGGGTGGGTAACGAGGCTATGAGCTAAAGTAAACCTTGAATATTGAGAAAACCTCAATATAGTCCCTAATCTATATAATTGTTCTCAATTACATCCCAAACCATTAAATTATGTAGATCAGCTTCCAAATATTTCCCATATTTTTCTATTGAGTTTGTTGTGTCAATATTGTTTTTGAGGTAATTGTACAATTAGTATATCAGATTTACACCTTTTCGCAATCGAGCATGTGAACTTTAATTTTTTATTTGAGTGCATTATTTTTTAAAAAAACTTCAATCAAGTACCTCCATCCATCTTCTTCAATTTTTCTTCTATTTTATGGCATGTTATTTGCCTTCAAATTGGTATTGATATTCCAACTTTCATTCTATGCCAATCAAGTACGTGAAATTTTTTTTCTGATACACCGAAGTTTCGAATTATTCTAATCAAGTAATTTTTTTTAAAAAAATTAACCAATCAGCTTTCTATTTATGTTGTAATCACGTGATATTCCTTTATTTGCTTAAAATAATAAACATTTTAGTTGTATCAGTAATGTATTTGTTAGTTTTAATTAATCACAAAATATCTTTTAGTCTTTATATAGATGACTTATCATTGATTAAAGGAGCTTACATCTAAATAGGATTTGTTTTAATTTCTTATAAACATTTAATCTAATTTTAAATATTTTAATTTATTAAACATAATATTATTTTAGAGAATGTTTTTATTAAAAAGTAAAAAATTTACTAAATTAATTTTTTAGAACAATAAAAAAATATAGGTGTATCAAAATAAAAGGGATTAAAATTCATGTGCTAACCATTTAGGGTGGCCCAGTGATAAAAACTTGGAATCGAGAGATTTATTCCATTTATGGTTTCAGATTCGAGCCCTATGGTTGCTCATATGATAGCTACTGGAGGCTTACATGGTCGTTAATTTCAGGGCCCGTGGAATTAGTCAAGGTGCGCACAAGCTGACTCGAACACTCACGTTAAAATAAAAAAAAAATTCATATGCTTGATTGACATAAAATGAAAGTTAGAATATCAATAGTGATTTAATAAAAACAAATGGCGCGTCATTATTTAATGGCAAAATTGACGGAAGGTGGATGGAATTACCTGTTGAAATGTTTGGAAAAAGTTAACCACCAAGTAAAATAAAGCTCATGTACTTAATTGAGAAAAGGTGTAAAGTTGGTGTATTAATATATAGTGTAATCATCCCATAATTTCGGTCTAATATGCACATTTTATGAAATAAAAATAATTTAATTAGAGTTGGCAAAAAAAAAATCAATGGATATTATTAATATCAAAGAAGCATTTTAACCTAATAACTTAAATTTTTAAGTGAGTTTCTTAAACTTTTAAATGAGATCTCAAGATATGATTTATATTTTTTTATAACATACATTTTTAAGTAAAAACCCTCTGGATTTAAAATTTACATAGACTCATACTATATTGTATTTAATTTTTATTAAATAAATGAGGATGATAAGATTCAAACTTATGACTACTTGGTCGTCAAAACTCTAATAAAATATTAAAAAATCATTTCAACTCAATAGCTTAAACTGTGAGGTAAAATTTTAAGATATGATTTCTATTATTTTTCAATAACCAAAAAGACCTGATTAATAATTATCTCAAAATTTTGGGATGAAATTAATAAATTTTATTGTTTTGTTTTAGGATCTAAATGAGAATGAGTAACTAACTAAAATTGAGGCTCATCTCGAATATTCCCGCACCTCAGCTTCCTACAAAAAGTGAAAAACACGAATCAAATGGCAACAAGATGCTCCAGATCTTAGCTTGTCATTTGTCAATGTGAGAATTTCTGGGAAGCTAGGCAGTAAAGATTGGCCAAGCAAAAGTACAAAACAAACTGAGTTGCTTAAAATAATGGGCGTGCCTGGGAAATACTATCTTAGCTTGTCATTTGTCAATGTGAGAATTTCTGGGAAGCGAGGTAGTAAATTGCTCGTGACCCATATTTGCATGTGTGATTTTTCACTTGTATGTTCATATCTTCTTAAGAAACAAATAAAGAGAAACCACTGGGAAGCATCTCTCCCACATCGAACAGATATAAATGTGTTGAATGTTTGTGTTAATTATTTCTTTTTTACTTTGTTTAATCTCTTGGTCTTTTCCTGGCTCTGTAGTAGGCCATAAGCCCTCCTTGTGTTGCTTTCTTAATGAATAAAACCCTTGATCCATAAAAAAAGTAATCGAATATTATAACGTATTGCATGTGTTTTCCTCATCTCGTGTTCATGTACCTGGAAAAAAAAACGAGGAGAGAAAGAAAGACAGGTGGTGCATGGTGGCCATGCTCTTGATATCCAAAAGAAAGCTGGATTGAACTTTAGAATGATTTTTGGACAATATTGGAGTGGCCTGTAGTTTCCACTGAAAGTATGGAAAACAAAATACTGCATTAATTGTACGTATAACCTAATTTGATGCCCTGCATAATTGCTTATTGAATATGACCTGCTGAAAATCCGATTGCTCGTTTTATTGTGACTAGCTAGCTATGCAGTTATGTTAGGAAAAGAGCAAAAGGAATACGTAACTCCCTAATTATCTGTCCTTCAAAGAAGAGCATTGAGTATGTATACCAAATAATCTGTCCATTAAGGAAATTAATCACATGGACCAGAGATGTGTGTGTGTGTGTGTGTGTGTGTGTGTAGAGAGAGGTGTTATAAGAATTCAATGAGGTTTTGCAGGTTTTCCTCGTTGAATGTATAGGCAAAACGAGAGGAGAAAGAAGAGAAATAAGGTTTATTTTACTGTGTTAGAAAATAGTATAAAATCATTCTTGTGATTTTACCTAATAATCATGATTTTAAAACTCACCAGTCACCACCTCCAATTTAACTAATAAAATTAAATATAAAGTAATGTTGAGTTTCTGCAGATTTTGTTATATTAAACTATGACAGAATGGATTAAATGAAGAAGACGGTGTTGACGCTGAAGATGCAAGAAAAGCATTATTATGAGGCTTAATCTGCAGTGGACAAGGAGCTCTCCTTTGTAACCGGCTTAATGGCCCCCTGTATTCCATCTCTTCTTTGTGAACGCAGGTTTGGAATCCAGGAAAGTCATCACCAGAATCCCCCGTTTTCCGTCAGTGCCTCACTTCTTATCTCTTGATTACCTCTCTCCCCCTTGAAGTTTTATAATTCGGTGACATTCGATTGATTTAACCATTTTAAGCAATTGAGATGAAGAGGAAAACTAACTGTATACCAATTACCATGTGTCCTGCAATAGCTAGCTGATGATGGGGACTTATCAGCAAACCATGCATGAAAGAAACACATAATTGGCCTGTCAAAGATAGGCAAATTGGCAAATCTTGTTTGCATCATGCCCTCGAGTTACCATATAAAATCACTCTATAGTCTATCCACAATATAATATTTATTATGGTAAGCTCTTAGGAAGCCATTCATGTGAGATGACGAGGTTGCCTCTGTTGCCGTTGATGCAAGAATCTTTGCATTTTTCCTTATAATCTTTCATGTGGGGGAGAGATCCTAGCACCCATTTAAAAGCTCGAGATTGCCGGTGACAGCTAGAAGAAGCACATGGCATCATATAGTTTCCCTGCGCATTTTTTTTCCCTTGCATTTTACCATTAAGACAAGCAGCTAGCTGAAGGCTGTATTTCCGAAGTGCGACAACTGAGTCATAGTCATCAGTCATAAATTAACCAACAGGATAACCACTCAGTCAGAGCTTATGGTCTTTTTTTAGTGGATTCATGGTCATGATTTTGCCATGATTGGCATGCCAATCTAGCTAGCCAAGCTGATCTTGTAGAATCAGCCTCAGTGTCACTTAGATCCTTCAATATCTTGCTTTTATAGTGGGCACTTTATAGCCCATCACGTAGGTTTCAATGGCATTGGCTGTGGTTCCCATCGTGATCATAGGCAGTCGGGAGGGTTCATTCCATGTTTGCATCCCTGATTTTGCCTGTGCTTTTGTTTTCGTACGGGTATCCCAAGTATTGGTATAAAAAAATAGCATGTATAAAATTGAAAAAGCATGAGAGAGGTGCTTTCTTCTTGATCAAATCTCCGATATATATATATATATATAGTAAAAGTCTTATAAATTTTTAATTTCGACATAAATAATTTATAATTTAAACCTGGACAGAGAGATGCACTTGGTCTCTATAAGAAACGAAAATTGTTCCACGTACGCAAAGGGAGACACCTGTAACGACGTCTTTTGTTGTTCGAAATACGTGTCACCGCTTGCTAAGGATAGTGATGGTTGAATTTGTTTGTTTTATAATTGCGATGATATCTTTTCTAGCCATAATAATGCACTCAGTTTTCCAAATTGCAGTCTTTAATGTCAAGAGTAAGAGCCAATCAACTACTAGAAAAGGTACGAAAAAATATCGAGGTGGTGCTGGCGTGGCATCATCTAAACTCAGTAAGAGAAGCCACGTGGCCACACCCGGCAAGGCCTTGGTGACACCCCCCCGACCAATAATGATAGCCAATAGACATCACCAACTCAAGATGAAGATGATGCAAGGTTGGGCCCATAAAGACAACGCATTTTCCCACCTTCATCTCCTTTACACTCCATCCTTGCACATTTTCGGCATTCATGCACTCTTTCGGCCTAAATCGTGGACTGCAATGATATTAACGGACCACTTCAATAAGATAAAGCAACATTACATTGGCTAAACAAGAGAAAAGGGCAGTGAAAAAAATAAAAAAAGAAGCTCGAGGGTCGATTTTATGATTAAGATAGTATGTTCTCTTTTCAGCTCTTGGTGTCGAAGCTAGCTAGAAACTACCTTAATCATAAAATCTTTTTTTAAATTAAAAAAAAAAAAACCATCCACGCAACTGCAATGATGCATCCCCTGGATTCCTGAGTGGTCTATTTCTTGCTGCAATGGGGCCAGAGCAAATAATATAGAGATTCAATAAAGTAGTAGTAGGTATGGGGGAGGTGACGAATTCCAAATTTCCAATTGGGGGGGAAGAAGACTATTGGGGACTAAAATGCGAGGTCTTGCTAGAAGAGGCCTTGTTTGTCCTACAAGAAATTGAACGTGATGGTGCGGAGAGATCAAGTCTTGGAAGTGAAACATCAACCAGAGTCATCATGTAGTCGGTAGAACAACATTCAAAGCCAAAAAGGTGTTCAAAAAAAGAATTATTCAACGTGGGAACAGCAATATTGGTTCTTGATTGAAACTAGACCAGATAGGGCTTTCTGCTTTCACGAACCGAACTAATTATCTTTTCTAATTGCTTGGTCTGAAACAGACAGCGACCTTAAAAGATTTCTAATCCAAAATCTTGGTGGGGATTGAAGTCATTATTACCACTACACTAGGAGCCACCTATCAGCCGTGTCTAATTACCACAATTTTGAATTCTAGGCTCCAAAATGGTGGACCACAACCCAGAGTTTGAGTCAAATATAGTTGCTTGTCTTGGATTACCTTGCAACCCTAAACGATTGGGGTCCACGGACCTCCTTCATCGTTCATCTAAATAGTATATAGAAAAGGAGATGTTTTTTTTTAATTATTTCTTTTCTTTTCTTTTCTTTTTTTCATTTTCATTTTCATTTCATTATTTAATAATTATTTAAATTTAAATTTAACTTCATAAATTATTATAATTTTAAATAAGAATCTCAATATTTGGTTTATATTCAATTTTCTAAAAGTTTATTTTTGTTATAATATAATAAGTTAAAAAATATTAAACTAATAGAGTCCACCACTTAATCATGAATTTAACTATAAAACTTGATTTAATTGAATATAACATCAACTACATCGTATTAAGATAATTCCCAGAAAAAATATTGGATCGGGAAATGTAAGATTTACCTATTGAATCTAATTTAATAATAATGTGAAATAATTTCTTAATATTTTTTTTTTAATTTTTTTTTTTTGAAGCCTCAGCATGGCATACATAGCGCGAACCTTTAAAGTAGAGTGGCATACATAGCGCGAACCTTTAAAGTAGAGTGGCATACTATACAATCCATAGTCTAGATAGAATATTGGTGTTAACAAAAGCCAATGGAAAACAGAAGCAAAGACGGAAACATAGACTAGACTGGAAATTATCTGCACGAGTTAGATTTCCTTGGTGTAATTAAATGCTTTCCTAGCTCCAACATCAAATTGGATCTACAGTAACAGTTGAAGCTCAATGAAAGGGGTAATAGGCGTATTTACAGGCATTCTCAACTACTCTCCTCAGAACTCTCCAGCCCCTACCTTCTGCGACAAATGCCTTTGTTCCTAAACTCAAGTCACACAGTATGCTAAAAGGACTGGTTATCTATCTACAGTGAGTGTTTCCAGCAGACAGTTTTAATATACATGGGGAGCGAACTAACAGTTTATTCAAGAATACGACTTAACCAATCCAAAGTTTACAAAAGATCTCGATTTGAAGAGACCTCCAAAGAGAAACTTTGTGGGTGATTCCTGAGAGACCGGTTTTAACTCTTCAGGACTGCCTTTCACCTTCAGTATGGTCTGGCCGGTTGCTTGCCGGATGGAATCTATGGTTTTAGCATCAACAGGATACCCTGATGCATCACTAACATAAAATGTATTAACAGCTTTGCCTGCTCTTGTTGTAACTTCTGCTCTGGTGACAGTAAGGCTATTTTCACGAAAGATACGAGTAACATCAGATAGCAGCCCAATTCTGTCCGTAGTGCATAACTCTAGCTTCAAGCCCTGAATTAGGAGGAAACAAATCAATCATTTAAAATAGTGAAATACAGTCTTAAAATAACAGCTAAAATCCAAAAGACATCCAATAAGCCTTTGTTATCATGTTATCAGCCGTTCTCAACAAGTTGCACATTATAGTACACAACAAACAAGAAACTTTCCAACTTCCATACAAGCAAGCGAATGAATTCCTAACAGAATCAAAGCATCAATATCTACAATACAAACAAATAAAACTAAATATAATCTGACAAAGCCATGGAATACACAATAGCAAGAGCTTTTGACTGGTGAGGGTCAGCCCATCATTGTTCAATATGCCAATTCAAAGTCATTATCCTAATAATAAAATCATCTCTTACACTTCATCAAACTCTGCATCGCCTCCGTAGCGATGCTAGTAAAGACTGAATAGCTCGACACCCTCTTAGTTGGATGCATGATTTTGGTAAAAGGAGGAATTTTTTACAAGTAAAGCTTAACAACAGTCTCAGATTTGAATGTACCATGGTGCACTTACCTCAGATACTCTTCTTTCAATAGCTGCTTCAAGACATTGTATAATTCTTTGTCTCTCTGCCTCTGATTTTACAGGGGAACCATCAACATGCTTGATATAATATTCCTACAAAAGAATCCATAAATCCACGGGCCAACACAATCAAGTGCAAAGATCAGTCATCCCTAAATACATTTGTGGAGGAAATTAAAACGCAAATGATTTATACCTGATGAGCTTCTGGACCCTCGGCATCTATATTAGCATGAAAAACTACATACTCCATGTCTGTCAATGTGCACACCGTATCGAAGAGAAGCTTTGGTCTATCTTTACTTCTTATAGTTATCACTGAGTAGTCCTTCTCATACCAATTCACCACACTCACATTAGGTCTTTGCTTCTCATCCAATACATCATTGTTAGCTCGTTCATAATCCCTATCAGCAAACATCATTTGGTGAAGCCTTCTCTCAGTATGGGTGACCCCATGAGACACGACAGTCCTAGCTCCCCTATATTTGTTACTGCCCTTCAGTACATTACAAAGAAGTTCCTTGACCCTCGATAGCTTCTCCGGGTCAGTAATTGCTGACCCAGTTTCATCATCAGTTACTTGCATCACGGCTGCTGCCCGCATATTGTGTGTCCAGACCTCTGCATTCAATACATTGCATTTTAAATGGGCGAGGACAGCACTCACTTCAGATAGCAGCCCTGGTCTGTCACTTCCTGTTAACTCAATTGCAGTGTGATCTATAGATTGTTTAACCCCAAAAGATCCCATGGAAGATGTAAAGCAAGATTCTGTCCCTAACGACTTGAGATAAAACCAAATAATCAGATCTGTTTGCACCTCAACCAACCAAAAATAAAGAAGCAGAACAAAAAGTTCAAAAAAATAATATCAATCAAAAAATAACGACTCACCTTTGTAATATAATCTAGAATTGCTTCATCGGTAACCTTGTTTCCATCTTGATCCGTAACATTAAAAACTGGTGGAAAAAAGAAGAAGAAGAAGAAAGAGAACCTCAAAATAATCAACCTTTTATGCTCCAAAAAGAAAAGCTAAATTAGGAACCGAAAAAAAAAGGAAAAAAAAAGTATTACCATCCATGAACCATCCACCATCAGAGGATACGTAAGCTTTGGTTATGATAAGGTTCAGATCAGTGAGGACTTGAACAACTTCAAGAAGTTTTCCATGTTTGTTAGCACTGTCAACCTGTATCACAAAATGAAACGATTGGTACCCAGTTGAACACCAAGAATAATGGGAGACTCGAGCACGCGCATACCCCAAAAAAGGACAAAAACCTTACCCTTATAACAGTAGCATTCTTGCAAGCTTCATTATCAATCACAACCCTAACACACACACACAAAAAAATAAGGGAAAAAAAAAGTGAACAAAACAGAGATAAATCTGATTCGCTTCATAATTTTAGGTCACTTCCAATGGGAAAATTCAGAAAAGAAGATAAAGAATCTGAATGATACGCACCTCGGTGGATTCAATCTCCTAAAGAGCTTCTCATATTCATCATCCATATCATTTGAAAAGCTCATGTTGACCTCTGTAGAAATAAAAATTTTGAACGGAAAATAAAAAAGAAAAGCTATGAGAACAAAACCAGCCCATAAAACCAAAAAGTTGGTTTCTTGAGAAATAACCATCATCAACGCAAAACACATACTCCTAATAGCCCAAAACAGTACGGATAACTGATAAAAGGCACTCCTAAATTATAACGGAATCCTTAACAATCACTTTTTTCTCAAAACAAATTTTGGAATAAAGAGAGAAATCTAAAGCAGAGAGGATATGTAAATATGTGTAAAATAAAGCACAAATACAAGGGAAGAAATAATTTACTGGCATAAATGTTGTAATTAAGATCACACAGACACAATATGACTAGGAAACACACATACCCCGCATCAAAAACCCTTGGAAACAGAATTAAAAAACAGAAACAATCACCTAATTAACAAAAGCCCATCACCCAAAAATAAAAAACAGAAAAGAGAAAAAATCCACGCCTACCCATTATAGTTCTTGATGCCTCAGTGAAGTACTAGTACTGAACCAAAGTAGTTGTCTTGGTTCTCTCAAGATTCAAGAAAGAAAGATAACTCTCTTGCATATACGCATAGGCATGTGTGTGTGTGAGTCTATATATATGTATAGAGAGAGAGAGAGAGAGAGAGAGAGAGAAACCAGAAGAGAGAGCAAGTATCCCCAGAGAGATCTCAGGACTCTAGCAAGAAGGAAACCTTAATTTAATATTAATAAATTTGATTACTCCCTGTGTGTATTTATTTTTGTTTCTAAAATCAGACACCCCAGTACTCCAAAAACCTGCAATTTCTATGAAAAAAATACAATAGAACGAAATATACCAACGAAAAAAAAAAACAGTACGTGTGTTCCTCTTCCTCTTTCTCTCTAGTTTATTGGGTTATTCTCTTTAGGATGGTGATGAGTTCGCTGTTTCAATTGCTGGCTCTCGTAAATCAGTACTTAAAGGAGAGTTCCCAAGTTTGAGAGGGGAAGAGTATTAAATGCACCCAAGCATATTTTAGCGTTGGTTGCTCATTGCTCGAGTGCGCGAGTGAAGGGCTAAACCCTTAAAAATGAAGGGGGATTAATCTAACCACGTGTTTCTTAGAATGGCGGTGAGGCAATAAATCTCCAAGCTTCGTGGAGGGGACCATTTTATGGATCTGGGTGGGTGTAGTCCATGGGTTAATGGGTAGGTGCAAGTCTTGGTTTTATTTGAGGCAATTCTCGAATTAAATATTAAAAAAATAAGGAATCCGGATTTTTTATATATTTTTAAAAATTAGAAAACTTAGTTATTTTTTCTTTTCTTTTCAAATATTTTAAATGACAAGGGATGTTTTCTAGCCGGTTTATGTATTAAAAAAGACCAAGTTTTCTTTCTAGTCGATTTTAAAGACACATCCCATGTTAGGATGTTATATCTAGAATAGATTCTCATGAATATTAACAATAAAAAATCGATTCAAATTATAAATTCTTAAATTTAAATATTAAATTTGTATTTTTATGTGAAAATCGCCACGAAAACAGCTCATGATAATATAGTTTACGTGTAATCTGGCTTCGAATGATACATGCTGAATAAAAAAAATCGAGGAGAGAAAGAAAACTGACCATACACCAACCAGGTGAGGAAGGTGGTGGCGCGCCTTCCCCTTATCTTAACCAATTTTCAATCCGAGAGGCATCCTTGGCATGAAAGGGGAGAAGAAAGACAGCAAAAGGGCTGTCGCGCGCACAAATTGACCGAGTGAATTAAATATTGGCTCCAGAGCTGGTAGGAGTCTCCTACACCCGGGGAACGAGCCTCGACAACTAATCAATACACTAAAAATTGAAAAAAGAAGGATCAAATTCTGTTGTTGGGACTCGGTGTCCCCTAGCCCTTGTAGGTAGTCTTTGATGGCGATGTTGATCGAATAAATTGCCTGTCCCCTTCCTCGAAAAACATGGGAAAAGAAATCGGATTACATCAAGTTTGCCCGGCGCAGGAACTGACCTCAGCCATCTTTGAACGTTGGTCCCTGGAACGGACGAAGAGGAATATTGAAGACAATTTCGCAAGTTTATTCAAGAAAGAAATAAAAAGTACAATAATTAGATACGAAAATGGAAGGAAGGCGTATTGCCAACTTTCCGGGACATGACGACACAAATATGAACACGTCCCAAATTCTTTTTATATATATAATAGGTGTTTTTTAAAGTTTTTTTTAGCTCGTAGTTATATTAAAATAATTTTTTTATATTTTAAAAAATTATTTTATTATTAATAAAATTTTAAAATAAAAAATATTAATTTAAAATAAAAAAATAAATTCTTTTAAAAAATACATAGATAATCAGTCACTTTACTTGATTATCAAACAGTTGACATCATGCGAAGAAACGAGTCCAAGGTTGCATTGAGTATATATTATGCAACCCTTGCCCAGTTCATGGACCCAAGTATCACGTGGACATTTCTTACTCCAAAAAATAACGATTTTATTCGGTACATTCAAATTTAGTGGGGCCAGCTCACTATTTATAAAAGGCCAGGGTTGAAATGAAATAATCCTCGTTAGAAAATCATGACAATAATTCTTACTAATAAATTAATAATAATAAGAAAAAGGGTTTTAGCAAGGGCCTCCAGCACCTATAAACAGAAGCTCCCTGACACGTACCTTTATTTTTCTTGCTTTATAACCCTGAAACTTTTTTATATTAATTTTACATTAAACTCGGCTAAAAATATTTTAAAAAATATTAATTTAATATCTTTTTAAATAAAAAATGATTTGGATTTAACAGAAATAAGTAGATAAAAACCTCGTAAATAAACACTCCAGCTTAAAATTTCAATATCTCCCCTCTAGCTAACCTGAAACTAGAAGAACTTTCTCCAGACAAGCCTAGCCAACAAATCTTGCCATAATTACCACCTACTTAATTGTTAGAATTAATTTTGAAGTTTGAAAATATAAAAATAGATTTTTTTAAAAAATACTTCTTTTAGATGCATGCAAGTAAGGTATTAATTGGGTGATTATTTTTAAGTTTTTAGAAATATTATTAAATATACTTATTAAGAGTGTTGTAATTTAAATCTAAATCCACGGACTGTCTCCTTCTTACTCTCGACAGTATCGATTCTTGAAATTCAATTACCGCATCTGCCAGCAGACTACAGGCAAGGCATGTAAGAGAAACCGAAAGAGAAGATAAAAATAATTTAATCATCAATGAATTTTGTTTAATAATCTCACGTGCATGAGTGATGGTTTCTAACAGGAGTTTGAATAGGGTAATTTTTATTTTTAAATATATTAAAATAATATTTTTTTTATTTTTAAAAAATATTTTTAACACTTCTTAATTTGAAGCAAAAATATTAAAAAAAATTAAAATGTTTTAAAAACACTTCCAAAATAAAATATCAAAAACTATATATATATATGTGCTGGGAGGTAGCGAGAGAGAAGAGAAAGAAGGTGAATATAAGAAAATTCATATTTCAAAATTTTGTTATTTTTTTTATTTGGCTTGGAGAAAGAAAAAGGGAAAGCGTGGGACACGTGTTACTTTTTATACACGGTCATGTGACCTCACTTGCGATCAAAATTAATCGAGAGGTGAGGAGGTCTGTTTTTTATAGCAGGAATAGTTTGCGGTGCTCGAGCCAAAGGTGAGGAATTAAGTTTTAGATTGACACGAAATTCAAGGTTAAATATATGATTAAAAACAGTGGTTACTAGTTTATTTCGTGAGCGGTAACTTTAAAAAAATTGGAACGTTAAATAAATATGAATTTTTTTTGGTGTTGTTATTAAAGTAGATTTAAATTTTAAAACTTTTAACTTGATTTTTTTTATTTAATTAAGATTTAAAATTAAATTACATCAACTTGGTAACCGGACATGTTTTTTAAAAAATAATGATATAAAAGTTGAATTATACATTGTTTGAAATCTTAATATATAAAATTACAAAATCAAGTTATACATTAGTATTTATTTATTATAAAAATTAAGAGCAGTGTAAAATATAAATTTGATGTATTTTTATTTTTTAAAATTTTTATTGCCTTTTAGTTTTAGTTTTGGGATGAGTAAATTTAATTTTAATCAATAAAAAATTAAACATTGACACTGACTAGGAAAAAAAAAGTTACAGAAATTATAAAAATATTGGTATTATTATTGTAGCGTTTAATCACAACAGAAACAACACAGATAAATATAACTTCAATAATGACGGTAACATAAAAACAAAGACTGAGATAATATAATCAAATCATTAAATAAATGATTATAAATAAATAAATAAAATATCAAGATCGTATTGCTCCCGCATTGCAGGAGTGTTAGGTTGGTTGCCATTAATGTGCAACAACCATTGACAATTGCAGCAGCCACCATTGTCAAAGAAGATGGCTGCAATGGTGGGTTGTTGGTGGCAGCCAACAACCATTGTCTAATGTCAAAGTTTGGTAAGTTTGGCAGCCACCATTGATGACAAAAGAGCAAGATGAGCTGCCATAGATGCCTATAAATAGAGGCATACATTAGAGAGCAAAATGAGAGGTTGTGAGAGTTGTGAGAACGTGAAGAGAAGAGAAGAAGAGAGAAAGAGGGGCTGCAATGGCAGCAGCCTTGCTGCCATTGCAGCAGCTGCAAGTGCAGCAAGAGAGTTGAGAGAGTTGAGTAGAGTGGATGTAATCCTCCTCCTCTACATGTATTTATTGTATCCTTTCTCTATCTCTAATAAAATGAACCTCTCCCGTGGATGTAGGCGGTTTTGCCGAACCACATAAAATATTGTGTTAGTGTGCTTAAGCCTCCGATGAGCAACTATCAGAACATCACCGGTCGGAATCCCCAACAATTGGTATCAGAGCTGATGGTTTAAGTGGTGTTTGATTTTTTGCTCAAAAATGAAAGTTCTCAAAATGGTGTTTTGACCATACCATTGTGTAGAGGAGGCCGAGACGAAGCCACTGGTGAAAACGGCGTCAAAATCGGACGTCGGAAAACGGCCGCACGGGCCGGCGAAGAGACTGCCCAGTCAGCGTGCCACGTCAGCGCCAGTCAACAGACACGTCAGCGCCAGTCAACAGACACGTCAGCAAAGTGGGACCCACCAGCCACATCATCAGTCGCGAGCCAAGCCGAGTGAGTCGAGCCGAATTGGAGCCGAGCCGAGCCGCGAGCCGAGGGACAGGATCCAGTGTAGCGGATCCTATGTGCAACCGGATCTGAGATTGAATCTGAGCCGTTGATCAGGCCAGAATTGTTTTGATCAAATCTTAGTCGTCTGAAGTGCGATTTGGATGATTTCAGACTTGTTTCCAGCTAATTTGATCGTTCCGGATGCAATGGTACGGTCCGATCATTGAGATTTGAGACCGAAAGTGGTGGTGGTGAATTATTAAAGAGAGATTGCCCGATCAAGAGGCATCTGAAGGTCATCATGATGGTCGATGGAGATGGAGAAGAAGAAATCGCATATGTTTGCCCAATTACATGTGTTGAACTGCTAAGTGGGGAGATTTTTTAATTGCCTTGAGGGAAGGCAAAATTGGGACACTCTGGACACCCGGTTATGTGGACAATTTGAGGTGTAGAGTGGAAATTGACTAAGACCAATCTTGACGAATCTAAGAACTGGTAGTCTCGCCAGATGTTGAGAAATCATGTATTAAACCAGTATATTCCAGATCACTTGTAAAGGAAAGCCGCAACAAAGCTAGCAAATGGTTGTATATACGGAAAGACAGTACGATGGATAGATATGGCCTGAGAAGTTCTGTCTAGGAGATTGGGTTTTAAGCGGGACCAGTGTGACCTCTCCAATCTTTCCTGGGAACTTGCTTAGTGGAAGGATTATCCATACGGTACTATTTTCGTATATATAGCAGTTTGTAATGAAACGGTTGAAGACTAGCAAGATGACGGCACAAGGGAACACTTGGGTTCCGAAGGTTCAAGGATCTGATGAAGTGGTGATTTCTCCAATGAAGTTAGATTCGGTGACTGTGATTTCTCGAGGGAGAATTGATGAAGACCCTAATAATGGAAGAGAAATACAGCAAGGGGATAAAGATTGGCACCCTATTTTGATTTCGACAGGTGTTGTGACAGGATGAGCTGCTGTCAAACATAAACAAGGAATAGGGGAAAATCTGGAGAACAGAAATTGCACGAGGGCACACGGAGATTGTGTAGGAGTACCCGTAGGATCCAACGGGGTACTGTAAAGAGACAACAGGTGCAAGGAGAAGAAAAGTTCCCAGATGAAGCTCAGAGCAGAGACTGTTAAAGTTTGTATAACAGGAAGTCTCTTATGCTCTTGATGAAGACAACAGGCGAAGACCTTTCTAATGCATGCAAGGATGGAAAGAGAGCTGTTGCAGAGACACCTAATTGAGGGGGTGCAAACGCCTGTGATAAAAGGCGACCGCCTATGACGAAAGGCGAAGACACCAAAAGAGAGTTGGTGTAGGTGGAGCTGTCAAGCAGAAAGGCATAGAAGCTCCAAACATAGAAATCGAGGTGGAGGATTGCGAAGAGTATACCGCAATTTTCTCTTTCTATGTGATTAGTGGCAACTATCTCTCCCATAGTGCACATGGTGGTAGAGAATTCTGGAGCCACTTTGAAGCATCTCAGCTGAAGGAGGATGCGACCACCTATGAAAGGTGAAGACACCTTAGATGGAAGGTGTGTGAGGGCCGTGATAGAAGCCTCAGTTTAGACCGCCGTATGACGACGAGCGGAGACACCTAAGGAGAAGGTGTGTGGGCCACGATGTAAGCCCAGTTCAGAACAACCCCAGAGCCAATGTGATGGCTAGATATGAGTGGACAGGTGTATAGCCAATGAAGTGGCTATGATGAGTATGGAGACAAATGCAGGATTGACTTTCATGGATATTGCCCCCATGCTAAAGATCAATGAGCTAGAAGACATTTGCCTTGGACAATAAGTGTGTGACTTGTGGAGCACTAAGACGCGGCTGCTATGAAGAAGCAGAAGGGCATGCGCAGGTTCCGGGAACGAGTTGACTCTTGTCAAGGTGGTGAGCTCGGTAATGGCATTGTAATACTCAGAGTATGAAGACAGATATGGATCAATCTTTAATGGGCTGCCCCCATAGGTGAAGGTGGAGAGCTACTTGGACTCTTACGACTAAGAGCGAGAGACTCACAGAGAAGTAAGGCGTGGTTCCTAGGGTGGAACAGAGGGCAGGCACAACTCCTGGATGAGTAGACTCTTGGAAGAGTGGTGAGCTCGTGATCATATTGAGATACTCAGATAATGACTGTCGCACTTAGAAAAAGAAATTTCCGTTTGAGGGGGTGTTGTAAGCCTTGGTGTAAGGCTTGATGAATCATTCCGGACCGAGCATGGTTGATACGCTCGAAGGGGAATGTTGTGTTCCAGAGACAAGCGTTAACACTCTTCAGATGTGATGTGGGAGACTATCTGGTTGTAGTGATCCTTTTGTGTGAGAAAATGTGTGCTTTGGTAACTCTGATGATTGAAAGGTTTGGCGAGTACCTGTAAACTCAGCCTCAGACGCTCTCAGAATGGTAAGCTTGGAAGAGCTGCAAGATGCAAGCCTGTGTTGAAGAAGCAAGAGGACAGTTGCCCCACATGAATGGCAAAGGGGGTGATTGTTAGGTTGGTTGCCATTAATGTGCAACAACCATTGACAATTGCAGCAGCCACCATTGTCAAAGAAGATGGCTGCAATGGTGGGTTGTTGGTGGCAGCCAACAACCATTGTCTAATGTCAAAGTTTGGTAAGTTTGGCAGCCACCATTGATGACAAAAGAGCAAGATGAGCTGCCATAGATGCCTATAAATAGAGGCATACATTAGAGAGCAAAATGAGAGGTTGTGAGAGTTGTGAGAACGTGAAGAGAAGAGAAGAAGAGAGAAAGAGGGGCTGCAATGGCAGCAGCCTTGCTGCCATTGCAGCAGCTGCAAGTGCAGCAAGAGAGTTGAGAGAGTTGAGTAGAGTGGATGTAATCCTCCTCCTCTACATGTATTTATTGTATCCTTTCTCTATCTCTAATAAAATGAACCTCTCCCGTGGATGTAGGCGGTTTTGCCGAACCACATAAAATATTGTGTTAGTGTGCTTAAGCCTCCGATGAGCAACTATCAGAACATCACCGGTCGGAATCCCCAACAAGGAGAATACAACTACTTTCATCTTATTAATTTCACCTTTAAATGTTTTTGAAAACAAAGCGAAGAAAGGAGAAATCAGATTCATAAATATCTTCCGAAAAATAGGAAAAAAAATATCTTCAACGCCTTTTTGTTTTGTTTTAATGAATAGAAATATCTTAACACTTTATTGAGGGATACAAGCTCAGCGTGTAATCACGTGATTGCTCCACGTCAGACCTGTTTCTTAATGAATAGTCTTCTCTCTATTCTCTTGCGGGGGCAAAAAAAAGTAGTATTAAATTTAAAAGTAACTCATACCTCCGCGATAAATGGATGCGGCGCACCTAAATGAATCATTGTAGCTAGGTTCATTGTACTGGATTTGAATAATGTGAGGATTATTTTTTACACTTTTAAATAAAACCAATTAAATTATTTTGAAAGCAATAGAGTTTTTTCTATAAGGAAATATTTATTATTATCATATTAATTAGGCATAATCAGTCTCTTCTTATCATTTTGATAACAAGATTAACTTATTTTTAAGAGTAAAATTTAAAAAAACTTGCGTTCATAAGTTTTTTTATATTTTTATTTTTTAAAAACACAATTTAATAACTAAATTATTATTTAAATAAATTTTTCTTTAATTTACATTAATGGGTGTTTTTGTCTTTTCATTCAAGTATTTTTGTTCTCCCTACTATCCATTGAAATGGGCTTTGATTTTATTTATTTTTTGCCTTTCTATCCTTTCCGCTTCCAAGATTACAATTGTTTTATGTCTCTTAAGTTGGTGAAGAACTATTATAAATTAATAAAATATATATATGTATGGGTATGGCATATATGAATCAGAAAAGATATTCAACCTACAAATTTAATGATAACAAACGAATTTAAAGATAAGAGGTTAATCCTATGACGTTAGATTTACTACTAGTAATTTAACTGAAAAATAATTTCTTAAATCTGCTCAATCACTTATTCTTGATAGCAATTAAACTGCTTTGTTTTAAACTGACAATTCCAAGCAATTTTTTTATATAAAAAGAGGGAGAACTGCATCTGCATTTGGCATTGTCTTCACCTACTGTAACACCTTTGAAAGTAGCATTGTGATTATTTTTTACAATATTTTTTGTATGAAAATATATTAAAATAATATTTTTTTATTTTTTTTAATATTAACCCATCAAAATAATCTTAAAACACTAAAAAATATATTAATTTAAAATAAAAATATTTAATTTTTTTTAAAATATTTTTAAAACATAAAAACAGAAACCGAAACCGGGAGTAAGTAAAGCCTAAACGTACCATGCAAACAGGAGAGCGTTGAGAAGAGAGACAAATAAACATGCAAGTGCTGACCAGCAGGGATAAGTTTCTGAAACAAGAATCAAACTTTACATGAAAAGAAAAGTATATACATTAAAAATAAAGTGACACGTTAGCTTTACAAAGCAACTGGTGGAAGTTATCTCAGTCAATGAATAGAATCAACCCGAACGCCCCCAACCCAACAAAGAGGGGAAAAAAACAAAAAGCAAAGGAAAAAAACCCTAGCACCCAATAATCAACCCTGGTGTGGTGGAAGCATGGCCTCATTAGCAGCTGTGCTCTCCCCCACAATAAAGGGCCCAGGTTCAAACTCAACTCTTTCAAACATAAGAAAACCCTATCCATGGAACCCCAAACACGCAGCTCAGCATCGTAGCAATGTCTGTATAGCATCACGTTGAGCCTGTGCCAAACTCTGCAATTTCAAACCAAAACAACTGGATTTTCAATTCCTTCCATGAATGCTAAAGTAAATTGTCGAGAATATGACTCAAATGCATGAACCGGAATGTAAGTCAACCTGGCAAAGATGATCAAACAGCTGTCTGTTGCTATGAACGAACTTTGCAAAGAAGTCCGCAAGATAATTTACCAAGTTAATCTGCTAGGAATATTTCAAGAAATTAAAGCTGTATGCGACACTTCAAATATTCAAAGAACTTGAAGAAAAAATATTGAAAATTCACACCCCCCCCCCCCCACCCAAAAAAAAAAAAAAAGGATAATGCTGAAAATTACCCCATTGAGCTGATCGGAAACACTCAATAGATCATCATCATCCCAATCCTCTTCATTCTTGAATATCACAAAAATTTGGTCAGTATTGGAGAAGTAAAAGAGAGAAGCAAATATAAAATAACATGATGTGAGGAAAATACAACGAAAGAATAGGGAATTTCTCATCAGAGAGAAGAAAATATAAAATAACATGATGCGAGGAAAATACAACAAAAGAACAGGAAAAATTTCATCAATTCACCTCATTATATGCTTTCGCCATTGCTTCAAGTTGGCCATATGTAGTTCTGCCGAATGATGGAGCAGCAGCAGAGGACAGCAAACTATCATTAGACTCTGCCACCCCTCCTTGAATTTCTTCCCAGTCGCTCTCCTGCCACAACAGTTAGCTCAAACCTTAAAAGAGTCATATTCCTTGCAGCTACGAGGACAATGACATCAAGGAAACCTGAAAATGATGCCCCTACCTCATCATCAGCCATTGCCTGTTCTTGGAATTCAATCACGGTGTCTGCCAGCAAAGCCAATATCTGTAGCAAACAGGACAAGGAAAGCGCCCAAATAGTTGATCACATATACCAATCAAACTTTGAACAGAAAAGTAAAATTGCGCGCTCTTGGTTTAAATTTATTACCTAAGAAAATAAAAATACCACAAAATGCAACAAACCAATAGCTATAGTCAAGACCATGTTTTTTTTCCCTTTTAAACTATGTAATCTATCCTTTACATATTGGTTATAGAGTTTTATTTTTTTTAGATTTGAAAATAATATTTTTCTTTTGCATATGGGACATTATGGAAAGGAAGAAGAATTACATTATTCATATTTTTTTAAGGGTTAATCTGCTAGATGATGATAAAGCTAAAAGAGGATATCTGCAAAACTGGTCCTTTTGGAAAGAAGAAAAATTAGTGTGAAGGGAGGAGCTTGCTTTCTCAAAATCTTGTATAGAACACTGCTATGAGTTAAATTGCAAAAACATTGCAAAGAACAGTACATGTTTTTGTGGAAGCAACACCAATTGTGATTTATAAATGAATAGGAGTGTTAAGATATATGGTGAATGTGAGATAAGAAAGCAATTGACTTCTGTTCACAAATAATTTTGAAATTCTTGCCAATGGATAACTTTCTATCCAAAAGATTCAATGTCATCAATTTAGATTCATAGGTACCTTTACAGGAAGAGGCACTAAAGTCCACTGATCAGGGGCCAATTTAGCTTTTGACCGAGTGGTAATTCCTGCAGCAGACTATTGATAAAAAGAGTAAGTTCTTAAAACAAGCATGCATCCATAAACATGTGCATTCAGAGCTTAATGGTATGGATGGACCTTTAGATGTCCTAGCACATTAACTTTATTCAATTCAGCGTGCCTAGTGGATAGCAACAAGGCCAAAGCACTGGTTGTGACCTTAATTTGATAAGCCCCTTGAATCTCGCCTACATTCAATCAAAAAGTTGGAGTTCAAAATCAATGTAAGTTTATTTTGACTACCATTGATTGCTTGGAAAACAATGACAGAAACATTACAAATTAGTTGCAGACATTATGCTTCATCAAAAACAAAGACACAAGACAGGTTTTATAATTAGTTCATCCAGATATAAATAAGTTGAATGCAAGATAATTGAACCCTCAGACATTGTAAATCAAGCGCATTAAAATATTCAAAAGAGGACCTCAAAAAACAAAAAAACCCACTAACCTGAACAACTAGCACATACTGGAAAAATATATGCAAAGGTAATGGCTACCATGCAGGTAGTGAAAAGTTTCACTATCCTTCCATTTATGATTTTATTCAAGCCTTCAGGTATTAAGTTCCTTCCAATCCTCTAAATATGAAACTTGGGAAAGGATGGAATTCAGACAAACAACTTAGATGGACTCATGAATACTACTTTGAGATTCAAACGATTAGAATCAGTACTCTTTTTGCTTAATCCATATTATTTAAATGAAATTTGGTAATTAAAATCAAAATAATCCTGCTTAAATATTATGATTCCATCAATTTATCAAATCAAATTCAACATTAAAATCTAGCCAAGGCGAGTACTGCACAGGCAATATTTCAAACAGAAATTGATTAATTAAAAGTTATCACTAGAAAACAATGACAGAGAGGACAGAATAAAAAAAAATGAATGTAGATTAGAAATGCGTGGCCAAGAGAATAGCATTGTCACCTTAACATATCTGTAAAATAGGAGCACAAGTAAATGGGAAGCATACTTACCTTGCTTCTGAGTCCATTCTGACATCACATAAACAAAGGAGTTTTCATAGCCTTCAGCTGGTATACCAATCAGCATATCAATAAATTGTTCAACATGAGGAACACTCATATGGACCTGTGTTTTAAACAAGCATAACGTTCTAAAGTCAATCCATGAAAACCAAATGAAGTGCCTGTGAAATCTTGGCCATAGCAGCTAATAAGAAAGCAGCGGGTGTCAATAAAAGAGAATAGAACAATTCACAAACTTTCAAGCAAGGCAAATGATTGAAGCCCAATTAGTAGTAAAATGATTGTCAGCTTAGCAAGAATGATTATTTGACAATATCTTTTATCATTGGCCTAGTTGGCAACAGAAAGTTGACACTTAAGAGTTTGAGTTGACACAAACCGAAGTAATGAATATTGAAGGCCACGTACCAATCTAGCAAAAATAAGCAATAATGAACTTTTCAACCCCACTATTTGAGCTGACTGCATTCGTCTAACAAGAGCAGTAACTAGATCTCGGATATACATTGCCATGTGCAATGGTAGATGTAAAATAAGCTGCAAAATGTAACTCCCAACAAAAAGAGATCCAGAGCTTTCCATACCAGGGTCGAGAAGCCTGCAGACCCAAGAATTTAATTAGCATTAAGAAACAAAATTGTACAGAAAGTTCATGATCTGCGAGAATCATTTTGTCATAAAGTTCTACATGGGGTACCATCAAGAAACCATGAAGTCACTGAGAAGAAAAATTACATGTACATTTTACAAAATTAGATGTCAGTATTCCATTAATGGACCAGAAAAAAATTTAAATGTGCTAAGCAACCAGGTATCTCAGTTTAGGAAATCTGTTGTCCTATGCCAATCTGCATTCATGATCGGCCTTATTATTTATATAAAAAATTATGCTTAATATGTTAAATCTAATTTTAAGATATTTTTTCGATTTCATCTAACTCATGGCAGAAAAGAACTTGTCTTGCATGAGCTTATCTCAAACTCCAATTTTTTTTTATGTTGGAAAGAGCAGTTACACAACTTAGAAATAGAACACAGAAGCAACAAGATCCCCAATAAGAATCAGCCCATCTTTTCCCTTCAGAACACACGAATCAAGGCATTGAGTACTTAGAATCTAACAAACTTAAACAACTGATAAAAGTTAATGCAATTCCTCAAGGTTTCAGAAGAATAATAAACATAATAAATAAAAATGTACAAAAAATATAACCAACCTTGAAGCTGCATCAAGCAAACTTCTCATTGTGAATCCAGAATCAGCAGCCCAAGAAAGTATTTCTTCTCTCCCCCCGGATATAAATGAAGCCAGACATTGTGTGGCATTCTAGTCAATGATGCAGCAAAAATTAAGTCATTTCTACACTATCCATATACAATACAAGTACGAAAATTAAATACATGTCTACGGAAAAAATAAACCTGCATTTCACTGTGATCATCACTTTGAAGGACTATTCGAATAACAGCATCAAAGCAAGTATCATATATGGCTTTTATGACGTCACTTGGAGCATTCTGCATAATGCTACCACAAAATGAAATTAGCAGAGCATGCCTCATGATGAAAAGAGGGTTCAAAGATCAAAGAGAATGTTCAACGTAATAAGTGTGGTGTGATAGATTTATAGATGCATAATATTATCCTCATCAGGATTGACTTGCCTTTAATAGCATAGTCACCAAATCAAGTGATCCGGCCACCAATCCATCAGGCTGCTGGTAAGGCTATAATGACCATGGAAAGACATGAAAAACAAGTGCTTTAAATCACTATTGAAGAATTGCAACACAATTTAGTTTAACATAGCTTTTACAACCATACTTTATTTAATATTGGTCCGATATGCGGCAAAATTCGAGAAACCAATGGATGAATACCACCAGGAGCATTTTTCAAGGCCTGGACAAATTTTTTGAAAGTATACAATTAGTTAAGCATTGCTAAACAGATAAGTGAACTCGATACCATCAATCATCAAAGCCAAGGTAAAAGCCCCAAAAGATATCACCCCAAGCAAGATCAATTCAGAAAGTCAGAGGGGCACCACCACCTCTGGTACATTAAAACCTCGCAAGGACTTGTAGACTTTAAAGATATTTAGAATTCAGTTGATCAACTAGCTCACAGATCAAAAACAGAATGGGCCTACTCTCTCCCTTTTAATGTCCTTGGGACTTAAAATGGGCACTGGCATGGATAAAAATAGATACTAATAATTTCAATTTTTTCTCACCCGTGATCATATTTATATCTGTGCTTGCCTTTGGATATTAATTCATCAGGCTAACTCAGAATATCAAAAGGCATATAAATAATAAATCACAAATTCACCAATTATGTTCAACAGTCAATCACATCCATGAAATGTGAATAATTGACAAATAAAATAGAAACAAAACAAGAAGAAAATATTGCACATAAACAATAAGCACATGTGAAGAAAGTGAATCAAGATACCCTGACAGCTGTAACACTTCTCCCTAATAAACTAAAAAATTAGGAGAAGAAGAAATTTAATATCAATACCTCCAGAACCTCAATGGCATCAATACTGAGAAAAGGATCAGAAACATACAATGCCCATGTATTAAGAACTACAGGTGAGACAACAGACTCGAATGATACTGCTGCTTCACGAACTGCAATTTCACGACTACAGAAGCTGAGATTGCAGATAGGCAAGAAACTGGAAAGGCTTCAGAATAATTTACAATTATGTCCATACCCACCTGCCTTAATAGATGCTTGCAGTGTTTCAAGCACCAGGTGTAATGTTTCATCAGATGCCTATGAAGCAGAATCAAACAGAACTAATAAATGTACATTCAGCAATAGTATTGAAGAAATCTTCTTGCAGAATTACCTGATGAAGAAGATCTGTGAGAGATGAAAACAAGCCCATCAGTTGAGGCTGAATATTTTCTTTGTTAGCTTCAGGCAGGAGTTGAGAAAGTGCCTGACAAGCACCCATCTTCACAGGTGGAGGCCTGCTAGGATAAACATTTGTCAAAAGATATTTATCACTCTTAAAAAGAAAGGTAATTTTTTTTAAGTAATCATGGATGCTTACACATTCATGCCAACTCCCTTGACAGCAGCATGGAGGAAATGCTCGAGAACTCCATGGCTGATCTGTATGATACTAAAAATTAATATTTTTTTAAAGGCAATGTAAACTTAGTAACACAAGGAAATATTGTATAATTACCACAGAGGAGAACTTAGCAACTGATGTAAAAATACGTGCATAAAGAAAGGGATATTCATGCACCCCTGCAAAACAAAATAATTGCACAAAAATTGTGCCTGTAAATGAACAAGCCGAACAAGTATTGGCACAAAATAAAACAGAAGAAAGAAAACAGATTTATACCTGTTCCAACATCTATAGTGACAATCTGCTCTACAAGGTTTCCTAAATTCACACTGATCATCCCTGATGCCTATAAAATAAAGTGAACACTATGAAAAAATCATATGCTCCACATAAAACAAAAGTGGTTTCCAACCATGCTTATCAGAACACAACAATAAGTGATGTCAAAAGAAATACCTCTGCATCAAGCAATTGGTCTGAGAGATCAGCCAAAGCAAAGAGGATGGACTCCCTTATCTACCAGATTTTACCATGTCAAGATGGATCAACAGAAAAGGTAAGATGACTGAAAAGAAAATACAGTTGAAATGACGGATAAAGTATTAGATTAAACTACAGAACAAAGTCTTTCACACAGATCATATGCAGGCATGTGAAACTACATAGCAGCAAATATTTTGGAGCAAATCAGTTGACCAGATCAAACATTCGGATCCTGAGGAAGTCTCTTGTGTGCACTTAAAGTGAAGAAAAAAGAGCATGAAATTTCACTTCCCAAATACCAAGAGTAAAATAAAATAAAAGAGACCACACAGACTCATTCCAGAAACTTCACTGGAGATACGGATGGCAAAAGACAACAATTTGACAATACTGCCATCACAGGTGCAGTAAAATAGCTCACGCCCTTATGCAGTAAATTTAAGGTTTATTAAATGAGTCGGAGCTGTACAGAGAGAATCAAAGAAATCATTTTCTCCACAGGGAAAGTAATACAATACCACAAGAAACGCAAGTCAAGAAACAATCTTGAAAGATTAAAACTAAATTCAAGCACAAAATACTTCGCGAGGTGGTTTAGAATTATATATATATATATATATATATATATATATATATAATTCATTCTAAATGCAAAGGAAAAATATTAAAAGGGAGAGATTCAGTGGAAGTAGAAGTGTTACAGCCCCAACTACAGGTCATTGGCCATAAATTGCAAATTGAACTATTCATGGAATAAATACAAAGAAAGGCAAAACCTTTACTTACTCGCCACCAAGCTGCTGAACCAGCAGCCTTTTCTCGTTCAGACTCATTGAATCTCTCTCTCATGGCATCTATAATAGCATAAATTCCTTCACTGCCAAAAGAATTCACCACCTCCTCTAGCAAAAGTACACCTAAAGATTTAAGATGGTGAAGAGCATCAACAAAAACCTAATGATTTTTCATTCGTTAAGTGGCAGGGGTAGTTACTGGGACTCAAACTTAAGACCTGTCCCATCCCATACTTTATAGAAGCAAGTACCGCTGGGTTAAATACCCATTGGCAAAGCTCCATATTGGACTAAAATCCTACATCTGTAGAAAAGTAGATGAAAGCAGTAATAACTAAACTCCAGTAAAACCATTTGACATCAGTACTCATAACCCTTGCACACAATGCCGAAAAGGACAGCAAGTAAAAAATTGTACCATTCACATAGTCAATCAACATGTAGAAATTAAAATATTTTCAACTATGCATTGCTATAAATTTCAAAACATTTATAGATAACAGAACTTCTATCAAAAGATAAGTTTATCTAAACACCCATTCAAATCCCAATTGACCCCCTGTTTGTATCTTCCTCTGTTTTGCCACTCCATGCTTATGAGAGGTTGGGGATGGATCTCCTAAGTTCATCCCAAAAATACTTTTCAACAAAACCCAAAGCCAAACCAAACTCTTTCCACGTGTTTGTTTGGTGTGGCTCAATGCAATGCTGAAGACAGAACATGTCAATCAAAACCCAAGAAAAATTAAGACCAGATTGCCTCAACACTCTGAGAGTCATTTTGCACCTTGCATATATTCCATCAATGTGTTTTCTCAACCAGTAGTTGCATTAACTGAGATCATGCTTTATCTGCGAGTGTAAATTTGGTTATAATTCTAAGAATCTTCATTACTATTTCTAAAGCTTCTTTAAATTGTCCAAAATTCCTTCTTTTAGGCTGCTTTAAATTTGTCTGGAATTCCTTGATTACTGTTGTTTCATTATTCCCCAAAATGAGCAATTAGACCAACATATTCAAATTCGTTGCTAGTTGCACTTTTGCAACATAATTATCAGAAATACTAGTAGCAGCCAATTCGGTTAAAAACTACTTACCAGAAACACGACAGCTATAAGTAGCATCATCCTCATCAGCAACAAATTGGTTTGCATCCCTTGACCAAGTATGAACCTATATAATCCAAATGTAGAACTGGTGAGCAACAGGAAAAAAAAACCTGAACAGGAAGGCATTTTTGATAGCACTAAAGGGTTTAGGAGCCATGGTAAGTCGAAAGCCAGTGGTATTCCAGGTCATGGTTCAACTCTTGCCCTCAGATGGCCGCTACTCACCCTTCTTGTGGTACCATTTGAAAGGCCTGTGGGTAAAGTAAAGGGCTAGCCTACTTGGTGCAAATTCGTGAGGAGGGATCCAGCACAGCTATCCTTAAGTAGTGGCAGGCTAGTTGTGGTGGCCCAAGGCCACACAAATGCCTCACTTCCTTGTAAATATATATATATATATATATATATATAAAAGTGTTTTGATTAAGAGTCCTTCCCTTGACAGGGAATAGACAAATCATGCTCTACCTAAACATCTGCATATATCTAAACAAATGCATTTATCCACAATCACCATTAAGTAACACAACAAAACAAGGACATATAACGGGAATATGTTGTAGAAAATTACTTGTTGTTCTGTCATTTGCAGGAAAGCTAAAGTGTAATATGCCAACTCCTTGATGTTATTCTTAACTACCTGCATTAACTAGGTTTCATAAACATAATGTAGAAAAAAGACGGCACAAACAAAATCAAAGACTTTGAACAGCACCTTCATTAATTTTGCACTGCCCACAACGGTCAACAAAAACTCAAAAAGCTGCATATACAAAAGCACGTGTAAGGAACCATCTATATGAAAAGCTAAAACAGAACATACATGCATGGTTCTGAGCATTTCAAAACAAAAGGTTCTTGATAACAAATTCCATTTGTTTCTATTGATAAATGATCAGTGGCCAAAGTCAGACATAAAACCTTCAAACAAAACATGCTCAAAAGTATTATACATGTAAAAACACATGCATCGTTTACTCAAAACCTACTCCTAGAAAACAGTATCTTTACCATCATTCCATGACTACTTAAAGCTTGCCTTGGTGAAAAGAAAAGGAAAACAAGCCAATACATGTCAGGCCAGTATTGTAAATTTTGTGACTTCTTGATTGGGAACCCTAAAATATTCATACAATTTCCAGCATGATTGTCCATTATTCCATGACACAGTTATTTTCAGTTGCTGCTATTGTTGTCATCAGATTAAAACAAGCAGTCATGTACAACTCTTTTCAGACAACATGCTTGAATAGCATGAACTTGAAAGCTGATTCATCATAATTTACCATCTATTTAGCCAGATAACACAGTTTTTTTCTAATTTATTAGCATAATAAATGGGAGAATTTACCCCCTTTTTCTGTTCTTTGACCAAACTTGTACTAGCCTTTCCCAAGTGAATATCAACCCCAATAGATAATGTTTCCAAGTTTCCACCCGAAACACAACCACCAAAAAACATATGATTAGATGAAAAAAAAATTATATTGGATTTAGGATGAATTGGGAGTTTGATGTTAAAACCCAGCAGGCTTTTTGATGGGGTATTTGAGCTAGGTACAGCTGCCTGACTAAAACTGACATACATCATATATATTTTTATTGTTATATAAATTTATATAATTTTGTTTTAGAAAGTATAATAAAAGACATGAATATATAATGCAGTAGTAGATATTGGTGTGATGATATTTCCTTCTGTTGTTCATTAACATGTATAGTTACAAACAATTTACTTTTTATTGTCATTTTTTGTGGACATCTAGTTTTATAGTTAATGTATGATGAACATTTTAATTAGTTTACTAGGCATTTAGCAGGGAGGGTTAGAGTTTGGGATGGAACAGGCTTAGGATGCGGGTTTTCTATATAGACCTTGGTTCAAGTTAGGTATTTTCACAGGTACCGATCCTGTTTCCATCCCTACTCAAGGAGGCTACTTGGTGTGTAAAGAAGAAAATGGCAGTAAATAATATTATACTTTAACCTTTAACTGACAATTCATGCAAAATCATTGACATGAATCACATTGCATGTGATCAATCAATCTATCCCGCAGCTGGTAATCTTAGGGCAATTTGAAACTTCATCATGCAAAATTTCATTGATATTTAACTTAAAGAGCATCTACATATATGTGTATATGCATGTGTACATATTATATAGTAATCTAGAAATGTTAATACGATTACCTGGATGACAAATGCATCAAGACTTTTCTCAGCACCATCAGAGTCATATCTATCTCCATAGGGATCTTCTGTACATTCAATTGATGACCGCATGTACACACTTAGAGATGTTACAAATGTTTGCCACAAGGGTCCAACTATCACTGCAATAACACAACATGGTTGTTGGATGGGAAAATGCAAAATAACAAATTAGCAAATGGCAGAACTTCAAAATAAATGAAAAGAAAGCTGCTTTGAACATAATAAATGAACATATACCCATGAATTCACTTTCAGTAAGGCTAGGGAAATTCTGAACAAACTGATTCAAGCACTTTAAAACCTAGTGGGCACAGAATTAATATCAGCCACTAACTCATTTCGACAAACAAGGATAATAGACAAAGATTTAGATCAAAAGACTGAATTAACCTCCATTCTCAAGCTCCAATTATCAGGATCTTCAGGTTGCATAGGCGGTTCTAAGATAACAGAGAACTGATCCATCCATGGTTTAAGCATTGGTGTTATCAAGGCACTGATTTCTGTCTGAACATAAATGTATTAATCTTTCAATAAAAGATAGAGCAGGTTAAAAAAGAAAACAATCTGAAGCAAGTGGAAACTAGATCAGAAGTAAAAAACATACCTTATATACACCACTCATGATCCCGAGCACAGACACGCAAGAATAAACTATTGTAAGGGCTTTCATACGCAAGTAGTTGTCATAATTCTGCTTAAACAGGTTCTGACATAGTAAGTCCACAGGATGAACAGGAGTATGGTTTTGCCATCAAGAAAGCAACTTTAACAGATTGATACTGACTACTTTCCATACACAAAATTAGGGTCTACTCATATACCAAACCGTGATGCAGAATCCTGAAAATATCTATGAGAAATACATGGAAGAAAAGAGATACATGGGTAATTTCAAATCATTTAAGAATGAATAATATCTCTCAAGAAAACCACAGTATGTCACCCATCACCCACTTATTCACCATAGAAACCAGAAGTCATCAAGATTTCATCACAACATTTTCATTGTTGCTTTCAGGCCACAGAATTACACAAGTAATTTGAAGTCATACATGCAGAAAGAGTAACATCTCCCATGCAGCCATGGTATACCACTTGCTGCTTACTAATTTACCCTACGAATCAGAATTCACCAAGATTTTAACAAACAAAAAAAAATCAATTTTCCTTTCAGGCCACAAAATAATAAAGAACCCGGAACACATAAGCATACACCAAAGAGTGCACCAAGCCACATAAGTCTAGCTAGTTTGACTCCAACACATCCCATGAAGGTGCAATAGTAATGCATCACTGAAAACAGGGAACTTTTGTATGTTACTGTTTTTGGGCAACATAACACATGTACATGTATTTCATGTAGGCATCAAAGGAATCTCATGCCACTTTGGTCACCGTGATACTGTTGAAATTGCAATTCTCATGGTCCTGCTCTATTCTTTGGTCACTAGCATATATACTTAGCATGCACTGGCATGCCCACCTTTTCTTCGAACAAGTTCACATTTCCATTCATAAAAAATTCCCATTGGATAGCCAGCAAAAAAACTAACACCAATCAAATAATGCTTTTGGAAAAAGCAACAAAATATGAGAAGAACTCCTAACCTGAGGTGACGATACAATTGTAAGCAAGCATGGGAACAAAACTGGTACTAGTGTTGGCACCACTGTATCATCCAAATCCCCAGAGAGAAGAGCCAGACACCTTAGAGCTCCATGCACTACAAATTCCAACATCAAATGTCACCTTCATTCTCAAGTCAAATTGCAAAGAACTGGTCACTTGTTAAGATCTTCGAGGTCAGGATTCAATTTGAAAAAGAGAGCTTCAGGGTTTTGTTTTTCATAAATGTCTGCTTGGAATGTGTATGGTAATCGCAAATTAAAAAACTTCACACAACCATCCCAGAGACTTACCTCCGCTCACATTAGTTCGATCGTTAATCAACTTCAAAAGAAACGGCAATAAATCAGGCCAATTCTCAGGCCAGTCATAAACAGCAATCGAAGCAATAGCCATGCTAATTGCAGTACACATTTTCCGATGAGAATCATCCAACGACGGTAAAAGAAGGCTCCGTATAACTTCCTAATAACAGAACAATAAACTAGTAATTAGGCCTCAATTTATGAATTTCAAGATCTAAAAAAAGGCCATAACTACCTTCTCTTCAATTGCAACAGCAGGCGGCTCGAAGGACTCCTCGCTTTCGTGCCAATGTTTCTTGATAAATTGCTTCAATAGTACGGCAGCTAGGTAATTATCTTGTTAATTCTCACCCAAAAAAATCAAATATAGGAACAAGAAGATTTAAAAAAAAATTATGAGAAAAAAAAGGTTTCAAAAGAGAGGATATCTGACGCAATCCAAAAGGAAGTTCCTTGTTCGCAGCAACTTTTGATAATGCCACTCCAAAACCTGAAGAAATAATGTTCGATTAGACTGGATTGATATCGGAGATTTAAAGGGGAGAAGAGGAGGGGAGTGACCTGGTTGAAGAGAGGCTTGGCGAAGAGAAACTTCGGCCAAGGAACGGATTTCCTGGTTAGGATCGAGAGTGGCATTCAGGCAATTGAGTAGCCATTCTTGATCTTTATCGATTAGGTTTGCCATTTTGATTTATTATTCAGCAAAAAAAAGAAAACCTAATTCACCTGTTGAGAAATGAAGAGCAGAGTTTTCTTTTTCCCGCTCTCAAAAGGAGATTTTTGCGGTGAGGGTGAGTGAAGAGAGAGAGAGAATATTTTGTTTCCGGTTTGTATATATAGTAGTGGAGGTTTTTTAGGGTTTCAGCTAGGTGGGCCTAAGAGAGTACAGTGAGTTGGGCTCTAGCTCCGCCGCCAATTTGCTTGCTTCTTGTTTCAAACCAAATCCAAATGATTCTCGAGGGGGGAGGAAAACACAAAATAAAAATGGTTTTTTTTTATATATATATATAAGCTGAGATATGTTATTGTTATTGTGAACATTTTTATGGCAGTTAATTTAATGGACACTGTTCATAAAATTAAAGCAGGGTACCTACCCTATGAATTTATGATAGATACAAGCAAAAATTGATAGAAAATGGCTTTAAGCAAGGGCAGAGTAAGAATATCTATGATCATCCGTACCCAATTGTTATCTTCATCTTCCATTACTGATTAGCCCTGAAATCCGTGTCATTGTGCAATTTTTCTCAATTTACTAGCTCAACCTATAATTTCAAAATAGTTTATTCACTGCAATCGCTTGAATTATATAAAAAAAAAAACGTAAAAATAACATCTAGACTAATATAAATATCTCAGAATTATTCTTAAATTTAATACAATAATTTAAACTTGAAAAATCTTTATTTATATTATTTACTTAACTTTAATTTTAAATTAAATTGAATAAGAATGGTCACAGTTTAATACTATTTACCTAGTATATTCCAAAAACAAATCAAATTAAAAAAAAAAGTAATGGTTATCCTATTTAATTCACAAAACTTACTATCTGAATTATTGAATTAAATTAATTTTTTTATTTTATTTTATTACATAATATATTTGGCTTGAAGATATGATGACTTTTTTGAAAAGATATAACACTTTTTAAACACAAATTACACCTCTAAAAATTAAAAAAACATTTTTTTACTAAAAAAATATAAATTAACTCACATCCAAATACTAAATACTCTTAGAAACCAGTAAAACTACAAAAAAAAAAACCACCAAATGCCCGGGGAAGAAACAACCGAAGGTTGTGTTTTTTAGTGTGCAATGATGCAGTGTGTAATGTTTTTGAAAGACATTTTTAAAATTTTTAAAATTTATAACCTTAACACGTCAAATTACTTAAAAATATTAAATAAATATTTTTTAAATAAAAAATAATTAAAAAAAACTACTTCAACCCCATTATCATAGACACTGGGATAGGCTAACACTGCACATCTTTCAACTGAAACGGTACCACGTGTGACATATGAATACAGCAAAAGAGAGGAAAAACATAAAACATTCTCATTCTTCCCAGTACATTAAATCCCTCAACCAACACATAGCATCCAGATTTCCTCTTTCTACCAATCCCACTTGCTCACAAATCGTTAAAAAAGAAAATTCATCTGCTCCTAGTTTTTTATTTATTTATATATAATTCTAATTGATTAAAAAAGTAAAAAAGAGGCATATATAATTTTATAATTCCCATCTGCTTCTAATGCGATGAGGATGCCTGAAATCATAGGCCAGCAATAAGCTTCCATCCATTCTCTTCAAGGCAAACCTCTCAACCAAAACATAGCAACCAAATTTCCTCCACTTCCCCTTGCCATCAAAAACCTCTGTTCTCTTCACCCTCGCCTCCCTTTCATCCCCACTAGCACCCCCTACTCCTTGCACCCACTTCATTCTCTCCACAATTTCCATTCTCAGTCCCACACTTGTTTCTGATCCTTCCACTCTGTTAAGACTCCTGAACCACATCACCCCATCAACAACATCCTTTTGGTCCGCCACAGCTTCTGTCCCGCCAACTGTAACAACTTCACATTCAACAGCAACATCCACAGTTACAGTATTGCCTTCATTGTACATATTTTCACAAGCAAAAATTTGCTCCCATTGTTGCTCAAGTGTCATCTCATAATAGGTTGAATATTTCATTTGATCTTTAAGTACTGTCCCTTCCTTGATAAACATGAAAGGGCAATACCACTTCCCCGCTACTACAGGCGTGGAACATTTTTGTGATAGTGGGAAGTTGAAGTCCGGGAGGCGGGCGCGGAGAGCTGTGTTAAGGCCTGGTGCTTCATTTAGCTGGAACTCCTTTGAAGTTGAGGTATACACTCGCCAGCCTTTTCTCCTCAGGAAATTTGGAGGAAACCCATCTGCCCTTACGGATCTAGCAGCAAAACCTCCCCGTTTACGGTGTCGAATCTCAAATTGCTGATAAATGTTTCTAGGGTCCAAAGGTTGCGGTTTTAAATCAGATATGCAGGAGCAGAAACAGCATGTTTTCATGTCCTCTTCCTTGGAGTTTATGTAAGCTTCCCTGAAAGCCAATATGAGTGCTGATTTATTAAGAATTGGCTAATTAAAACGAGTGAGGAAAAAAAAAAGAGGAAATGCTTGCACCCATTTTCTTAATCCGGAAACGCAGCGGTGATTCATATGTTAAGGTCCTAGCTGACGCAATCTTTCCATGTTGTTTGAGATCTTGACTTGATTTCAAAGATATAGAGGATATGAAAAAAAAAAGCAAAAGAAAAACAAAACAAGGTGAAGTTGGAGATAGAGCACACACATACCCTTTATGCTTCCCTTTTCTTTCAACCACGTAGTATTGATTGGAAGATAATGGCTGATTAAGAACAGGAATGAAAAGAACACGGTTCGTATGAACGTGTTGATGCCCCCCAGCTTGCTGCGTGTACCGAACCATCAAGTTCTTGTTTTGAGGAAAAGGCAGGCCCCAGCTTACTCGATCACTCTTGAAAAATCCACAACAGAAGGTAGGCACAGCTTCTTCATCCTGGATTACCAATACACCAGAATTTGGACCCTCGGGAGGCGGTGATGCAAGAGCTGAAGGATCTCTTAGATACATCGAAAGAGGCCTTGTCACATACATTTCCTCTCAAACTTTTCTTTGGCTCCAATAGCACTTACTGTCTTTGTTCCTTGTGTTTTGAAGTGGATAAAAAGCTTTGAGCTCAAAATGCACATACATAAAAAATGATCTCAAAATGGCTTGCTTATCTAACTAGATTGGTTACATGAGGCTCTGATCTTATCCGGTGTCTAAAGTCAACTATTTGACTGCTGAACATCGGTGGAGTTCAAATATTTAGTAGGAAGCTTCATCACACGTGCATGTGTGTGTAAGAGCATCTCCAACCCAAAAAGCTAAATTAAAGAGGCAAATTGATAAAAAGGTTTTTTGAATAGTATAAATATAGCTTTTTTGATTATATGCATTCCAATGGTAAAAAGCTATTTAGAAAAGCCATTAATATTTTAATATATTTCATGTTAAATTTATTTTTATATAATTATGTAACTAATTTAGATATTTTATATATAATATAATTATGATGTTATTAATTATATAATAAATATGAGTAATTTATAAAAATAATATAAAATTTAATGAAAAAATATGAAATTTAAAAGTATAATTTAAAATTAAACTTAAAATTTATTTATATGAATATTTTTAATTTTCAGTTTTATATGTTACTGTTAAAAATTTAATTTTTTAAAAGTAAATTCAAATTCAAACTTTGAAAAAACCATCAATATTTTAAAATTTGATTTTCAATTTTTTTAAAAAAAATTCATGCTTTGAAAAAATGACCGCTACCATTTTAAATTTTAAATTTTCAAATTTTGAAAAAATTACCGCCACCATTTTTAATCCTATTCTTGTTTTTCTAAATTTAAGAGAAGATTGAGACACAATACAAGATTTAAAACAAAAATAAGTTCCTTTCCTTGTTTTTAAAGCAAAATAAAACACTGTTGACCAACGGCTATTTTTATAGCCGTTGGCAACGTTAATCTTTTTTTGGCTATTTCTACAGTAAACTGTAGAAATAGCTCTTCCCAATTTAAACAACCATTTTGACTTCTCGGTTGCCTGCTGGATTGGAATGACAAATTAAAAGAACAAAAGCTAAAAGGACACGTTTTTAACTTTGACTCCTCATTTGCCTCGTTGGAGATGCTCTAAATGAACTCAAAATGGCTTGCTTGTCTAACTAGGATTAGTTACATGGGGCCCTGATCTTCTCTGGTGCCTAAAGTCAACTAGTTGATTGCTGAACATTGGTGGCGTTCAATATGCATTCCCAAATGCCAGGTAAGTTCCATAAGCATTTCAAGTTTTAAATACAGAATGTCTAATTACTAGGAAGCTTCGGAACATGTCTAGCAAATTTTTAATTCTCTTTTGAGTGAAGTTAGCTAGATTGAATCTCTTATTAAAGTTGTCATGTAGCGAAATACTCACATATTTCATAAATATTTTCAAATATATGATTATATCAATTACTCACAGTCAAATATTCATAAATAGTAATTACACGTAATGGCAAAGTAAATTATGACCCTGAAATACCTAAATATAATTAAAAACAACGTCCAATTAAAAAAATTATCAAAAAATCTGAAATACATGATGGGACATAATAGAAAACCTATCCTTTGCCTTCAGGAATCACATTGTATTTTTTTTCTGAACTTGAGGGGTCAGATCATAATTTTACAATATCTAGAGACTGAATTGAAAACATCATAAATATTGACAAAGCTAAAATCCTTCATCTTCATCTTTAATTTCAAAATATGATTCAGGGTCAAATTATAATTTTCTAAAATAAAAACCTAAAATTTAATATTCATATATAAAACCAAACCGAAGTTTTATAATCTTCAACTTTGAATCTACTTTTTCCAGAATTTCTTGCAAAGATTGTTCCAAATTTCTTAGCCTTTCTTGCACATAACATATCAATTAAACAAATAAATCTCTTATTATTATCCCCAAAAAAAATCATTTAAAATCATTTAATTTTAACATTAACCCGTATTAATCATCAATCAATTAAACTTAAAAACATAAACTTAATCATTAGAAACAATAATAAGTTAAAAAAAAACATAATGAGCAACAAAAACAAAAATCATGTATATCAAATTACAATCTCACCTCAAAAACGTAATTTCTCCATTACTCATGATCCTTCTCTTCTTTCCCTTCTTCCTCTCTTTCTTTCGGTTTCATCTCTTCTCCGTTTCTGGTTTCTTTTTTTCTTTTTTTTATCTCTCTCTGTATATCAATCTACGTGAAACGACTGAAGTGTCCCCAACCATTAATAACCACAGCCATGCACATAAGGGCAATACCGTCTGTTTATCCAAACTTGCAGAAGTATACATGATTAATAAGAAACTCGGCCCTGGTTAACTTACATAAATGATTGAGCTTTTCAATCACGAAGATTCGTGAGATTTTCATTAATTAACATTTGAAGACATGATGGAGCTCATCAATTCTGGATATCAAGTAGCTCAAAAAATCAATTCGGGGTGTTGAAACAAAACGGCAATCTTCCATGGAAGTCAGAAAACGTATAACGGGTTAACAAAAAAATTGATGCTTATAGGCTTATTGCTACATGAACCAATCAAAACTTTTAAGAAGCATAAAAGACTGTTCAATCATTCTCAGATTGGCCTCGTATTCCGACATCTATCATGTATGTATCGAGAGAGAGAGAAGAGTTAATATTGTCAATTAAACCTATTATGAGGTTTGATGCAAGCTTTGTGCCTGTCAGGAGCTTACATTCAGCAGAACTAGACATGCTATTTGTGAAAGATTGAACCTGCAGAGTTAGCTGTTTGATAGTTACCTTTCACTGTTTGTTTTCACAGTTTATTTTTGTAAGGGCTTTTAGCCTTCAATTTTTGGATGTTGCAGATAATTTTGTTTTCACATCAGCCCAATCACTGAAAATTGATTCATTCCTTGAAACGATAATTCTCATTTCTCTCTAAAGGATCTAGTCCATTTCCTCTTCCTTCCTTCCCTTTTCCTGCCGAAATCATGTTTTTGTTATTAGGCATGGGATGATTTGTTCTACACTACTCTTCAAAATGATACGGGGATTAATTGAAATTGCTTGGTATTTACCATTGAATCTACTTCTTTGTCCTTTGTTCTGGCAATATGATATGGAAAATAGATCAACAAGTGACCCCAAAAAAGAAAATCTGGGTCAAATGAACAAGAATGAATCAAATAAAAGAGATGGTAACTGGAATTAAACAAGTACGATTCCTCTTTCACTCACCTACACATCTTTTTCGCTGAAATAGAAACTGTAACATGTCAAATTGCAAATACTGAAAAGAAATAAAAGAATAAACAGTAATAATATCATTTCCATTTGCTCCTAATTTGATGAGTGTGCTTGAAGTCATAAGTTAGCACCAAGCTTCCGTCCATTCTCCTCAATACAAATCTCTCAACCAACACGTAACATCCAAGTTTCTTCCAGCCACCAATCCCTCCGAACTCCTCCACTCTCTTCACCGTAGCATAACTCTCATTACCACCGAGCCATCCAGCTCTTTCTTGCTCCCACTTCATTCTTTCCACAACTTCTAAACTCAAGCCCACACTTGCTTCTCCTCCACCATTGCTAGAACTCCTAAACCACATGATCCCATCAACCAAATTCCTTTCGTCAGGCTCGACTTCTCTACCAGCAACAGCAATCACTTCTCTTTGAACAACAGCATCCACAATTACAGAGTTGCCTTCACTAACACTATTTTCACATGCAAAAATTAGTTCCCATCTCTGCTCCAGTGTCATCTCATAATACCTAGAAGCAATCAACTGATCCTTCAGTTTTCCTTCTTTGATAAACATGAAAGGACAGTACCACTTTCCTACAACAACCGACGCAGAGCTTCTTTGTGATAATGGGAAATGGAAATCTGGAAGGCGGTCACGGAGATTTCTATCAAGGCCTTGCGCTTCACTCAACACAAAATCACTTGCAGTTGAGGTTACCACTGTCCAACCTTTTCTCCTTAAGAATCCTGGAGGGAAGCCATCTGGAGCTACCGATTTAGCTACATAACCACCCCAGCCTCTCTTGCGAATCTCAAATTGCTGGCGTGCGTCCTTTGGATCGAAAGGCCCTGGTTCCAAATCGGGGATACAGCAGCCGAAACAGCATGCTGCAACGTCCTCCTCCGTCGCGTTTGTGTGTGCTTCCCTGGATTAAAGCCAAATTTAATGTACAGATTCAAATAGCAAAATCATGGCTGTAATGTCCAAAAGCCCAACACAGAGGATTTGATTTTCTAAAACTGTATCTTCACTTAATATATATTTTAAAAAATAAAACAGATAGAAACTGCAGTATGTGACTATAAACGTACCCTTTATGCCTCCCGCGACGCTCAATTACATAGTATTGGTTGGAAGACAGTGGCTGATTAAGAGCAGGAATGAAGATAACACGGTTAATAGAAGTACTACTGTGGCTGTTGCCTGCAGTACCTCCACTTGTGGTATAGCGAACACTTAGATTCTTGTTCTGAGGGAAAGGTAGGTCTTCAACTTGATCGCTCTTGAACAAGCCAAAACAACAGGTAGGTTCAGCTTCTTCATCTTGAATTATCAATATACCAGAATTTGGACCTTCAGGAGGAGGTAACGAAAGAGCTGAAGGATTTCTTTTGTACATAGAAAGAGGCCTCGTCACATACATTTTTGTAATGTTTTGGAGTATTTCTTAGAGGATTATTTATCCCATTGTCTCAATCTTCTCGCGTATATATAGAGAGATATGGAAAATATTGATCTGAAAAGTCAATAGCGTATACAATTTAGACAAGTAATAAGAATCCTACACGAGGAAAAGTAGATCAGGGTTCTGTAATGCTGATACTTGGTCAAACCGGTTGATTTGTCCTATTTAGTTTTAAAAATGTGCAGAATTTGTCACCAATAGTGCAGCTTTGGATTTTGGAATATTGATTATTCCAGCCAAAAAGACTAGGTTCGGAATGTATTTTGTTTATGAAGGTATATCTTGCTATCGTTTTCATTTGCATCTAATCTGGTGACCGTGCCTGAAATAATGTGTCAGCTCCAAACATCCATCCCCCCTCTTAAATGCAAACTTTTCTCCGACACATAGCAAGAAAATTTCTTCTTCTTTTCAATGTCTCCAAACTCTTCTACCCTCTTCGCCTTCATTTGCCTCTCACTCCCATCAACCCACCCTAACCTCTCCTGCTCCCACTTGATTTTCTCAGCAACGATTAAACTCAATCCCAAGCCTCTAGAATTTGTTCACGGTGTCTTGCCCACCAACAACAGCCAGTTCAAGCTCTACAACAACATTCACAGCCACATCCTTGCCTTCACAAGCAAAAAATTGTTTCCAATGTTGCTCAAGTGTCATCTTGTGAAAAAGACGAACAATTCAACTTATCTTGAAGCGTTCCTTCTTTGGAAAGGACAATACCGCTTTTCAACTACCACAGATTTATAGCTTTTTTTTACAACGGAAAATTCAAGTCTGGAAGGCGGGCACGGAGAGCTGTGTCAAAGCATGGTGATTCATTTAACTTGAACTCAGTTTCAGTTGCTCTATAGACACCCTAACATTTTCTCCTTAACTAAGCACTCGAGAGGGATTCCATCTGTAGCTACAGATTGGGTGAAAAAGTCACCTGAGCCTTGACGTTGAATCTCAAATTGCTGGTATAGATTCCGAGAGTACAAAGGTTTCGGGTCTGCTTCATTAGTAAACTTGAAGCAACGACATGTTTCGACGTCCGTCCTCCTTGGAGCTCGTGTAAGCTTTCCCTGAATGCCAAGTTAAGATTGGATGTGATTAGCATCAGCGCATGTCTGTAATGTACTGATGTGGTACTTAAACAAGCATGCTAACTCTCTGTTTTTTTTTTTTTTTTTCAAAAACTGAAACATTAATCGGTATATATAAGCCAGGACTGCACATTTTGTGGTCCTAGAGTACTCATGAAATCCATGTCCTAGAATCTTGGCATTATCAAGAATAATTTTGGACTATTAACCAATGGCTTAATCCATAACCCCTTATATAATGTGCAACAAAAAATAATGAAAGAGAAAGAAAATTAAGAAAGAGGCTAAAAATAATTAAATTGCAGTTACAGGATAATTGCACAAACCCTAGGTGCTTCCTCCCATATCGCTGGATGACATGGTATTTATTGGAAGAAAGTGATGGTTAAAAACGTTAATGAAGACAGACATGGTTTTTAGATTTTATTATTATTATTATTATTATTATTATTAATATGAGTATCTGAGCTAATTTGTGTGTACCTTAACTAATTTTATGGATCTTAAAATTTACAATCATATTAGTTTCCAGTAATTCTGAAATTTATTAGACTCGAACTAATAATATTTAGAAAGCAAAACTTAATCATAATCAATTAAATTATATATCTTACATGTATTTTAAATATTGTTGGGTGTTCTGAATGTCTTGTCACCTAATGCATTTCTTAGTGAGTTCCCTTGAAATAATAATAAAAAAAACCTTATAATGAGGAAAACTACATGGCAAGTCCATGTGCTGGATAATCATTGTAGGCAATATGCAGAAAGTCAGAAGTATTATATATATATATATATATATATATATATATATATATATATATATATATATATATATTCATCCTTTTAAAATGGGATTCACACCCTATGATCTATGGCCATGAGTATTGTTAAACAGATAAAGTCAAACTAGAAATCACATGGAAAGCATACTTGGCTTCCGTCCACCTTATCTACTTGGACACCAACATGGTTCAGAAACTCAAGAGTTGGTTTAGAAGATATCTCCAGCAGCCACATGAGTATTTTATGCAACAAATAATGGGGATTTTCTCATGTTTAATTATGTTAATCTAAACTGTAAAATTCAAAACAGATGAAATCGATTTAGAACAGGTTAAATATATAATGATTTTTTTATTCTCTCATCAAATTAATCCAATTCAAAATAAATAGTAAGCTATGGAACGTTATTAATCATATTATCCTCTAAATGCAAGAGGATTTAATTCCATGAAGTACCTGAATGATGATTTCAAGAGTACCATTTAATTTTACTTGTCAATCATGTCCCTTGAGTTTATTTTTCAGTGATATCATAAAAACTTTGTCCGTCTCGATGTCACGTTAGCATTTGAATTGGATGCAATGTCCTTGAAAAGTAAAGAGAACAAAGAGAAAAGGACACGGCGGATTACGCTTGCTTCTTTTCTCCGTGGAGGAGATCAGGACTCAGGAGACGGAGGCTTGAACAAAAGCGGTCGCCACTCGCCAGGTGGCAATGCACCTGATTATTCTTAGACCTTGTCCTGGAGAGACAGTGATATCGTGGTCCAGAGGAAATAATATTTCTCCTCGGAAGTCATTCTCTTTTCCCTTTTTTTTCCTTATCGATTTCAAACAAGTTTTTTGTTTTTTTATAGTAGAGAGTTTGGAACATCTTTTTAATATTTTCTCAGTTTTTTTAAAAATTGAAGAGTTGGAAAACACGTGTTTTCAAGCAAATAATTTTTATTTTCAAATAGCAAGTGAGTTTTTTATTTTCATGAAATAAAATTCAGAAAAAAAGAAAAAAATTGCACGGGTAGATAAAAAAATAATCCTACATGCATTTGGAAATTGACAGGATATATACACATGAAAGTTAAGTACTTATTGGCTGGACAAGTTCGTTATGGATTTGGTTCGTTAAACAAGTTGATAATTGGTAAACTTGATTCGTCCCCGTAAATTTACTTCACAACTTCAATCCTGGAAAATGAGTTGTATTTCAAATTAAATCCCTCTCGTATTCAATTAAAATAACTTGGTCAGCTTAGCCTAACTCAATTCATATATTCAATTGGGTCAGATGTAAAATATAAAAAATTAACTAAGAAAAATTAAAATCACGTTATTTAACTCTCTATCTTTATTTTTTAAAAAAAAGGGGGGGTTTACCAGGTACAACTTTTAGCGAGTTAGACATGGAATTAGTCTGTCAATTGTAACGCCAAAATGATTGGATATGTTATAACAAGTTAAAATAATATTTTTATTATTATTTTGAAATTATTATTTTTTATATTAATATATTAAAACAATTAAAAAATATTAATTTAAAATAAAAAAATTCAAATTCTAACAAAAATTGTGATGAAACACTCTCTAAATATATGTTTGTTATTGCATTTTAAAAAAAAAATTTAAATAATAATTTTTATTTTATTTTTAAATTAGTTTTTTTTGTATTTTTTAATTATTTTAATATGTTAATATCAAAAATAAATTTTAAAAAATAAAAAAAATATTATTTTAACATATTTTTATAAAAACCACTATTATTACAATATTAAATATTCTCCGTATAGATTTTCGTCCAATGGACTGGTTTCGTATAAAAATCTCGAAGGCCGAAAGCCGTGAACGAAAAGCCTAAACCAAAACAAAGACCAGATTCAAACGGTAAATGACCTGAAAGCAAAGAATAAAAAGACAGTGTTCCAAATTAGCACTGCACAGTCGATGAGTTCGGTCCTCGTTCATACTATTTTATAATTGGCGGTACGTCAAGTAATTTTTTTAAGTTAACAAAAATATCTAAATGCTATTAACATATTTCATAGTAAAAAAATTAAATGATGTGCAGTTAATTTCTTGTGAGCCCATTAATATGAAAATAATGTAAATATTTATTAAAAATATAATTTGATTAAAAAAATTAATATAATATATTTTAAAAAATATAGTAAAATAAAAATATATCTTATCAGATCAACCCGTATTAGTTTATTAAATTTGCTATCTAGATTATAATTTTAATATAATTCTCATATAAAATAAATTGAAATAATACTATAAGATTTATTTTTTAATAAAATCAGTATTGATTAATAAAATTAAAAAAAAATCAATTAAAATACTTTTTTGTTTTGTATTTTCTAGTATAAACTCTAAAGCCATCAAACTCGTTTCTGCTAGCTATTTGTTTGTAACTCGATCAACATAATTACAGAATCCATCGTACACATGGAAATACAAAAGCAAAAATCAAGATTTGGTCTACTTAGTAATTAATTAACCTAGGGGTCTGACCACAGAGTCTTAATCTTTCTTGTTTGAACTTGGATGCTGCCTGAAAATCCATCTCCAACTCTTGAAACTTTTTCTGCTCCTTTTGATTCCTCTGTCACTGACTGTGATCCTGCAGGAACTCCCATTACTGCAAGGCCCATCTCCCATTAGACTCCCAAAAGGCCCTCCATATTGATCCTGTGCCACAACGTCACCGCCTCTCATGCTCCCAAAAGCAGAGTTTGAGTCCGACGAAGAGACCATTTTTACGGCAGATAAATCTGCTTTAGACTCTGGTGGGAAATCAAACTTCAAGTCAATGAAGCCTGAATCATCCACGGTAGTAAAATTGCCCTCTTTGAGGGAAAACACACGTCTAGTATTAGCTCCGTCGTGACCAGAATCAAGCCTTTCAGACTCTAAAGCAGTACTGGTAGTATCTCTCTTTTCACCATCAAAGCCACTTTTTCTTGGCTCTGCTTCACTGAATCCACTTTTTCTATCAGAATCAAAAAGTAGACCACCATTGACACCCGAATTCCTGGCAGCTGAAATAGAACTCCTGGCACCTGAAATGGAACTCCTGGCACCTGAAAAGGTACCATCTTCTGAGCCAAAAAAACCACCACCTCTGAAACTGCAAAGAGACCTGCACCTAGACACACCCATGTAATCAACAACCCACAAATCACTTTTCTCTTCGAGACCCCCGACACTGCTCCTATCACAACCCTTTCCTCTTTTCTTACTGAACAGCCTCCCAATCCCCCAAAACCCATTTTTCCGCTTGATCTCAACGCAGCTACTACTGTTCCTCTTGACCAAGAAATTAAGTTCATCTCCTTTCTGATCTCCGCTAGAACTTTTAGGATTAGCAGCACTACTATTAGAATGTAAAACTTGATCATTTTTCTGATTTTCATTTTCTATCAAAAATGAAATGCGACCAACACTGCCTACCTCGACAGTGCATGAATTACGATTGGAAGAGATCTCCGAGCAAGAGCAAGAAGAGAGTCTTTGTTCTCCACAATCTGAACACACTAGATTGACCAAACGGTCTTTAAGACAATAAGCACATATACCAACTGAAGACGATGATGGGTGTTTCTTGCATGGAAGATCTGATGAAGTACAGTAATCTTGATCAAACAAGTCATTGTTGTGCATCTCCACTGCTTTGCCTCTTTCTTCCATGGCTTTTGATGAAGTGCTACTCTTTAAATGGAAATAACTGCAAGAGCTCAAAAGATTTGTCTTCTTAGCTTGTCAAGAACTAGCGAGTGTGTTCAAAAAAGGAACTTAAAAGAGGTATAGCTAGAGAGGGAGGGAGGGAGACAGGGGAGATTGAAAAGGAGGTGAGTTGTGGTTTTTCAAGGAGCCAAGGGACAATGACACTGGAATGCAATAGAAATAGATACATAGACTGATATGGAGGCGTTACCTTTACGTTTTCTTTCCACAGACTGTACCCAGGCAGGGAGGAAAAGAAAACGAGTGATGAAAGAAACCACTAGGTTCCTGCAGGCTGCAGGCATAATTGTGTAGGGAAGTGAATGCAACAACAGATTGAGTAAAGCAGTGAGTTAACAGTCTAACACTCTTTTTCACTTCAATTCTTCTGCACAGATGCACTTTGGCACTGCTACAGATACAACAAACCCCTTCATACAATTTTGCTGTTTCTTTTTGATAAAAAAGAAGGAAAGTAGATTACCTGTACCTGTAATCGTTAAACTCCAAAATATAAACGCATTAGACATCTATCTACATTGTATGTTTTGGTTTCTAGATATCCTAAGCATATTTGGCAGAAAACATTCCGTCTTTCACATGAGATAATTTTATGAGATAACTAAATAGAACGTCAATAAAAGTGCTCTCTTGATACTTATCATGGTTTCAATTCTTATTATATTGGGAATTGAAATTGTTTATATCCTATAATAATAAGCAATTTATTTATTTTTATTGTGACTAAATTATTCTTCCATCCTTTTAACACTGACAACACTAACTTCTAGTCGTTTTGTTAAAAAAGAAGAAGAAGTGGATATACAATTCAGACAGGTATATAAATCTCGCTCTTGTGAAAGGGAAAAGACAAAAATTAAGCATTTCTCACATCTAAGAAAAAGTACTAAATCATGCGGCATAAATCCATCATCCAGTCATGGTGCTTTATCAAGATTTTGCCACTCTTGAGTATTGACTTTATACGCAGAATGACATGAATTCCTTTCTCAAATACCAATTGTTTCATCTCTCTTTTTATTCCATTGGTGGGTTTATGGAAGGCACCCATCAAAATTTTCATGAAGAAGATTAAAAAAAAAAAAAAAAAAAGTTGAGGCAAGGTTAAGGCAGCCCATGTCGTTTTCTATGTCCACTCCCTTTTACACTATTTTTACAAAGACACCTCCAAGACTATGTCGTTTTCTCACGGGACTTGGGCACGTGTCCAGCCGACAAGACTATGAGCTGTTGAATCCTTGGGCTACGATGTTGAATTGATGTATGATCATACTATTTTGAGGCATGCTGGATGCAATCAAGGCCTCAGAGTCTCAAAAAAAAAAAGGAGAGAGAGAGAGAGTAACCGGGATTATGATGCTTTTCAAGTGTCGCGCAACACATATGGGGCACCTTTTTGCGGATGCTCTTGTTTTTAGTGTATGTTTTGAAAAATATTTTTTATTGATTTCACATTCTGTTATTGAAGATATATGTAAAGTACTCGTGTTTCAGTAACTATTCCTGTGGAAAACTAGCAAATTTTTACTTGAAAGCTAGCGTTGTATTTCGAATTTAGTAACGAGGTCACGGTGACTTCAAGTGATTGTAGAAAAATTCCCATCTTGGTGTGCGAAATGCCCTCTCGTCTATCCCAGACACAGCAGTTTAAGCACAGTAGCCTACAATTCAATCACAGTTTAGTTCAATCGCAATCATTTCACAGTCCCGATGGAGGAGGTGGTAACCGCATTCCTCGACGCTATAACCTTAGATTAGATGCATTATTCGGTAACTTAATAGCGTAATATTGCATTATTCGATTTGGATAAGGCTGTGAACAAGTCGAGTCAAGCAAACCATCGATGCCTTTGAATTCGGCTCGTCTTTATAGTTGTAGAAACATTCAAACATAATTTGTGTTGATGACATGTTTAAAACATGAGATTTAATTCTTAAAATTATTCAGGGTCAGGCTCATCTTGAAATATTCAGCTCGTTTAATTTGCTTAATGAACTTACAAACAAATTAGACTTAGACTTAAAAATGCTCATAAAAATCTCATGCAATTGCAATCTCATAAACAAATATATTATAAACAGAGTATTTCATGGATTTTTAAATAAAATATATTTATATTTTTTTAACTTTAGTTATCTAATTAAATTATATTTCATAAAAGAAATAATTCTCTTATTACATGTTGAATTATTTTATTTTATGAAAATTATACGAGTTAAAAACAACTTTAACCACATTCTTTTAAAAACAGACTCTTATAAGCTTATTATCTTTTAACAAACGAGTTTGAAATGAGTCCTTAACCATGGAAGTTGCAGGAGACTCTTGAGCAACATGATTCATTTACAACCCTAACTATATATTATAATACATACATGTAGAAGGAATATCGAGTAAAACTTGTGTGACCATCGGGTTAATAACTATACCCAGGATGGTTGAATTTTATGTATGAGGTATGCCTGTCTGAACTACGAGTTGAACTGCAGGTTAAAGAACTTAAGATTGGGCATGATTTCTTACAGTTGTGTTGAACAGACAAAACTAATCATAATACATAATAAATATTTTGAACAAATGATTGCTGTGGTGGTTGTGACTCTTCATAAAAGTGCTGAGAACACCTGCAATGATATCAATTTTTTTCTTATTCCTTCTAAAAAAGAACTTTTCTTTGTTGGTTCCGAGAGAAACTCGATCGAGAAGTTAATGTTATCCTTTTTTTATGTTTTATTTTGTTTTAAAAATGTATTTGCTTTCAACCCTGTGATAAGCTACAGTTATAATATGCTGCAGTTTATAAAATAAATAAATAAATAAATCTGAGAACTTGTACTAACAGATTGTTTGGGGGAAGGGGTGCAAGCTAAAATGCAGAAATTTAAAATTCATTCACTGAAATGTAAATATGGTAAACCTCGGGATACTTTTTTTTTTATTTGCTTATTTTTCGTGCCACGATGCTTTTTTGCCCACGATGAAAAGCAAAGTAACATCATACGAGCATGCACCATGGAATTTATGTTCTCCCTTCGACGAAGCTCCCTTTAATCTGAAAGAGTTGACCTATTCACAGTTTTGGTGGCAAATTATTTGAGATTGTTGTATGACCTGTCGGTTATTTTTTTAGTGGGACCCTGTAATAATAATTTAAGACTGTTTTTATTTTCAGTATTCGTTGTCCTGCATGTATAGAAGGGAGGAGATCATACAAGGTACAGGTCGTTCAATCATGAGTCATGACATACTATGTAAATTAAGAAATTTACACATGTTAATAATGTTTTAACTATGAGTTTAATTTTTAAACCAGACGATTCTTGTATTGATGACTTGAAAATGCAAGGCAGATACAAAATGTGTTCTTTTTTGTATGTTTAGTTAATACACAACAAACTAACATGTTTAAAGTAAACCTCAAATCATGATAATACTTTTGATCTTATATTTCTAAAATATAACGAGGTATTTTTTATAAAAGATTTAATTGAACTTGTATGTCATTTAAATTAATTAAAAATTTAAAATGAATTGCACATAACTTGTGGGTTTAATTTTCATTCAAACTATGTTTCTATTGGTATTTTAACCAGAATCAGTGATATAAGAACTAATCAAACATAAGATATATATAAAAAATATATGAGCTACTTATTCTATCCAGGTGTATTCCTTACATCGGAGTATACCATGGGCAAGTTATTTGATTTTTTTTTTACGGGGGATTAGTTTGACATGATTAGGGATACAAGGATAGATTAAAAACATACCCTGCCATGTAAAAACTGATATCCAAAACTACTACTATGGTTACCAGTCACTTGACTTACCAGGTATCACATGTTATTATTACAACAACTGATCACTTAACTTATAAGGCACCACGTATTACTACCACATTCATTGGTTAACTCAGTTTATCATACACCACTTATTACTAGTTACTAATCTTTTAGATTTTTAATATTAAGTCATCTAATATTTTAATTAGAAATAATGGATTAAATTGTTTAAAATAAAAAATTAGTTAATTATTCAATATATTAACCCCTGTTTATATTATAGTTATTAAACTCAAACCGGCTTGATGAGTCGACCAGGTGGTTGGACCAATATGGGTTTGTCAAAAGACCAGTCGGTGCAACAACCTGGCAGGTCGACCCATGATCTGGGCGAGACCCGGTATTTTTTTTTCAACTATAGTTTTTCTCTTGTACCTCTTTTTTTCTTATATTTTTTTAGGTTGGTTATTAACACTTTTTAAAGCATATAAATATTAGAAAAGTGTTTTATTTTTTTAATGTGGGATTTGAAACCCATTAATATATATACTTCTATGTTCTCAATAAAAAAATTATATTTTTTCAATGTAGGATTTGAAACTCATTGATATATATACTTTTATGTTAAAAAAAAATAAAATTCAATGTAGGATTTGAAGCAATTTCGTATATATACCTTATGTTTACATGAAAAAAGTTATGTTTTTTCAATGCGGGATATAAAACTTTTTGGTTTAAATACTTCATCTTAGAAGGATAACATAATATATTTTTAACGTGGAATTTAAAACATTTTAGTATATATATAATCTACATTCACAAGAAAAAAGTTATATTTTTTCAATGTGGGATAAAAAAACCTTTTTAGCTTAAATCTTCAACTCAAAAGCATAACATAGTATATTTTCAATGCAGGATATAAAATTTTTTTAAATATTTTTTTAAACTTTATTATTTACAACATGTATAGTTTATATTTATAATAATTTTTTTAAAAATTTTTTTATATAAAATATTAAAATATTAAATATTTTTTTATAATTTTTTTACATCAACCTAAAAAATTCAGGACCCAATCTATTGACGGTCAACCTCGTTTGATAACTGTGGTTTATATGCGTTTTTTTTTTTTTTGATTTACGTGGGGTATCCGGGTCAGCTTGCGTGCACCATGACTATTCCCCACGGCCCACTGGACATCCTGCAAGCCCAGGAGCAGGTAAGGCACCGCGGAGGTGACAGACGTGCACATAGAGGGTCGAACTCGGGACGAAGACGGAACAAGTCACACGATTGACCACTGCAGCTAGACCCTCAAGTGCGGTTTATATGCGTCTTTGAATTTTAGCACGCGTTGATAGAATTACGTATTCAAATTTGTCAGTTTAGATTCTAATCTCTTTCCACGAGAAAAAAGAATGGGTTTCGAAATTCAAATTTCTTTATAATCGATAAAAGACCAACGCTAACAACCACCCAGAAAAGATCCTAAGATTAAACGGACAAAACATTTAATAGTGGCACAGTGCACGAGAAAACACACGGAGGGAGAGACAGGTATCCAAACTTGCACTCTTTTTTTTAAAGACTTTCCGTCTTGTCTGTGCTGTATTTTTGAATAACCAACGCCGCGTATCTTTTGCAATTTATATATCCTTTTCGGTGCACTTTCTACTGTAATTTATAGAAATAATAAAAAAAACAATACAAAATGACCCCAAACAAAGATATCAAACAGGGGCTATTCCTGGTTCTTACGATTTAGTAAAATAATATAGCTGTAATTTTTTTGATTAAATACCATAATTTATATTTATCGTGATTTCCAAATATAATATATAAAGAAATTACGATTAGAAAATGTGATATTAATCTAATATTGTAATTGTATTTGTTATTGCTGGGAGAGAAAAAAAGGAGGTTAGAGTTTAATTTTGTTACATTTTGGTGATTCTAAATTCACAACATCTATGGAATGTGATTTTTCTGAGTTGTGACAGACTAAAACTATACTATTTCTTCAATTTTTCCTAGAATGTCCTATATTTCCTTGGTATTTTTTTAATTTAATGTGGTTTTTTTTTTTAAAAAAAATCCCAAACAGGTACAGAAGAAAGCGTGTTTTCTCCAGGCCATTATGTTAAGGACGCACGTCCCCCACGCATGCCCGATCCCAGTTCTCCATTGTTTTTGTTTATTATTTCCGGTCATAGTTTTATCAATGATACTGTTGCGTGTTTCCAATTCATGATTATTATGAGCAGCCCAGCCCAGGTATCATAAATCAGGTCTTCCTAATATTATTATTAACCCCCTCAACAAGCAACGTTTCTTCCTGTCTTTTGAATGGGGTTCGGTTCATGATTCAGCACCGTATTTTAATTCTTCACCACACGCCTTGCTGTCTACCTACCACAATATCTGTTTCCGGACGGACCCATCAAGCTATGCCTTTTGCTGCTTCTATTAGCGTTCTCGGTAATTGTTTTGCGCTTCTTTTTTAAATATTTTAATATTAATACATGATTCGAAAATACAAATAAATAATTTAAACTATCATATAAAATTTTAAATTCCCATGAAACACCACTCATTAGTGTGCTGAATGGATCAAATTGAATGAGATTCCACTAAATTAATATGTGTGTATTATTTTTTTTAAGTCAACTTTAACTCGGACAAATTATTTCATTTTGATAGGATGAAAATAATCAGACAGTTCTGGAATGTATGTTGATTGTAATATATAAACTAGTAGTATTTTTTTTTAAATGCTTTTTATTGTTTTCATCCCGTCTAGTTATTTTGTTTCTTTTAACGTCTCTGAAAATTAAAATTAAAAATAAATTGAAAGGATTTTTTATATATAAAAATATTTTATTAGCACATCAAAATTATTATTTATATATAAAAATATCTTTTTTATAAACAAGACAATAATAAAATATAAAAAACCATTCCAAAATAATAATAATAAAATTTTATTTTTAAAAACTGCAATACAAAGCGGGGCCACCCGGCATTGCAGCACTAACTGATTAATACTTTTTTAAAAAACCAGGAGAGTCGACGAGGACTTCGCAAAATAAAATGCAAGTTTTAGTTAATTTAAGTATTAAAAAAGGTGAAGGGCATAATCCAATATTAATGTCACTCACAAGTAGAGATGAGTAAAAAAATTAAAAAATTAATTAAATTGAAAAAATCAAGAGAAAAAAAACTGAAAAAAATAAATTGTAAAACAAAACGATTAAAATTTTAAAAAAACTAATTGGTTCAGTTCGGTTTTAATTTTATAAACCCGAAACAGAAAAAACAGAACCGAACCCAAACAAAAAAAAATCAAGCCAAAACCGATCCAAATCGAAAAAACTGAGTCAAACTGGTTTTTGTTCTAAAAACTGAACCGAACCGAAACGAAACTGATCGGTTTGAACTGGTTTCTTTTTTTATTTTTTTAAAAATTTCGGTTTGTTTGTGTTTTTTTAATAAAAGTTGAACCGAACTAAAAATAATCATACCCGTAAAAAAAAAAAACTCATAGAAAATCATAACATGTCTTTGGATTGACATGATCCATAAATAAATCGCGTGATTGAATGACTGACTTCTAATTTATCATTGTTATTTTTCTTCAAAGGTGCGGTCATATATTTGAATAACCATATAAAATTTAATTTTAGTGACCATAGTTCATGGGCTTCTGAAACAATGGTCAAGCCCATCCAGATCATCCAAAAATAAGTATTTGTTGGTGTGACCTGTCTTGTCGAGTGAGAAGTAAGGATAGTGGGCCAAGGTCTTACCAATCACCCACTCCACCATGACAGGTTAACAACCTATAAGATAAAATGATGTGGGCTAAATAGCCCAATAGATATTGACATTGTAGCCCATGCCAAATTCCCTCTTCCCGGGATTTACAATTTAATTGAATATTAATTGATATATATATATATATATATATATATATAGACAAGGTTAAATTATGTTATTTATATTATCCTGTCTAAGAGGATTTAAATGAGTAAAGGCTTTTGAATAATTATCTCATTTCATGGATAATATATATAATATAGACATGGTTAAATTTAATTTGAAATCCAACTTAAATATAATTTGATATATATTATACAATATACTTAGAATATTTATATAATTTTGAATTTAATATAATATTTAATATTGATATACAAAACACACACCCACACCCACACACACATATAAGTTTACTTTTTATTAGATATTAAACAATAATTGAATAATAAATATCTATATATACAAAACTTATTCAAGTATGAATATTTAAATTCTTTTACAGAATATATAAGTATAGAGAAACTGAGCCGTGGATTCCATTGCCATCCCTGCCCCCGCCCATCAATTTATCAGCACAAGCTGTGTCTGGTCCCTGTGTCTCCTGGAGTCCCATGAAGATCATGAATATCCTCCAAATCCACAACCTGAAACCCCAATTTCCTTGTACTTTCCGAACTTTCCCCCATCACTCCCTCTCTGGTTCCCTCAACTTCTCCCTCAGAAAATCCACTCGTCTCTCTTCTTCTTCATTTCTTTTATTGCTCGTTACTCCCATAAGACCTACCTTCAAAATCTTCACAGTTTCAAGAATTGAAGCTCCATTTTTTGAAAACAATAAAGAAGAAGAAGAAGAAGACGAGGAGAGGAACTCGGCAACCAACTTAACAGAATTCGAGGACTTGGCCCCAGACGGTGTGGTTTACCAGAACACACTGAGATTGGTGGAGTGTTCAATGTTTGCTGCTGTCACTGGTCTCGTTTATTTCTTGAGCAATTCTCTCTCAATTGAGGTTTGATTTTGATTCATTTAATCAATTTCTATGTGGGTCTTTGTTTGCTTCCATTTGTTGTTTTTTACTATTATTTTTGGTCAACTGGGTTGCTTGAGTTTATTGCCGGTTTGTAGAATAGCTCATCGAGTTAAAATCTTTAGCGCAAAAAAATTCTGGGCTGTGATAACTGTTAGTTTTTTAGTCACAATTTTGCAAAGAAACAGCAAAAAGAGAAAGAAAATTTTATCAAGGATGATTCTCTAGCAAAGCAATCCGTATTACTTGTCATTGCTTTTTAATGGGATTTGGTGTTTTGCAGAATTACTTTGGATGCTTCTTCTCTTTGCCGATAGTAATCTCTTCGTTGAGATGGGGTGTTGCGGGCGGAAGAAAAACTATGGTTTGTAACCATCCATGAGTAACTTTGCTTAGTTCTAAATATTGTCGATTTGGTCTATAATAGTACTCCCTTTGTGTTGAAATGATCTTGCATTCTGGCAGGTGGCAACAGCTATGCTCTTATTTGTTTTGTCTGGTCCTGTAAAAGCCTTAACCTATCTGGTGAGCACTCTCTGCATTTTTTGATTAGCAACATCCTGTTCTTCGATTAGTGTTGAAGACGAGCTTAAAGGATTTTGGGAATTTCTCGGTTGTTTTTTATGATGATCATTTGGATGCATTAATTGTATGACATCGTCGAACTTGTTTCTGGCAAAAATTAGCTACTGACAACTTTAATTACTCTGTGCATGGGAGTTGGAAAAAAAAGAGAGTAAAACTTGATCTTAATGATGGAGTTCTTAACCCTTTACTTAGTTGTGGTGGGATTGTTTCTCGCAAGTTTAAGAAATGGTGAAAATAGAGGACGTGTTGCTTTTGCCAGGATGGTGAATAAATTTGTAGAAGTGTGCTTGAACTTATATTTAGTGAGAATTTCAAGCATCATATGCCAAATCTTTGTGAATGCTTACTTTCTTGCCTAAAATTTAAACGTGCTTTTCTTGAGCAGAATAGCTGATGATTTACTCGCTTGATGCATCTCTCTTTCAGCTAACACATGGTTTAGTTGGTTTCACAATGGGTTCTTTATGGAGGTGTGTAATCACAATCCTAATGACTTCTGTGTTTTTTCCTCCTTCTTTCTGATATTTGTTTGACTTCCTTTTTATGCTTGTGATTGTAAATGCCTGATATAACCAAGTAAAAAATGCCTACTTGTTCGAATTTAAATGGATCAGCATGTGCTAACTAGTTGGATTATTGTTCTTTTTGCATATTTTCAGGATGGGAGCGAATTGGGGTCTTTCGATTTTCTTGTGCACAATTGTAGTGTCTCCTCCCTTTGTTTTGACTTTACAACCCTTGTTTGAAGCACTGGTATTTTCTTGTTATTTCAAAAATTTCTGCTGACATACATTCTTCGGAATGCAGGCTCGGGCGACAGGTGCTGTGGGGTATGTCTTAACATCCTCGTTCTTAATAAGAGAAAACATACTTGCTTTGGTAATTCATCACATTTTACCTTGTAATTTTTCCTTAACTCACCATTAGGAGTTCACTTACAAGGTTTTTTCATTTGCTTGTAGATCACCATAAATATCCATGCTTCTCTCACATTCATATTTGCTGCCGCTGGTATTAATACCGTTCCATCAATGAATTTCATATATTCTCTTTTTGGAATTCTGGTAATTTATGCTACACCTTCCTCTCCCTTCCCGTTGAATGTTTTTGATGTACAACGCACTTACTGTTATCCAATTTGTTTAACAGGTCGTGCTAAATAGTGGATTCTTTGTATTCTTATTACACCTTCTATATTCTGTGTTCCTCACTCGACTTGGGATGAAGGATTCACTAAGATTGCCAAGATGGCTGGAGAAGGCCCTGTAGGTAACAGTTCTTTAACCAAGACCGTTTTCCAGTGGCAAACCTGCTCTTCCCCTCATTAATGTACACTATGGTTGGGGCTTAGTTATGGTCCAATAGTCATTCAAATGCCTTTCTGTTCAAAGCCTAAATGAATTGAATAGCCAAACCTTATCATGCATTGAAAATCATTTGTTGTGATAGTGAAATAGTAAAGATGCGCGCTTAGAATAGACAACTTGTCTCAAGTTGTCCCGACTTGTGTGAAGATTAAATGATGCATTACTTCACTTGCCCCTGTTATAATTTATAATACCCGGGAGATTCTTTGTTTTTTCCTCCTTTCTTTGTACCTAGTTTCTAGGCGTCTTGGTGTGTTGAGGGTGGCACGGTCTTTCGAGTCCGAACCCCTTCTTACCTGTTTTTCATGCACCTGTTAATCTCATTATTAATAAAATCGCCAGTGCGTTCATAGAAAACGGGCTTCCATTACAATCTGATATATCCCCATCAATTCATATGTCGTAGAGAGCTACAGCTTAAAAAAGAAAGGCAATGGTCTGATCACAATTTTATTGGGAAAAAAAAATTCCACTATCCGAAAGAAATGCTGTACTGAGGCAAATAAATAAGATATATTGCATCTGAACTCACTAGTGGAAATTTTAAATCTAGTGCAATTTTAAATCTAGTGCAATAGCCTCTATTTTTTTAAAACTAAATTCCTTGAAAGATGCCAAGGCTCTCAGAATAATCAGAAATAAATCTGTCATTACAAGGACCTGCGGGCTTGAATCTTGGCAATTCATTAACCTCAACTCCCCTGAAAGTTTTCTTTTTCATATCGTAATAAAGGTCCCAAGAAGTTTCACTCAGTTCCAACAATGGTACCAACAGAATTTCAAGTATGAATAGAACGAACAGGAAATGGCCTTTGTAATCGTATCCAATTGTCATCAAAGGTAAGTAATCTCTTCGATCCATATCTGATTTTGGCAGTCCTTCAATATCCATAGTTTCATTTCATTATGTATGAGAAGATCTTTATAATCTATCAGAGCCAAGTAACTATTTACTTGAATCAATTTTTTGAACGTTATTGCATTCCAACCCGACAAATATCGAAAAATGTGAACGGAGCCATCCTCGGTGGAAATTCCATCGGGAACCGTGATGGACCGAGAGTTTTCATCCTCCGGATCGAACACCAATATATGCATAGCTCTCTCGAACGTGAATGACCAATGTAGTGCTCCGCTAACACATGTAGATTTTCCATAAAAATCACACGGGCGTTGGTCGAAGTGATGTCAACAGGCAAAGAAGCATCCATCCTTCTCCAAGAGTTGGTTCCTGGAGTGTGAATCTCACGGTGATCCCCCAACACCTGTTGACCAGCATCTATTTGACAAAACTTGAAGACCTCGTATTCCTTTCTGAGAGGCTCCTATCCACGAAAGCAAGAAACCATAACGACATCAAATGCACAAGAAACCATAAGACCCCGTTCCTACTTACTTGCAAATGCACTCGAACTGCAGGACCGACTTGCCTGGAAGTCTTGATAGGAAATCGAAAAGGATGATTTCACCCTCTGCTACTCTCCTCCCATTAATTTTTTTTCCTGTTAGAGTTGAAGAGGCTTTCACACTGTAACCTAGCTACTACTATAACCTAATTTCTTTACTAATTCAAAGACAATCCTGGTGGATTTATGTTTCTTGAAACCCAAATTCTCACGTAACTGTACGTCACGCAACCAAAAAGAAAAAGAAAAAAGAAGAATTATCACTTCACAAGTCTAATTTGTGCAGTTCTTTAAGACCAGAGATATCACACTTTCAGAATAGCTCACAACAAGTTAATTAGTTTTATGGAAATGGGATGTCAATTCTCGCATACGATGAACTTCGACGGTCAAGAATGTTTTGGTTTGTACATAACTGCCTGCTGCAATGTCATATAATCAACCCGTCCTGCTCCGCTAGATGGTGTTAACAAAATTTCACCTTCACGAGTTTGTACCAATAGGATTTTCGGTCACATCATTTGCAGCTGTTATATTATATATCAGCTTCCCTAAATTATTTCCAACACACACAACGCTTATTATTGCCTGTTTACACTTGATCTGTTATTCCATGTAAAGTCATAATTCCAGGACCAGGGAAAGGTTAAGATTTCTTTACCATCATGATGATAATTCAGCGAAAAAAGAGAAGCTGATACGATATTGGAAATTAGAATATAAAGGGATTGACGATGACATGCTAGTGTTAAAAAAAAATTGGAAGTAATTCAGGTAAAGTGACAAATAAAAAGGGAAGTGAAATGGTTGAAAGCTATTCTGAATCCATGTGTTATTTTGTACCAGTTTACCCTCTTCATTTTTATTTTTGTTAACGCCAGCCCTTCACTTTCAAAATCATCTTTGTTTTGTCCTATCTTCAAGGTTTACTTAGATAATATTTGAGGATAGTGATTATTTTTTAAAATATTTTTTATTTAAAATTATATCAAAACAATAAATTTTTTTATTTTTTAAAATTTATTTCTAATATTAGCATATCAAAATAATCTAAAATTATTAAAAAAAAAATTAAGCAAAACAAAAAATTTTAAAACACTTTTTAGACGCAAAAACAAACACAAGTTAGATTTCCTTGATTACCAATCAAAATGATTTTGAAAATTGAGGGTGGGCATTAGTATAAATAAGAGGGGGGAAATAGGACCTACAGAAGCAAAGAAAGAAGATATTAAGTCATCCTAGCCATTAGATCGAACGAAAATCCACGGTCGTAAGTTTTAATCATTAGATTCAACAAGCAGTTTAATAGAAACACATCATGTGGCATCAAGTGAGAATATAATCAAGACAGTAGCATATCACACTACTATGGTTGGTTATCAATTTTCTGTGACTAGAGATCATCATTTTAATCCTTTTAAAAGACCCACCTCTGAAATGAAACCAGAACTCCGACATCACTGACACGAGGAAACTTATGAAATGCCCTGGATGAAACAGCCAGGGCTCAACCGTGCAGGTAGCGTTACCAGGCACAGGATTCAACAGCTATATGACTCTCCCTGAACTCAACTCAACTCATCCAAAAATAGACATGATAGCACCCACCCCCATTGAACACAGCATAGAAAACTCTGGCATCCACTATAAATTTCAATATATAACGATATTTAAAAGGTGTGAATTCCCCAATTCACCTACTCTATTATCACACTAGTTGAATAGTCTGTAACAGAGGGGGGTAAAAGTAACATGACAGATAGTTTGCCCCATTGCTCCAGAATTGCCAGCTGAAATAATTCATAATGAAGCATATGAAATCACAAAAACCTCGGATACAAGATGGAACTATAATCAAACCATATAGCATACTCCAAAAATTTGAATACAGTTAACAACAATTAGAACATAGGCTTGGAAGGACATACCAAAATCAGAACTATCGTTTTCATGCTTTCTTCCTAGTTATCCTGTAAATTAAGAACAGAAGCAATTAAAAACCAAGATACTGTATGCAGGTATATCATAGGTAATAAGCACATTTGAGAAACAACTTGGTTGTAAAAGTAACCAAACATCCCAACTGCAAAAAGCATACACTTCTATTAAAAGAGCACCATGAATGCCACAAGCAGATGAAAATCAGATTGATCCACGTGTACTAAAGCACACTCAGCAGACTTCAGAGAATCAAATACCAAGATCAGCCATAATAATAACTAAACCTTGAACCAGACAGGTTTTGACCAACTGCATCTTGTTCAATAATTGCAAAAAACAAAACAGATGTCCGTAGCCCGATTGTGCAAAGCATCTTTGCTACATTTTTTAACCCCGCTTAGTTCACATAATTTAATTTGGCTTGGTTTTTTAATAGTAGTCATTGGTGTTGCTCAGATTTGAATTCAAAAAATAAAATCATTTTTGGCTCAGTTAGGTCTAATGAGCTTTCAATCCCAGCTGGATTATGCTGAAACCTTTATGACTTTTTTATCTGAATTTTCCTCACAAACTGGACCCAACCAAACCATAAACACTCCTAGGTACAAGCAGATTCTCACCTGAAGCAGCATATTCCCAGAGCTGTTGTAATTTCATGGATGACAGATGTGGCGAGGTGTAAATAGAGTCCCACTGAGTTTAGAAAAAGAATTGTAAGGTATAAAACAAAACTGTAGCAGCACATGGTAAGACCAATATGAATTATTGCACCAGCTCAAAACTTAAAAATGAAAAATCAGAAAACAAAACATCGATTAACTTGTGCAGAACGGTTTCTAGTGTAAAACAAGCAATTAAAGACATATCACCACTATAAACAAAAACAAGGTAACAGGCGCTTACTTGTGAATACACAGTAACCAAGAAGAACCCAGAACTCATCAACTAAAGCAACTCTGCAATAAAAGGTTCTCGTAAAGTTAACATGACAATCAAAAATAGATGAAATAGATGCCTATTGTTTAACATCAGAGACTAAAACAATATGACCAGTGACCACTTACCCATCATTCAGTCTGGCTGCGAGTGCATTTGCGATGGCAAATGGTAGATATAACAGAGACTGCAGGAAAAAATACTTGTAACTCACTTGTGCAGCACTCGTTTGTTAATTAAGTTTACATATAAAATAAATTTCCCAGGAATGATGTTGAGAACTGAAAAACAGCAGAAATGGAAACTTCTGTGGGAAAGGAAATTCAACAATAACCAGTTTGATACTAGAGGTAAGAACACCCAATAGTCCTCCCACAAGTATTCCTTCAGAACATTGATATGAATACTTTATGGAGAACAAGTCTGCATTATTTTATTGCTCAGAACATATTAACTCTAATAAACGAGCAATTGTTGTGTCTCATACGTGCCAGTGAAACAGCTCAAGATAGGGCAGAACATTTGTTGGATATTTCAGTGAATTATCCAAAAAGTTAATATACATTAGACTTGAGAGATCTAAATGTTCCTGCAATGCTGGTGATATGCACCAGAATCTCAAAATTTTCTATTAAAGCACAAGGACAAACTTCAAGACCACAGATGTTTAATAGTTGAGAACTGAACAAACCATACCATGCACATGTTGGTTTTCAATCCCTTCGGTTCATCACACAAGTGAGACAAAATCATCCTTCCCTGTCAAATGAAATTTCCTCTCAGAAATGGTACAATACAAGTCAATTGTTTGCACTTTGCAGCGCTTGTATAATTTAGAAAATATTTAAAAACAGGCGCATGCACAAATGAATACCATTAGATCCCAGTTCCCCAACACCCACTGTAACACATCATCAAGAACATACAAAACTTTTGTTTGTATTTGGTTTTGTGATCCACTTCCACTTCCAGACAAAGCAGTAAGAAGCTGTCATGAGAACATATGCTAACTGTTGACATGAATGGATCTAATTTTATGTTGAGATTCAACACCGAATAACATGTGAATGTGCATTCGTTTTGGGATCTGCACACTGATTTCATTTTCCTTTCCTTTTTTTTTTAGTTTTTTTTATTCCGCTTCAAATGCCTAACTCATCTGTAACAGAAACATATGCAATCATATAGCTAGAATTTAAAAGTTGACTGTTTGAAGCACCGCCATGTGCGAAACTTGAATCTGCATTCCTATAAAATTTCAGACTTTATTAGATCCCTAATAATATGTGCTAAATCCACTTCAAAAGAGCATATAAAAGCTATGATGGGGAGGCGCACTGCATGGTTGTGATGAACCTAATTTGCACTGTATTCAAAAACCATGTGTGACTGCCTTTTGCAACAGTGCCCACGTAATTTGAGTGTGTAAAGACACAGTTCCAAATTCGCAAATCCATAATGGTCATATGGTTAAAAAAACCCTTTAAAGTGTAATAGATCCCTGCCAATATCATAGTCAATCTATTTGGAACCAGCTCCACCATTTTAACACAAATTCTCGCAACTGGCAAACTTTCAGGCAGAACACCAGACTGCACAGGTTTCTACTCCACTGTCCACCTCAATCAACCATCCCTTAGCATGACTAAACTAATGGATTTCAATTTGAAAAGGAAACAGAACAGCAATTTAGAGAACTGAATGGAGACAGATAATTGTCAAAAGGTAGTCACGTGACTTACCACAAGAAACCCAAATGCAAGTCCAGTTCCCAATATGACCAAATGAGGATAGTTTGACATTAGATCAGATGGAGACAGATAATCCCTGCAGAAGAAGCAAGGTCCATATGAAGACCAAGATCCTCATCTTAAACCCAATGTGTGTCAAGAACCACATTGAAAAAATATAACAGGCTGAGGCATACCACAATAGGACTCCACCAACGAGCACAACAAAAGGGTAAAGCTGATAGCAATAAGGAATAATAAGACGTTCACAAAGCTTTCATTTAATTAAGAAAGGAAAGTGAAAATGGTGACAGAATTACCATTGCTAAAGCCAGCAACATGCTGCCTTTTCTTGCTTGAACAACCTTGTAGACATTAGACACACTGTAGAAAAAAGGTCACATTGCACAAATATATAACATTATGTAATGTAGATCCAAGATAACCTTCACCAAACAGCTACATCATGGCCTACTTGTGAACTCTAAAGACACCAACAGTACAATCTATAACAGGCAATTCATGCTAACCAATGGCACAAATGACCCCATAAAGGAAAATTCAAAGGCATCTGCAACAGCTGAAACCCCTAGACCTCCACCACCCCTTCCAGCGAAAAATATAATGATGATGTCATTTTCTCAGTATGTGCAAGTTATAACTTTGGTTACTCTTTCTTCGTAACTGAACAGGTAAACATAAAAAGTTTAAACAAATGCAATTGAACAAGAAAGGAAAAGATCATAACTAGGAACATTAGATGTAAATTATGTGTTATACACGCAAGAGAACTATTTTTTCTGCCATTTTAGATATATATAATTGCTTACTTGAATCCCACTGTAGGTATAACAGCAAAAGCTGTCATTAAAAACTGCACAACTCTGTAAGTTGGGATTTCTGCAGTCAAAAAATTAAAAATAAAAAAATAAAGAGCAAAAGAAAACTTCAGTTACACATGAAAAAGAAAACTATGAAATAAAGTACAAAAGGGCAAGGAGAAAACAAAATACAGATGCAAAAGGAAAGCATGAAGGAAATGACAAAGTTGTGTGTAACCCGTTGTTCTAGGGCCTAGCCAAGTCCTTTCATGTAACTTGTATGGTATCATTGCCTATTTTAACTAGTGTTTCTGCCACCAGGATTGAGATGATGACAAACCAAATAGAATCTACATTCTAGCACTGTCATATAACTTGGACTAGCTAAGTAGGTCGACCTGGAACCTGGACCGGTCCAAGTTCATCAAAAAATAGGTGCGACCTATTCGACTTGGTAAAACCCGTTGATTGTTTAAAAAAAAATCAGAACAACATCATTTTTTATTTAAAAAAAAATAATTAGTTAGCCCATGTCAACTTGCCCTACGTGTGACTTGAGCCTTGCCTCAAGCCGACCTCTGAGTCAAGTTTTCTTAAAAAAAAAAAAGCATAGTGAAATCCCATCAATTAAAAGGCAAAATCTGGAAACTCAAACATCACTTAAGAAAACACGTCTTACGGGGAAAAAAACACTAATGAGAAAGAAGACAACAGCAAATTACTCCATGAAAACAGTGAATGCTAATACATCAGAAAGAATCAAGGAACACAAATAAAAAAACAACTGATGGACACGAAAATGTATAAGAGACTAAACATATATTGAGCAAGTCCTTGATCTGAATTGCATTATCAATCAAGAAAAATGTCAAACAATCACGATTTAGGTTTGCGCGCATAATCTGACATTATGCACAAAATTTTCTGCTAAAAATATCCAACAAATCTCATTTCAGTAGAGGACATGTGAGGTGAAATAAAATCCTGGGAAAGTCATTAAATATCTCTAGCAAGGGAAAAGGTAGAAAAAAACTGGAATGATGCATTCATTGCCAAGCATTTTGCGAAATTGTAGACTCTTACCACTTACAAATGGCAACCAACTCAAGAATGGGAAAGACATCGCAAACTGTTGAGCCCACCACCCGGCACCTTAAAAGGAAAGAACTTGAATTGGAAGAAAAAGAGACAATAGAGAGAAACAAAATGGACGCAGAAAAAATTATCATGATATACTATATTAAAAAACTGTGCAAAATAATCGAGGGTATTGCAGGTTTGAAGAGCTTACCGACTACAGCTGTAAGAAAATGAGCCATGTATATTAGCATCAGACCCTCTGTAGGTCCATTAATTGCTGGAAGAATAAGAGTATTGGTGAAAAAGCTGGACACAAGGAAGCAAAAATCCAAATTGTCAATAACATACAAAATTTACAAGAGTGAGAACATGAGGAAAATAATCAAACAAAAGACCTCAGTCAAGAAAAGAAGATGTCAGAAGGTCCGAGCAAAATAAAGAGAAATCTAAATAGAACTTATGAAGTCATATTACATCATTCAAATCCATAGAAAACAAATAACAGCAAATTTGTATCCCTTACTTTTCCCATGTTGCACAATAAAATGGAACAGCTGAAATAAGCCAAAACCAGAAAGTATCTCTTCCACACATGGCAGTGCTACCAAAAGCCATGCTTTCGAACTGAAGAACAACAAGAAACAGATATTGAAACTGAATCTGTTGGGGTAAAAAGACTAGAGATGGAAAAATACACACCGCACAAGCAAGCGCATCACATCCTGCAATAAGTTGGGAAAAAAAAGCACATTAAGAAACAGTCACCAATATTAAATAGTTGGGGAACAAAGACAGTTTATGTAACAACATAAATCACCATGGTCAAAAAGCTCCCCCAGTGGACTGGACGAGTTTGTCCGCCGAGCTTGTTTTCCATCAACAGCATCAAAAGTCTGGGAAATTAAAACCAAGTCAGGAAAAGCCATGTCACGCACATTAAGAAAAGCATATTAACTACAATGCCTGAGAGAACTAGAATCAACCTGATATAAAAATAGAAGCAATCCGTGCGCAAAATGAACCCATCTCGGCGGAGGCGTATCCAAGCGAGGTGAATAAACCTAAAACACAAACACAAACCCCAAACTAGGAAAGAAAGAAAAAACATCTCCATAACTGACATTTTTACGAAATCCCAACTTACATAACCGAGAAATGCCGAAGTCACTAAGAACATAAATCCCATAAGCGTAATCTTTAAAAACAAAAAAAAAAAAAAACATGAACAAATCAGGAAAAGAAACAGAACAAGAAAGCACAGCTCAATAATTTAGCATCACTAATCAAAGAGTAAAGTCCACTTTATCATACCATATTCGGCCTGCAGCAGATCCATAAGTAAATTAAATCCATTTTCACACCCAAAAAGAAAAGGTGAATATAGTGAATATTCTAGTTTTAATCAAAGTAAAAGAAGAATACATATCTATGTCGCATAAATGAAGGAACTTACGGCATCCAAAGAGGGAAGAGGTTAACAAAGCGAGCCCAAAAAGGTTGCAAAACATATTTAGCAACACAAGAGTGATCTACTCCACTGTATTTGTATTTGTGCAGTGCTGCTATTCCATGTGACCCTATATATCCCATTTGTCTTCTTTTTTTTTTGCCTAGCTGCTCAAAAAGAAAACATAATCAATCATCGGATCGAAAAGAGAGAGTTTACATGCCAACCTGGATTACTAGACTGCTGAGAAGGAGAAATGGATCTGAAATTTAAATTGAAATTGAAATGATTTTTTTTTTTGTTATAATTGACAGACACAATAACAGAAATTGTTTAACGTGAAAATAAGATAAAATTAAAAATTTGGTACCGTTGGGAATGGGGAGATGGAGAGATTTTATTTTCTGGAGCAGTGAATTTTGGGAAAGAGACTGCAGATTTTAGAAGGCAATGGATTTATCTCCCGCCCTTAAAAAAGTAGCGAGGGAGAGGGAGAGCGGAGACTGTACATGTATAAGTTAAGCTACTTCGCCCGTGTAGGGGAGATGATTCATCGTTTTTTTTTTTTTCCTGTCATTGTTTTTTAACGAGGATTTTTAGTTTTTTTTAAGTGTTTTTATATAAAATATAATATATTAAAATATTGTTTTAAAAAATATATTTTTGATATAAATATATGAAAACAATTTAAAAATATTAAAAAAAAATTTCATCAATCGTCATTCTAATTAAAATTAATGTCATATTATTTTATATAAAAAGTAATATCGCCTATTTAAAAAGATATAGTTTCGATCTCCCAGAGAAAACTGGTTGAGTTCTTCTGCACTCCATTGATTCTAAAGAAAGAACCTTCCAAAGTCCCAACAAATGTCGGTAACTTTGGAAGAAAATTAATTGTTCACGATTCTGGTGGGCCACTCCTTTTCTAAAGTTTGAAGCACCACTTCGACCGTATGTTTACTTCGTCCTCTAGTAGCCTTTTTCGAGTTATAAAAAATAAAATATAAACTCAAATTGTAAAATTATAAATATTTTTTTAATTATATATTAATAATTTCAATTAAAAAATTAAATTATATTAAAATTTGATAAAATATATTGACAATATTATAATTAATAATTAAGAAAAATAAATAATATGAATCAATTTTTAAAAATAAAAAGTTTCAAAACAAAACTTTTTAATACAAAAGAGTAACTGAACGGTAAAAAATACACATAAATCTGGTGATAACTTGGTTGTTTCAACCACAATAAGTCCTAGTGGATCCTTTTTGGGTTGCAAGCTACTAAACCTAAACTAGTAATTAATTATCATAAATTCAACAATGAAACAAACCCCTAAACAATGTCTAATACGCTGGAAAAAAATCAAATTAAAAATAAATATTAGAAAATAAATAAATAAATAAAATAATAATAAAAATCTTAATGTTAAAATTCCTTCATATAGCCCAAATCTTTATTTTTTGTATTTTTTTTGCAGATTTGAGTAATGATTTCAAACATGTCGTTCTATCTCGTTTGTATATAATTGACAAGTTTCAGATGTCTAGTTTCCAACCCAACTTAAATTGAAACAGAATTCAACTAGTAGCTTCAGATATGTCTAAAACAGTATACAAAAGTCTGGTTTGACATATTTGACAAAATTCATCTAGAAATATTATGTTCTCGAAATAATATATTAGAATATTGTTTTAAAAAATATATTTTTGATATAAATATATTAAAAAATTAAAAAATATTAAAAAAAAATCATCAATCGTAATTCTAATTAAAATTAATATCATATTATTTCATATAAAAAGTAATATCGCCTATTTAAAAAGATATAGGTTCGACCTCCCAGAGAAAACTGGTTGAGTTCTTCTGCACTCCATTGATTCCAAAGAAAGAACCTTCCAAAGTCCCAGCAGATGTCGGTAACTTTGGAAGAAAATTAATTGATCACGATTCTGGTGGGCCACTCCTTTTCTAATGTTTGAAGCACTACTTCGACCGTTTGTTTACTTCGTCGGTTCGTCCTCTAGTAGCCTTTTTCGAGTTATCAAAAACAGTTATAAAAAAAAAAAAAACTCAAAATGTAAAATTATAAAATTATAAATATATTTTTTAATTATATACTAAAAATTTCAATTAAAAAATTAAATTACATATAAATTTGATAAAATACATCAATAATATTATAATCAATAAGTGATATACATAAAATAAGAAAAATAAACAATATGAATCAATAAATTAATGACTTTAAAAAATAAAAAGTCACATGATAAAATTTTTCAATATAAGCAAGTCACTGAATGGTAAAAAATATACATAAATCTGGTGATAACTTGGTTGTTCCCGCCACAATAAGTCCTAGTATACTCCTTTTGGGCTATAAGCTACTACACTTAAACTAGTAATTAACTATCATGAATTCAATAACGAAACAAACCTCTAAACAATGTTTAATGTGCTGAAAAAAATTCAAATTAAAAATAATTATTCAAAAATAATAAAATAAAAACAAAAATTTTAATATTAAAATTCCTCATTATAGTCTGAATCTCTAATTTTTTTCATGTTTTTAGCATATTTGAGTCTTGTTTCAAACATGTCGTTCTCTCTCATGTGTATGAATTACTGGGCCTACAATATATAGTTGGTAAGTTTCAGATGTCTAGTTTCCAACCCAACTTGAATTGGAACATGATTCAATTAGTAGCTCCAGATATGTTCAAAACGGTACACAAAGATATAGTTTGACATACTTGACCATCTGAAATATTATGTTCCAAAATTCCATTTGATCTAAAATTCTATCATAATATATTTTCATGTGTCTAGTATTTTCCTGTAAAAGTTTAGGTTTATCCAATATACGGTTTAAAAAGATATGTTCAATCTCGTAAAACTGATCAGAAAACATTTTAAAGCAAAATCTAAACTTGAGTTAGTTTATATCATAAATTTAATAAACTCGTAAAATCAAACCGAGTTTATTGATTTTATACAAATTAAATTTGATTTTATTAATTTTTGAATTTTAATATAATTTTACATATTAAATACATTAATTTTATAATTTAACTCGTAATTTTAACCACAATCCTAACAAATATCAATGTCAAGGAAATTTTATTTCGTTTATCAACTTGTACAAGAAAAGAGAGGAGCCCAAATCTTTGGCTTTCGACGTGACATTTTCATTAACTTCGGACATTATCTCCGAAGCTTCTCCACTTGACTGCAAGCACTTGGGATAGCACTTGGGATATTTCATGATAGTAATAAAATGTTTTGAGATTTAACTTGATTATTAAAAATTTTAAATTAATTTTTTAAATATTTTTTAATGGTTTTAATATGCAAATTTTAAAAATATTTTTTTTAAAAAAATATTTTTTTAATATATTTTCAAATAATTTTTTTAAAAAAACAATTACTACCGTAATATTATATACTACCCTTAGACAGTGACAGTGACTGTGGTTTTGCTTTTCTTCTTTCTTGTGAATTAAGATAAGATCTTGACCAAATCTTTGAATTTCTGTCCACCCTTTTGCCCATGAGACTTTTTATTTATTTATTTCACCAATTGTTTGACCGAATTCAGTTCTGGGACATCTTGGTAATAACAGTAATAACAAATATCCAGTAAACCCAGAAGATGTCTTTGCTGAAATTGCCTTCATTCTTCTGGTTGGATTGTTGATCTTGAAAAGTGAAAAATATGCTACGATATTGCTTTGGGGGGCATTAAAAGTTGATTAATCTTGGAAGTTTCTGTTTCTCAACCAATTTCTAATTCTAGTATTTGCAGATATCGGTGGCGAGTTGCAGGTTTGTATCTGGTTTTCATTATCAAGGTCATTTGATCGGGTGCGTTGCGGCTGGAAAATTCACCCGCCTCCGTCTGCAATTTTTATAAGCCTGGCTCCCTTTGCGTCCCAGATATCGTCCGAAACCCGCTACCCACGTCAGACTAAATCTAATTTACAAGCAAGAACAAGGTTGGATACCATTCGAGACTTAAAACATTGTTTGCAAGGTGTTTCCCAAGTTATCTTTTATCAGGGTTTTGGATATTTTTATATAAAAATATTAAAAATCACTAAAAATATATTAATTTGATATAAAAAAATATTTTCAACTACAAGTTTAACCTATGTTTATATTCTTCATGGTAAATTAAAATTATATGAAAGACACAAAGAAATTATCATCATCATCATCTAATGCATCGAGTATCAGTTCTTGTAAATGCTATGTTTAATATTAAAATTCTTTCCCCAAAAAACTCTTACTATTAACAACCAAATTTTTTTCGAGAATGCAGGGATACATGAGAAGCCATCCTTCGCCCACTCCGAAGTTTTTGAGGGAGGATTTGTTTGGACCCCTCGATCATATAAATGCCAGCACTGGACTTTATGGGCCTGGTAGCTTATATCTTTTAGATTGAATTGACAGCCCACGTTACCAACAGGCCTTTGATGCTCTGCTGCCAGGCAAACTGCTGGCCTTTGTTTTGGATAGTGGACGCTGACCTCACGGATATATATATATATATATATATATATATATATATATATATTAAAGGTGTTTTTAAAATAATTTTTATTTAAAAACATATTAAAATAGTTTTTATTTATTTTTTACCCAAACACATAAAAATTATTAGAAAATATTTAAAATATATTAATTTAAGTTTTTAAAAACAAGAATCGAGTCATTTAATAAAAGCATCACGGAGTCACTTACTAATAAAAATGTAAAGTGAGTTTTCATTAGTCTACTTAGCACCAGTAAAAATAAAAATTATAATGAGTCTGCAGAGATAGTACTCTCTCTCTCTCTCTAGTTCAGCCCTAATTTTAGGGTTTGCAAAACCATAGTTTTTCTTTTATAACTAAGATGATTTTCATACCAGAATTACGGAGGTTGTTGTTTTACGATATTTTTATTTTATTTTTATAGTTGTTTATTGATTCACTTAGGTTTGAGAATTTTATTTAATTAAGGATTAATTAGATAGCTTGGTTTAGTTTCTTATTTAAAAACTCATGTGCGCTATTTATGCAAGACATTTTGATATTAGTAATTTATCAAATAAAAATTCTTTTTTACAGTTTAGCTGTAAAATTTAGGGTTTGTAAAAACCTAATTCATTTTCATTATATTTTGCAGGTAAGATTGTAAATTGTCTACGTTGACTATCTGTATCGATAAACTGTTCATTTTGTTGCTAGTTTCCATGATAATTTGTAATCAAGCTCGTGAAATCACGAAAGCAATTTTAGATGTTTTTTAAAAGTATTTTTTTAAAAAAAATATGAAATTAATTTTTTTAGTACTTTTAATAGTTTTAATATATTGTTATTAGAAAAAATAAAAAAATATATATTTTAATATATTTTTAAACAAAAAAATATCATACATTATAAAATCAAATATACTTAGCCTAATGGTATAGGTCAAGGTATGATAACTCATGTTTTCTTTCTCTCTCCTTTTGTTCTTCATGGAAAGTTATATAAATATTAGACTACACAATAGAATAGTCTTTCCTTTTTATATTATTTAGACAACTAAAATAATTGGGGTTTTTCATGGTGCTTTGCTATTTATATGAAAATAAAAAAATTTAATATATCTTTTTAAATTTTTTTATAACAAATTTTAATATATACAAAAAATAAAAGGTGAGAGGTCACGAGTTTTAACGTTGAAAAACACAATTATTTTATGAAATGGGACATACATCATTCATATGTCTTTTTTAATAAAAATAAATAAAACAGGGTTAAGCACGGGAGTCTGACCTACTACAATGGGTTTGGTGTTGACCTACAACTAAAATAACTGGGGTTTTTTATGATCCTTTCTATTTATATGAAAAATAAAAAAAATTAAATATATATATATATATATATATATATATTAATTGTTTTATAACAAATTTTAATACATACAAAAATAAAAAGTGAGAGGTCACAATTTTTAGCGTTGGAAGACACAATTATTTTATGAAATGAGACACACAACATTCATATATCTTTTTAATAAAAATAAATAAAACAGAGCTAACCACGGGAGTTTGGCCTACTACAATGGGTTTAGTGTTGGCCTACAACAAAAATAATTGGGGTTTTTCATGGTCCTTTACTATTTATATGAAAATAAATTTTTTTAATATATATATATTTTTTAATTATTTTATAAAATTTTTTAATATATATGAAAATAAAAGGTGAGAGGTCACAAGTTTTAGCGTTGAAAGACATAATTATTTTATGAAATGGGACACACAACATTCATTTGTTTTTTAAATCAAAATAAATAAAACAGGGTCAAGCACGGGAGTCTGGCCCACTACAATGGGTTTGGTGTTGGCCTACAACTAAAATAATTGGAGTTTTTCATGGTCCTTTGCTATTTATATGAAAATAAAAATTTTTAATATATATTTTTTAATTGTTTTATAACAAATTTTAATATATATGAAAATAAAAAGTGAGAGGTCACAAGTTTTAGTGTTGGAAGACACAATTATTTTATGAAATGGGACACACAACATTCATATGTCTTTTTAATAAAAATAAATAAAACAGGGTCAAGCACGGGAGTATGGCCTACTACAATGGGTTTGGTGTTGGCCTACAACTAAAATAACTGGGATTTTTCATGATCCTTTGCTATTTATATGAAAATAAAAAATTTTAATATATATGAAAATAAAAAGTGAGAGGTCACAAGTTTTAGCGTTGGAAGACACAATTATTTTATGAAATTAGACACACAACATTCATATGTCTTTTTAATAAAAATAAATAAAACAGGGTCAAGCACGAGAGTCTGGCCTACTACAATGGGTTAGGTGTTGGCCTACAAACAAAAATAACTGGGGTTTTTCATGGTCCTTTGCTATTTATACAAAAATAAAAAATTTTAATGTATATTTTTTAATTGTTTATAACAAATTTTAATGTATATGAAAATAAAAAGTGAGAGGTCACAAGTTTTAGCGTTATAAGACATAATTATTTTATAAAAATAGGACACACAACATTCACATGTCTTTTTAATAAAAATAAATGAAACAGGTCCAGCACAGGAATCTGCCTTACTATAATGGGTTTGGTGTTGGCCTAACTCATTGCTAAAGTTTTTTTCTTATTTTTTCCTTCTTTCTCTGTTTTTTTACTCCAAAATGTTTTTATAAAATTCACTTTCTTTTTATTTTGACATAGTTCTTAAATATTATTATAAGCTTTTTATTTGAATTTTAATATTTTTTCAATTATTATGTACATGATATGAAAATAATAATACAGATAATAAATTATTCATAAAAATTTGATTAAATTTGATTTTTTATTATTAAAATGCTTAAATAGATTTTGAATATAATTTTATAATGTTTATAATTTGTTTTTAGCTTTCAATCACGTAAAATTTGAACATGTTATTTTGATATTTTCTATTGAGTTATCTTAACAATTATAAAAAATATATTTTTAAATAAAAACAATGATTCCAATTAAAAATATTATATTAATTAAAATAAAAAAAATACATTAATAAAAAAAGTATTATAAGTTCAATAACTGCAACGACTCAAACCTTTTTCATTAGAGAAAGTCATCGAAGCACTTGATAGTTGATATATCTCTACTAACAACAAACAAAGAAATGAATAGGAGATGTTCTGCACCTGGGGGGCACATAGCTTTTCCATAAAGTAGCTGGGACAGCATCCTCGTATTGTTTGGCGGTTTTTCTTCGAGCCCACCACCTCATGCATTATTTCCCAATTGTTATTTATGTATTCGGTTTTGATATGCAGCTTGGGGGTTAGACTTCGTTGAATTGGTAGGTAAATAGATTAAATTGTATTTATGTAAAATTCAAAAAGATGAAGAGATCATGATCATGATTTACAGCAGAGACTGGGACCTGCAATTTCATATTCTGTGCTTCAATGCATCCATTAATTCAAGTACATGAGACAGGTGCACTCAATCCTTACAGTAATCAAGGAATGCGACATCCCATGGTCCTGTGACACCAGTGACTGCATAAATTCAGAAAATTGTCCGTTTTGTAGTAGATCTCGTTTGGCAGTAGTAATTTAATGCTGGTACAGGAAGAAGAAGAGAAATTAACGAAGGAAAAGATAAGGAGCAGCTCCTTGATTATCTTGATATTTTCCACAGCACACAACTGTTTATTATAAATGCCATACAGGAATTGACTTCGTACTTGAGTTTTTCTTACAACAATGCTGCAAATAGACAGCTGCTATGAGGAAATTTTTGGCAGCATAAAGTTTTTTTTTTGTTTTTCGTAACACTCAAGTTATTTTTTGTTCTTGATGTAACCAACATAAGGCTTCATGGAAGATCCTAGCCACAAAAGACCACTGTATTCTTCAACTTCGCTCACAGAATCGAGAGCATTGCCACCATTTCCATCCAATACATTAACCACTTTACCACCTGAAGTCAGTCTAACTGCTACAGGATCATCCACAAACCAGTCAATAGAAGTTTCTTGTTGTAGTTTTGTAGAATCCAATCTTCGAATCTTTCCTCTTCCAGTATTTAGCGCAACCCAAAATTCTCCATTAGCAGTCCTCTTAATGTTATCAGGGAATCTTCCCAGTTGAATAAAAGTTTCCTGACGTCCATGTATTTCAGAACCCACAAGGTAAAACTTTAAGATTCGCATTGTAAATGATTCGGCAACTAGAATAAACGAATTGTCCTTGCTTAGAGCCACTCCATTTGGAAATGCTAAGCCTTTGAGCAGCACTGTCACTTTTTTGGTATTTGGATCATATTTCATTAACCTTCCAGTTTTATCAGCGCTTATGATTGCCAGTAAATACTCCCTGCATGATCAAAGAACTAAAATAGTAATTTCTGGGTAGGGTACCATACCAAAAACAGTTAAGTTGCTGAAAAAATTAGCTAGCTATAGAAGAAAGAAGAGAGAAGGCTGGAAAAAAGTAGTACCTTCTTTGGAAATAAATGCTACTGTCAGTGAAATAAACCACTCCTGTTCTGGAATCAACATCCAAAGCATTCATGAATCTGAAGGGAACTCCTTCAGCTGAAGCAGCAAGTTGTTTAGCCACTCCACCTTCCGGTCCTACTACTAAGAGTCCATAGTACGCGTCTGCAATGTAGAGATCACAAGTTGCAGAGTTGAATTTGAGGCCTAGTGGTCTTCCACACACCGGTTCCAGTTTGGTGTTTGTTGAGCCATCACACATGTGTCTATCTCTATTGGAATCAAGTTAAAAACCGACAATCAGTTATCCCCATTAGCTGCAACTTGCAGGAGTACTGCAAGGTCTGTATAAGTTTTGACTATCAATCAATTACTACCAAGACATGAATTGAATGTTGCATAATTGCGACTCTTGAACACTTTAATAGTCACATTAAGGTTCTGTCTGATCTTGCTACTCTTACAAATAAAGGAGACAAGTTCTGACGCTGCTACACTTATAAGCAACAATAAGTTTTCTATCCAATTTTTAGAAGTAGAAATACTTGATCAATTTTTTTTTGAAAAATACAAACAAGTTATCTAAAAAAAAAGAGTAAAAATTAATCACTAGAAAAGCTCCTTTTTTTCTTGCTTTCCTTACGATCAGCTTAAAATTAAATATATAATGCTTTACTTACTTACAGGAACATTTATAGCCCCCCCTAAAAAAATCGCCAATTTAGTCAGCAATTAAATAAGATACTAAATAGCTTATCCATAGTTAAGTGTATTTAGAGCTACAATGAAATTATTTTTTTACCGTTTAATTTTTAAAAGTACTATGATTTTTATACAGTGAAAATTTATCATTCTTAATTTGTTAGAGGGTAGCACTATTTATTTTTTTTCAATTATTTTTTTTTAATTTTTTTTTCAATTTCATCACTGAGCATTTCTTTTCATTGAATTTTTATGTCAAGTTTGGTGTCAATTCTTTTAATTGTTATTTTTTAATTATTTTCTTAATTGATTTGTTTTTTCAATTTTATCGCTAAACATTTAATTTCATTTAAATTTTCCCGTAATATTTAATTTCAGTTGGTTTTTATGTAGAATTTAGTCCTACTTATTTTAATTGATTTTTTTTTTGTTTTGTATTGTATTTTTATTGACTTATTTTTTTTAATTTCATCCCTTAATATTTATTTAGTTAAGAATTTTGCTTCTTTGTTTTTTTAGGTTTGTTTTTATTGAGATCATCATGGTCTCATGACCCAATTCATAGATATGAAAGATTAGTTCGAGTTGACTTTGATATTTTTTTAAAAAATATTTTTTTCAAATATTTTTTTTTCAATATTGTTTTTGCTTTGCTATTTATAAGGTAATCTTAATTTCATGTATTAGGTCATGTGTTTGATTTGTTCATCCGGGTTGGCTGTCAGATTCACTCGAGGTTTTTTTTTTATATATGTTTTCATCATATCAGTAGTTTTCCATTCCAAATATTTTTATGATATATTCAACCTTTCATAATAATATTTTTTTATATAATATGGGTTTATTCAATCATTTTTGTTTATATTTACCGTTTAAGTCGTGGGTTCTTTAGGTTGGATTTATCTTTTATTTATTTAAAAAAATTTTAGTAAATATAATCCGGTAAATATCTTATCTTTACAATTTTTTTATTGATTATTGTTAATGACTTTTTTTATTTCCATAAATGGTTATCAAAATATTTAGCTAGATGATTGCATAGACTTTTCAAATGATACTTTTATTTTTTCATATAAAAAAACACATTGGAGCAGTATGAATATCTAATATTTTTTTATATAAAAAAATTATAACTCACATGCCAAATTCATGATTTTAATGTTTTTTTAGTTTTTTCTTTCTTTTCTTTACACCTTTTTTTTTTTGGATTCTTTACCCTTTGCCTATTTATACCATTATTTTTTTCATTTGTTTTTCAATGATTTTTCTTTACACCTTTTGTTTTTTGAAATTTATTCTACGCAAACTAAGAAAATGATGTTTCACTAAAGCAATTGCAATATTGTTCTATTTTTTGGTTATGTTAAAAATTAATTTGAGATCTTATGTATTTTTATTAATACATACGATCTTTATTATATTTTATTATATGTAAGCGTCGACTTTGAGATTCATGGTTATGTTTTTTACTTGATTTTAAAAAAATATATTAATAACACCTATACATTAATTCTTTTATGTTAGAAAAAAATTTATTCGACTAATAGCTAGACGAGTTGAATAGACGTGTTAATTTTTTTTTTTGCATTTATTAACACAAATAGTTCTCATAAGTGTTTTGATTTATAATTAATTTTTTAAAAAAATAAAATTAAAAAATTACATATTTATTTTTTATTTTTTACCAAAAAATTTATCCGAGCCCTAGTTTTGGTAATGAATTTGAGTATATATCTGCTAGCTCTGTTTCTCATTTTGATGTATGTCTTTGAGGATTTATTATGTGATGAAATCACTCAGACTATCAGATGATTTCCTACATATGAAGTGCTTAAGTAGTATATGTAAAAAGGAAGATAGAGAACAAAATGAACTGCACATGTATATATATATATATATATATATATAAGGGCTTGAGGTCTTGCCTTTGAGGTGAAGAGACAGAAAATTCTATCCAACCAAGCTTGGCTCCTTGCCATTTCAGGATCCTGCCATCCGAGACACTAACATATGGTCCTTTGCCATTGCAATCAAAGGCAATGCTTTCTGGTCCAACGACTGCAGGGAGAGCGAGCTGGAAGTAGTTTTCAAGGCCGTCCTGGTAAAGCATTTTATCAGTGCATGAGATGCAATCAAGTGAAACGAAGAGGAAAAGGAAGCAAGGAAACAAAATTTTGGAAGAAAAGAGAGTATTCATGGTGGATAAGAACAAGATCTTTATCCGTGGCTAAAACAGAGATATTGCACAATCAATTATAGTCAGTACGGGTATCTATTTATAACGTGACCAGCACATCCATGGTCTCTCGTAGAACTGAAAATATAATATATGTAAATCCGAGGAAGTATTTTTTTGTTTATTTATTTATTTATTTATGTGAGTGTTCAGATTAATTTACGTGCATCTTGACTAATCTTATGAGCTCTGAAGTTAACGATCATGTAAGCCTCCAGTGACTTTAAAATTTATGAGACTCGAACTAATAACTTATAAAGAGCAAACTCAAGACATGAACAATTGAGTTTTACCCTTTAAAGTTAATTTATTTATATGTAATGGTGCGGTAGGGTTATTCACGATTAGGTTCGGTCTAATTTAAATCTAAAATTCTAATTAAATTGGAATTTTAAATTTTATAAATTTTGACATTAACCAAATTTAAAATCAGTTCAATTCGAATCAAGTTATTCACTACAATGATAAAAATTAATTTAAATTTTTGTTGCACATTACATAATTTTATTTAAATGAAAGATACAATTGATCGATTATTTACAGAATATGGCAGAGAATGATTGGAGTTTCTAACGATGACTATATTAATAGTGTGGTGCCAGAAAGCTTTTATGTGAATATGAACAAATGAGTTTTGTTATGGAAGCCATTGCAAATCAACTGTGAAATGATTATAATAATCATTAAAAAAAATTGTATCTTAATTAATTGTAAACTTTATTATTAATACATTATAACAGTAAAAATATTATATTGTTATGTTTATTATTGTATCTTATTCAAATTAACTAGATGGAGAATTTCTCTCAAAATAATGATAAAAAAATATCTCTGTATGTCAAAATGTAAAGAATATTGTAGAAAACATGTTTAGTTTGAAACACTATTTTTATTTTGTTATTTTTCTCTAATAAAAAACAATATAATATGAACATATTTTTCAGTTTTTTAGGTTAGAAAAATATTCTGAAACGTTAAAAAATGAGAACGTGTTTTGTAGTTTTCTACTGGAGAAGAAAAATTATGAAAAAAATGAAAACTAAAATGAAGAAGAATAAATGTTTTGTGTTGGTGCACAACTCCTTAGTATCCTTTCTCTTTTCCTCTCTCTTCACGAACCCTAACCAATATCCACGAAGAACCACAGATGATGCCCGCACTAGTAACTTAGTACCACAATAACATTTTATTTTATTTTTATCAATTTGATTACCTACCACCGTGTCTCACAAAATCACTATAGTTTTCTCAGATGGTGTTGCCTGTTTCTCAAAAAAAAAAAAAATGTTCAAGAATTCAAGTTACTCGAACTGTGTAAATGTCACCTTGTGGTGCTAGTAATAATAAAATCCATCAGAACCTCTGAGACTTACAGTGTAGAGAGAATTAACAATTGTTTGGAAATACGATAATGGTTATTTTTTAATTAAAAATTATTTTTAATATCAGTATATTAAAATAATTTTAAAATATTAAAAATAATTAATTTAAAATAATTTTTTTATTTTTTTAAATATTTTTGAAATATAAAAATAAATAGGACTCGGAATTGACTTTTATGAGGTTGGTCATTATTTTGATTTAGGTACCCATTTTTAACGCAGCCATTTTGATTATGGATTTGCTCCCCGCACATGTTCGAATCCTGCAGTCCGTGTTTGCCCCTTTTTTTAGTTTTATCATTGTATTCTATTTCAAAATCCATTGATTTAATGATTTTTATAGCAATCAATATATAAAACATCGACTAAAAAAAATAAAATTATTGATTGCTGAATCCCCGCTTGACTAGAATGTAGTTTTTCTTGTTTCGGGTTATGCCTCGTATTTAATTTTTTTTTTTTTTAAAGCCAGAGAGAGTCAACAAAAGATCTCACGTTAAACCTTGAAGAGTACTGCAAGAAATTAGTAGATTGGACCGATACCAGAATATGGTTTTCTCGCAGTTGTTGAAGTTCAATTAAGGAGAGAGCAAGTTGATTGTCCGGTGGACGGATTGTTTATTTTTTTTTCAGCTGGCTCGATCTGACTTTGACAATAGGCAATTATGGCAAGATTGGACGTGAAATCTTGAAGATACATGCAAGTCTCGACGTTCTTCTTTGTATTTTTTGATCAGGAGCACTACTCTTGACGTTATTTAATATTTTTGTTTGGAAGATAATAATGCTGTAAGCTTCACTTGAAATAGATTTAAATTCTAGATACTTTAATTTATATTATTATTTTTATTATGTATTGAGAAAAGGAATCATTATAAGGTCCAGAATATCTCCCAGTAAATCACATAAAAATTAGCTCCATTTATACATGCCAGCTTATACAACTGTTGCTTGTCCTTTCCTCTCGCTGCTCCAACACAAGCCATGTTCAATGAGGAAATTCAATAATATTGGTAGCTGGCTAGCTAGACCTTGATGAAGGTAGTATGTGTTCTTCGATAATGTTTCTGTATTTTTATTTTTTTTGAGTTTTAAGCGATTTCTTTCAAAAACAGAGATCAGGGCTTCTATCTTGATCATAGAATCTATGAACGCGGAGGTGGGTTCGATCAATCTAAAAATTTAATTGAGTTTGGCCGTTGCTCACACGACCTGTGACCATAGGATCCACGAACGTAACAAAAGCTCTTTTTGTGTCTGTTGGATACTATGAATGAGTTTTTAAAAGTGTACGGGAGTGGCGGTAATCCTTTCGAAATCATGGTTTCATAAATTCAATATACTTGAAACCATGTTTTAGAAAAAGTTAGCTTCCATTTTTTCAAATCATAGTTATTTGAAAGCTCAATCCAAATAGAGTTTGTTTCTCACGAATTAAGTTTGAAATTAATGATTCTTAACCGTGGATTAAAAGTAATTAAATACGTTCAACAAACCATTTGAAAATATGATAGTTGTTCTTTTAAAAAATATTTTTTTATTAAAATAATATGTTTTTTTAAATATTTAAAAAATTACATTGCTAAACAGGAAAAAAAAAAAAAAAAGAAGCCCCGGTACGGCAACATTTCTAGGTCTCGCCTGGGAAGCCCCGCAGTCCCGTGATCATAGCTCCCCCCCTCCGGTGGTTACCTTTCACTCGATAGTATAAAAAATCATAAATGCCGCAAACACAAGTCCATGTGTAATATAGTATCCATTTTGAACAGAATTTTGTGATATTGGAGATAATTTCCCAATAATGCAAGCCACTATTCATCTGAGACAGGAACTAGATACCCAGCGAAGATTGTCTACGAACAATAAGGGTGGTCTTTAAGACTTTAAGTAGCCTATAATTCGGACCTACCCAAAACTAAAGTCATGTCGTTGACAGAGGGATGTGAAGTTGTATATATATGCTGTACACATGGGATGGGAGACACGAGGGGTCATGCATATTATATGAAAAAAAAATCTCTGTCTAAGTCTCTGGCTTCTCAATTATTCATAGAAGCTCACATTTGTAGACTTTGAAATCTGAATATTAATGCAATTGTCGGTTGCAGCTTGAGTTCGCCTTCTTCCAGATCGGCGGGCCGATCAACATGATAAAGGAAGGGCAAGAATAAGACTAGTCCTCGAAGCCTCTGCAATTCTCAGTCGAACCCTAATTAAGCTGTCAACTTTCTCAACGAGATGCCAATTTAATTACTAAGCTTTCCTCGACCGGACGCTTCCTCTATATATATATATATTTTTTTGCGGAGACTCTCACGTTTCAAGCATTAAATAGAAGGCCCAATGGGGCAACGGATGAAACTTTGTGTAGCTAGTGAAAGAACTTGGTTGTTTGTCTATTTCTTGAGAATATAAATATAGTCGGGAAAAACTTAGAGATGTTTGATAGCTAGTTTGAGGTTCAACCATGAAATAAATACAATCAAGTAATTTTTTTGAGAGTGTACGCTGATTATATAAGTCAGTTAAAGATGCTATTTTTTTTTTCATTTCACGTTCACATTGTTCACATTATAGAGAGACTCCAGCACCTCTATATAACAAATCAAAATTTAAGCGACTATTTCTGATCAAATATAATATCTAACATATAAACGAGTAGAGGGGAGCAAAAAAATAAAAAAATAGAGAAAATCAGAAAAAAAAATAATCAAAAAAATTGAACCGTGAAATAAAATCGATTAGAATTTTTAAAAAACTGACCGGTTTGATTTCGTTTTATAAGCCTGGAATCGAAAAAACCGAACCGAACCCAAAAACAAAACTATGAAAAAACTGAGTCAAACCGGAAAAAATCAAGTCAAACCGGTTTGAACCGGTTTTTGTTCTAAAAAAACCAAACCGAAACCGATTTCAGTTTTTTAAAAAAATTCAGTTTTGTTACTTTTTTTTGATAAAAACCGAACCGAAAATGATCATCCTTATAAATGAGTCATCCAAATCAATTTCGGAGGCATAATCTAGTAATGTTGGCAATTGGCTAAGGTCGCGTTTGTTTTCCACTAGTTTTTGTGTTTGCGGTGAAAAAAATGCAGCAAGGTTTTTGGTAATAAATCAAACCACGTTTTATGCTACGAGGCCCACTAAAAAAATAAGTTTGAAACGTAATTTTTGTGAAGCAATTTTTATATGATTTTTATTTTTTTATTTGCTTCAAATTAATATTTTTTTGGTGTTTTCAGATCATTTTGATGCACTGATATCAAATATAATTTTTAACAAATAAAAAAAATATTATTTTAATACATTTCTAAGTAAAAAGTACTTTAAAAAGTAATTACATTAATATATTAAAATATTATAAAAAAACTAGTTTAGAGAATTAAATTCATTCGCGATGTGAACAATATTTTTTTCTTGAAAAACTAGTATAGAGTGAATTAAATTTACGCGTATAATAATATCAATTTATATCTGATAATATTTTATCTAATTTTATTACACGCTTAAAAAGTTATGAAAACTGTAGTTTTTATCGGATGAATTTTGGATAAAATATTATTAACACACTATAAAAAAAAAGAGAACAGTGCAAGTGAATTGCACTGTTCACGTGAACAGTGCAATTCACCCGTGAACAGCAGTGAATTGCAATGTCCGCAGGTTTCTACAGTGCATGCAAAGCAGGTTTTCGTTGCCTTTTCTTTTCAGCGTTTTAAACGCAAAAAACATGTGGACCCCATGCACAGTAAACTAAGTTTTATTATTACCAAACGGTTGCGGACTTCGTTTTAATTAAAACACAGCCGCAGCCGCGTAGACAAACAGCCTCTAAGTGGGATGTCCACTAATCTTTGATTTGATTTTATTTTTTTAAAATAAGTGGTGTGACTGTTTTTTTTTGAAAAAAAAAGTATTAAAAATAAATTTTAAAAAATAAAAAATATATATATTATTTCAATATAATTTTAAATAAAAATAATTTAAAAAACAGCCCACTGATCCCTCTTGCTATCTCTTAGTTCATACTTGGGCTAAAACAGTGTAGGTTTCAGCTCATTAAACTAGCCCCATGATAGTCGAATAGCTCGTTGATTTGGGCCGAAGCTTTGCGCCTGGCGACCAAGGGCGAGGGCATCTTGGATTCTTAGCTCCTCGAACCGAGAGGGCTTTATTTTTATATCCTCTTCTTTTCTCTGGTTTTTGTTTTTCCTTTTTTTATTATTATTTTTATGTCAGGGGTCGCAAACTCAGCAATTTTCTCACACGTCAC